>NW_026652277.1:6303511-6903511 GCF_009828535.3 Hylobates moloch | reverse complement strand
TTAAAGCGGGTGACCCGCAGGAGCTGTCTCGGGGAAGAGGCGTTTAATCCCGTCACAGGTGTTTGTTCGGAAGGCTTGTGCTCTGTTAGGTTTTGGGGGCCAGCAGCAGGACTGGCTCTGGCTGTCATAAGTCCATTGGGAATGATTTGGGAAGACTTTTGACCAGAGGCCGGGGAATCGCCTCTCCAGAAGGCTCTGCAGCAGGAACCCCAGCAAAGTTCAGGTTTTCCAGCTGCCATTGTGATGCATGTGACTTCCCGGTGAGCATGTTCTCACTGAAGGGGTCCCAAGCCTGCCCTCATCTGCCTGCAGGTCCGGGGTTGACCTGGCTTCTCCTGTAGCAGCAGGCAACAGCTACTGCATGGCGGGAATTCTGCAAAAACTGTATGGGGCCCTAACAGGAGGGAGACAGCTGCTAGACACATACCCGCCACCCAGAAATAAAAACAAGGAAGGAAAAAGATAGCCGCCCACCCCAGGTGCTTTCTAAGGCTCTGGAGCTGGACTGCCCAGGTTTAAATCCTTCCGCTGCCACTTACCGGCTGCTGGATTTCTTCCTGTGCCTCAGTTTACTGATCTCTGAAATGAGGATGAAAACACCCTGCATCTCTTAGGGTTGTTGTGAGGATTGAACGCTTGGAATGGAGTAAGCACTGTGTCTGCTACTGTGTGGGTCTCTCTCCTCTCTCTCCCCACCCCCCCTCGCCACATACTTGTCTAATCCCATTTCTGTGGTTTCCTTCAGCCTGTTTCCTATACCTTGATCCTGGCCACCAGTTTTGCCCACCGTTTTTGGTTTTGTTTTCCCAGGCCTTCAGCTCCAGAGCTGACCCAGGGAGACTCTGAGTGCTGGGCTTCTTGATGGGCATCTGCAAAGGGAACAGGCCCGGAGGGCAGGTGGGGCTTCCAGCATCCAGGTCTTGCTTGCGGGCGCTCACACCGGCTTTGCATTCTGCTGGTGTTTTGCCTGTTCATCTCACACTCGAGCCTGTCAGCATTTGCTGTGCCCTTTAACTTTCAGTGGGGACATTTATTAGGCAAGGTTAACGTGTTCCCTTAAATACTTCTTTTTCTTCTTCTGATTCCAGCCTTTAACTGAGCTGAAGCAGTTTGTTCCGATTTTCTTCCTGAAGGAGGTGGAACCCATTTGCCTCCTCGCAGTGGGCTTGTAGCCTCCCTCACCCTGGGTCCCTCTTGCCTCTGCTGCCCCGTAGCTTCTCTCACACCAAGCTCATGCCTGCTTGCTCTGTCCTGTGATTTGCTGGCAGTGAAGTAATTACATGATTTTAGGAGTCTGATAGAATTGTGTTCCTAGGAAGACACTCGGGTGTCCTCCCAAGCCATAAACATCTCCCTTTTTCATCCTGGGGCTCTGGGTAGCATAGGTCACTGTCTCGATTAGAGTCCCCTGTGTCATCGGCTGGGTGGAGCCGTGGTGTGGTTGCAATGAGGGCACCAGCTAGACCTCTGTGTTCTGCTGAACTGGGGACAAGGAGGTAGCAAGCTGCAGAACTCTTTAAGATTCCAAAGGGATTCTCAGAAATCTGTTATGAATTTAGTTTGTGAGTACGGAAAGTCTTTGTTCTCTTAGAAATGGAAATGTTGATTGCTGTTTAGTTTTATTTTCCTTCATGGTAATTGGCCCCTCATTAATCTGACCTCTGTGGCAATACCGTATTTACGTATGAGAGTCTTACTTTCTTCTCTGGGTGTCTTTGGTTGTGTTGTTACAATGGTGGTGACTGTGGAGGCCTTGGTTGTAAAATAGGTCACTCATTCACAAAGGCCAAAAAAGCACAAAGGTTGGTCTTGGGTCAGATTCTCACTCCACTCCTGTGGCCCGGCCTCCAGCCGCCTGGTTCCTTTCCCTGTGGACACCCACTGTGTTAGTATTTTGCATTTCCTTCCAGATTTATTTTATGCACATATGAATATATGTTGTTTCCCCCTTTTAAACAGATGGTAGCATACTATATATTCACAGTGTTCTGCACCCTGCCTTTTATACTCGGCAATGCATCTTGGAGATCTGTACATCTGAGTATATTAAGAGGTGTCTGATTCTTTTTTATAGCTGCAGAATATTCCTTCATATGGATATACCCAGATTTACTTAAGTGCTTTCCCATAAATTGGGAATTAAGCTTCCTCATGGTTTTTGAGACGAAGGTTCTGGATAAAAATAAACATGTAGAATCCATACTGATCAGATGTAGCTTAGCCAAAGTCAAGAGATTGAACATGGTCTTGTGTTGTTTGTCGGGGATTTTTTGCTTGATCTTAGCCAAAAGGCCGAGAAGCAATGTGTCAGGATTTTTCTATAAAATGATAAAGGTCTTCAGTGGAACATTGAGCTTTGCCTATGTACTTTTAGCAATCTTCAAATAGTCAAGGAGAAGCATTGTGGACATTGTTTTAATGGATTATTTTGCATGCTATTGGGTCTCCTATCTTGGAAAATAATTAGTCTGAGTCCAGCCAGATAAACGTAGACTCATAAGCTTGGTAAAGGGAAATGAAGACTTGGTACCCATTATTTAGAATGGGATTTGTTCAGGGTCAGAAACACTTTCCCTGGTGATAAATAACTGACTTTTCCATCAGTTCTTACTTAATAGATGCCTTAATGGGATATATTTGGGGTGGGAGAAGGCAGAACTGTAACCTTCTTGAGGGAAAGGTAGCCGACATGTCTGACCTCATAAATACTTGTTTAATTGAAGGGAAGCATGATCAAAGGATTCTAAAGTATGGTAAAGACGGCTCTAGCAATATACTAATGTATACATTGTACTGAAGTGTATATATTAAAGCCGTAATACGATGTGATGTTTGAATTAGCAGAACATTGGAGATGAAAGTTGTAATTTAGGAAGGAATAAGCCATAAAGTTACTTTTTTTTTTTTTTTTTTGAGATGGAATTTCGCTCTTGTTGCCCAGGCTGGAGTGCAGTGGCATGATCTCTGCTCACTGCAACCTCCACCTCCCAAGTTCAAGTGAGTCTCCTGCCTCAGCCTCCCAAGTAGCTGGGACTACAGGCACCCTCCACCATGCCGAGCTAATTTTTTGTATTTTTAGTAGAGATGGGGTTTTGCCATATTGGGCAGGCTGGCCTTGAACTCCTGACCTCAGGAGATCTGCCCGCCTCAGCCTCCCAATATAAAGTTACTTTTATGCTTCCTTTTGAAGTACTACTTTTAATGACCTTGAAAATCTTATTTGTAGCTAAATATAAATCTGGAAATATATTTAGTAGAGGGAATCTAACCTGTTAGCAAAATTTTTGAGTAGCTAAGAAACAAATGCTGTTTGGGTCTGCGGAGGAGAAAATGACCTTGTGTACCAGGAACCTGCCTGGGGACCAGCTTTGTTGGACTCTGGAGAATCAATCCCACACCCTTCAGGACAGGCAGAGGCACTTCCACATTGGATGCCTCTGGGGAGAGTCTCTCTACATTTTGTCTGTTTTGAACATATTCTTTCTTGTTTGATTCCTTTAGCAATTAGATTAAATGTTGGTCAAGTCTTACTAGACAGAAACAATGTCTATTTATTTTACGTTGTTCAAAAATAAGCCCTCTGAACCTCCTAGCATTCCTTTAAATTCTATATTCTTTAAATTACAGGGGAATTAAACATTTAAAAAGTTAAGACTGACAGTCATGAGAATTGATTTGAGAACCAATCAAAAGTTCAAAATGATGAATGGTGATGATAGTATGTGTATATAAGCACCTGCTGTCCATGTTCAGAGCACCTCAGATACACCAGTATATTGGCTTAACTCTAAATTGGGACCCCATGTTTAGCAACTAACATACTCCATCTTCACCACGTCTACTTGAGGATGAAAAGTCAGAGCCGGTGGAGCTCGCACCAGATTTAGTACCATTTTGTGTTTGGTTGTTGGCATTTAGCTTCATGAAGTTATGGTTTTGGTGGGGAGGGAGGATGTGATTCAAAATTCAGATGTTGTGAGATAACATGGATGGTAATGGGGCTCACTGCATTATTTTCTTTTCTCTCTCCTTCCCTTCTTTCCTTCCTTCCTTCCTTCCTTCCTTCCTTCCTTCCTTCCTCCCTCACTCCCTCCCTCCCTCTTTCCCCCTTCCTTCCTCTCTTTCTCTCTCTCTCTCTTTCTCTCTTTCTCTCTCCCTCTTCCTTTCTTGACAGTGTCTCGCCCTGTCACTTAGGCCAGAGTACAATAGTGCAGTCACTGCTCACTGCAACCTCAACCTCCCAGACGTGAGCAGTCCTCCCACCTTAGCCTCCCAAGTTGCTAGGACTACAGGTGCCTGCTACCATGCCAGGCTAATTTTGTATTTTTTTTGTAGAGACAAGGTTTCTTCATGTTGGCCAGGCTGGTCTCAGACTTCTAGACTCAAGCAATCCTCCTGCCTCGGCCTCCTGAGTAGCTGGGACTACCAGTACATGCCCCCATGCCAGGCTAATTTTGTATTTTTTGTAGAGATGAGGTCTTGCAATGTTACCTAGGCTGATCTTGAACTCCTGGGCTCAAGCAATTTGCTTGCCTTGGCCTCCCAAAGTGCTGGGATTATAGTCACGAGCCACCACACCCGGCCACTGTGTTATCTTCATCTTGGTTCTCAATGAGGAAACCAAAGCAGGGCTGGATTAAGGGGTCAGAGTCCATGGGTCACCGTCTAATTAAGACGTCAGAGTCCATGGGTCGCCTTTATTAATGGAGCTCTGATCTCTTGATTCCTGGTTCAAAGTGTTTTTTTCTTAACTATTGATTTGGTGTTGAATTTTCTTCTTTTAACTAGTTCCAAATTTATTCTCTCCATAGCCAGAGCTCCTTGAAACTTTTGCTGCTGTTAAATCCAGTCTTCTTGTCTTTTTCAGTTTCGTGGCTGTGAAGCCAGGTTATCACAAGGCATGACTGTGATTATGAAATAGGATGTGATAGTCATCAGGTCCCACATTTTAGTGGGATCTTTTAGACATTGCTACATAAGTGACTTTTCCATGACATGGCCAAAGTCTACAGGCCACAAACTGAGTTCAAAACAAAGTAACTCCAAACTGATAAGTTGACAAGTTTCCTAGAGAAGGGCCTTGTCCATGTACACTGCTCATAAACCTTGTTTTTGAGTTTTACTGGTTCCGTTTAGCTGTGATGCTTGACTTTCTTTCATTGAAGGTTGCCTTTACTTGGTGTTGGGTGGAGCATATCATGGAGGCTTAGATGTGGGCCCTGAGGTCCCACACCGAGCTCCGATACCCCAGAGCTGTTCTTAGGAAACGGGGGTGCTTGTTCTCTCTTTCAGCCAATCCTGCTCCGATGCCAATCTTTTCCTACAGTCCTTCTTCCTCTTTTATTTTTAGGGCAGAGTATCTCTCTTTTTCCAAACCTTCACTTTATTTGAACCCTTTTTATTCCTGCCTTTTTATATTTCAAGCAATTGTGTCTGTGATAAGACTAAAGACTCCTCTAAAGTTGTCTCTTCCATATGGCTGCTATTTTGTTTTTGTTTTTTAATGTATAAAAGAATGTTTTTCCCCATGTTAGGGATGCTCTATTATTGTTGTCCTTCTGTTTCTTTGTTGGTAAGATCTGTTTGTACCTCTTGTCTCAACTCCTTCCCATGCAGGGCTGCAGACTCCTGTTCCAGAGGTCATTGTTGATGTGGAATCCATGGACATCTTCCCAGTGGGCTGGTGTGAAGCCAATTCTTATCCTTTGACTGCACCACACAAAACAGTCTGTAAGTGGTTCCCAGTTGAGGGGGGTGGTGGATGACACCGGTGATCTTTGTGAATAAATTGGCAGCTTCATAAAGAAATTACAACCAAGTTCTAAAGAACAAATAAGATTTTTGATTTTCCACCAAGAACCCATATTTTCATGATCTCACTTAGTCTTTAAGTGTTGCATGAGATGACGTCACAGGTTGACAAACTTTAACAGTGAGGTACAGTTGAAAGTCACAGAGAGGGGGAGAAAAAATATCTGAAATCATCACTCTCAGTTTTTTATACAATTCATTGTTTTGATGTGAAAAAAATAAGTTAGATACTATATTATTGTGTTATCATTTCTTTAAAAGAACTGATTTTTCTCATGTAGCTTCTCCTAACAGAATCATAATTGGTTCCAATAATATACTGACATTCTTATAAACACTTAGCCAGGCTAGGCACGGTGCCTCATTCCTATAATCTCAGCACTTTGGGAGGCCAAGGCAGGAGAACGCTTGAGCCCAGGATTTTGAGGCCAGCCTGGGCAACATAGTGAGATACTGTATATACATAAAAAAAGAAGTACATATGTAAATAAATTAGTCGAGCAGGGTGGCACATGTCTCCAGCTACTCTGGAGGCTGAGGTGGGAGGATTGCCTGAGCCCAGGAGGTCAGTGCTGCAATGAGTCAAGATGGCAACCAACCACCAGTAGACTCCAGCGTGGGTGACAGAGTGAGAGTCTGTCTCAAAAAATAAATAAAATAAACTAAACAGCCTACTCTTAGCACTAACTAATCGCTGATATTTCAACTGTACTTTATAAAGCATATTATCACACATCCCTTTGGTTACAGAAATACCAAATAACCAATATTAACAGTTAACCCAGCAGTACAAGCCCATTCATACATGTGTGCACACACACACACGCACATTTAAATACATGCAAATTTTCTTTTAAGACAGAGTTTCGCTCTTGTTGCCCAGGCTGTAGTACAGTGGCGCTATCTCAGCTCTCTGCAACCTCCATCTCCCGGGTTCAAGCGATTCTCCTGCCTCAGCCTCCTGAGTAGCTGAGATAACAGGCATGTGCCACCATGTCCAGCTAATTTTATATTTTTGGTAGAGATGGGGTTTCACCATGTTGGTCAGGCTGGTCTCAAACTCCTGACCTCAAGTGATCCGCCTGCCTTGGCCTCCCAAAGTGCTGGGATTACACTTTGGCCATGCCTGGCCAACAGTGTTTTAACATATTTTTGTAGGTTATTATCACAAAATGGTACCATTTAAAAATCTTCTAATAAATCATTGCATTTGTTATTCTACCCTAATGCGTATCAGAAATGTTATTTAAAATGATCAGTCCTTAGAGATAACAGGTTTTAACCATTAAAGAGATTCCGTCTCTGTCATTTTCTTGATGGAATTTAGGCACCAGCTTTACTTCTTCCCAACAGCCTGTTCTGTGGCCACTTTTTAGACTCTCACGACGTTGCTGGAAACACAGTTCCACTGCATAGCTGACTTCACACTCCCTGATGGTGACAGAGTTTCAGGGCTCCTCTCGTTCGCATTATTAAGAGCACCAGAGGACATGATGTGTGTGAAACAGCAGGTAGTTCAGATTAGAGACAGCTGGATTCAATGGGATTCTCATTTTCCTAAACCATCCTGCTCAGTGGATCTGATTCAGTTGGAGTAATCATTTCCCCTTACTTAAAAATATTTCTAACACGTTGAGTGTACAATAATTATTTTAATCCCAGGGACACTCTTTGCCCCTGTCTCTTAAAATGATGCAGATTCTGGCCAGGTGTGGTGGCTCACGTCTGTAATCCCAGCACTTTGGGAGGCCGAGGCGGGTGGGTCACCTGAGGTCATGAGCTCGAGACCAGCCCGGCCAACATGGCACAACCCCATCTCTACTAAAAATACAAAAAATTAACCAGGCATGATGGTGCATGCCTGTCATTCCAGCTACTCGGAGGGCTGAGGCACGAGAATCGCTTGAATCCAGGAGGCGGAGGTTGCGGTGAACTGAGATCACGCCACTGCACTCCAGCCTGGGTGACAGAGCAATACTCTGCTCTGTCTCAAAAAAAAAAAAAGTGCTGCAGATTCTGACCTTGCTCAGCCAGCATGGCCAATAGATTCTCCGCAACCTGAGTGTTGTCCTAGGGTTGTGGTTCCAATCCCCTTTGTCCTTGTTGTCCCTCAAACAGAACCTGGTGTCCTGGATCCTCCTCCTCCCCGCTTCACATGGATTTGGGAGGGTGCAAGTGCTTTGGGTTTTTCTGGAGCACAATCACATACAGGTTAAGGTGAACACCATAAAGTTACCTCGTTCTTTAGGATTTTGGATCTGTTTAGGGTTTTAGGATTTTGGATCTGTCTGTTGTGCTTGGCTCTTTCCCAGGGGGTCAGGCATCCCCACCCCGTTAACGAAGACCAGGGGAGACAAGTATTCCAAACTCACTTTTCACCTGAGAGATCCTAAGTGTGGACCTTTTTGTAGTAGATATTCAATCTGGAATTGAATATCAGATAGTCAAGAGTAGGCGGGATCTTATTGAGTATTTTTCTTATTTATTTTTGCTTGCATTTCTTGCACATACATTTTGCTTTAAGGAGGCAAACTCCAACTCTAAACCTGCCAGACTCTAGCAGCTTTAGAAGTTTTGCTGGAATTAATTTATGCTTATGTTGGAAGATGTAGGATTATCCGAGCCAAAGTTAGTAGATGCCAAAAGCTTTGGTCTATTTTTGTTAAGGTGATCCAAATCAGTTATACATATAAACTGGAAATGTTCTTATCCAAAGAAATCACTATTTGCTCATTTGTGTCAATATTTGACCAGGCATATTTGCGAGCTACTGGTTCTCCTTTTGTGAATAACATGTTTTAGTTTAAATGCATGCCTCTGACAGCACTTTGGGAGTGTGCTGTGATAGTAACATGATTTGCTTCATCACAATTTTTATCGGAAAAAAATCATTCTAGATAACTGCTTGCAACAATTGATCTGAACACATGTGCTTATGTGAGGTACAACAGGTGTACTCTTTTGCTTTCTTAAATGCACATTTAAAAATAAAGTAGCTAGTGTAATGATAAGATTAAATGAACTAAGTCGTACTAAGATCTGACATCTGGTGAGTTAACGTCTATCCTATGCTAGAAGAAACTGATAGGAAATTGTGGCGTGAATGACATAACTTTTCAGCGTTTAAATTGCTACTTTAAAATGGGTACCTCTTTGCTTTATAACCTATTTTTAAAAATGGACTTGCCCCACTAACAAAGCTGATTTTCTTTTTCCTTTTTGCCTTTTCTGCAGCACAAAAGAAGAGAAAGATTGCAGTTGTGCAACCAGAGAAACAGTACGTGCTTTTTTCCCCGCCAGACTGTACTGTATACCGATAAACTGTAGTGTCTTTATGGAGGATGGGAAGCATGGCTGTTTTTTACTGGAGTTATCTAACAAATAGTACCCTAGTTGAGGTAGCAGTAAAACATAGTGGCTGTTATTTGTTATGTACCTGTTATGTGCAAGACACAGCGCCTGCTCCCCAAGGCACTCACAGTCCAGATTCCCGTGGCTCACTTTTTATTCCACTTTGACATCCCTGGGGAGTGCCTCAGACCTGCACACTGAGAGAAATGGCTGTCTGTGTCCGTAGTTCTCAGCGTCTGCAGGGGCCCCCTGTGGCAGGTGCAGTTTCGACTCGCAGCCCCTCACCACACTCAGAATGCTGCTGCTGACTCACCTCTCCTAGAGTAGCCCGGGCTTGGGAGGCAGAAAACTTCGGTCCAATCCCAGCTCTGCTGAGTGAACCTGAGCAAGTAGCATTAGTTCTCTGCCTCTCAGTGCCCTGGCTTGTAAAATACGATTTGGGGGTACTTATGAAGATTAAATTAGATTCCATTTGAAAAGAAGTATAGGCCTTAAGTTGTAGGCTGAACAAATACAGATTATGCCCTGTCCCCCATTTCAATCGTGATTTTCTGTGGAAAGAGGGTGTCCCCCATTTCAATTGTGACTGTATGTGGAAAGAGGGTGTTAGCAAAGTGTGTCCAGGCAGGCAGTGTGTTTTTGAAAAGTTGCGACTGCTAGTAACATTTGTAGACATTGAAAAATATTTAAAATACGCCAAAATGTATATTCCATGCCAAGTGATTCTGCTTTCTTAAGTAAATAAAAATATACTGATGGAAAGACAGCTGAAAACAGCATTTTTCGTGTGCAGTAGTTGAATTTAAATTTGAATAAAATGAAATTGAACAGTAACTGCACTATTTGAATGAGAAGAACAGTTCTGTAGGTATTTTTTTGTGGGTTTGCTTCTACATGCAGTTTATCTGGCTCATAACCAGACTCCATGTTATCCGCCTGATGTTGGAGTAGAGAAATTTCGTAACACACCTGTGACTGAATCCAAACTTGAATCCATCACTCCTAAATGCACAGTCCATGGATTAACAGTTCTCACCTTTCCCATGCGTCGGTCACTTAGAGAGCTTGGAGCACACAGATTGCTGGGTCCCATCCTCAAAATTTCTGATTCAGAATGTCCGAGATGGGGCCCAAGAATCTGCATTTCTAACAAGTTCACAGGTAGTGTCAATGCTGTGGGTCTGGGGACCCCTCCTGTGAGAACCACTCCATAGATGGCCTTGCTAAGATCTCTTGTAAGGGTTGACCTTGAGCTTAAGGAGCTTTTCAACCATGTGGTTTCTATGCCACCAGCCTAGACACCCCTGTGAAACCTAGTTCACCTCTTTTCCCCTAAGGCTACATTGTAAAACACATATTTATTCAGCAACATTTTTGCTGAACTATAACAGAGCTGTGTCCTGGAATAAGTCTACGTTACATTTTAAGATACGCCAGTTTATAGATTTTCTTTTAAGGCCCTATTTTTAGTGTGGCCATGACTCACGCGGGCCCAGAGGTCAGAAATCAAAGGTGAGTGGAAAGTGGTTTTCAATTAGACATCGAAGTGGAAAAGCCTGACTTTAATCAAATGTAAGATAATGTGTCTTCATGTTTAAAATATAATTGAAGACAGTATTACAATTCCATAGCAAGAGATAGGCCAGAAACGACTTGGGAGAAACTCACTGATCAGGACCAGCCACTCAGGGGCAGACGTCTCAGGCTTCCTAGGGCCATCCAAAGAATTGGACAACAACTTCTCTGAAATGCTGTTTTCATCTGGTCTTACTGGCATTGCTCCCATATACACATTCTATTCTATGGTCCTCTTATCTGAGATTTCTGGAAGAGCCCTTTTAAATTATGATAAGACTTTGGAATGTAGTAGTTCCTTCTAAAGCTTGTGGTCCCTGATAGTTTTATTTTCTCTGTTGACAGATTACCGCCCACAGTGCCTGTTAAGAAAATACCTCATGACCTTTGTTTATTCCCTCACCTGGACACCACAGGTAATCAGTCCCACAGGTAATTAGGGGGTCTCTGTGCCTTCCCACTGTGCAGCCGGGAGCAGAGACATGTATAGGTTTGTAGGTCGATATGAGTACATCTCAGCGTTGAGCCTATTCTGTTTTTCTCCATTGCCACTCATGAATGGATACCTACTTTTTAAAAAGAAAAATTTCTAAGCTAAATTCTCTGTGCTGCTTCTTTTCTGCTTCTTGTTCAGTAGCTCTAGATAGTTCTAGTCTATAGAAAAAGGGTTTATGTGTGACTTGCAAATTAGGAGCCAAATTAGGGCTGCATATCATGGGGAAAAGGAAAGAGTTGAAAATATCATCTCATTAGGCAGTTTCTTTTTTGACATTTTATTTCCGTTCCACTTGCATTTTTCCACTTGCTGTTAGTATTTAAGTCACCCCTGGCTTTTGAATTGTTCCTTAAAACCCTCTAAAGAGCTGGTCGTGAACAATATATGTTTTTTAATGTGTAAAGTCTTACATCTTACAATAATCTTTGGAAATACATTTGTGCGCTACCCTCTGACCATCAAGTCTGGTAATAGACATGTTTGTACATTGTCATACTTGATGAAAAAGTCTATTCTCTAAGCCAAAATGAAACCTGCTCTGAATTCCAGGATTAAAACCAACACGTCATGGAAGAATCCTACTAGGGGATTATCTTGGTAGTAAAGAGCAGTTTTGTAAGTAGATTTAACTAAAATTTTGTTTTTCTGCAGGCCTGGTAATCTAAAGGCAGAGTAATCCTACCAACAAATGTCCATGTAGATGCAGCTGTGGACTTCATTATTTTGCCTGTTTTATATAATTCAAACTTTAGAATGGTTTTAAAAGAACCATGCCAGCTACCCTTTCATAGTCTATAATTGTAATTTTACTCCTTTTCTTTTATATCCAGAAGAATAACATTTCTGCCTCCTACCTCTGCTTGTTCTTAGTTGAAGTCTTTATGAGAACAAGCCTTCCTAGACTGTTAAATTACCATCCCAAATTAATAGCAGTGGTTTTGCAGAAATTCCACTGTGAGTGTTGCTTAGCTTGGAGCTTGGGTAGAGTCAGGGTGGGGGCGGTGACTCCCTTAGCCAAAATGAAACCTTATTCTACATTTATAGACATTAAGAAACTTTTGGCCCAGCATGGTGGCTCATGCCTGTAATTCCAGCACTTTGGAAGGCTGAAGCAGGCAGGTTGCTTGAGCTCAGGAGTTCGAGACCAGCCTGGCCAACATGGTGAGACCTTGTCTCTACTAAAAATACAAAAATTAGCCGGGCATGGTGGCGCGTGCCTGTAATCCCAGCTACTCAGGAGGCTCAAGCAGGAGAATCGCTTGAACCTAGGTGGTGGAGGTTGCAGTGAGCTGAGATTGCACCACTGCATTCCAGCCTGGGCAACAAAGTGAGACCCTGTCTCAAAAACAAAACAAAAGATAGTTTCTTCTTTTTTTGAGACAGAGTTTTGCTCTTTTCACCCAGGATGGATTACAGGCTCATGCTACCATGCCCGGCTAATTTTTGTATTTTTAGTAGAGATGAGGTCTCACCATGTTGGCCAGGCTGATCTGGAACTCCTGACCTCAGGTGATCCACCCGCCTCGGCCTCCCAAAGTGCTGGGATTACAGGCATGAGCCACCACCTGTAAGAAAGAAACTTTAGATTGAGGTCTTATCATTTAATTATTCTGCTTGCTCATGGCATTGGAGACAGCAAGATCAGCAGCTGTCACTGTTCCCTTTCTGAGTTGAAAGAATATGGGTAATACACACTTAAGCTGCAGTGAGGTCTACTTCACCATCATCAGATTGGCAGAATGGAGAAGTGCAACAGGAACCAGTGTTGGGGTAGATGTGGGACTACAGGAGCCCTTCCATGGTGCTAACAAGAGTGTCAGTTGGGGTAGTCACTGTGGAGAACGGCCTGGCCATGTCTAGAAAAACTGAAGATACAGATACGCAGACCTGTGGCCTAGCTGGCCCACTCTTATTACCCACCTGCAAGACTCTGTTGCCCACATGTAGAAGATTTTCACAATCGTATTGATGAAAGTGCTGTTGACAGTCCAGAAAAAGTAGAAACAACTAAATATCCATCAGTAAGAGACTAGACAGCTAAATGATGCTACATTAATTCAATAGAGTCAAATAAAGAAGTAAAAAGATGAACTCTCTAGATCCAAATTTACCAACTTGAATATATCTCAGAAACTTCTTGTTAAGCAAGGAAACAATATCTTGCAGGAAACAATTTATGGACTATGTTTAAAATATCATATTGTTTAGGCACATGCATGCTTCTGTGTGTGGTGAAGTTGACACACTTGTGTGGCATGATGAACACCAGATTCATACAATCTGGAAAAATTAATCAGAATTTCTAAGGTATCATTAAGGATATAAAATGTCCTGCTATTAGGACACAGCGCCTCTTTCTCAAAAGAAGAAAATCATCTGTTTTTCTCTGCTGCTCTGTCACAATTTGGAACCAGAGTGTGGCCTCCTAATTACAGTTCTAACGACACTGGCTGTCACGGTTATTGTGTTCATTTTGGGTTCCATTGCTTTTATTACGCCTGACTCCCCATCCGCCAAGACCTCGGACAGCTCTGTGTGGTCCTTTTCCCTGACCATGTGGATGAAGCAAGGGTCTAGGGGTCCCCTAGGGTCTGGGGCTGTGGTCCTAAGCATGGGCTATGCTGCTCTCCCCTGCAGGAACCGTCAACGGGAAATACTGCTGTCCTCAGCTCTTCATCAACCACAGGTGTTTCTCAGGCCCTTACCTGAACAAAGGAAGGATCGCAGAGCTACCTCAGTCGGTGGGACCGGGCAAATGCGTGCTGGTTCTTAAAGAGGTAAAGCCCATGCACAGTCACCTTGGCTTATTTTAACAGGATGTTTTAAAAAGCTGTGGGCTCAGTTTCTGAAGGAGGGAGTAGACATCGGAAGCAATTCAGTTGGCATTTACCGAGACCTCCTTTCTCTCCATCCTGGGGGCCGAAGCCAGAGATACACAAATGGAAAAATGATGCTCTGACCCATGAAAGGCCCCCCATCTAGGGGGAGGGACGTACATCTGCCTCCTCTCGAATTAGGGGGAAATGTTGCACTAGATTTGAATGAAGTGCTTTGGGAAGACAGGGAAGACTGTGTGTGGAGTGAGAGCCTAGGACTGGAGTTGAGGTTTCCAAAGAGGTAAACCAGCCTGGAATGGCACAGAGGACTTCATGAGGCAGCAGAGGGTATTAATCACCGAGAATGGCACTCCTTGGCCAGGTCATGGTGCTGTGCCATCTTTTTGTTTCATCCATCTCTTCCCAGCACCTGGTACCTGCACACGGGAGGTAATGGTAAGGATTTCAATGGTTTCCAGGTACTTTGACGAGGTTTGTGTCGTGGGTCACATCCAGGCCCATCACTTGGAGGCCATGGCTCCCCATTTCTCCTGCTGCCTTCGGGCGATGACCTGCAGAGAGAGATGAATCCTGAGGATGTTGATGAAGGCTTCTTCTCCATTGCATTTTTCCAGCATAGCCTCAGACAGTGCTTGGAGACAGATTGGAAATTTGGAATAGTTTCCAAACTCTTCCCGGAACTCTCTCTCTGCTCTTTTCTTACATGTATCAGTGCTTTCTCTGAAGAAAGAGGATACCAAGTGGATATTCTCTGTTGCCACTATACCATGATGAATGTTTCTTAAAATCCTGCAGGCACAGCAATCCGCTGGTCCATTGAACAAGTGTTTGTTAGGTAACTTTGAGGAGCCAGGCACCATCGGAAGCACTGGATTAAAAAAGAAATAGGCTCTGCCTTCTGCCTGCTGGAGTTTCCTGCTCTTGTTAGGGAGATGATATAATCCTCAGCTTGATGTACAGTTGGGGGTCTGAGAGAGAGGCAGAAACACAGTGTCCCGGGAGTAGAGTGGAGGACAAATATATGGCAAGTGACATTTCATCTGGCTTAGGCAGAGTGTGTAGGATCCTGATTGCACAGCGTGGGCATGGCCACACAGGTGGGCATTCAGGGTGTGTTTCAGAAAGGAAAGTCAGGTATGGCTGGAGCTTAGGACCTTAGGCTGGAGATAAACAGTGGCATAAAAGGGTGCATTCGATTTTGAGAAGAAAAACAGGAAGTTGGCCTGCCTTGATGCTTCAGTGTGAGGTTGGATGGAGCAAATTGGATGGGGCCTGCTTGTGAAAGGCCTTCTCTGATATTTTAAGTGATTTGGACTTGAATCTATGCATAGGGACCCTCAGAGGGATGCCAGACTCAAGCTTTCCCTCCACGCGAGGGCCTCGGTGTGCTTTCAAATATCATTTCACTTAAGGAGAAAGAGGCCATTGAAGCGAAGTCAGAGGGCATTTTCTCTTCCTGGTCATCAGTGGTATTCGTAGTTAAAGACGTTTTTATTTAAAAAAACATCTGCTTGAGAGAGGAAGTAGAGGTTATAGTTTAGAAGAAACCTGTCAGAAATCGATAAGGCTCTTGTTGTGGTCATTTATTTGGGAGCATGTAGAATGTTAAGCAGGTGGTCCCTGGCCCACATGAGCATCCAGTGGATGGGAAAGATGAGTATGTAAATAGAATGTAGCCACATGAGTATGTAAATAGAATGTAGCCAGATGAGTATGTAAATAGAATGGTCCCAGGTTCCAGGACAGGACCTGGCGTGCACGCTGTGAGATCACACCAGGGGCATCTGTAGTCTGTGGGGACCGCGGAACAGGTGGCCTGCCCCAGGTAGGGAAAGGAGCAGGAACAAGGCTGGGGCATCTGGGGTGCAGGTGATAAAGGAGGGAAGAGGAGAGGATGCTGACAGCACCTGAAATGTGCAGACTGCAAGGGATGGACCCAGAAAGGGCCCTTGTTCGTGTTTAGAGTCTGTTGCAGGCCTGGCCATTGTACCAGGCCCTTCATACACATCTTCATTTAGCGGCAGAATGGAGCTGCCTTCCTTGTAAATAGCTCATTTCTGCATTTGGTCTTGAAATCAAACAGTATGCATCTCACTAAGCCTAAGTGGCGAGTAGATTCGGTACATGAGACATTCACAGCTAAAGAGAAATGGTGATTGAGTTGGGAGGGCCACACCCTGGGAAGGGCTCCATGGTGTGGTTAAGCGGCAGGACCACTAGTTAATGCTAAGCAAATAAATTGGCACAGATCGGAGATCCCTGCAGATGTTAAACTCAATCCAAACAGAAATCAAGCCAGGATTACACATAAGAATTTCTGCCACCATCGGAAATAGGACCCTAGAGCGAGAATTGACTTTCTTCCGTCTGCCACAGCTGTCAGTCGGTGAATGGATTTTCACTAGGGTGATGTTGTCTGCCTGTATTTCTGCCTGTTTTTGTTGTGAGTGATAGGATGAGGACACAAAAACTGACAAAAATACGGAGAGCTGATGGGCTTCTTCGAAGCTGCCTGCAAGCCTGTTTCACGTGACATGTTCCGTTGTTGAAACGACACCTTCCCTTATCTGCCAGCTCTGTTAACAAACGGGATGACCTGGCTTCAGCCTATCTTGAGGGGCTGGCTGTTTTACTTTACTAAATGATTTTTTTAAGTCAAAAGTGGTTATCCCTGATCAATTCTCCGATAGGTGCCAGCGGCCAAATTTAAAGGCGAGGCCAGAGCAGTTTTCTAATGACAAAACTAGTTTTTTGCTGATGTTTGAAAAATGCATGTGGCAGGAAGAAAGAAAAACAAAACAACAAAAAAATAGGTGTGAGTGCCTCAGTTCTGTGAGTGCAAGAAAAATGTAAGTTCCACCAAGCTAATATTTACGCGAATGCTCCTCTTTCAGTACCAGAACCTCTGTAGCTTCAAATTTCATTTTAGTTAAAGAGAACGAGGTAATGGAAGTAAAGACAGAGTGCATTGCTTTTCCTGGCCATCAGTGTTATTAGGAACTTGAACACTTTATGTGTAGGAGATGTGCAGTGAGAGCGGTTTGCCCGGATCTGTTCTGCCAGAAATAGACAACGTCTCGGGGTGTGGGTGCAGACATGGTCTTTGGCAAGGCTCGGCGCAGGCTGCAAAGTCCAGTTCTGGGTTCTGAGTGGACCGCTTTACAAGAGAGGATGAAGTTTCTGGCAAAAGTGATCTTTAATGCATGGCTCTACTCACTTGATGGGTGTTAGAGTTGAGCGGGGTTTGGAGGGACCACGAGTGTGTCTGGCCTCCATTCGAGGGAGTGCAGTGAGGGGAGGTAGAGGACCTGGGAGAAGCTGGAACCAGAGTCACTCAGTGGTCCACTCAGGTCCAGGCGTATCCCATAAGCAAACTCAGAACGAAGCAGGCCTTGGCGTGGAGGCGCAGGCCCAGCCGGCGACCGGTCCCCTGACATGCTGGGCCTTTTACAGGATGCTCGTGCCCAGTTGCATGGAGGGTGGAGTTGTTAGGCACAGGCAGTGGTGATGCTGTTTATCCCAAGTCACGTGTCCATGCCCAGTAGGGTCACTGTCCATCGGGATCATCCTTTTCTATCTCAAATCCTTTACCCCATCCTCTCCCAGAGTACCAGGGTCCCCAAAAGAGAGATAAACTATGATCTATGTCGTATCAAGAGATTGGTCGCCTCCTATGACCAAAAGAGTCTTGTCGGCTGTTGTGTTCCTTTGCATTGCACGAGGTGTTCGGGAAATTTTTGCCTTGTAACTTACATACGATCTCATGAATCACCAGGCCTGTAGTCCTCACTTTATAGACAGTGTATCGGGCTAGTGTCTGTGTGTGAAAGAGAAAGCGAACGAGTGAGCCAGCCTGGGCACAAGAGGCCAACGGGGAGTGGAACATCTAATGTATTTACTCATGTCCGTGGGTCCTGGAGTGACTGTTTCAGCTGCAGACACAGACCCATGATGAAGGTGAGAGCAGATCAGCCAAGCGCTCCTGGCAGAAACGACTCTGAAAACACGCACCTGGGCAGGGCGATGGGACCTCTGCCTTCACAGGGACTCCAGACATCATGGTGAGGGGACATTGTCCTTGGAGAAAATCCCAGCGTGGCTCTCGGAGACTTGGGGAGCCTTGTGGTTTTTCTTAGAATTTATTTGGCTTAAAATATCAGTATGTAAATGTCAGTGACAGTATGTAACTTCTGTTTTTCAGAAAAAAAAAGAGAAACATGCCTTTCATGTGGGCATCTGTGGGCATCCCTTTGTGGGTTTTCCGCATGAGTTTCGGGGGTGCTGAGCAGGCAGGGGCTCTCCAATTGCGTTTGCTGGGCAGCAGACCTGGCCTGTCCTGTGTGCTGCTTTTTGGCAGTCCAGGTTCAGGAGCTTAAGAGAGGAACGTTTATAGAAAGGAAATCGATGCACTGTAACCTTCTATAGAAAGGTAGAAATAGAATACCTGATTTTCTGCTCTCTTTTTGCTTCTTTTTGTGCTTAAGAGTTCAGAGAAAGCCCCGGGAAGCCTGGCACCCAGGATGCTTTGCAATGAAGCGCTTCTCAGGGCTTGTTTTTTTGCTCCAGTGTAACTCTCTACCCTGTTTGCTGAGATGCCGGTGAGACCAGGGCACTCAGCTGAGGTCCAAAGGCTGGGTGTGAAGGCGTAGATCAGCAGAATCAAAGAAGTGATGCTGCACCCCTGGACCAGAATGCGGTGTGCCCCGAACCCCCGGCCTGAGTCAGGGATGCCCCACTGCAAATAGTGATGTGACCCCCAACCCCCAAAGGGCTCAGGTGACTCTGGCTCCTGGTCACCTGCAGTTTTGGGTCTTTCAAGTGGGACCTGGCGGTTTGGGATTTGGCCTCAGCTGTTATTTACGGTTTCGATTTCTGCCCCTGTGGTTGATTCATTAAGCGATTTCCCTCCGTCTTTTTGTTTGGGGTGTCTGGCTCTTATCCCCTTCATTGTGGAGCTCTGAGCATTTGTCCTGGGCTATCACTCACAACAACGTGTACCTAAAAACTAGAAAGCTTTCTGGTCGGAATCCTGAAAGTCGGCTGCCCCAAGCAGCCTTCAGTGTTCATAGACTTGATGGTAGGAGAAGAGCTTTCATTCTTCCAAGCAGTCGCAAGTTTATCGGTAGCACCCGGGGGAGGAGGTGTTGAGGGTGTTGAGGGAGTAGGAATGACGGTCTCGTATCGAGGACTTTTCCAAGTGATACTGGACAGAGGGAATGTCTTACCCAGCTACCCTCAGTGAAGTCAGTCCTCAGAATCAAAGACAGATGCAGACAGGCCTCTTGAAGATACTCTGCTGTGTTTTCGTTGCTGCTGTTTTAAATTTATGCTGAACATTAGTTAACCCACTAAGAATAATGTAGCAAGCTTATGGGTGGGTGTAAACTTCAACACACTCACATAGATAGTCTGTGGTGCTGAGGGAAGGTTGGCAGAGGAAAAGTGCACATTTTTTTTTTTGCATGTCAGGCTTTTCTTTATTATTTTCCCACAGAGAAGACAAGGTAAATTTGGTGAACTTTCTCATCATAGCATAGGATAAGATTTTGTAGCAATGAAAAGCAACAGCAAATGGTAACTCCGGAGCCTCCATTCACGTAGATTATATGGTATCAAATACTTGGAGTGAATTTATTGTTAATTTTTATGTGAACAGAATAATTTTATCTAATTTCAGAGCCCATATTGAAATTATTGAACTAATTCAAAAAATATCTGTAGAGCACCTACTCTTGCCAGTTATAGTTGTATCTACCATGGATACAGCAGCAAACAGAATGAAGTCCCTGATTTCCTGCTGCTTATGTCTTAGTGGGGGTGGACGGTGAACAAATAAGCCAATTACGGAATAATCCTATATTAATAATAAGACAAGTTATCCATGAGAGGCAGGAGAATGAAGGGAGGAAGGTGCTGTGTACAGAGGATACTCAGCAGAGACCTTTCTGATATGGACTTTGGGGTAAAGACCCGGATGGGGAGGGGTAGTCTGGAAGGGTTTCCCAGGAAGAACAATCCTAAGAGAAGAACAGAGCAGAGGAAAGGCCTGATCTGACCTGTGGTTTAAAGGATCGCCCTGGCCGTTGTTGGGAGGTGAGGCTCTCAGAGGGTGAGGTGGAAGGCAGGGAAGCCCCTGCTGGCAGGGTGGGAATAGAACTAGAGCTGCCCAGCCTTTCAGCCACGTGCCCTCACCAGGCATCCGGATAAGATAGTTTCAGGGACATTGTGGACACAGAAAAGCCCCATTGGATTGGGTTCCAGAGAGGACTGAAGAAGAGAAAAAGGCGCTGTTGAGTGTAGACTTTTCTTAAGGATTTTACTGTAAAAGAGCTGAGAAATGAGGTGGGGGAATGTATTAGTTCGCTTTCACATTGCTGATCAAGACATACCTGAGACTGGGCAATTTATAAAGGAAAAGAGGTTTAATGGACTCACAGTTCCACATGGCTGAGGAGGCCTCACAATCATGGCAGAAGGCAAAAGGCACGTCTTACATGGCAGCAGACAAGAGAGAATGGGAGCCAAACAAAAAGGGAAACTCCTTATAAAACCATCAGATCTCATGAGACTTATTCACTACCACGAGAACATTATGGGGGAAA
Source organism: Hylobates moloch (assembly GCF_009828535.3). NCBI lineage: Eukaryota > Metazoa > Chordata > Mammalia > Primates > Hylobatidae > Hylobates > Hylobates moloch. The sequence continues at coordinate 6,882,839 of NW_026652277.1, read as the reverse complement.
CCACCCCTACAATTCAATTACCTCCCACAGAGTCCTTCCCACAACACATGGGAATTATGGGAGCTATAATTCAAGATGAGATTTGGGTGGGGTCACAGCCAAACCATATCAGTGGAGGAAGATGAGACACCTAAGGTCCTGTTAGTTTGGGGGCAGGGGCAGGCTCCCTGCTACCCTCTCTGATCAAGAACGTAATGAACTGAACTCCAGTGTTTTGCAAAGCACAATAATTCAGTCTAACTGGCTAGTCATAGCAGCTGTCCCCTTAGTTATTTTCATTAGTTAACTATAATACATGACATTGTCATGTGCACAGAAATTATTCAGCTCACAATTCCAAAGTTTTATGGAGAGCTTGTTGAATTTGGAGACGGATGATGTGGCATCAAGAAAAGCCAAGGGAAAAACATTCAATATCAGATGCTTTTTATAATTTAATTGCTGCCTGCTCCCAGGCTGAATTGAACTGCAGAAGGCATTTTCTTTTCACAGTCACAAAATGCATCTCGATATGCAGCAAATAACATGTAGCTCTGGGGTTTTCTCAGCAAAACCCAATGAAAAGAATCTGTTGAAATTTTATTGTCTGTTGATAAACACTGTGTGCGTTATTGCAGTCAGTTCTAATTCGATTTATTTTTAAACTGAGTTTCTGTAAATTGTACTGACAGTAAACAATAAAATCAGATGATTATTCTAATACAGAAAACACAAACACAACAAAACTGCTGGTACCGCCTTGTCATGGCTTTTCAGCACCTTGGCAAGCCACATTCTCTTGGGTAGCTTTGAGGCCCTTGGAACATAACAAAATGTTACCCAGGCAGAGAAAAGGCAGTCGCCGGGCTGACTGCATAGTGTAAAGTATTTTAAGAGCGAATCCTTAGTTACAACTTGAGAAAGCTTTGTTGTTCTCAGAAATAAATCAGGGTGCAAACCAAGCTGGTTACATTCCAGAACACGACAGACCCGTGAAAACTGAGACAAGCAAATTCCATCCACATTCTCCCATCTTCTTCCATTTATTTTGTAATAGTCTCCATTAAAAGATAGTGTTTAGGCACTAGTGCCAGTCTCCCATCTCGCTCAGGTGTATCTCTTGCTCTCTCAATGGTATTTTGCTCTGAAATCCGAAATGTGAGCTCCATGCCTGGCATGCTTCTTCCAACTTCTGCACCTGGAAAGCCTGCCGGAGGCATGGGCACTGCGTGCTCCCCCTGTCTTGTTCCTGCTACTGTCACCCAGTGGAGCTTCACAGAGGATCATTTCATGAAACTCCACACCATAGGCCTCTGCTTTGCACTCTCATATTCTGTAAGGTCTTTATCCAAAGAGCAGCAGCCCAGGAATGTGCCAGAACTCATCAATGTTAATCATTAATGATGGTTTGCTTTTTGAAAGGTGAGCACCTTAGGGGTCTGAGGTCCTTATCCTTCATTAGAGAAGCTCATTGAGGTTAACAGGAACATCGTATCTCCCTAGAGTCAGCAGTTGGAACTCTTAGAAATGCCTGCTCTTTCTGAGCCCCATGGTAGACATATGCTTGTTTTCTTGGACTTGGGAGTGAGGGGTGGATGGAGGAAATACGATATTGGATGGCGCTGGATGTTCCAGATGCTCTTTTAAAATATTCACATTTCAGAGGGTTGCCGTAGTATTAAATGTCCATGAATTGAGCCTGCAAGAGGAGTGTTTCACATAATTTGTTACCCTCCTTGCAAGCATCTGAAGCCTCTCCAGAAGTGTTGGCATGAGTAGACTGTCTCCGTTTCATTAGTTCCTTATGAAATCTAAAAATAGAATGAAATTCTCAGTAGCCTATCCAACTGAAGAGTAATCCTGTCGAAGTACAATAAATTGCTCTTTGGTGAAAATGGTTCAGCTTTTCTGCAACTAGAAGAGTTAATGGGAGTCTGCCATCCCCTCTAGAGAGTGGTTCACACTTTTCTAGCCAGAGAGATTGGATTTTACCACGCTTTTCGTCCCTGGATGGTGAAACAACTCAGTGTTAACCTGGCAAGTGTTCTATCAGACTTAATCACGGTTCTTCTCTTCATGTGGGTGTAATGACGAGCTGTTCCTAAATGTCATAGTGTGGTTTTCAAAGCATCCTTGTGTTAGTAGGAATGAATGCAATTGCAGCTCAGTGTGCTTATTTTTTTCCCCCAAAGGTTCTCAGCATGATAATCAACGCGGCCTACAAGCCTGGAAGGGTATTAAGAGAATTACAGCTGGTAGAAGATCCCCACTGGAATTTCCAGGAGGAGATGTTGAAGGCCAAGTAAGTGCTTTCAGTTCTGGAAAGCAAGGGTTTTCGCAACACTTCACCTGCTGCTCTGAAACTTGCCACTTCTCTTTGTGACGCAGCCCTGTGTAATGGAACAAACTGAAGGACATTCATGCTGCGGTTCTGTGGATGACATGTAAATTTCTTGGCATTTTTGCCATACAGCGTTGCCTTAAGCCTTAGGATTCCTAAGGTGAAGTAGAGATTTCCTTAACTAATATTTTATTATGTTAAACATTCAGCATCATAAAAACTTGGTATTTTTCAGGAGCAAAAGGGGCAAAATTGTAAAGAGGATATCCCTCATCATTATTATACTATGTTCATAAACAGCTCTTCATTTTGATATTCTAAAGACTATGCTAAATGCAAATGCTCTTTTTTTTTCTGGCAGTTGACAGTTCTAAAAGATAAAAGGAACCCGTGCATGTTTGGTCTGGGTTAAGTAAATGGCAGTGAAATCTGGGTTGACATGGAGTCAAGTAACTTTCTTTTATTTGGAATAGGCTAATTGGAAAGATGACATTTTTGCTTTCTTTAAGTTTCTTGACCTCTGAAATTGAGAGCAGGAACCATATCAATGTACTTGAACCTGGTTGTTTAGGTACATAGAAAAAGATCCGTTTCTAAGATAATTTTATGTTGAATAATTGTTTAGAGTGCTTGAGAGGACTTTTAATATTCATCTATGGATTTCAAATAGAATAGGTTTTACTAGTTGACTTTTAATGATCATTGAGATGTAACATTTGAGAAATGATGTTTTTTAAAAGAGTAAAACAGTTTTCAGTGGCTAGAAGATAGCTAAGCCTCCTTTAGAGAAGGCACCTGCCCTATTCATAGTGAAAATTGAGAAATATGAAATAATTTGTATGATCAGTAATATTTTCCTCTAGTTAACTCATACTAGCACTGTGACTGAAAATGTTTAGAGATTGTGCCACGCTCAACATTCATTGCCAGCAATCCACTTAGCATTCCTGGTGTCATTTTTGAACAACTCTGGGGTTTTAGATTCAGTAAAAGTTATTTATGGCCTAATCATAATCTGCTAAATCACCAAAGTGTAAGAGAATATATGTAGATAAGAAGAGGGTTTGTTTGCAGAAAATGGCAGGCCAATTAATGATGCTGCTACATTTCATCATTTCCTTCTTTCTCAAGAAATATTTAAGTGAGCTTCACCTATAGCTCAGAGAAAAACATGTTTTTCTAATATTTCATATTTTTCTACTTTAAAGAGATCGTTAGCAGTAGTGGCACATTTTCTTATAAGTTTGTAGTAGTAGTGGGGGCAGAAAACATGAGCAAGTGTTTATAACGGAGAAATCCTTCTGATTTTAAAACTTTTCTGCAAAATTCAATACAGTCCATGTACACCTTATGGACACAGATATAATAAAAGTACAAAAATCTTAGCTCCCATTAAAGCCTCCCCTGCCTCTAAATAAGCCAGAAACTCGCTCCCGCTCCACAGTGAGAGGAAGTTCATTTTGCAAGTGTTTGCACTCGTTTTCATGTTACCGAGTCGATCAGAGCTTTTTATTAAATCCAGCCTGATACAATCAAAACAGACATGGTGAAACCCAGCTCTGCTGAATTGTAAAGGCAGCATATTACCTATTATATCAAATATGACAAAAAGTTCCATGGCAAACTCTTACACAGCAAATTCGAATGAGAAAATATTTCTCTGCACTGGGTTTCAACTGTGCTAGATCATAGCCGCGTCTCAAAGCAGCTGCTAATGATGACAGCTTTACAGGCAGCGGGAGCTCTCCTGCTCTGATACCGTGTGTTGAGTCACCTCTTCCCTTCTGATGTGAAACGACAACTTTTTAGATCTTGACAACTTTGCTATTTTCTTTGGTGCAAATGGGAGGAGAGAGAGCCGGCATCTTCCCATTTAGCCGAAAGGCAGGCATGTTTTCTGTCATGAATAAATTAACGAAGAAGAGGAGAGACTCGCATTCAAGACATTTGGTCCATGACTGTGGTGGCTCATGACTGTAATCCCTGCATTTTGGGAAGCTGTGGCAGCAGATCGCTTGAGCCCAGGAGTTCAAGACCAGTCTGGACAGCATAGTAAGACCCTGTCTCTACGACAAATAAAATGTGTGTGTGTGTGTGTGTGTGTGTGTGTGTGTGTAGTATGTATGTATGTATATATATGTCATATATACATATGATATTCGGTCCTCTTGGTTGATTATGGGAGCTGTTGTACACAATTATAAAGACTGTTTTCATGAAGAGAGGATGTGAGATTGTCCCTAGGGCAGTGTGATTGCTCTCATTTGGCATCTAGGATTTCTGGTTGTTTTTTCCACCTCCTAAGAGTAAAGACCCATTTACTTGAGAGGATGAAGGTGCATTTGTAAAGGTTTGGACTTGTAAACGTAATGAAAACTTACACTATTACCTACAATTGTCTCTGGGTGATTTTTCCCCTATTTATCCAATAACCATACCTTTTATAGAAAGAAATTATTGCAATATTTGAACTTGTGAGGAGTCTATCATTATTACCCTCAACATGTATTGAAAAGCAAAAATTTGCTAGCTTTTGTGCTCAGGAAAAAAATGGCTTCTCATGTAGTTCATTTCTGTTCTGGAAGAGAAAATTTCCTTCTTGCCAATGAATTTAAATATGCTCAATTTACCTGCATTATTTTGAATTACAGGAGGAGGAATTAGGCTGTATCTTAGGGGGGTAAGGAAAAAAAAAGCCCTCCACTTCTCTGCATCTAGAGACATTTAATGATGTTTTTCAACATGTTACAGAATCTTCCTGGGGGAAAATAGAAAGACTGTCTTAACTCTTCTTTGAATGGCTTTTGTGATCATCTTTATAAAAGCCAGGCAGAAGCTTAATAATTTTTCCAGTCCTTTGTTATAGTTATTCAGAATATTTAAAGAGGAAATATCCTGGTAGGATTTCATGTGAGTTAGAGCTCACTGTCACTTATCAGAGGCAAAGAGATAAAGTCAGATCTTCACTGTTAGGTGCGTCATGCTCAGCTCTGTGGAAATGTGGTTTCTTTTTTTCATAAGCAGTGGTTAATTTTGTGGGTGCTTTTACTTATTTGACTTTAATTTTTGTCCTTTTACGCAAGCCTTTGTCACAGGTAACATTTGGCTATAAAGTGATTTATGTGAAAAAAGGATTCCCAAACTGAGAGACTTCACCGACAAAGGTTTTGTTTGTTCATTTGTTAATTTTGTTTACCTTGCCCAAGTGTATATAGTTTGCTGTCCTGAAAACGCACGAGGTGAACTTTGCATTAAGCAAAGCCATGAACCAATCTATTTGAAGGGAAGACTGCGTTTCTGTGTACGTGTGTACCTGAATTCATTGGATCACGGCGTGGCGTGTCTGATTCAAACAGGCCAGCTTAGGACATTCTGGAGGAGCAGTGGTCTCCCTGGGATAAACATACATGCCCCATGTATTGCAGAGTTCCCGTTACTTAAAGGCAAGAAGGAAGAAAGAAATTTCTGAGGAATGTGGGTGTCCTAAGGCTGAAAACCAGTGACCCATTCTCCTGACCCTGGTGTCCAATGACGAAGAATGAGACCAATGAAGTGAAAGCTTTGTTCTGAAGGAAGTGAGAACCATACCTCACTATTGCTGATGAGAACAGAGGCTTTCCCACAGCCTGTAAAGCTTCCCTATTTCTGCAGGGTTCTCAGAGTCACCATTTCCTTTCTCTTTTAATTCTTCCTTCAGCATTCGAGGGTGTGAGTTCAGCTTGAAGAACCAGAACCTGGTCCTCTGCTCCCACACCCTATCCCTGCCTGACAAGATTTTGTTAAAAGGTCTCAAGGGTGGTTCTGAGGGCGAATGATGGAACTTAGACCATAGTGACATTCTGCTTGGGCTGTGCTGATGGTTATGAATGGATTGTTACACCAGTGTTGGCTTTTTCACTCTGTTTTTGTTTTTGACTCAAAGTCCCTTTAGATTTTTCTCAACTTTTAACTACCATATTAGTCCATTTTCATGCTGCTGATAAAGACATACCTGTGACTGAGTAATTTATAAGGAAAAAAAGGTTAAATGGACTCACAGTTCCACGTGGCTGGGGAGGCCTCATAATCATGGTGGAAGGTGAAAGGCACATCTCACATGGTGGCAGACAAGAGAAGAGAATGAGAATCAAGCAAAAGGGGCTTCCCCTTATAAAACCATCAGATCTCGTGAGACTTACTCACTACCATGAGAACAGTATGGGGGAAACCACCCCCATGATTCAATTATCTCCCACCAGGTCCCTCCCAAAACACATGAGAATTATGGGAGCTACAATTCAAGACGAGATTTGGGTGGGGACACAGCCAAACCATACCAGCTACTGAAGGAGAGGAGATGATTTGTTTGGCGTTCTTACCATTCCTTCTTCCTCTCTGTGTCTCCACCTCTGCCATATGCACTTGGACGTGGAAAGAAATCCCTACTTTGGCTAATGGGAAGGAAGTGGAAGGCCACACATATATTGATAGCAGTGAGGAAAAACTTTGCCTCCACTCTCTCAGGTTCGGAGACTGGGAGCCTGAAAATTAAACTGAGCAAAGACAGGTGAGTGAGAGAAGAAACAGCCCACTTACCTGTGTAACGCTCATACCGAGGGAGTGCTCAGTGACGAATAACTCAGAGGAGGGGTCGGTCGTTTGGGGATTCTGTATCCAGCTCAGTACGGGAAAGGGAGCTGGGAGCAAAGGCTTTTGTCGGAAGAACAAGTAGATTGCTTTGGAAAAGACAAATTGGATTTGAGGAAAGCAAGTGGGAAGTAAGAACGTTTGTGCTAATGTTTGTTTATGCAGGTGTGAGTGGTCTTTCTCTCTTCCTCATGGCCAGGCCGGGAAACGTCCCCAGAGAGGGGATTTATGGCAGCTTTACTCTTACGTCTCTCTCCTGGGAGGAGAAGCTGCCCCCAAGGAGGAAATTTATGGCAGTCTCCGTTTCTCTAAAGTTTCTGTTTTACAGCAGATAATGGGAGCTCCGACAAGGCTTCTTGCTGTATCTATCAAATCTCAAATATCTTGAGCTTAAAATAATCTTCTCTGGACTCTGGGGTTCTCAGTGTCCTGCGTTGACAACCAGCAAGAGCGTCTCCCGTGTTTCCCACTGTTGATCTGTGACTTCCTTTACTGTCTCAGAGTGTGCGTCCGAGAGCACTGTCGGCCCCAGCCCCTCCTGATGTGCTCAGCTTGTAAAGACGAGATTGCGTTCTTCCCTCCAGATTTCTCTGCAACCTGAGTAATGCAGAGGTGCTGGGATGGCAAGGTCTATCTGAGGACTAGGATGAAGGCTCTCCTTGGACCTCTCCCTTACAACTTTCTCCTCCTTCACCTTTTTTATCTTTGCTATTCCTTAGTTCCAACTCAGTAATCTTTTGCTTGTTGCTTTTATTTTCCTTCTTTCTGAGATTATTTATATTGCCAGAGAGTTTTCTATTGTATGCAAGCTCAGCTGTCTCTTAATATTTTCCTCTTACTTTGTCTTCTTGGGACTTGAGATACATGCTTCAAAAACTTAGTGTTTATGAGAGCCTTGCTGGGCCGTGTATTAAATAACATCAATGTCTCACAGTGTCAGTAGAAAGTGAAAAGCATTATTTCATGCTTTTTGGTGGGGTTTTTTTTTTTTACATTTTTTTATTATACTTTAAGTTTTAGGGTACATGTGCACAATGTGCAGGTTTGTTACATATGTATACATGTGCCATGTTGGTGTGCTGCACCCATTAACTCATCATTTAACATCAGGTATATCTCCTAAGGCTATCCCTCCCCCCTCCTCCCACCCCACAACAGGCCCTGGTGTGTACTGTTCCCCTTCCTGAGTCCATGTGTTCTCATTGTTCAATTCCCACCTATGAGTGGGAACATGCAGTGTTTGGTTTTTTGTCCTTGCAATAGTTTGCTGAGAATGATGGTTTCTAGCTTCATCCGTGTCCCTACAAAGGACATGAACTCAGCTTTTTTTATGGCTGCATAGTATTCCATGGTGTATATGTGCCACATTTTCTTAATCCAGTCTATCATTGTTGGACATTTGGGTTGTTCTTTTCACACATCCTCCCTACAAACTATGTCACTGGTATGCTGTTTGTCTTTCATGGAAGGTAAAAGTACGAAACACACTCTTCTTTTCACTTTTGGTAAAATAAAGAGTAGAATGAGGCTGGGTGTGGAGGCCTGCGCCTGTAATCTCAACAGTTTGGGAGGCCGAGGTGGGAGGATCACCTGAGGTCAGGAGTTTGAGACCATCTTGGCCAACATGGTGAAACACAATCTCTACTAAAAATACAAAAATTAGCCAGGCATGGTGGTGGGTGTCTGTAGTCCCAGCTACTCTGGAGGCTGGGGCAGGAGAATTGCTTGAACCTGGGAGACGGAGGTTGCAGTGAGCCAAGGTTGTGGCACTGCACTCCAGCCTGGGTGAGAGCCTGTCTCAGAAAAAAGGAAAGAAAGAACAGGTCATCCCCCTACCCAGGTCTGTCATGTGGAGCTCAAACCCCTGTCCACTGTGCCTGGGAAGATCGTGTAAGGATCAAGGGATCAAATGCTGTAAGATCCTTGAGAAAATGTCAGTGGCTTCATTACATAAATGCAGATTTACTGTTAATTCCCAGCCGGTTGGTGAGCTCTTAGAGCTGTCTTTTGCCTCTCCTTTTTTTAGTAGGCCTGTATCTTCGTGTGTTCAGCATGCCTTTGAGAGAGTTGTTTCAACAATTACCCTAATTTATAGGCCAACTCCAAAACAAGCCTGTTTATTGGTTCAGGTTGGAGTTGGATTTCACAGTCAGTTTATCCTTAATATATTGATAGCATCTGGATGTGTCCGTGTGTATTCAACCAACAGTGCTCAGAAATGCTCATGTGATGGACAGTCTGTTATAGGGTCAGCTTGGTATAGTTTGAGTCGTTATATGACTACATGCCTTTCTATTATTTCTAAGTGTTTTTGAAACAATCTCATACTTAAAGAAACACTGGAAGTACAGAATAAAGATACTATTCATTCTCCTGATTGATTTGGGATAAGTTGAAGGCCTGATGCCCCATCACCCCCAAATACATGTTGAATATCCTTTATTCCGAATGCTTGGGACCAGAAGTGTTTTGGATTTCATCTTTTTTCAGCTTTTGGAATACTTGCAGTATGCTTATATTATGTTGACACTCAAAAGTTTCAGAATTTGGAGTATTTTGAATTTCAGATTTTCTGATTAGGGATGTGCCTGTACTCTTTTTTTTTTTTTTTTGAAATGGAGTCTCACTCTGTTACCCAGGCTGGAGTGCAGTGGCACAATCTCGGCTAACTGCAATGCCTGCCTCCTGGGTTCAAGTGATTCTCCTGCCTCAGCCTCCTGAGTAGCTGAGACTACAGGCGTGCACCACCACACCCAGCTATTTTTTGTATTTTTAGTAGAGATGGGGTTTCACCACGTTGGCCAGGATGGTCTCAATCTCTCGACCTTGTGATCTGCCTGTAAGCAGGCTTTTCTAACGAGAGTGGCTCAGGCCCGCGTCCACCCTTTTCTGTGCGCTTGTGGTGGAACGTAGGCTCCAATCCCAGTCCAGCACGCCAGGGTTCATCCCAGCCTTTTCCTTCCCTATACTTGCAACTCTGGCTCTGACAGTGGAAGCCTGGCCTGTGCTCTCCACCTTTGGCATATTCATTTATTTCGTCAGGCCCCAGCATCACTCCAGTATCCTCACCCTCCCCACAGCTGTCCCCACATGCGACAGCCTCCTCCCTGCGTCCCTTCCCCACTTCCATCCCTTTCCCCGGTAGGTTCCTCCCAGATGGGTTTCATCAAGGAGGGCCCTTGGGACTAATGCCTTTGGAAGGGAGGGGAAGGCAGTGGGATTGAGAAGACAGAGAACATCCCACAGTGAGGTCAGGCAGGCACCCGCGGCAGCTCTGGGGTTAAAGGCTCTTCATGGCTGCCCGGAGTTGGGCCCCAGTGACCTTTTTACCTCCTCCACAGTCAGTCCCTGGATGCGGCCCTCCTGGGAAGGGCAGGGCCAAGGCAGCTTTTTGCAAAACCCTAAAGGGGGCTGGGCACAGTGACTCACGCCTGTAATCCCAGCACTTTGGGAGGCCGAGGCGGGCAGATCACTTGAGGTCAGGAGTTCAAGACCAGCCTGGCCAACATGGCAAAACCCCGTCTCTACTAAAAATAAGAAAAAAAAAAAAAAAAAATTACCACTATAGGCATGGTGGTGGGTGCCTGTATTCCCAGCGACTCAGGAGGCTGAGGCATGAGAATCGCTAGAACCCAGGATGCAGAGGTTGCAGTGAGCTGAGTTCTTGCACCACTGCACTCTGGCCTGGATGACTGAGACCCTGTCTTAAAAAAAAAAAAAAAAAAGCAAACCTAAAAGGGCCACAACTGAAGGCTTTCTCCCAGCTGCTAGGGTAACAAGCCCCCCAGTGAAGGGGTCCAGGCAGCATGTCATCTGCCACCCTCCCCAGCCTGTGCCCCATCCTTACCCAGTCCCCTCTGCCCCCCACTGCCATGGCTTCTAAACAGAATTGTTCAGGAAGGGCAGGGAAGAGAAAAGGGGTGTGCTGTTTTTAAATGATGCTATAATTTAAATCTTCATACCTTTAGATGGGCTTTTCCTATGGTGAAAGGTTTTACTGAAACACTTGCTTCCACGAAATCATCCCAAACTAGGAAGAAAAAATTAAGCCACCCTGGTTCTGTTTCCACCAGATAACTGCTCCCTTCATCCATCCCTCCAATGTGGTACCACATGTGTGTGCCTTCTCACCTGGAGGTTTGATGACCATCTCATCTCTGAGCCTCGTTCTGCAGTTTGACATCTGACCTGGCTCGCACATTTCTCCTGCATTCTTATGTCTCATTATTTTATTTTTTTAGGGACTCTAAGAATCTTGATAGTGAGCTCTTTCCAACAAAGCTGTAGGGCCACCAAACTCATAGTGGATAAAACTGCAAGGGAAAATGTAGCCGTGAAGCATTTTTATTCTACATTTCCCATTTTTACTCTCCATTTCCCACAACACGAGGAACATACGGTGTTCCCAGTTGTGCTGTTTCTTGTTTTGTTTTGGAAAATGCAACAAAAGCAATAAGCAAGAACCGCCCCAACGTGGGTCCTGGAGTCCCTCTTCAAAGGCACGGAGAGGGAAGTCTCTACACATAGGGTCAATGGAGGGCCTAGAAAAACCAACAGCCGTTCAAGGCTGTAGGATTTAAAGTATGATCTTATCTACAGAAGATCACTTTTTAGTTCTTACTACATGGAAAGTCAAGCTCGACCCATCAGAGAAACTGAAGAAAAAGAAACACCCAGGGGCTGGGATATGAAAGACCCTGAATAAATATGAAGTACATTTAGTAGAGTATGCAGATATGAAGTACAAATTGGAATTTAATCCTTAATTTTTTGCTGTTGATACTTTAAAAAAAAAAAAAAGATTTATTAGTGGGAAAGTATTTTTCCAGTCTTTAGAAAGACATTCCTAAAAAAGCTGGAATTTCACATTTCAGTAGTTTGGTGATATGTGAACAAAATAAAAACCTATATCTGTTGCCAACTGAGAAGCTGACCATTACTTTGCACCCATGATAGTATTAAAACTCTGTCAAAAGGTGGTTGAAACCTACCTTCAAGTGCTAGTGTTTTCAGCCAGGCATTATTTATATCATATTCCCGTAAATATTTGGATAACGGCTGTAGTGCCTAATTTTAAAAAAAGAACCCATCTAATCTGCTTTTTGTAGCTCTGGTTGTCACTTTTATGCTGGTGAATTCATGACCTGTGGTTTTTCTTGGGGCAGGAGAAAGTTTTTTTCTTAAAAGTGATGAGCAACAAGTGACAATATCTAGCTTCCAGAAGCGTGTCTCACTGTACATTCTTTGTTGTGTGGGTGGGTGTGGGGAGGGATGCGAGGGGCTTAATTTTTATTCTTCACTAAATAGTTATGTTTAAGGAAAGCAGTATTGTGCTTGATATTTATATATGATGGCAAGAAAGTGCCAGCTCTTTAAGCAATGTTTGTTGACGTTTTTGGATTCCCATATATAAAATCAGTTCCTTGTGGATAACTATAAAAGGCGTTTGGATTTCCAGATCTCTCGTTTTCCTAGTGCGTTGAAAAGGTTTTGGGGAGAACTTCCATACCCTTCGTCTAGATTGGTCTGTCCTCTAAGATCAGAGAGAAGTGCTTAAGGAGGACCTCAGAGAATCCCTAGAAAATGTGACCTGAGAAGGAAAGATACAAGCAGGCAGCAGCCATGGTCAGGAGAAGCTGCTGTGTAGGTGGTGGGGAGGTGCAGGCAGTCCGGGGGTCCCCATTCTTGTTGCTCCCCCCTGTAGGAATGGGCCTTGTCTCAGTCAGCCCAGGCTGTGCAGCAAAGAGCCACAGGCCACATGGCTTTTGCAACGATGTTTATTCTCTCTGCTCTGGAGGCCTAAAGTCTAAGATGAAGGTGCCAGCGTTGGTTTCTCCTTAAGCTTGCTTCTCTTTTTGGCTTGTGGATGGCCACCTTCTCTCTCTGCCCTCGCATGGTCTAGTCTCTGTGCATGTACACCCTGGTGGCTTTTCATCTTCATCATCATCTTCTTTTTTTTCTTTTTTAAGAGACAGGGCCCCACTGTGTCACCCAGGCTGGAGTACAGTGGTACAACCATAGCTTATTATAGCCTTGACCTCCTGTGCTCAAGGAATCCTCTTGCCTCAGCCTTCTCAGCCTCCCCAGTAGTGCCCCACTGTGCCCAGGTAGTTTTTAAGTTTTTTGTAGAGGTGGGGGTCTCACTATACTGTCCAGTCTTGTCTTAAACCCCTGGGCTCCCAGCAGTCCTCCTCCTCAGCCTCCCAAAGTGCTGAGATTACAAGGATGAACCTCCACACTCAGCCTTTTCATCTTCTTACAAGGTCACCACTCCTATGGGATTAGGCCCCCACCCTTATAACCTCATTTAATTACCTCATTGAAAGCCCCATCTTCAATTACAGTCCTATCTGGGGTTATGGCTTCAACCTATGAATGAATGTAGGAGGGACATGGTTCAATCCATAATAAGGATGAAGGTCTCCTATGTGAGGCCCCTCAGTTAGATTTACCACTTTTTATGGGGGGCAGGGGGAAATTTAACTGGAGAAATGCCTTTTATTTTTCCTAATACACAAATAAGACAGTAGCTTTCCAAAGACCTCAGTCTAATAAGAAATAGAGATGCGTATGAATGACTGTTGATTCCGGTGCGCATTCTCCTTGCAGTATGATTTCATCCACTATCTATCACTCAATCAAGATTTGAGTCTGTGGGGAATTGCAGTGAAGGTGTACATGTTCAGAAAGGATTCAATTTACTGCTTCGGAGAAAGCAACCAAAGCCATGGAGGGGTTTGCTGGGGGTACTGGAGAGCAGGTGGAAGCAAGTTTTAGTTCCTGGAGCAATCTTTCACCATCCCAACCTAGAGGAGAGGAGTGGCCAGTTACCCTTATGGGCAGAGTATGGCAAGTGGCATTACCATTTCACGTTGCTCCCTTTACACTTGAGAGATACAGCAGCCTTTTCCTTTAACTATCATTCATCCATCGGAGACCCATTACGGTTCTGTTTACACTGAAGCCACTTGCTGCCAGTGTCTGCAAGGCTGGGGGTCTTCACTCGGTTTCCAGGTCCCAATCATACAGTCACTCTGCATTTTTAATGGTTGCTTTTTTCCCCTTATAAAATCCATTGTGTTTCTCTCCATTTAAATGTGACCTTGCTTACCTATCACCATTCTGCACAGATGCCATTTATGAATAATGGAAATCGTCCCCATTTCAACAATATGATACACAGTCTTGACAAAGATATCCTTTCAGTGTTCTGAATTTGCATGGTTTTCAAGGCAGACTCGTGATCCCATATGCACTCACATTTTTCAAAAATGAAATATGATAGCAACAGGAAAATACCCGTTCGATTTCACTAACCTCATTTCGAGAGCCATGCCCATTAGGTTTGTACCCTGCACCACTAATCTTTGGTATGAAGTTGTATATAGCGAAATGAGGGTGTGCTAAATGTGGGGGTCTTCATGGAAGTAGATTTTGGCTTAGCACTGTGATAACACATTTGTTGCACACTAGTGAGCACTTATAAATATCTCTGTGAAAAATAACAGAAACAACGTGGAAAACTGCGCATGATATGCTTTGTCGTTGGAAAATGAAGTTGCTGCCTTTGGAATATGTGGTACAGAATAGGCCTGAATCATAATCTGGTCTTACCCTCGCTTTTCTTCCCCACCTATTTTCTAGATACAGAGGCAAAACATACAGGGCTGTGGTCAAAATCGTACGGACATCTGACCAAGTCGCAAATTTCTGCCGCCGAGTCTGTGCCAAGCTAGAGTGTTGTCCAAATTTGTTTAGTCCTGTGCTGATATCTGAAAACTGCCCAGAGAACTGCTCCATTCATACCAAAACCAAATACAGTAAGTACAAATAATGAAAAAAGAAATGCATGAGCCCAGAGGCCTAAACTACGCTGTAAGGTATTTGGTTTTTGTTTCATTTACTTTTTTCTTTTTGAACCTTTTGACTATTCTTCCATAGGAATTGCTATGGAAGGATTTTTAAGGATTTGCTGTAGCAGATACATGTGTTTTTAGCCTGACATACGGAGGGGATGGGATGATTTAAAACAGGATGAATTTTCATTGGTAGGCCTTGGAAAAGAAGAAAAGAAACTGTGTGTACTGTCATGAGTTTCAGTGGATTGATTGATTCTATAGCTCAATGGATGGCAGGAGAGCACAATAAAATTGATCACAGTAACAGTGACCCAGATGACTCTTTCAGTCCTTACTCTGGGATAGTGTAATGATGCTTTCATTGCCCTTCTTGATACGGGGGCCACATCCTTGTCATAATTGGCTTCTCGTGTTTAGATGCCTTCCATGGAGGACTCAGAAGCCACCATCACTTTCTTTTCTGCCAGTTGGCTTTGCCTGTCTCCCAGGACACAGGATGCAGGACTCAGAGCTGTCCCCACTCTCCTACCTTCAGCTCTTGCCTCTTCCATCCCCAGTCCCATTCGAGGATATCTGGCCTTGGGCAACTGCTTCCCCTGAGCCCTGCCCTTCTTCCCTTCTCCATCCATGGCAGCCACTTCCAGACACCTCCACCTCCTGTGCCTGAGACCTCTCTCTCCCTCTGATGTACAGTTCTGAGTTTCCTGCATCTCCCTTTAGTTCTCTCTAATGCAAGGGGGAGTGACCTGGAAGTTGGCTCTGCCAGCCACGTTCCAGCCAGCTAGGATGTGACACGGGCCTGGCCCTGTGGCCAGTGCTCTGTGAGCCGCAGACACTTGTGATGTTTGTCAACATGGGTGCTGGAACCAGGAATCTGAATGTACTTGAAAGGCTGTTGAGAGTGTGACTTTCTTTGTATTTTATTATCTCTCAGTGTGTTTCTACACACAACGTCTCCTTGCCACTCTGCCTTCTGATGGAGGTCAGCTGTGTCCTCACTGACCACGCAGAGCCCCCGTCATTCTGTGCACAGGGGCTCTCAGGTAGGGCCCGCAGGTGTGTTGGTCCAGCACATCACCTGGTTCTGGAAGAGCTTGTTTCTCCATCACTGCACGTTTTTCCAGGGGAGGGCCTCACTGGGAAACAGCAGTTCCTCAGTAAGAAAGGCCTGACCCAGGGCTCGCCTTTGCCATGCACGGTGAATGCTTACCTGCCCGGTGGGCACCTGTCTGTGTTCTTCCAGGACACTGGGAATGGCAGGGAAGGAGCAGGGTCCCACACCTCCCATTCAGCATTGCCGAAATGAACTCAGAGATGTCTCTGGATCTCATATAATAAAACTCTCAAGTCCCAAGATCCTTTGGGTTAATTTATAATGAATGTTACTACAGCCTGAACAGAGGCTCCAGTGGGAGGAGGACAGAACGATATTTCGGGGGAGTCGAGCACTGGAAAAGCAGGGGTCATCCAGTCTCAATCTAAGGCTCCAAACACATACTGACCTTTGGCTGCATTCCCTAAAAGCAGTTCTCATCCGCAGCCACTGGCTTCTAAGAAGCCAGCCTGCCCCAGCCCTGTCATGCATGCTTGGGATTTGGGAGGGGACAGAGGCTTGCTCATTTGCCCCTTACCTGGAGATGGCCACAAAGCAATGCTTGCCCACAGCAGTTCATTCCTGCTCACTGAGGAACACGGTCCCTATAGAACGGGACATGGGACATTGTTCCAAGCTCTTCTGCCATCTGCTCCTTTTGAGAGGTTAATGAGAACAGGCCAGGGCTCCCGGAGCAAGTGTGCCTCCTGGGAGTTACAGGGCTGCTGCTGTGCGGCTTCCCGAAAGTTTTTCCAAATGTCATGTTGTGATCAAATGCAGGGGAGGGGGTGGGACATAGAGGGTCTTAGGCCTGAAGGAAACCTATGCTTGTTAGCCCTGATGGTCTCATTTTGTAAGTAACGAAATTGGGGTGCAGAAAGGATAGGCAACTTACCTGTAGGATGAAGCCCACGACTCAGCACTGTGAGAATGCACTAAAATCATGCTCCCTGCAAAGGAGCTGCTGCAAACCAGGGGTTGTGCATTTGCCATTTTCCTTTGGCCCACCCCATTCGTGGATAAAGGTTCCTCGGCTGCATTCAGTTATTTTGTGGCTCATGGGCATCACACAGTGGGACAGTTGAACCTTTTGTTAATGAGTAGGCGTCTGGGTCGTAATTGAATGCTGGATCTTTAGTGGTCATTTTCATTAGTTGATGATACATTTCGTTTATAAAAAACATTAATCACTACTAAAGTTCAATAAATAATTTTTGAATTAAGATACATACCTGTGTCTCTGCAGAAGTAATGTGAGTCCCAGCAAATGAGAAGGGAATAAAATATACAATGATGTAATAGAGAAGGAACTCTGAAAAGAGGGAAAGTGCTTGGTGAATTTGGCCCATGTGTTCAGGATCATAGCTTGTCTTGGTCGGACCAAGAGCTGGGGGAGTCCCTCATGCCAGGACCACGCCAGCAGATGTTCACCCAGTGCTTGCTGGCTGACCAGTTGCTCAAGAATCAGACTTGGGAGCAGGTGTCAGAGCACTCCGGTGGGTGTCATTGCCACCACTGTATGCAGTATCTGGGGTCCGGACAGGGATAAACTGTGGGAACTGTGGACACTTTTGTCTCTTTCGCCTTCTGCAGAAGTCAGCTCTGGCTACTACAACAACATAGCACAGACCCAGGGCTTTCACTGCATGCACTCCCCTCCCACAGTCCTGGAGGCTGGAAGTCCAAGATCAGAGTGTCAGCAGCTTTGGTTTCTGATGAGATCCTTCCTGGGCCTGCAGGCGGCCACCCGCTCCCCATGTCCTCATGGGGCCTCTCCTCTGGGTCTTGGGTCCTTGGTGTCTCTCCTGGACCCTCTTAGGACCTCATTAATGTCAGTGACATCCAGATACACTCACTTCGGGGGTTCAGGCTTCAGCGTTGGGGAGGGGCCAAGTTCAGCCCGAACACCTTCCAGACCTGAAGCTTTGGAGCAGTGTCTCTCCTGTGGGTCTGTTTTCTCAGAATGACTTTGTAAGGCACAAATGAACTATCAGATGAAAGAATCGTCTCCCTCCTTCCTCCTCTCCGTGTGTGTGTGTGTGTGTGTGTGTGTGTGTGTGTAGAGCCTTCAAAAGTTTCTCATCTTCCTTCCTACAGCCTATTACTATGGAAAGAGAAAGAAGATCTCCAAGCCCCCCATTGGGGAAAGCAACCCCGACAGTGGACACCCCAAACCCGCCAGGCGGAGGAAGCGACGGAAATCCATTTTCGTGCAGAAGAAACGGAGGTCTTCTGCCGTGGACTTCACCGCGGGCTCGGGGGAGGTATGTTCTGCCCGGGGCGCCTGCCAGCCTGTGGCTCTGTCATCTGGCCCTGGCCAGCAAGTGTGGCTGCTTCACAGCAGACGTGGCCCTGGAGATTGCAGCGGGATGGTCAGAAACACCAAAGAAGAGCCCCCTCCTCCTTACTTACTGAGAACAAATGTAGCGTGTCCAGCTGCTTTGGTTGGGAAGGGCCTCGTAGGGCCCGCGGGTGGGACCATTGGCTCCATTTCAGAGGCTGCCTGGGACAGGGCTTGCTAAGTGGTCTGCACTGGGCCCAGGGTCTGACTGTGGGGCCACTGCTACAGGCCCCCCTGCCACCAGCCCCTTAAATGCCTTTTCCTCCTTCCCAGGATAGTGAAGAGGAGGACGCCGATGGCATGGACGATGACACCGCCAGTGAGGAGACCGGTTCCGAGCTCCGGGATGACCAGACGGACACCTCGTCGGCGGAGGTGCCCTTGGCCCGGCCCCGGAGGGCTGTCACCCTGCGGAGCGGCTCAGAGCCCGTGCGCCGGCCACCCCCAGAGAGGACACGAAGGGGCCGCAGGGCGCCGGCTGCCTCCTCAGCAGAGGAAGGGGAGAAGTGCCCGCCGACCAAGCCCGAGGGGACAGAGGTGATGCCCGGGCGTGGGGGCAGAGGGTGTCCCGCGGGGTCTGAAGAAGCACACCTGTTACACTTCAGGGCCACGATGTGGGGAAACCTGTTTAAAATACCTCCGACAGCAGCAGCTGCTCTAGCTCCTTCCCAAGTCAGGAACAAAGGCTGGCACTTCACCTCTGGGTGGAGGGGCCTTTCAGCATCGGAATGGAGTGCCCAGGGTGGAGACAGCGCCTCTTTCCTGGATGGCTTTAGTGCCACCTGGGTGCTTGTCAGGAGTAGGGCACAGTCCTCGGTTTCCTTTGAACTCTGGGTTTCCAGAAATGCCTTCCCCGTATCTCACGACTGCCTTGTGTCTTGCTCCCGCGTCCCCTCTGTAGGACACCTCTGTGATGTTTTAAAATATTTAATCAGTGTTTCAGGTCTCCCCTAGCCCCATGGGTGGTGTGAGATCAGCAGAAAGGGCCACTGGCACTATCATTACAGAAACACTGGGGGACACTGTCTCGTGTCTGCTTGGATGTGCCCCTTGTATTTCTCCTTTTTAATCAGAGATGCTTCGTTCATAAGCAGGCCCAAGGTTTCCTGAACTAGGGATGCAAGAACGACTGTCACTGTGCCTGCTTTCTTCCCTCTGAAGGCACATGAGTCATTGCAGGGGGCATCATCACTGAGCTAAGAACTTTCCCAGGGACCGAGAGTGTGTGCAGCTTTTTCAGGTGCCCAGTGAGGGAGCAAAGGGAGGCAGTGGCTTCCGGCCAGGAATGGCTGAGGCCTGGAGAGTGCTGGAGAGGACCCAGCCGGCTGTCTGTGCCGCAGCTGAGCTCCTCCTGCCCTTTCTCTGCAGGACACAAAACAAGAGGAGGAGGAGAGACTGGTTCTGGAGAGCAACCCGTTGGAGTGGACGGTCACCGACGTGGTGAGGTTCATTAAGCTGACAGACTGTGCCCCCTTGGCCAAGATATTTCAGGAGCAGGTATGGTGGCTTGCCGCGTGTCGATTGTTTGATGTGCTGAGACTCTGGATCTGAAACGAACCTCCTGTCCTAGCCGGCTTCCTTGTGACACCTGTGAGGGGGTTCCTCGGTGCTGCTCGGCAGGTGTGCGAGACCCGGCTCCCTCCAAGGCCCCTGCTAAGGGCTGCCTGTCAGGGAAAAGAGAGAGAGAGCCTCATTCCTGCTCCTCTCAGGCCCCACCAGTGCCATGGTGGGGGGTGGAGGGATGACTCTCCCAGGCTCTAGCAACACCACCCAGCAGGCGGGGAGGCACCTGTTGCTGCCAGGTGAGGGGTGCGAGTCCACGCTCCCCCTGTCATCCCCACCAACCCTACAGTGGGGGCTGTTTACCACCAGGCAGGGGTGAGTCTCGGTTCCCTGGCTGGCCCTTTCAGATGCCACATCAGTGGTGGGATGGGGTGCCCAGTTGCCTCCTGGCCAGGCTGGAAGTCAGGGCGGCACACTCTGCCTTGGCTGCTATCAGTGGGGTCCGGCCAGCCCTCCCTGCGATGTTCAGCTGCGGAAGAGATGCTGCCGTCTCACAGTGTTTTGTCTTGCTGGGCCGCCCCTTGGCCAGGCCTTTGTCTGGAGACAACTGGTTTTGGTTGAGCCTCCTGTCATTGCCTTTTGGCAAATCTGGGTTGCAGCTTCTTCAGCTCCAAGTCTCAGGGACATGAAGCTCACACACAAACAACAACCAGAGAGCTCAGCAGCGTGCTGTCAGCTGGGGGCCCAGGCCCCTAGCCGGTCTGCCCTCCTCTCTCCACCTTCCAGAGTCTTCTGTTTGTGGATTTGTATATAATGCCCACGGATCTTACTTAGGCCTAGCGGGAGAAGGAGGGAACAGTGTATCCACCTGGCCTGCCCGGAGCGGAAGCCCGCTGGCCAGTGTGTCGTACTGAATGCTGCGTTCGTCGTTGTTTTCTTACCTTCCGCGCTTCTTTCTACATAAAATATTTTTAAGACCATGGTATGGTGATGGACAAATGCAGTAACAGTCGATATAATTTCTACCTTAAAGGAGTCTATAGTCCAGCGGATGAAATGAGTATAGTTAGCTAAAACATAAGACATATGATGCTGTGTCCTAAGGAAGAAGAGAGGGTTTTTATTTACATTATCCCTTAAATTAATACGGAAACAAGTTGCCAATCTGCACACACACCACCTTGCATCCTGCCTCACTGGCCTTGCAGAAAATGCCAGGCTCTTGCTCTACTCTGTGCTTAATTTGTTGAAGTTTTTTGCGTTGTCCTGGTGTAAATATCTGTGTTCAAAGACCTCATGTTAAAAAAAAGTACTGTTTTTCATACAATGTTAAAGATAGGTTTATTCAGTCTCTTTTTAGATCGTATAAATCAGTAGTCTAGAAAGAGGATATTTCAAGCATTAAATCAGGAAACATAAAAGGTCTGTGACTTCCCATGCACCCAGGAAATTTCTCAGCTTATCTCCCAAGTTCATGCAGCAATGAACCGAAAAAAGCAAATTAAAATGGTCTCCAGTGCCACCCAAAGAGAGTAGTTATTGTCATTCAGAGTTCTTTCCCCTGTGTCCCGAGAAGTCCAAGAGATGAGGTAGTTCATCCTATTGACAACCACTAGAACCTTCTGCAGATACCCACTAAGTTCATGCTGAAAGAATGATTAGGCTGGGCATGGTGGCTTATGCCTATAATCCTAACACTTTGGGAGGCTGAGACAAGCGGATCACTTGAGGTTAGGAGTTCGAGACCAGCCTGGCCAGTGTGGCGAAACCCTGTCTCTACTAAAAAAAAAAAAAAAAAAAATTAGCCGGGCGTGGTGGCGGGTGCCTGTAATCCCAGCTACTTGGGAGGCTGAGGCAAGAGAATTGCTTGAACCTGGGAGGGAGAGGTTGCAGTGAGCCGAGATCATGTCACTGCACTCCAGCCTGGGCAACAGAGTAAGACTCCATCTCAAAAACAAGCAAAAAAAAAAAGAATGATTGGAGGCAGAGGGAGTCGCCTCCTGACCTTCTGACATCGGCCGCCCTTCCTGTCTGGACAACTCTGAAAAGCAACCAGGGAGAGACTTCCTTAGACCTAAAGAACCTGGGTGATGAGCTTGTCCCTTCAAATAACACACAAACAGGAAAGAAAGACAATTGTAAGAAATACAAAGGCTTAGGTGATCGGGGGCTTATTGATAAACCATATCTCCATTTTGAAAACAAAATTAAAGCAATAGGTTGAAATCCCATGTAAAGCATTGCCCAGCACAGCACATTACCTGTCTGGTATTTATTGACAGTGGTGCTGCAGCGAGAAAATCGTTGTATTCAAATACAGGACAAGCGCTGATCACACAGGTTTGGTTGCGCTGATGCGTCTCTGTCAGTCTCTGTGTGCATTCAACATACACCGATTCAGTCCCTGCGAGGAGCCTTCTGATAGCTAAAGATACGAGGTGTGGCATTCTGTATCACTCTAATGTTTTGGTTTTATTTTTAGGCTCAAATGCTTAGTTTTAACAATAAAAAAAGTTTAGTTAAGCCTGAATGAAGAGCAGATTTCTCATTTCTAGATCCCAGGTTAGGTATGAGGGCTTATACCTTGAAACATCAATAGCTCCTGTGTCTGTCTACACTGTGTACGAGTTCTCAGTAATAAGCAAGAAAGTGAAACAAAGCTGGTTTGGGGAAAAGCCTAAAGTATTGAGTCTTCCTTTCTTGTATTCCTAAACCCAGTTGATAACACCAGAGAAAAGTTTCATGCCTTCCCTAAGCTAAGCCTTCTAGGAAATGGAACACAGCCGACACTGTCCCCCTTGTAGAATCAAGTTGCCCTCCAAGTTGCTCTTTTTTGTTTGTTTGTTTTTGAGATGGAGTTTTACTCTTGTCGCCCAGGCTGGAGTGCAATGGCGCGATCTCGGCTCACTGCAACCTCCGCCTCCCCGGTTCAAGCGATTCTCCTGCCTCAGCCTCCTGAGTAGCTGGAATTGCAGGCGCCCGCCATCATGCCTGGCTAACTTTTGTATTTTTAGTAGAGACAGAGTTCTGCCCTGTTGCTCTTCTAATATCAGTAAAAGCCTTGCCCTTCATCCCTACTTGTTTCTCTTAGGAGAGAGAAAAATAGATAGACTTTCATTGATCATCATCTCATTCCTGTGTAATTTCACATTAGGCAAGTTCACCTGTTGGAATAAAAAGCCATTGCCCACTGGGCTGTCTGAAGTACATGGGCACTTGAGTCCTTTTCTGTCCCATCAGACCTTTAATTACTCATTTTTACTAATTTGTTCATCATCATTTAGCCCAAATACTCCAGCTCTGATTTGGTGAGGCCTCCGGTAGGTGACTGCAGGCGTTGTCTGAGATTATAGATGAGCTAGAAGGAACCCAGAGACTTTATTCACCGGGATGCAAATGAGCTCACAGTGCACAGCATGGTTATCGCTATGTGCACGCATGCCCTCAACGATATAAATGCAGAGATTATTATAATCACCAGGAGCATTTGCAAAAATTATAAACTCCCCATTACCAGCATCTGTGCCTTTTATTTCTGAAATGTTATGGCAACTGCTTAAAAAATCTATACTCCATAATTTAATGCTGCAAACCTGTACATCACACAGTAAAAATCCACTCATCTATAACTAAGAACACACAAAACTCTAAATAAAATTTTACCTATTCATTCAGCTTTCATCAGTCAGAGACAGCGCAGTAAGCAGACTACTCAAATGCTCAATTGACCTTAATGAAAAAATTTCAGGGTAGTTTTTAGGCTTAGTCCAGATGAAGCTGTCTTTTCTGTACTTCTCTAGACCTCAATACCTCCATTAGGAACTACCAGATCCTCACCTGAATGCTCTATCAAAATCAATTTAATTTTTCCCTGTGCTAAGCATGTCGTATATCTCATCATATTTCATTTCTTTACAATTAGTCCATTTATGATAATTCTGTGTTTAACATTAAAAGTGATCTGCCAGCAGCTCTCAGTTATATAGGAACATGTTTATAAAAATTAAACCACCTGTGAGGTATGTGGTTATCTAAATAATCCTTGAAAGAAAAAATAGTCTTCCAGATAAAGTGGCTTTCTGGGCTCGTCATGATTTTACTTTGGTGTCTCCCCAGTTTCCTGGAATTCTACATTCCAGGGAACTAGCTGTGTTCTTTCAGTCCCTCTTGGCCTTAATAATTCCTACTGGTCCCTGAAGTCTCAGTTCGAAGCCCTTTCAACACCGCTATAAGACTGGCTTGGTTGCCTGTCCTGTTTGAGCCCTTAGCTCTGCATCCATGTGTTAATATCCCTGTATCCTAGTAGTTTACTTGTCTGCCGCCCTTCAGATTCATGGGGTGTCCAGAGAGGGAACCTTTCCTTTGTTCACTGTGACATTCCCCAGAGGCCAGCCAAGTGCCTGCCACTTAGTAGATGCTCAATAAATATTGGCAAGTAAATAAATGAGTGTGTGCACCTCCACTTAAATGTGGTACATGCATCAGCCACCTTCACTGAAATTTTCTGTAAAGAAAGAGTTACACAAACATTTTAGTACTGATATTCAGTGGTGATTGAATCACCATCATGCCCAAGTACAGATGTTAAAGACTGAGCTACAGTTTTCCCTTCAAAGTTTAATGTCAGAAAACTACAGTTCTCATGCCAACACTCTCTCTCTAACTAGCTATGTGATCATAGATTGGCTAGCTTTTCTGGGCATTAAGAAAGTAAACTTCCTGGGAAAGTAAAATAAGTTCTATTTCTATTCTATCCTGTTCTGTGGATGTCATTGAACATAATGGTTAAGCCACCTGTGCACGGTTTAATGACATCCACGGCACAGAACAGAATGGAACATCAGCCCTCTGCCTACTTAAAATGTGTTTTTATGAGGCCCATGGTACCTGGAAGACTTTGAGTCCCTACGCCTATGCCCTCTTGGTCTAATTTGATGTATTATATGCGGATTTGGCTCTGAAAGTGGAATTGGCCTACAGGCCCCAGGCCAGAGGTCCCCTTGGTTTCTTCCCGGCCTAGAGCCAAGCACTATTTCACAGTACTCCCAAATCCCCCCAGCCGCAATCAGCCTTTTCTGTAGCATCTGAAAAGAAAGTAAAGTAACATGTATGAGCACTCTAAGAAAGGGAAAAATGATATAAACATAGCATGAAAATACAGTGACCGTTTTCTATAGTTTCTCTCCTGCTTTCAGTATGTATACAAGACAGATCTGTTTACTTTGTGATTTGATAAGGGTCACCTTTGGTCTTGGTTGAGCGTGGCTTCGAGTTGCTTACATCATAGCTAGTGCTCATCTGTAATTTAAAAATAAAAAATGGCACTCACATTGATACTTTTAAAGTTAATGTTTCATTTTTATTGCTACAGTACTTATTAGGGAATATTGTTGCTTTTGAATCTGATCGGAAGATAGATTATTCCTGCTCTTAACATTAGTCTTTTGAATCTGATCAGATGATGAATTATGCTTGCTTAGAAGATTAGTCTGCTCAAGGCTACCGTTTATACACACTTTGCCTTTTTGCTTTAGATATTTTCAAGACAGCTAAATAAACCATTAGTTGAAGCTGCCTGTGCGAAAGTCACTGACAGGTGTTGTCGGAGACATATGATCTTGTGCTTTTGCTTGGCTATTAATGTCCTTGTGGCTTGTGGCAGCCATGGGTATAATTCTTCTGCAAGTGGCAGAAATTCCAGTATGTGGAGCCCACTTAATGCTCTCATGGTACCACTGATCTTCATCATTGCCTGGGGCCTGCAATCTCTTAGACCCCTCGGTGACTCCCTCTGGACTATTGAGATCATCTTGGTAAATAGGAAGGAGGATTGCAGTTAAATTCAGCCGTCCAGTCAAATGACATCTATGTGAATGAACCAGATTACTATAGGAAGCAAGCTGCTGAAGAGACAGAGATGTCCAGTGGAAGGGTCTTAGAGCTTTGGAGTGGGTCTTTGTATGCTTCCTCCTACAGCAAATTCAATTGAACATTCATTGAATGAATGTCTTCATGCCTTGTGTGTAGGTAGAGAAAGGGTGAGCAGGACACAGTGGGGCAACAGATCTATGTACAAGCAACACCTCACTCTGGGCAGTGTGTGTCTGTAAATGGGGTGTGTGTGTGTGTTTTCCTTTATGGAAAACTGCTGTCGTTGGCATATCTGTCTTGAGCATCTTCTCACCCATCCTAATGGTGAAATGCCAGACCTTGGCAGGGAGGTGAGGGAGCCTTGTCTTTTAGTAGAGATCCCTTTGCTTAGTGCTCAGATGAAGTCTCAGCATAGCTTAGGGAGGACCTGGCCCTGCCTGGGG
Source organism: Hylobates moloch (assembly GCF_009828535.3). Taxonomy (NCBI): domain Eukaryota; kingdom Metazoa; phylum Chordata; class Mammalia; order Primates; family Hylobatidae; genus Hylobates; species Hylobates moloch. The sequence goes on along the minus strand of NW_026652277.1, from coordinate 6,856,783 downwards.
TGGAGAGTGACTTGCCCTCCCAGCAAGGGGCGATAAGCTTGGGAAGCAATTCCCACAGCAACCCACCTGTTCCAGCTCTTTCTACCCACTAGGGTAGGTATGTGAGTTTCAGAGTAGCCAGAGTGCCCTTAGCCAAAAGCTCTTGTATTTGTATTATTGTTTTTTGTTATTGTTGTTGTTGTTGTTGTTGTTTAGAGAGGCTCCTGCTGTACTGCCCAGGCTGGAAGGCAGTGGTATGATCACAGCTCACTGCAACCTCAAACTCCTGGGCTCAGATGATCCTACCACCTCAGCCTCTGAGTAGCTGGCATCACAGGTTTGCACCACCATGCCCAGCTAATTTTTAAATTTTTCGTAGAGACCGTATCTCACTGTATTACCCAGGCTTGTCTCAAACTCTTGGTCTCAAGTGATCCTCCAGCCTCAGCCTCCCAAAGTGCTGGAATTATAGGCATGAGCCACTGTGCCCAGCTGCAAAAAGATTTTAGTAACACAAAGATGAGACAGTCATCAAGCTGGGTTGGTATCTCTACCAACAATCCCCTGAGCCTGAATGAAACAAGAGCATCCTGTTGCCACGTTTGGCCCCGGGATGGAGCCTGCTATAACGCATCTGTGTACCCCGGTGCACACTGCCCCTTCTCTAACCTGCCTTTCTTTTTCTGCAGGACATTGACGGCCAAGCACTCCTGCTTCTGACCCTTCCGACAGTGCAGGAGTGCATGGAGCTGAAGCTGGGGCCCGCCATCAAGTTATGCCACCAGATTGAGAGAGTCAAAGTGGCTTTCTACGCCCAGTACGCCAACTGAGCCTGCCCTCGGGAGGTGGCCCATTATCGCTGCGATGCGGTGTTTGTGAAGGTTTCCAGGACTGAAACTTTGATTTTCCAGGATATGTTAAATGGTACAGACGCTTAGTATCACCAGAAAACCAGAAGGCCAGGATCTTCTGCCTCCGCCAGCCTGTGAGCTGTTTCCATGTTTTCAAAGCACAGCAGCAGTCGCTCCTGGGGAGTGCCAGTTAAAGTCATGCGTCAGACCCTGCCGGACGTGGGCCTGCTTCTTGGCTCACCCACGGTTTGCCTTTCTCCCGCCCCAAACCAGGCAGCCCCCTTGGAGCAGGGTTTCCTAAGATGAGGACTGCATTCTTTGAAAACGAAGAATGTCACCAAGGAAGAAACCTCACTCCATGCCGTAGTGTTTCCTGTAATCACATGAGCACATTTACACATGCAGTTTCTTATGGATAGGTATGTGACCCTGGTTGAGTGGCACCTGCGGTTTCATCTTGGTGGCAACTCCTTTGCAATGCAGCTGGCAGCGACATCCTTATAAAAAGATGTGCTAAAGCTCTGTCCTCTGTTAGAGGCGCCTTTTAGGAATACGGGGAGTGAAGGAAGGCCGGCAGGCATCTCCATGCAACTAGATGGCTGGTTAGTTTGTTTGTTTTGTTGTGTTTTTTGAGACAGTCTTGCTCTGTCGCCCAGGTTGGAATGCAGTGGTGCAATCTCAGCTCACTGCAACCTCTGTCTCCCGGGTTTCAGCGATTCTCCTGCCTCGGCCTCCCAAGTAGCTGGGATTACAGGCGCCCACCACCATGCCCGGCTAATTTTTGTATTTTTGGTAGAGACAGGGTTTCACTATGTTGGTCAGGCTGGTCTTGAACTCCCGATCTCAAGTGATCTGCCAGCCTCGACCTCCCAACGTGCTGGGATTACAGGTGTGAGCCACCACGCCCCGGCCCAACTGGATGGTTTTTGATTGAAGCCTAGAACATCTGTGGAGACAAACTCTACCCAGTCTTTTCTAGACCCTCAGCTATCTCCAGTGTTGTTGTTTAATTGTAGCCAGATCGGGGAGTGAGTCTTTTAGGCAAATGTTGGTTTAGATATCAAAGGAAAAGCTTAGTTTCAGAGAGGAGGAAAGAGATGTGGGGGGGAGCATTTCATGAACCAGCTACATCCCCCTTAGAAGGATCACTGCAGCAGGTCACTGAGCAAGAGTCCCTCTGAGCGTCCCTTCTGTCTCATTCTGCCCCGGCTGGCCACATATGCACCAGGCACGATGCAGCATGAGCACCGAATCTGGAGTCAGCCACTTGGCACCCTGGTTTTGCTGAGAACTAACTCTGAGATCTTGGGTGACTTCTCATCACTCTGGACCTCAGTTCCTGTGAAGCGACAGGTGTGGACACTGAGGGTGCAGTGGTGAGCACACTGTCTCCCGCTGGCGTTCATCCCACTCATGCTGGAAAGGAAGATCCAGCTCGTACAAAAATGAGAAAAAGAAAGAATAAGAAGGGTCTGGTCCCAGTTCTGACCCGGCCATTCCTACAGCCTTTCTGGCTTTGAATTTGCTTGTGGAATTTCTTGGGCAGTTGTGTTAAATCCGCCAGGTCACGTGCAGACAAAGCTGTGGCTGCGAGAGTTGGCTGGCCTCTTGGACCAGAAGCCATCTCCGTATCCCCATGAGCGATTCCGTATCTCCACTCCGACCTCGTGGACTACAGTGCTCCGCTGTGGTGGCTGCCAAGATGCCTTTTTAAACGTATGCAAGGAAACCAAACCCCTCCCGCACAGTTCCTGAGTGGACAACTGGAAGCAGAGGCTTCGCACCCTTCCTGCTTTCTCACCACAGTTACCTTGAGCTCGTCCCTTGGACCAGAGTCTCCACAGTTCTGGTAAAATTCTGCGGTGGGCTGATGAGCTGCTTGCATTTCTGTGACATTTCCAGATATGATTCTCGGTGGGATTTTGGAAACTGTGATTGCTCAAGCTCTCCCTTCTTAACATTCTGTAATGGTTACAGATGACAATGGAAAACACATATTTTATGGATGAGGCGTTTTGGTCTCCCCTGCAGTCGATTTCTAGAATCAAGTTTTAGAGTTTGGCTGATGCATCTGCCTGGGGACCTCAGACGGGAGGAGTGTGTCATTTGTGCCCCGACAGAAATGTCTCTGGGATCCGTGGCTGGCTTGCCCCGGGCATCTCTCCTTTAAGCTCAAGTTTTGACCTCTCCACGGTTTTCCACCCCTGCCTTCTCAGCCACATGCTTTTGGCCTTAAACACTCAGTCTCGTGGAGTTACACTGTCAAACGATTGGAAAGGGCATCCATTTCCAGATCTTTGGCATTTCCCCGCGCTGACTCTTTGATGATCCTTCACTGTGGCCTTTTCAAGCTGAGCTGTTTCTGTTTTATTTGAGACGAGGATGAGGGAATGTGGTGGCCACAACAGAACAGGGACTTGCAGCACAAATGTCACTTCTGTCTCCCTTTTCAGTGGTGGCACGGAGGAGGAGGTGCTGCGTTGGAGGGAGGAGATCCTGCAGGAGCTCTCTGGAGCCCATCTAGGGAGCTGGAGTGTGTGGCCCACCAGGAGCTCAGGAAGGATACAGCCACTGTCGCAGGGGCAAGTGTTTGCTTCTCATGGAGCCAAGTGCCCAAGACTCTCCGTATCCTTCACCCTGACAGTTTAACTTCAGTGTTTCTCTGTGCAGTTGCGGTCACCATGGGTGAGCACTGGGTGTGTACATGCCAGGGAGGAGATGGCTGGGACTACTGCACAGGAGGGCACAGCCTGGTGTCGCCATGAAACTTGTCTCTATGCCATCTCTCTGGTCCTTGAGGAGAGCCCAGAAAGATTTGAGGACCAAGGAGGTCCTAAACAGCTTTTCCTCCAGCTGTTGCCAGTGTCCTTCTGAGCTTGGATTCTCCGGGGATTTCCGTCGTGGTGGGTGGACTTCACATCAGCAGCAATTCTGGTACAGAATTGTAATGTGTTTTCATTTCTCTGTAGGATTCACCTCTCACCAGCGTCTTGTCTTAAAAGTAGGGCCAATCTCATGGAGCATTTTTCTGTGTGTGTCCTTGTTGCTTTTGGCAGAAAAAGTGGATTTGACATGTGTGTGCCCCGATGCCATCATGGCCCCTAGGTCAACAGTGTCATGGTCTAAACACCAAAAAGTGATGGCCCACATTCCTTCCCTGGATGGTGCCATTTCTTCTCCGTCTCTCTTTGATGATTCTTTGGGACCAAAGTCCTCTCCTTAGTGCACCTACATCCTGTGGGCATCACGCCACTTGGAACTTATTGGAACGGGCCCAGCAGACTCTGCAGTCTGCGCCGTTTGAAAACCCTGAGAAAGAGACACCACCTCAACTTGAATCATGACAGCCCATCGCTCAGTCTCGCCCTAAACTCACGGAGCTTGTTTCAGCTCCTCACTTCTTGACTGCATTTGTACTATGTTGAAAAAATATCCTGTCCACAAAAAACACAAGCCTAACAACCTAGAAAAAGAACAGGGTACTACTGGCATTACAGAACTTCTTTGCCTTTCAAAACAAAAGCAAAACACAGTGAACTTCACCACAGAGCTGCATAGTATGGGGAACTCATCCATCAGTTTCAAAATTAGAGTCATTTGATCCAAGTTTGAGTCAGACACAGTATTTGAGCTGCACGGCTTCTGGGTTCTCCCACCTTATTTGATCATATTTGAAAGATTATTTCCTGTGTTTGCTTTGATTTGTTCCTCAGTACATTAAAATGATCTACACCTTGAACACTGCCCCTGTGACCTTTACTGCCCTCTCTAGAAGGTTGATTTTGATCAGCCTTTTGAAGATGGGTGTCGTTTCCCTAACTTATCTCACAGAATTTTGAGCGTTGTATTCGGCAAGTTCTGAGATTTGCCTTCTATCTTATGCCAAACACCCCTTTCTAAGAGCTGTCCCCGCTTAGTTTTAGAAGCACTAGGGGTTTTCATACTTATTTTATAGAACACCCATTTATATTTATTTCTGTATATAGAACTAAAAAAAAACAGTAGTGTTAAAAATCTTTGTTGTGGTTTGAGCATCTTTGCTGCTTTTGGATTAAGATGGCGAATCAAGGCTCCACTTCCTCTCTCTTCTGTCTTTAGAAAGCTGTGATCGTGCGTGCAATTATTTGAAAGGAAACATAGTCAGTTAAGAAACCTGTAGTTGTTAAGGAAGAAATTGTTGGCGAGATATCCATACTGCCCGTATCTCATTGGTGCAATAATTAAATAGCAAAGGAAATCTGTATTGGCAACTATTATAATTCAATAATTCTTTTGTTTACTGCCCTTTTCTGTTCAGGAGTTTTCTGGAAATTACTCCCTTTCATGTGGTTGAATTCTTAAGTTGACCAATTCTCATAGCTCTTATCACTAGAATGGTTTGCAGATACCCCAAACATACTATGATAAAATCAAATTGTGCTACTTTTGACCCATGTAATTCACCTAAAAGTTGTAATTACTGACATAGAGTACTGCCTTGAATTTTGGTTTAAAACCTCTCTAGTTTCGATGATAAATAACTCAAACAATTCCATATTGTTTGAGGAAGGGGCCATAATCCTTCTGTATTGTTGGCACTAAGTAATGGGAATTTGGCCCAGTAAGTATGAAGGTTATGTCGCCTAACCAACGCAGAGCAGTGCTTTTTGTGTGGCTGAGGAGATATGCTGATGAAAAAAGGAAAATTCTAGGACAATCGTTGGCTAAAAATCACCTTAGGATGAAAAATTTGAGGCAAATTTTTTTAAATGACAGAAAAAAATAATCATCTCACTTGCTTGAAACAGGAGCCAGCATGATCTCTGGAAGCATCAACTATCCCTTGTCGTGAATGTTGAAATCCCCTTCACTGTTTTGCATTCTAGTTTGAATAGTTTGTATTGAAATTGGATTCCTATCTTGTGTATGTTTTTGGTGCATAAAAGGGAAAAATTGGTGTCATTACTTTTGAAATTTGCAGGACGAAGGGCATGCTTTTGGTTTGCTGTAAGATTGTATTCTGTATATATGTTTTCATGTAAATAAATGAAAATCTATATCAGAGTTATATTTTAATTTTTATTCTAAATGAAAAAAACCCTTTTTACTTGAAAAGAATTGTAAGCCACATTGTTAATAAAGTAAAAATAAATAAATTCTATAGTGGTGTTTGTTTGGGTCTTTGTGTTGAAGGTTATTCAATATTATCTTTAGCGTCTGCATTAGTTATTTTGTTCTGAATTTTTTAGTTTGTTTTTGCCACACAAAACCTTATATCTAGGTTGTTAACGACCACCGTTCTCAAAGTCCTGTGTGACCTCCCAGAGTCACCTCCTAGCTCCAGAATGGAACTTTCTGGTCGAGGAATTTGTGTTTATTCTTTTTAGTTGTTAAAACATTTTTGTGTAAAAGAAGTGTTCCTATTTCTCCACATCCTCTCCAGCACCTGTTGTTTCCCGACTTTTTAATGATGGCCATTCTAACTGGTGTGAGATGGTATCTCATTGTGGTTTTGATTTGCATTTCTCTGATGGCCAGTGATCATGAGCATTTTTTCATGTGTTTTTTGGCTGCATAAATGTCTTCTTTTGAGAAGTGTCTGTTCATATCCTTCGCCCACTGTTTGATGGGGTTGTTTCTTTCTTGTAAATTTGTTTGAGTTCATTGTCGATTCTGGATATTAGCCCTTTGTCAGATGAATAGGTTGCAAAAATGTTCTCCCATTCTGTAGGTTGCCTGTTCACTCTGATGGTAGTTTCTTTTGCTGTGCAGAAGCTCTTTAGTTTAATTAGATCCCATTTGTCAATTTTGGCTTTTGTTGCCATTGCTTTTGGTGTTTTAGACATGAAGTCCTTGCCCATACCTATGTCCTGAATGGTATTGCCTAGGCTTTCTTCTAGAGTTTTTATGGTTTTAGGTCTAACAAACATGTAAGTAAGTCTTTAATCCATCTATCTTGAATTAATTTTTGCATAAGGTGTAAGGAAGGGATCCAGTTTCAGCCTTCTACATATGGCTAGCCAGTTTTCCCAGCACCATTTATTAAATAGGGAATCCTTTCCCCATTGCTTGTTTTTGTCAGGTTTCTCAAAGATCAGATAGTTGTAGATATGCAGGATTATTTCTGAGGGCTCTGTTCTGTTCCATTGATCTATGTCTCTGTTGTGGTACCAGTACCATGCTGTTTTGGTTACTGTAGCCTTGTAGTATAGTTTGAAGTCAGGTAGCGTGATGCCTCCAGCTTTGTTCTTCTGGCTTAGGATTGACTTGGCGATGCGGGCTCTTTTTTGGTTCCATATGAACTTTAAAGTAGTTTTTTCCAATTCTGTGAAGAAAGTCATTGGTAGCTTGATGGGGATGGCATTGAATCTATAAATTACCTTGGGCACTATGGCCATTTTCATGATATTGATTCTTCCAACCCATGAGCATGGAAAGTTCTTCCATTTGTTTGTATCCTCTTTTATTTCATTGAGCAGTGGTTTGTAGTTCTCCTTGAAGAGGTCCTTCACGTCCCTTGTAAGTTGGATTCCTAGGTATTTTATTCTCTTTGAAGCAATTGTGAATGGGAGTTCACTCATGATTTGGCTCTCTGTTTGTCTGTGATTGGTGTACAAGAATGCTTGTGATTTTTGTACATTGATTTTGTATCCTGAGACTTTGCTGAAGTTGCTAATCAGCTTAAGGAGATTTTGGGCTGAGACAATGGGGTTTTCTAGATATACAATCATGTCATCTGCAAACAGGGACAATTTGACTTCCTCTTTTCCTAATTGAATACCCTTTATTTCCTTCTCCTGCCTGATTGCCCTGGCCAGAACTTCCAGCACTATGTTGAATAGGAGTGGTGAGATAGGGCATCCCTGTCTTGTGCCAGTTTTCAAAGGGAATGCTTCCAGTTTTTGCCCATTCAGTATGATATTGGCTGTGGGTTCGTCATAGATAGCTCTTATTATTTTGAGATACGTCCCATCAATACCTAATTTATTGAGAGTTTTTAGCATGAAGGGTTGTTGAATTTTGTCAAAGGCCTTTTCTGCATCTATTGAGATAATCATGTGGTTTTTGTCTTTGGTTCTGTTTATATGCTGGATTACATTTATTGATTTGCATATGTTGAACCAGCCTTGCATCCCAGGGATGCACTGTTGGTGGGACTTTAAACTAGTTCAACCATTGTGGAAGTCAGTGTGGCGATTCCTCAGGGATCTAGAACTAGAAATACCATTTGACCCAGCCATCCCATTACTGGGTATATACCCAAAGGACTATAAGTCATGCTGCTATAAAGACACATGCACATGTATGTTTGTTGCAGCACTATTCACGGTAGCAAAGACTTGGAACCAACCCAAATGTCCAACAACAATAGACTGGATTAAGAAAATGTGGCACATATACACCATGGAATACTATGCAGCCATAAAAAATGATGAGTTCATGTCCTTTGTAGGGACATGGATGAAACTGGAAACCATCATTCTCAGTAAACCATCGCAAGGGCAAAAAACCAAACACCACATGTTCTCACTCATAGGTGGGAATTGAACAATGAGAACTCATGGACACAGGAAGGGGAACATCACACTCTGGGGACTGTTGTGAGTTGGGGGGAGGGGGGAGGGACAGGATTAGGAGATATACCTAATGCTAAATGACGAGTTAATGGGTGCAGCAAACCAACACAGCACATGGATACATATGTAACAAACCTGCACATTGTGCACATGTACCCTAAAACCTAAAGTATCATAATAATTAAAAAAAACCTTGAATTGATAATAAATTGAGTTACTAATGGGCTATTTTTTAGATTCCTAGCTTATTTCTAAGTACCATAAAATATCAAAACAATTACCTATTATAGTTTTAAGTAAGTTTGTATGCTTTTTATTTTTACTTTTTTATGCTATAAAGAAGCTATATATTTTTGGGCTTGTTAATGAACATGTTCATTTTCACCACTTTGAAGAGTTGTACTGTAAGGATATATATGGCTATAAAAAGGTATAAAAGACTTTTGGAAAAGGAATTTTATTTGTCATAGCCAAAGCTGGCTAAAGTTTGATTTATCACCTTTTTAAAAAGAATATTCTATCAAAGATTATACTGTTGCAAAACTAGCATTTAGTTTTCTCCATTAAAGTAGCATTTTTAAAATTACTGGTCTGCTCTTCATAAGAGAAAATAAATGGTTATTCCTTAGCGTCTGTGTAATCTACCTCAATAGCAAGGATTCTGTTTAGGACTTAACAGATTAACCTGTGGTTTATGCTGACTTCATTATATCCTTGATTATTTAAGAAAACCATGGATTTTCACATCGACTATGAAAAGTAAGCAAGGCTGTGGACAGTATCACCAAGAACATGCACATTCTCGCTGAAGAGCTTCAAGACACTCAACCAATGGTATTGCAGAACCGTAAGATTTCCTCCAGCAACCTCTTAGAATCTGCTGCACTGATTACTCTTAGGTTCAGTAACCGACTTTTTAGTGCCACCTATTTTACTAATATTTTCTCTTTTCCAGTTTAGGCATCACTTTTTTAAGATGCCTCACCTCAGACCTCTAAAACAGCTGACCGGTTCAACTAGTTTTATAATAACAACGCCAATAAGAACCATTGAGACTATTTCTTTAACCCTGCCTCACCCCACCTAGGATGCTTATTATTGCTTCTGAGTTGTTGAATGTTGAGTGAAGAATGACATTGGTTTGACTTGAACAAAAGGAAAAGACTGACAATGTTGGACTTTATCTGAGCTCTGTGTTCCCAGAAAAGAGCCATAAGAAGAAAAGCCACAAAGGACCACCCTGTTCCACCATATTTCAAGTTAACGCCCACCTCCATCCTTCCTCGTATCATCTGTCCTATAACACCCATAGGATTCCAGGGTGAACACCTTATGTATCTGCCTCCATAAAACACCAGGCTCCTTCCTTTTCTTTGAGACTATCCTCATTAATGGATGCTTTTCATGTTGTAGTAGGCTAAATAATTTCCTCAAAAAAAAAACAACAAAAACATTCTCGTGTATCCTCACACAACCACCTCTAGCCCTCCTACTTTCAATCATTTCTGTTATTCCAGGATTTCCTGATGCCTTAGTAGAAAGACTGCTTTATTACTATGAGAGCAATAATTAAATAACCACATTTACATTTATCATTTATCTTTGTCACACATAGGTTTTAGGCAATGAAGTTGGGATAGGAAGAGAGACCTTTGCCGTCCTTCCCCATCTCTGGCATCTATCACAGGCAGAACCTGTCCCCTTCCTCTGTTACCACAGGTTCAGGTGGCATCTCCTAGGGACAGGGTTAAGGGATAAGAGGAGAAAAAGCACTGAGGTAATGGAGGTGGAGGAGTGTTGAATGATTTCTCTTTTTCATCCATCCTAGATGATTTCAAGTATCTTACTTCACCTTATTTTTTAGTTTATTGCTTTCTTTTTAGAGACAGGCTCTCGCTCTGTCACCCAGGTGGAGTGCAGTGGTGCAGTCATTTACTTCTCTTTAAATATTATTTTTGCCCTGATGGCAATCACGTTCTGCATATAGAAATTTTTCTTGTTTTAATTATGGAAACTTTTTTTTTTTTTGAGACAGGGTCTGTCACCCAGGCTAGAGTACAGTGGCATGCTCACCGCTCTCTGGAGCCTCAAACTCCTGGGCTTAGGTGATCCTCCCACCTTAGCCTCCCGAGTAGCTGGGACCACAGGCATGCCACCACATCTGGCTAGGAAACTTTTTTTAATGGCAAAAATGAGGCCTAAGAGGGCAAAATGGGAAGCATATTGTTCATTTTCTCAAAATACACCAGAAGCAAGTAGATAAAGGGTGAAATGGCTGAGTAAATAGGATCGTTGTATTTCAATTTTGCACTTGAAGATCTTTGAGAAGAGAAAGACCAAAGATGTAAGACAGTGGAAGCTGAACTCTGTTCTGCACCTCTAAATTGAATGAATCAAGGAAAGAAAGAAAATCTGTATTTCTTTTTATGTTGCCACCAAAAACCTATTTTTAATTCTTCTGCCCTCTAGTGAGGCTGTTTCCTCAGTTCACTAGAAGTCACTTCCCCTTTGTCTTGGGGTTTGTGCTGTGACTATTTTAAGTCTGTGAAAGAGCACGATGCTTACCGGAGTTTCAAGGACTGTGTTTAAAGAAATGCCGTTTATGTCAACATGACCTTCGGTGATTCCACGTGAAGACTGGATATATTATCAGTTTGGTGAAAATATAACATCAAAATAATGGGATGCCAAGGTTTACTTCGGGATAGTTTCATCAAGAGGTTTTTATGTTGTCAACCCAAGCCTGGGTCATAACACATTCCATTTGTTGTGTCAAAGTATGCTGTTTTGTGTTCTCTATAGCTAATATGTCTAAATGGTGCATCATAGTAATAAGTAAAAAGGAAGCTCTTCCTTGTTATTCTGAAGTCCCATCAACACACAGTGACCACTACCACCATGTCTTCCCACCAAACCCCAAAATTTCCTTTATCATAGGTATTGCCATCTTTTGCTTAGAATTTTTGGAACAGGAGATGTACATTGACTAGGAGAAAGAGTACAAACATGGCACTTTTTACTAGGTTCAAATACTCATTCTACTACATGCAAGGTATGTTATACAAAGCCTCAGTTTTCTTTTCTGTAAGAGGTGGATAGTGCTACTCCTGCATGGTTGGTAGGAGGATTGGATATTAGATAAACATTGTATGATTCTAGGCAGAGTTAGCATGAGGTAGTGAACCAGATTCCCAGCATCACTGGACACCATCAACTCCTGGGCCTTTAAGCACTTGCTCATTGGAACATCCTGGCTGCCACTACCATTGTCTCCTTCACATCCACCTCAGCAGAAACTTCAGCCACCAGTCCCAATCCAATTAAGTCATTGAGAGTTTGGGCCCTACCCACCAAACCTAGATTCAAAAGAAGTACACACCATGGTGTGCAGGATTTGGCTTCCCCAACAGTCAACCAGAAGGGCTGCGTGACACCACTCTCAAAGCAGAATTTGTGTCCCAGGGCACCAGCTTGGATCAGTGAGAGATGGCAGGGAGCTAGCAGCAGTGTCCTTTCCCTTTCCCTGGATGATCTATTCTGAAAAATGGTAGTTTTGTTTAGCCTGACCAGAAACCTTGAGAGAGAAACCTTAAGCTGAGGCCAACTCTGTAACATACCATCTGGTATTTGCTTTCCAGCCCTGCCTGCCTCAATGTCTACTTTCCCTTATTCCTGCTGCCCGGATGTTTCATTCCACAATAAAATATTAGCACATATGCTTTGCCTCAGACTTTGTTATCTTTGAAGCCCAGATAAGACAATTTGTGCAAGAAGTTTATAAAACAGCTTCTCAGCTAGGAGTTTGGAGTCAGATTGCCACCTCTCTGAAAGCAGTGGGGACCCTTTTGGTCTTGGTAAGTAGGGGATAGTAATCCTGACACTCTGGCGTCACAGTCACTAAAGCTTTTGCTTCTGGTTGAGTGCACAGCAGGTGGAAGGCATGGGTGTGGGAGATTAAGTGGCCACTGCTTATAGTAGGGGCAATGATATTAATAAAGACATCTCTATGGTTTTTGCTTTTATTCTCTTGTTTAAGAAAACGTATCTATTCCTAGGACATAGATATATTCTCCTTTCTTTTATCGTGGCAAAATGTTTGGTCGCAGTTCATCTTTGCCCAGTGGCCCTGTTTTTAGGAGAATAATCCGTATCGGTTGGAAAGCTTTGCAGATCTTTTCCACATATTTATTCACAATAAATTTTCTTACTGTTTATCATTGAAAACTTGGTTTTTCATGACCCAGCTGTTGGCAGACTAGTCCTATAGGCAGAGAAGCAGCAGGGCAGTCCTGGCTTCACAGCAAAGGGCTTGTTCCTTCACTGCCACAGAAACAGAATGCTCACTGTGAACGCCGCTCTTCTGTATGAGACTGGATTTCCATTTCTGGGGCCATCGTGACTTCTGCTACCAGCTTTCCTTGTCCTGGCGCAGGACATCCACTGTTGCAAACGAGAAATATAGCTCTTGTACTACCCGACCATCAATACTTGCATTTTTATGGATCTTCCTGAATTTTCCTTCTTATGATTCCACTCATTACTCTCTGAGCTTCTGATTTTTCCTCCTGTTTCCTACTGCTCTTCCTCCCATCTGCTTCTGCCTTATTTGGGGCTTTTGAAAGTCCCTACAGGTATTTTGAAGTCAGCATATCATCTGATTTCTAAATTTCATGGACAGTTGAATTTGCAGGACTTAGGAAATGCTTCTAGTTTTTTGTTTGCTTGCTTGTTTGTTTGCTTGCTTCTTCAGAAGGAGGAGAAAGCACTGATGTATACAGTCATGTTCATAAGAAGATCTCTTCCAAGTGTTTGATGCAACCTCTGCTTCCACCATCCCATCTTCTCACACTCCCCTTTGTGCTAGTTCTTCTCATCTGCAGGCAGCTTCTTTCCTGTCATTTGACCATCATGGAGAAGCTCTTTTTTCATGAACATTTTCCTTCTGAAAACCACATATGTCCCACTGTCATTTTTGCATGTCTATTTCATTATCAAACTTGAAAATGTATCCATCTTATCCATTTCCTTACTTTATCAAAAACGTTGGAAATGCATAACATATGGAAGGTACATTAACTTAGTTACCATCATTTTAATTGTCCATCACCAGTCCCTAATCATGATGGTTAGTTCATGGATGAATTTTCAACGAATTCTCATGCAACAATGCTAGGTGTGTCAATAATGGTTCCTTGACTTAAAGGAAGTATATGATCTGCTTAAATCACCTGCCTTTTTCTACCATCAACTAATTTAAAAAATGAAATAAAAAATAATAGCAGGGAGCCTTAAAGGTAGGTTGAAAACTGTCTATTAAGTCAGTAGCTATCTTTATCCAAACAGACGAGAAGACAGCAAGCCCCTCGACTTGTGGTTTCCGTTCTCTCATTTCCTGTGTGCACCCACATGAACCATCTGCCCTCCCTGACTCCCTGCCTCCACGTCTAGAGAAAGAGGGTAGGGTCTTCTCTAATTCCCCTGGTGTGCTTGACTTGTTCCCCACCACCCAAGGGCTAAAGCTTAGGCACTGCGTTGAAAACTTCAGCACAGCAGGGAACCTCAGCCACTCTGTCTTCTATCCATCCTCCCTCATGTCTTCTCTGCACTCCTGTCTCCTGGGCCTCTGCCTGCCTTCACCTCCTTGTCTCCATCCTTGCAATGAATGCCATAGTAAGACCACCTCTCTTTCTTCAGTGTAACTTCACTCTGGCACTATTTTCTGAAATTTGCGGACCCTCCATGCCACAGCTACCCTAAACCCACTCTCCTGAGAAGCCCCAGTTCCCAGAATGGAAGTCCAGGGCAGCCCTCGGCCCCCACACTTCCCTACTTAAACAGCCCCTGCCTAAGAGTCTGTGAACCTGCACAATTTTCACTAGCCGTGTCTCAACAATTAGCCAGTGCCTCACAAGTGGGGCAGATGGTGTAGCCAGGAATGAGAATTTCATGTTTCTTCTGATTCAAATGCATTCCTATCTAAAGGCTGTTTCCTTTTAGAGACAAACTAATTTTTTCTCTTTCGTCCTTTGCCTGGGTTTTATGTTTACTTCTATAGGCTGGCACTTCGGATGGTTTCTAGAGAACTCACTGGTGCTCTCTCTCTCTCTCTGTTTCACACACACACACACACACACACACACACACAGTGTACACACCTCACAGGAAATGGAAACTTGTTTCCGTTATGGGTCCTGAAACAAAGCTCTGTGGATATGCATGTGCTACTCAGATTTTCTATCCCAGGAAATGAGTGTAAATATCTACCTCCCCAAGAAATTTATTTTTCAGAGACGACAGACCTTGGAAGACAAGTGGAAGTCAAAACTCTCCTTGAATGTGGTTCTTGGGAGTTGGAAATCTCCACTGCCTTAGCTTCCCCATGGAAGGCTTTGCAGTGCTAAGTGGCTTATCTCCATGACAACCAGAAGAGCTGTTTTTTTTTTTCTGCTGGACATGTTTTTCTAGATTTTACTTCATATTTACAATGATTAAAAGTGTTTATCTCAGTACACCACAACCAGTCATTTATTGGGCCAGTGTCAGGAGGTAGCTCACATCCGTTTGGGGTCCACTCAAACCACCTCCATGCTGTCAGCCTCCAAAGTTTCCAAGAGGTTTGGTCCCTCTTTGAAATCTGGCTTCTCACTTGCTCACTGTATAACTTTTAAACAGATTAATTTTTTAGTTCCTTATATGTAAGTTTTTCACATGTAAAAATTTAAGATAATTTTATGTCAAGAAGAGCAGAGAAGATGTATTAGATAATGTGTGAGAGACTGCCTGATAGAGCTGAATACATGGGAAGCATACAAAATATTCGTCTCTCTGCTTATTCGTTTCCTTAGCAGAATATCTGGCTGCAGCTTGCTGTAGCCATCCTGTCATCAGTTCCCAAACGGGAGGAAAGCCATGGTCTCTTGTCAGAGGCTCTCTTGCACTGTTGGTGGCAAGGGCCTGCTGTCCTGTCAGGTTGGCCCATTTATCCAGTTACTTGTGAAATATCTTGTTCTCTCAGAGAATCAACTGGCGGCCGTGTGCTGACTTCACAAAGAAAAATCCATTCTCTCACCAAGTAGTTGTCAAGCATAATAAAGAAAACCTGGCAGAATAATTGGGGTGGTTGCTGAGTCTAACTCAATACCGTATGAAAGAAAACATATGGAACCACAGTCTTTAAAGAGAACTGCACACCTCTGTTGATATGGCAGGCTCAAACACAGCCAGTCAGACGTATGTAGAGTCAAAGTGAGGAAGTGGAGGTCATTCAGACTACTGGTAGACTCAGAACTCGAGCCAAAACACAAGCAAAAAACAGAAATGGATGCTTGAGGATCTGCCTCTTTGCCAAGCCAACCCAGCAATTCTTATCAGAAGCCTCAACAAACAATTGGAAGAGAAACAGGTAGAAATTGTGGTTCAATTTTAAGGTATCATTGTGTTTATTCTGAAGCGCTTTTTTCTTCAAAATGGAAATCATTTTATTGTCTTAGTTATAAATGTGATGAATACTTGCTGCAAAAACAATCAGAAGAAACAGTTTTATTGCTTTATTTCGTTAAAATGTGATGTAAAAACAACCAGAGGCTACAAAAAGTAGAAAAAAGAAAAGAGGAAAAAGATGAAAGACAAGAATGAAAGAAAGGAAGAAAAAGATGAGAAGAAACACGTGAAAGGGATCACAGTATGCCATCCCAAAATAGATTATTTTGGGATATTGATTATTTTGAGCTGTAGACGATCAAGAAACAGCAGATCCAGGAAGATTATTTTGAGCTGAAGATGATTGAGAAATAGCAGATCCAGGAAGAGCTGTCTCCCCACTTTCTATGTATATAAAAGTGGGGCATAAATTTTCTGTAAGAAAAGTACCCTCCAGGTGCCAGGAAGAGGAGAGAATTTTTGTTGTCAGAGATGGGGAGTCGAAGCTGAGATGAAACCACACGAACAAGCCTACTAAAATTATATTTGCCTTCCATTAATTTTCCCTATGTATTTCTTAGTCACTGTCCCATGGTTTGCCTCCCCAAACCCCAACCCCTTTCTCCCTTGACTGTCCATGTCTCCACAATTTATTATTATCTGCTAAAATGAGATATAGGTTCTTGGGCCTTTTCACCTCTTTGAATTCTCATTTCTTACATACGAAAGGCCCCATATACACATAAACACATTAGTATCAAACAATATTTGTATGCTTTTCCTCCTATTAACCTGTCTTTTGTCTATTTAATTCTCAGGACCAGCCACAGAACCTAATAGGATATAGAAAAAGTCTTTCCTCCCTATGGAAGGAAGGAAGGAGAATAAAAATAAAGCATGATTGGTAATATAGCCACCCAAGATAAACACTGTTCATTGGCTTTTGATTACTGACCATAGTAATTTATATTCTACAAAAAAACTAGTGAATTTGTTCAGCAATTAGCACACTGGTGAAGGCATGGAGAGTCATGAGAGCTTGTTCCCTTCACGGAACAGTCTTTAAGTGGAACTACTGTGTAGCATACAAGAGGAGAGTTGTTCCTAGAAGTTAGGTCAGAAGACAGAAGTGAAGGGACAAGATAATAAAGGAATTTATCATCCTAAAACTTTTGATTTTCTTTCCTCATCTGCTGGATGACACATAATGCAGAATTGGAATGTTCTAGAATGTTCAGAATTTAAGATGGTTCCAAGTTGTCAACCCAATTCTATAAAGACATGTGAGATACATAAGGGTACAGGAATAGATGCCTATTTTCACTGGCATTGTAATGTGTTAAAGTGTGGAAGAAGCTCCAGTTTTTGCACTTGAGTCACTGTTCAGATAGACCTGTCCATTGATATTCTAAGGAAAATGTTACCAATATGGGATAATGGGCTCTGCTATATCAGAAGGAGACAACATGGCATGATGGTTAAGAATTGGACTCTGGGCCAGCCCTGGTGGCTGACGCCTGTAATCCCAGTACCTTAGGAGGCTGTGGCAGGCAGATTATCTGAGGCCAGGAGTTTGAGACCAGCCTGGCCAACATGGTGAAAACCCATCTCTACTAAAAATACAAAAAATTAGCCAGACATGGTGATGGGCGCCTATAGTCCCAGCTACTTGGGAAGCTGAGCCACGAGAATTGCTTGAACCTGGGAGGTGGAGGTTGCAGTGAGCCAAGATCACACCACTACACCCCAGCCTGGGAAACAAGAGCAAGACTCTATCTCAAAAACAAAACAAAACAAAACAAAACAAAACAAAACAAAACAAAACAAAACAAAACAAGAATTAAACTCTGGAGCCAGATTGCTCAGGTTTATCCTAGCTCTGCCACTAGGCTCTCTGACCTTGAGGAAAAGATAGCCTTTTAATTTATCAATTTGGGCAAACATAAAATAGGGAAAATCTCAATCCATCCCTTTTAATATTAGAAAGTGGTGGCTGTGCAGTGACTCACCCCTGTAATCCGAGCACTTTAGGAGGCTGAGATAGGAGGATGGCTTGAGCTCAGACATTCAAGACCAGCCTGGGCAACAAAGTGAGACCTTGTCTCTACAAAAAAAATTAAACATTAACCAAGTGTGGTGGTGCATGCCTGTGGTCCCAGCTATGTGGGAGGCTGAGCCACGAGGATTGTTTGAGCCTCAAAGGTGAAGGCTGCAGTGAGCCATGATCAAGCCATTGCACTCCAGCCTGGGCAACAGAGTGAGACCCTGTGAAGAATAATAATAATAATAATAATAATAATAATATGGTGTAAGTAAATTAACATAAAACACTCAAAACCATGCCTGGCACATGGTAAGTCCCATATAAATGTTAGTTATTCTTAACTCTGTCCTCACCATCTTTGCATCAAGGTTGGGAGAATTATTAACCACTTTCTGTCTCGCTAAGCACATTTTATATGCTGGCATGCAAGGATATGGTAAATACCCGTTAGTCTGGAATAATTTAGAACTAGATATAATTTTGCTTATAAAATCAAATGGGGCTGGGCATGGTGGCTCACACCTGTAATGTTAGCACTTTGGGAGGCTGAGGTGGGTGGATCACCTGAGGTAAGGAGTTCAACACCAGCCTGGCCAACACGGTGAAACCCCATCTCTACTGAAAATACAACAACAACAAAAATTAGCCGGGTGTGGTGGTGTATGCCTGTAATCCCAGCTATTCTGGAGGCTGAGGCAGGTGAATTGCCTGAACCCAGGAAGCAGAGGTTGCAGTGAGGCAAGATTGCACCATTGCACCCCAGCCTGGGCGACAGAGTGAGACTCTGTCTCAAAAAAAAAAAAAAAAAAAATCAGAAATTGGTCAAATATCCTCAGAGTTCCTAAAGCTGAATGATGCCATTGCATTTATTCCCTTGCTTGATCTTCTACAGATGCTTACACTCTAAACTCAATATTTTTCTCTTTGCTACTGCTCAGAAACAATAGTTGTCTCTCATGCATTCCTCAGCTATCCCAGTGCTTTCTCCATTGTGAAGCTTTTTTTTTTTTTTTTTTTTTTTTTTTGAGAGACGGGTCTCGCTGTGTTGCCAGGCTGGAGTGTAGTGGTGCAATCTCGGCTCACTGCAACGTCTGCCTCCCAGGTTCAAGTGATTCTCCTGCCTCAGCCTCCTGAGTAGCTGGGACTACAGGCGCCCGCCACCACACCTGGCTAATTTTTGTATTTTTAGTAGAGATCGAGTTTCACCATGTTGGCCAGGATGGTCTCGATCTCTTGACCTCGTGATCCACCCGCCTCAGCCTCCCAAAGTTCTGGGATTGCAGCCGGTCGTGAAGCATTTTTACAGAAGGTAGCTCCATGGCTCTGGGACCCCTTTTAGAGACTCTGACTGCATCCCCTTTCATCCATGAAGTGCTTTCTCCATTTTTCCTCTTCTCCACTCCCTTGCAACAATAGTTTGCAAAGTAGAAATTGTCAAAATTAAATCTCACCTGCCGTGTGTCAACCTACTTAAATAGCTGATCTGCATCTTTGTTCACTTGTGTCTGAGCAACCAGCGTATTTTTCTTTTTCTTATTCTTTTTCTTTTTTAAAAAATGCAGAATCTATGGACATTAAAATAGATTTGTAATAGCCAGAGCCATGCACTGACCATTGCTACAAAACTGTACTTTGCACCCTCGGGCTCTTCACGCTGAAGAGTCTTTCTCTTCCCTCTTATGCTGGGCCTGCCTAGTGCTCTTCTCTACCCCAGCCCCTGTAGTGCTCACATCAAATCACGCTTTATTAGGTGAAACTCTATTGAATCGTGAAACTGTCAAGCCCATATAGTATCCTTTGCCATACCTCGCCTGTGTCTGAGGTTACCGAGAGAAAATTGTCTTTCCTTTCTCGTGTCTATGCTGCTTTTTCTTGTGTATTTTTCCAAACTTTGAGAGACACACTATATCCTGAATTTGTATCAACAAAGAAACTACCGCTGAACTATCCATTGAAGATAATAAAGACAACCATGTGATTTTTAAAAAATCAAAATTGCCAATAACATTTCTATTTTAATACCTCTTTCAGGTAAAAATGTGGAAACCTATTTGAATTCCATAGCAAGTCTCAGTTCAGATGTTCCTCCACTCACCATGGGACTTCGAGATGGTTTGGACAGTTTGTCCTCTCCAAATCTCATGTTGAAATGTGATTCCCAACGTTGGAGGTGGGACCTGGGAAGAGATGTTTCTGTCATAGGTGGATCCCTCATGGTGCTGTGTCCGGGATTGGTTCCTTCCGGTGGGTTCTTGGTCTCGCTAACTTCAAGAATGAAGCTGTGGACCCTCGCAGTGAATGTTACAGTTCTTAAACATGGTGAGTCCGAAGTTTGCTCCTGCAGATGTTCAGATGTGTCCAGAGTTTCCTCCTTCCGGTGGGTTCATGGTCTCGCTCTGGCTGACTTCAGGATTGAAGCCGCAGACCTTCACAGCGAGTGTTACAGCTCTTAAAGGTGGCGTCCAGAGTGTTTGTTCCTCCAGGTGGGTTCGTGATCTCGCTGACTTCAGGAGTGAAGCCGCAGACCTTCACAGTGAGTGTTACAGCTCTTAAAGGTGGTGCGGACCCAAAGAGTAAGCAGCAGCAAGATTTATTGTGAAGAGCAAAAGAACAAAGCTTCCACAGCGTGGAAGGGGACCCCAGTGTGTTGCCCTTGCTGGCTCAGGTGGCCAGCCTTTATTCTCTTATTTGGCCCTGCCCACATCCTGCCGATTGGTCCATTTTACAGAGTGCCAATTGGTCCATTTTATAGAGTGCTGATTGGTGCATTTACAATCCTTTAGCTAGACACAGAGCACTGATTGGTGCATTTACAATCCTTTAGCTAGACACAAAAGTTCTCCAGGTCCCCATCCAACCCAGAATCCTAGCCAGCTTCACCTCTCAGTGGCATCCTCATGCTAATGAGTAAGTTCTCACTGTGTTAGTTAATGTGAGAGCTGACTGTTAAAAAGAGCCTGGCACCTCCTCTTCCCTCTCTGGCTCCCTCTCTAACCATGTGATATGCTGGCTCCCTGTTTACCTTCCGCTATAATTGGAAGCTTCCTGAGGCTTCAGCAGGAGCAGATGCTGGTGCCATGCTTCCTGTACATACTGCAGAGCCATGAGCCAAAATAAACCTCTATTCTTTATAAATTGCCCAGCACCAGATACTACTTTATAGTAATACAAATGGACAAAGACAGGCTATGTCCCAATAAACCCATTTGAAGTTGAAAATATCATCACTTGAAAATGCACTTAATATGGCTAACCTATCAAATATCATAGCTTAACCCAACTTACCTTAAATGTACTTGGAACATTTACATTAGCCTACAGTTCAGCAAAATCATCCAACATAATGCCTATTTTTATAATAAAGTATTGAATATTTCATGTTATTTATTAAACACTGTAGTGAAACTGAAAAAATAAGATCACCTGGGTACTCACCATTAACATACACAGCTGAAAGCACACTGGGTCTGAAGAATGTTTGAAGCATTGAACTAAAATGCAGGATGATGGGATACTGCAGCTACAGGGTCGTCAATCTCTCTCTTCTAATGAGGCTTGAGAATGGCTGGTGGAAGCCACTAGGGCATCCAAACTGGATGGCTTAGCAGGCATGATGTCTTTAAGAAGATGTCAGGTATCCGTATTTTACCCTCGTGATCCAGTGGCTGACTGGGAGCTGCAGCTCAGCATTGAGAGAGAGCACATACCACTACAGCTACATACCACTACCCTGAAAAAAGATCAAAATTCAAAATTTTAAGTATGCTTTCTACTAAATACATATCTTTTTCACACTATCATAAAGTCAAAAAATCTAAGTTGAATCATTATTAGTCAGGGATCATCTGTGTGTGCTGTTGACCCTCAGTGTCCATGGGTTCCACATTCATGGATTCAACCAACTGAAGGTGGAAAATATTCAAAAACACAAAAACAATAAAATCAACAATAAAACAATAACCCAAATAAAATACCGTATAACAACATATCTGTAGCATTTACATTGTATCAGCTACTGTAAATAATCTAGAGATAATTTAAAATGTGCAGGAGGATGTGCATAAATTATATGCATTTTCTACACACCATTTTATTTCAGGGATTTGAGCAACCACAGATTTTAGTGTCCACAGGAGTCCTGGAACCAATTCTCCACTGATACTGAGGGATGACTGTATCTGTTCAGTGGGTAAATATTACTCAATTCTTTTCTTCTGGCTTTACAGAATGACAAATATAATAAAATGTGTTATTTGTCCCTTCTGTAGTGGGCATGCTTAAATTTTGTGCTATTATGCACAACATACATTTTTATCTATCAGCTAGAGAATCAAGCTTAATAATTTTTAGAAGACCATAATCAATGCCAACTTCCACTCATCTTTTAAATTTCAGCTTACCATGTCACTTTTTCAGCAAAACTTCCCTAACCCAAGGTTAGGTTATGTCGCTTAATTGCAATCCTACAAAACCCCATCTTTCTTCCTTGTGCATAATTACATTTTTAATTAAATACTTCAAGTCTTTACTTGTCTAATGCCTAGCTCTCTTCTAGATGGTAAGCTCCATGAATGCACGGTCTCACTCACTAGTGCTTAGTAGAGGGCAAAGTCTTTGTAGATCATCTTTAGGCCTTGGTTGAATAGACACAGGCATTCACGAATGAATGGATGGATGAATGAATGGTAACAACAGATCTGCAGTAGAATTTTCAGAATCATCCCTGGATCATTATTTGGGAAGCATAACAGCTACGGTTTGAATGTTTGTCCCCTCTGAAACTCATGTTGAAACTTAATGCCCAATGTAATAGTATTAAGAGGTAGGGCCTTTAAGAGGTGATTAATAGATTAATCTATTCATGGATTAATAGGTTATCACAGGACTGGGTTAGTTGTCACCAGAGTGAGTCTGTTATAAAAGACAGTTTGACTCCCTTTCCTGCATGCCCTATTGCCCTGTGATAACTTCTGCCATGTTATGATGCAGCCTGAAGCCCTCACCAGAATGTGGTGCCTGACCTTGGACTTCCCAGCCTCCAGAACTGAAAGAAATAAATTTATTTTCTTTATAAATTACCCAGTCTGTGTAATTACCCAGTCTGTGATATTCTGTTATAGCAACAGTAATGGACTAATACAATAACTGATTATCTTCTCAGAGAGATGCAAGCATTATTAATCTTTAAACTCGTCTAGTTTTCAGAGTTCTGAATTAGGATGAAGAATTTTGAACTTCTAGCTCAATTAATTAAACAGTTCCACATACCCTTCTCTCTCCTCCCAGAGAAGGATTATAGGGGAACACACAAATGGTGCCTGAGGAATTCTCTTCTAGTATCACATTCCCCAAACTGTATCCTTCCCACTAAGCCAGCTAAAGTCTTGTAGAATGTAACATACTTTTGCAAATGCTTTAAGCCTCCTGAGAATTGACTTTATTGACTTAATTGGCTCCATTGACTGAGAATGACAAACTCAGAAGTCTCATGTCAATCATATCTTAACTGACTCCCAGGAAGCCTAGGTTCTTATTCTTCAGAATAAAAATGATAATGACAGCAATAACACTGCTCTCTCAGGCACTGGTAAACACTGCTATTCATATTCCAGGCACTTTCTATTTAAACAGAGAGAGAGAGAGACAGAAAAAGAGAGAGAGACAGAGTGTGTGTGTGTGTGTGTGTGTGTGTGTGTGTGTGTGTGTGAAATATGTCACATGGTAACAAATGTGATGGAGATAAATAAGGGTGACCAGGGAAGTTGTATTGATAAGTGACACATAGGTAGAGACCTGGAAGAAGGAATCATGGAGATACCCAACTAAAAGAATTATGTAAATAGGCCAGGCCTGGTCTCCTTGAAACAGCAATAGGGGGAACTGGCTGTTCCCAAATAGTGCTGGGGGTATCCCGCTAAACTCTGCCTTATCTCCCAGAAGACCAAAAAGGTTAATTCTGCTTCTTCATCTTTTGGGTTTATACCCTAGGGACTGTGGAGAGAGGCCCATCTTCTTGGCTCTAGGGAAGGGAAGGGCAGTGCAGATCTGTACATTTGCTGCACATTGGAATATTCTGCAAGCCTTTAAAACTGTGAGGCCCAGGTTGCACCCCATACTAATTAAGGCAGACCCTCTGAGGGTGAGACCCAGAAATCAGTGTTTTTGAAACTTTTCCAGGAGAATCCAAAGTCAAGTGGACATGCTGGAGACGACTCACACCAGCTCCCAAGGGCAAACTGTGTACGCTTTTACAGGGATAGAATAAGGATACATCTCGCCTTTAACCTGGTTCCTGACACACAGCTTCAAAAACCCTTGGAATTTCCTGAGTGACAGGCATGTCTTTCGTTATTCATAATAAGCACCTTTAGACCATACCTGAGTTTATGCTAATAAGGTGACTCCTGGTGGGCTCTTACACGGTTGGGGGGCAAGGGAGCATATGGGGGTAGGAGAGTTGTGGGGGGCAAACCAGAAAGACCTCAAATGTGATTGGAGGGTTGGAACTTTCAGCCAGACCTGTGACATCTGGTGAGGGGAGAGGAACTGGAAATCGCATTTAATCAAATGGCTAATGATGTAATCAATCATGCCTATATAATGACATCCCATATAAAAACGCTGGATACCAAAGACCAGGCGAGCTTTCTGACTGGTGAACATTATATATATAGGGAGGGCAGCACACTTGACTGCATGGGAGCAGAAGCTTCTGTGCTTGGGATCTTCCTTGACTTTGGGCTCTGTACCTGTTTACCTGGCTGTTCATTTGTGCGCTCTATAGTAAAATAGCAGTCATCAGTATAGCGTTTTCCTCAGTTCTGCAAGTCATTCTCATGAATTATCAAACCTGGGAAGGAATGAAAAGTTCCACATTTGTAGTCAGCTGAGCAGAAGTGCAGGTGGTCTGGGGATGTCTGAAATGTACGTCTGCCTTCTGAAGTGGGGACAGCCTTGTGAAGAACTTTGCCCTTAACTTGCGGGGTTTGCATGAATTCCAGGAAGTCAGTGTCAGAACTGAATCAAATTTCAAGACACTCAGTCAGTACTAGAGAATTGGCTTTGGAATATGCTTCCCAGCTCTTTGTTCAGTGATCTCATGTTGGCAGTTGAAGTCAGCGAGGGTGAGAATATGTACACAATGGAAATTGGCAAATGCTACAAATCAAGGCTTCTTGTCCTTCTGCCCCCAAGAACTGGTTATTAAACATTTATCAACACACTGGTATTTTAGAACCAGTGGCCTGTGCCATTAGGTGCCGGTTAAGAAAGGCTAGAAAGATCTCAGGAAGGACAGAGTCTGAACACACTGAGAACTCCTTCTATTGCAAACCTATGCAGAGTAGGCTGAGTCCATTGTGTGAGTGAGGGGAACTCCTTCCTTTCTGAAATCCCTCCATACATTCCCACTTCCACATAAGCCATATCCAACCTGTGTATTGCACTAAAGCCTGTCACTGGGTAAAATTCTTCTTAAGGAAGAAGACAACCTGGTCACTTAACAAATCAGGGGTAAGCCATGCTTACTTCTTTATGTTAATCCCTTGTGTTCATTTTTATGCGCCTCTGTTGTTCCTTTTGAATTGTTAAATTTATTGCATATTTTTAGTAATAGATGGGTCTTCTTCACATATTAGCCTCAGGTTCATTCAAATCCCTTTCTGGGAACTCACAGAGAAGTTCCCTTTTTTTCAGTCTTCAGGAAATTCACTTAAATGTTATGAGTTTTCTGAGATAATTAATCCACCAGTACAATTCCCACCTGAAACTCTCTCCTTCCCCTCTATTCACTCTTCAAATTTTGTTCTAATTTGGTTAATATTTCTGCCCTCGTGACCCATAATTCACATAAGAGCATGAACACACATGCATTATCCCAGGAAACCACTGTGTGGGAATTCACTGACCCTTTCAAATCCATT
Source organism: Hylobates moloch (assembly GCF_009828535.3). Classification (NCBI taxonomy): domain Eukaryota; kingdom Metazoa; phylum Chordata; class Mammalia; order Primates; family Hylobatidae; genus Hylobates; species Hylobates moloch. Next base: position 6,831,012 of record NW_026652277.1, on the reverse strand, counting down.
TTTTCACTCTTCATTTAAAATGGAGGTTCAGCTGTTCCCCTGCTATTAGAATTTAGGATTTAGTTGCATACTTAAGGGATGTAGTTGAAATCCTTGCAATATATTCGCAGGAATTGACTCGCCTGAAATAATGAATCACACTAAGAATTTAATTAGGACCTTGAGGATGGATAATCAGGAACAGGAGCTGAGAGACATGGAGGCTTAGAAAGTCAGTTCAAATTGGGCACGGTGGCACATGCCTGTGGTCCCTGTGACTTGGGCAGCTGAGGTGGGAGGATCACTTGAGCCCAAGAATTCAAGGCTGCAGGGAGCTCTGACCGCACCACTGAACTTTGGCCTGAGCGACAGAGCAAGACCCTGTTTCTAAAAAAACAATTTTAAAAAGTTTATTTCAAGGTAACATGTGACTTCATAAAGGAATAGCCCCCTTACACACATGCGCGCACACACACACACACACACACACGCACATATTCTCTCTCTCTGTCTCCTCTTCTTGCAATTCCTTGTGTTGGAGTAAGCTAAACTATACCTAGCACAGAATCCTCCCAGTCCGTTCCTTAAAATTTTACTCCATATTCCATTTAGTTCTAGCCTCTGTATCTTTTTCCTCTTTGAGTTACACTGTGAGAGTAAATCAAATCTAGCCTTAAGTGACATTATCCATAGTACTTTCTGTGAAGATGGGAATGTTCTAAAGTTGTGCTGTCTGGTGGAGTAGCCACTAGCCACATGGGGCTATCCAATATAACTAGTCTATCCAATATAACTAGTGCAACTGAATTTCTAATTTTACTTAATACTAATTAACTTAAATTTACATAGCGTAATTGATGGCTACTGTATTGGACAGCTCAGCTGCAGATTAACAAACATGAATAAGGATTCAAGGGAAAAAAGCTGAGAATTAGTTGTATTAGTATTAGTTGGCCAGGGCTGCCCTAACAAAGTACTACAGACAGGGTGGCTTAAACAGCTGATGTTTATAGTCTCACAATTGTGGAAGATGGAAGTCCAAGATGAAGTTGTTAACAAGGTCAGTTCCTTCTAAAGCATCACTCATTGGCTTGTGGATGGCTGTCTTCTCCCTGTATCTTCATGCTGTCTTCCCTCTGGAGTTGTCTGTGCCCATATGTCCTGTTCTCATAAGGACACCAGTTATTTTGGATTAGAGTCCACCCTAATAATCTCATTTTAACCTAATTACCTCTGTAAATACACTATTTCCAAATAGTCACATCTTAGGATACTGGAGGTTAGGGCTTCAACGTATGACCGTGGAGGAGTCAGGTGACACATTTCATTCCATAACAGCTCTTTCGCTGACCTCCAGCAGGACTTCTTTCCGATTACACACTGAGATGAGCCATACCAGCATGATTATCTCTTTCAGAGATTAAAATGAAATTGAAAGACAAGGGCAATTTCTTATCTTTGAAACTCCTTGATGAAGCCAAGCTAGTCATGTTGTTACTGTTATATTATGTTTCTTCCTGATTCCTCCTCTCTAAATGTAACACAAGATCCATCTAAAGGTCTCTCTCACACAACTCTCAAGCCTCTTGCAGACATTGGTGATTCTGACCCCTTTTATTTCCTCTTCCAGGCACCTGTTCTGAGAGTCTCCTTTCCCTTTCTCAACCTTTCATCAGCCAGGGGTAAAATGACACATTTACAGCTATGGCTAAATGTAAAGACTCCATTCTGGGAGCCAGTGCAGGAGGTGCCTGGTGAGACTGTCATGTTTCATCCATGTTTTTTTTTTTTTTTTTTTTTCAGACGGAGTCTCACTCTTTTGCCCAGGCTGGAGTGTGGTGGTGCTATCTTGGCTCGCTGCAACCTCCGCCTCCTGGGTTCATGACATTCTCATGTCTCAGGCTCCCAAGTAGCTGGGATTACAGGCACACACCACCACACCTGGCTAATTTTTGTGTTTTTAGTAGAGACGAGGTTTTGCCATGTTGGCCAGGCTGGTCTCAAACTCCTGACCTCAGGTGATCTGCCCACCTCAGCCTCCCAAAGTGCTGCGATTGCAGGCATGAGCCACCGTGCCCAGCCCCATCTTCTTTATTGGCGAATTTGGGAACAACCTTTTGGGCTCAGTGGTATTATAATCCTGTTGAGCTTGATTCCTATGTTGCCCCCTCTCTGTTAAATTCCCATCATGTTTGTTGAAGGTGTTTAACAAAAAAACCAAAATTAAATTAATTAGATGAGAGAACACATCAGGTAGTCATGTGGATCAGACGCTGGCTGGCATCAGGCAAATGCCCACCTATCACTTCCCTGCGGGTGTGAAACTCTTTGCAACTGATACTTTATCTGTAACACAAAGATAAAGAGACTTCTTGTTCATATTTGCTAAGATAAGGCATGTAAGGTGCTCAGCCCAGTGCCTGGCACATAAAGCACTATTTACATGTTGGCTACAGTTATCATTTGTATTAAAAATCTTATTGTCCAGCACAGGTTGTGAGGGGAAACAGTATAGCAGAGTTGGATGCACTCAGAGAGAAATGGAAACAGATCGTCTCTGAGATCTTTTCTCATTGTAAAGTTCTATAAGGCATGATTTCTTTTCTTTTCTTTTTTTTTTTTTTGAGACAGAGTCTTGCTCTGTCGCCCAGGCTGGAGTGCAGTGGCACGATCTCGGCTCAACTGCAAGCTCCACCTCCCGGGTTCAAGCCATTCTCCTGCCTCACCCTCCCAAGTAGCTGGGACTACAGGTGCCCGCCACCATGCCTGGCTAATTTTTTTGTATTTTTAGTAGAGACAGGGTTTCATCCTGTTAGCCAGGATGGTCTTGATCTCCTGACCTCGTGATCCACCCGCCTTGGCCTCCCAAATTGCTGGGATTACAGGCGTGAGCCACCGCACCTGGCCGATTTCTTTTTTAAAAAAAGAACAAAATCATTTCACCTCACCGTTGGCTGGGTTATGATAGAATAACGGCACTGAACTACCTTACCTATTTGAAGTACGGGAACTCCTAAACACATTTAATTTCTAAGTAGGCATGTTTTCAAGGAGAACTCTCAAAGCACCTGTAGTATTAACCGCTTCTCTTTCAGGAGAGCAGCATGGTTTCTTTCAAGCACATCCTTTGGCATCACACATTGCCATGGTGATTTTTCCCTGATCCCAACATGTGTTCTTACATCGTGTTTAATTTAGGAAGATTAGAACAGGTGATCAGCCCCAGCTCCCACCTGGATTCCTTCTCATCTGCATTGTTGCATCAACCTTTTGATGTTTTTGTACTTTAGATTTTTTAAAGTATTTCTGAATACCATGTATTGTTCACAGAGGTTGAGGATCACTCACTTCCAAAATCTTCCTCTTATCCTAAATTGTCCCTAACAGCCCATGAAATTACTTTTAACATCTATTTCCCTAATAGACATAAGCTATGCAAAGTCAAATTCTAAGTTTGTGTTGTTTGCCACTGCTCCCCCAGCAACCAACACAAGCCCACCTAGCTCAGACCAGGCCCTTGCTGTTTGTTAAATGGTTTGGTTTTTCCTACGCCACTGAGTAAAAGCTGAGTTAAAAATCACAGGGGCTGGGCACCGTGGCTCACGCCTGTGATCCCAGCACTTTCGGGAGCTGACATGGGCAGATCACTTGAGGTCAAGAGTTCAAGACCAGCCTGGCCAACATAATGAAACGTCATCTCTACCAAAAATACAAAAATCAGCTGGGTGTGGTGGCACATGCCTGTAATTCCATCTACTTGGGAGGCTGAGGTAGGAGAATTGCTTGAACCTGGGTGGCGGAGGTTGCCGTGAGCCGCGACTGCACCACTGCACCCCAGCCTGGGCAACAGCGCAAGACTCTGTCAAAAAAAATAAAAAATAAAAAGTCACAGGGGTCAGGCACAGTGGCTCACACCTGTAATCCCAACACTTTGGGATGCTGACATGGGCGGATCACTTGAGGTCGGGAGTTCGAGACCAGTGTGGCCAACATGGTGAAACCTCATCTCTACTAAAAATACAAAAATTAGCCAGGTGTGGTGGCGGATGCCTGTAATTCCAGCTACTCAGGAGACTGATGCAGGAGAACTGCTTGAACCCAGGAGGCGGAGGTTGCAGTGAGCTAAGATTGTGCCACTGCACTCCACCCTGAGCAATAGAGCAAGACCCTATCTCAAAAAAAAAAAAAAAATCCCAGTGTAAGAGCCAATAAAGAAAGACTAAGAACCACCCTGTTCTGCCACATGCAGTATTTTGCAGCCTAGAAGATGTTACTTGTAAACACCATTGCTTCTGCCCACAACGAGCTGCAATCACTATAGGAGAGTCTTTAAACATCTTCAAAGAAAGCAGCAATGTCTTGTTTCTTAGGCTGAGACTAAAGAGTTTGAAGAATTAGAATGATTCTCTTCTACATTAAGATGCTGCTCTCAATCACCTCCGCCCTGGCCCACCTCAGGAGAATGGAGAGGAACAAAGAAAGAAGCAAGCTCCAAAAGATTCCTACAGGACTGAAAACCTTTCACCCACTTAAAAAACGAAAGACAATAAAAGCCCTCAGAGAAAGAGAAAGATCGCTTCTTCAACCTAACATCCCACCTTAAGCTCTAACCTGCATATACAGGGGCAAGCTGATGGACGAGACTATTAGCAATGAGAACCTTTTTATTATTCATGTTGTTCACCCTGGAGGAGGAGCAAGGAGCAAAAGGTGACAGTAGAAAGGGCTTATCACCTCCCCCTGGTAACTAAGCATCACACAGAAAGAATACTGCCCTCACCCTAATCGTACATTTTCAGGGGCAGTATTTAAATTTTTATTTTTAATTGAAGAGAATGCTTGAGTTTCTCCTAAAGGGAAAGTTACAGAGACTTATGAGTTTTGATGTACATAAATGTACTGGAGTTTCAGAAGGAATTCAGGATCCCAGTAGAATTCTGAGAGTTGCCAGTAATCATTGTGTCTTGAAGAATAACCATGACTGAGTGAATCAACACGGACAAAACTAATGGGAAAATGAACTATTTCCAAACGGATTAACAAACCCCCGATTCCCATGGAAGGAAGAACCTTGAAGGGGAGCCATCAAATGAAGGCATCAAATCTTGGCTCTCCAGCCAAAGACATAATGTCAGAGGCATTTGAACCAGAGCGACTCCCTTTTGAGTGGGGCTGGAAAATGAGGCTGGGACTTGCTTCCTGGGCTGCATTTTCAGAAAGTACGGCCTTCCTAGCCTCTACAGATGTTTACGGTCAAGGGAACAAATCAATAATGTTTACTAAACAGACCCAGACTTGGGAGTGTCCAGATATTCCAATATCTGGAGAACAAAGGCATTCTTAATTTTGCTTTAAATAATATCGGTTCTTAAAAATATATTAATTAAGAAAATCAATCCTTTATCACAAACCCTTGTAGCAGAACACATCTCCCCATATATACCAGCATTGTACCTAGGGTGGATGTGCTCCTCCTCTTACTTTCAGGAACGTCCTACTCTGCATATGGAGTAGCGGTCCCTTCACCTCTTTGCTTTCTTAATAAACTTGCTTTTGCTTTGCACTGTGGGCTCACCCTGAATTCTTCCTTGAATGAGATCCAAGAACCCTCTCTTGGGGTCTGGATCGGGACCCCTTTCCTGTAACAATAAGATCTGAGAGGCTGATAAGTTGCATGTTGAGAAATTCAGACCCCATGTCCTCTCTCGGATTTCACACTGCAGCATCAGAGCGCTTGAGTCTGCCCAACTGCAGCCACGACACTAGGAGTTATGGAAATGTATTTTCCATGGCTTCTCTTTCTTTTTCTGCTTCTTCCTTGCTGGTTCCCACTCTCCCACCCTCCTTCTCCTCTCTCTTAAATGTGCACAATAAAAATTATTCAGGGGTGGAGCCAAGATGGCCGAGTAGGAACAGCTCCCAGCGTGAGCGACACAGAAGACGGGTGATTTCTGCACTTCCATCTGAGGTACCGGGTTCATCTCACTGGGGAGTGCCAAACAGTGGGTGCAGGATAGTCGGTTTAGCACACGGTGTGCAAGCCGAGCCGAAGCAGGGCGAGGCATTGTCTCACTCGAGTAGTGCAAGGGGTCAGGGAGTTCCCTTTCCTAGTCAAAGAAAGGGGTGACAGATGGCACCTGGAAAATCAGGTCACTCCCACCCTAATACTGTGCTTTTCCAACGGGCCTGGAAAATGGCACACCAGGAGATTGTGTCCTGCACCTGGTTTGGAGGGTCCTACGCCCACGGAGTCTCACTGATTGCTAGCACAGCAGTCTGAGATCAAACTGCAAGGCCGCAGGGAGGCTGGGGGAGGGGCGCCCGCCATTGCCCAGGTTTGCTTAGGTAAACAAAGCAGCCAGGAAGCTCGAACTGGGTGGAGCCCACCACAGCTCAAGGAGGCCTGCCTGCCTCTGTAGGCTCCACCTCTGGGGGCAGGGCACAGACAAACAAAAATTCAGCAGTAACCTCTGCAGACTTAAATGTCTCTGTCTGACAGCTTTGAAGAGAGTAGTGGTTCTCCCAGCATGCAGCTGGAGATCTGAGAACGGGCAGACTGCCTCCTAAAGTGGGTCCCTGACCCCCGAGCAGCCTAACTGGGAGGCATCCCCCAGTAGGGACAGACTGACACCTCTCTCGGCCAGGTACTCCTCTGAGACAAAACTTCCAGAGGAACTATCAGACAGCTGAATTTGCAGTTCACGAAAATCCACTGTTCTGCAGTCACCGCTGCTGATACCCAGGCAAACAGGGTGTGGAGTGGACCTCTAGCAAACTCCAACAGACCTGCAGCTGAGGGTCCTGTCAGGTAGAAGGAAAACTAACAAACAGAAAGGACACCTACACCAAAAACCCATCTGTACCTCACCATCATCAAAGACCAAAAGTAGGAAAAACTACAAAGATGGGGAGAAAACAGAGCAGAAAAACTGGAAACTCTAAAAAGCAGAGCACCTCTCCTCCTCCAAAGGAACGCAGTTCCTCACCAGCAACAGAACAAAGCTGGATGGAGAATGACTTTGACTAGTTGAGAGAAGAAGGCTTCAGACCATCAAACTACTCTGAGCTACAGGAGGAAATTCAAACCAATGGCAAAGAAGTTAAAAACTTTGAAAAAAAAATTAGACAAATGTATAACTAAAATAACCAATGCAGAGAAGTGCTTAAAGGAGCTGATGGAGCTGAAAGCCAAGTTTCGAGAACTACGTGAAGAATACAGAAGCCTCAGTAGCCGATGCGATCAACTGGAAGAAAGGGTATCAGTGATGGAAGACGAAATGAATGAAATGAAGCGAGAAGGGAAGTTTAAAGAAAAAAGAATAAAAAGAAACGAACAAAGCCTCCAAGAAATATGGGACTATGTGAAAAGACCAAACCTACGTCTGATTGGTGTACCTGAAAGTGACAGGGAGAATGGAACCAAGTTGGAAAACACTCCGCAAGATATTATCCAGGAGAACTTCCCCAATCTAGCAAGGCAGGCCAACATTCAGATTCAGGAAATACAGAGAACGCCACAGAGATACTCCTTGAGAAGAGCAACTCCAAGACACATAATTGTCAGATTCACCAAAGTTGAAATGAAGGAAAAAATGTTAAGGGTGGCCAGAGAGAAAGGTCGGGTCAACCACAAAGGGAAGCCCATCAGACTAACAGCTGATCTCTTGGCAGAAACTCTACAAGCCAGAAGAGAGTGGGGGCTGATATTCAACATGCGTAAAGAAAAGAATTTTCAGCCCAGAATTTCACAGCCAGCCAAACTAAGCTTCATAAGTGAAGGAGAAAAAAATACTTTACAGACAAGGAAATGCTGAGTGATCTTGTCACCACCAGGCCTGCCCTAAAAGAGCTCCTGAAGGAAGCACTAAACATGGAAAGGAACAACTGGTACCAGCCCCTGCAAACACATGCCAAATTGTAAAGACCATCAAGGCTAGGAAGAAACTGCATCAACTAACAAGCAAAATAACCAACTAACATCACAATGACAGGATCAAATTCACACATAACAATATTAACTTTACATGTAAATGGGCTAAATGCTCCAATTAAAAGACACAGACTGGCAAACTGGATAAAGAGTCAAGACCCATCAGTGTGCTGTATTCAGGAAACCCATCTCACGTGCAGAGACACACATAGACTCAAAATAAAGGGATGGAGGAAGATCTATCAAGCAAATGGAAAACAGAAAAAGGCAGGGGTTGCAATCCTAGTCTCTGATAAAATAGACATTAAACAAACAAAGATCAAAATAGACTTTAAACAAACAAATATCAAAAGAGACAAAGAAGGCCATTACGTAATGGTAAAGGGATCAATTCAACAAGAAGAGCTAACTGTCCTAAATATATATGCACCCAACACAGGAGCACCCAGATTCATAAAGCAAGTCCTCAGTGACCTACAAAGGGACTTAAACTCCCACACAATAATAATGGGAGATTTTAACACCCCACTGTCAACATTAGACAGATCAATGAGACAGAAAGTTAACAAGGATATCCAGGAATTGAACTCAGCTCTGCACAAAATGGACCTAATAGACATCTACAGAACTCTCCACCCCAAATCAACAGAATATACATTTTTTTCAGCACCACACCACACCTATTCCAAAATTGACCACATAGTTGGAAGTAAAGCTCTCCTCAGCAAATGTAAAAGAACAGAAATTATAACAAACTGTCTCTCAGACCACAGTGCAATCAAACTAGAACTCAGGATTAAGAAACTCACTCAAAACTGCTCAACTACATGGAAACTGAACAACCTGCTCCTGAATGACTACTGGGTACATAATGAAATGAAGGCAGAAATAAAGATGTTCTTTGAAACCAATGAGAACAAAGACACAACATTCCAGAATCTCTGGGACACATTCAAAGCAGTGTGTAGAGGGAAATTTATAGCACTAAATGCCCACAAGAGAAAGCAGGAAAGATTCAAAATTGACACCCTAACATCACAATTAAAAGAACTAGAAAAGCAAGAGCAAACACATTCAAAAGCTAGCAGAAGGCTAGAAATAACTAAAATCAGAGCAGAAGTGAAGGAAATAGAGACACAAAAAACCCTTCAAAAATTAATGAATCCAGGAGCTGGTTTTACGAAAAGATCAACAAAATTGATAGACTGCTAGCTAGACTAATAAAGAAGAAAAGAGAGAAGAATCAAATAGACGCAATAAAAAATGATAAAGGGGATATCACCACCGATCCCACAGAAATACAATCTACCATCAGAGAATACTACAAACACCTCTATGCAAATAAACTAGAAAATCTAGAAGAAATGGATAAATTCCTCGACAAATACACCCTCCCAAGGCTAAACCAGGAAGAAGTAGAATCTCTGAATAGACCAATAACAGGCTCTGAAACTGTGGCAATAATCAATAGCTTACCAATCAAAAAGAGTCTGGGACCTGATGGATTCACAGCTGAATTCTACCAGAGGTACAAGGAGGAACTGGTACCATTCCTTCTAAAACTATTCCAATCGATAGAAAATGAGGGAATCCTCCCTAACACATTTTATGAGGACAGCATCATCCTGATACCAAAGCCGGGCAGAGACACAACCAAAAAAGAGAATTTTAGACCAATATCCTTGATGAACATTGATGCAAAAATCCTCAATAAAATACTGGCAAACCGAATCCAGCAGCACATCAAAAAGCTTATACACCATGATCAAGTGGGCTTCATCCCTGGGATGCAAGTCTGGTTCAACATATGCAAATCAATAAATGTAATCCAGCATATAAACAGAACCAAAGACAAAAACCACATGATTATCTCAATAGATGCAGAAAAGGCCTTGGACAAAATTCAACAATGCTTCATGCTAAAAATTCTCAACAAATTAGGTATTGATGGGACATATCTTGAAATAATAAGAGCTATCTATGACAAACCCACAGCCAATATCATACTGAATGGGCAAAAACTGGAAGCATTCCCTTTGAAAACTGGCACAAGACAGGGATGCCCTCTCTCACCACTCCTATTCAACATAGTGCTGGAAGTTCTGGCCAGGGCAATCAGGCAGGAGAAGGAAATAAAGGGTATTCAATTAGGAAAAGAGGAAGTCAAATTGTCCCTGTTTGCAGATGACATGATTGTATATCTAGAAAACCCCATTGTCTCAGCCCAAAATCTCCTTAAGCTGATTAGCAACTTCAGCAAAGTCTCAGGATACAAAATCAATGTACAAAAATCACAAGCATTCTTGTACACCAATCACAGACAAACAGAGAGCCAAATCATGAGTGAACTCCCATTCACAATTGCTTCAAAGAGAATAAAATACCTAGGAATCCAACTTACAAGGGACGTGAAGGACCTCTTCAAGGAGAACTACAAACCACTGCTCAATGAAATAAAAGAGGATACAAACAAATGGAAGAACTTTCCATGCTCATGGGTTGGAAGAATCAATATCGTGAAAATGGCCGTACTGCCCAAGGAAATTTATAGATTCAATGCCATCCCCATCAAGCTACCAATGACTTTCTTCACAGAATTGGAAAAAACTACTTTAAAGTTCATATGGAACCAAAAAAGAGCCCGCATCGCCAAGTCAATCCTAAGCCAAAAGAACAAAGCTGGAGGCATCACGCTACCTGACTTCAAGCTCTACTACAAGGCTACAGTAACCAAAACAGCATGGTACTGATACCACAACAGAGACATAGATCAGTGGAACAGAACAGAGCCCTCAGAAATAATGTCACATATCTACAACTATCTGATCTTTGACAAACCTGACAAAAACAAGCAATGGGGAAATGATTCCCTATTTAATAAATGGTGCTGGGAAAACTGGCTAGCCATATGTAGAAAGCTGAAATTGGGTCCCTTCCTCACACCTTATACAAAAATTAATTCAAGATGGATTAAAGACTTAAATGTTAGATCTAAAACCATAAAAACCCTAGAAGAAAGCCTAGGCAATACCATTCAGGACATAGGCATGGGCAAGGACTTCATGTCTAAAACACCAAAAGCAATGGCAACAAAACCCAAAATTGACAAATGAGATCTAATTAAACTAAAGAGCTTCTGCACAGCAAAAGAAACTACCATCAGAGTGAACAGGCAACCTACAGAATGGGAGAACATTTTTGCAACCTACTCATCTGACAAAGGGCTAATATCCAGAATCTACAATGAACTCAAACAAATTTACAAGAAAAAACAACCCCATCAAAAAGTGGGCGAAAGACATGAACAGACACTTCTCAAAAGAAGATATTTATGCAGCCAAAAAACACATGAAAAAATGCTCATCATCATTGGCCATCAGAGAAATGCAAATCAAAACCACAATGAGATACCATCTCACACAAGTTACAATGGCCATCATTAAAAAGTCAGGAAACAACAGGTGCTGGAGAGGATGTGGAGAAATAGGAACACTTTTACACTGTTGGTGGCACTGTAAACTAGTTCAACCATTGTGGAAGTCAGTGTGGCGATTCCTCAGGGATCTAGAACTAGAAATACCATTTGACCCAGCCATCCCATTACTGGGTATATACCCAAAGGATTATAAATCATGCTGCTATAAAGACACATGCACACATATGTTTGTTGCGGCACTATTCACAATAGCAAAGAGTTGGAACCAACCCAAATGTCCAACAACGATAGACTGGATTAAGAAAATGTGGCACATATACACCATGGAATACTATGCAGCCATAAAAAATGATGAGTTCATGTCCTTTGTAGGGACATGGATGAAACCGGAAAACATCATTCTCAGTAAAGTATCGCAAGGACAAAAAATCAAACACTGCATGTTCTCACTCATAGGTGGGAATTGAACAATGAGAACTCATGGACACAGGAAGGGGAACATCACACTCTGGGGACTGTTGTGGGGTAGGGGGGAGGAGGGAGGGACAGCATTAGGAGATATACCTAATGCTAAATGACGAGTTAATGGGTGCAGCACACCAACATTGCACATGGATACATATGTAACAAACCTGCACATTGTGCATATGTACCCTAAAACTTAAAGTATAATAATAATAATAATAATAATAATAATAAAAAGTGCTGCACATATTGCCAGAAAAAAACATTTGAAAACCCCATGGATACCTAAGACTTTGCAAACCCTATTAAGGTAAAACAGAACTTATGCTTTTTGCTGTTTTGCAATGGAATTGTAAGAGTTAATATAAGCACCAGTAAATCAATGTGTTATTCTTAACAAATTAGTTGAAGGTAGGGAATAATTTCTTTAAACAAATCTTAATGAATATCATAGAAAAAGAAAAAAAGATTCCACTACAGAATGTATGTAAGTGTCATTATCACAAAGACAGACTTATATGAGAATCTGTTTCTAAGCAATGCTTCCTTTTTAAGACATCATTTTCATAAGAATTTCACTTTGAATTAAACTATTTCTGAATTTAAAAAAAATTATTAAGTCCAAAATATTTTCTTCTAAACTTATAGAAAAAACCTCTAAGAATATGTAATGCCTTCTCTGTTTATTACAAAAATTTGCAGTTGTGTGAAAACAGATTATATGGGTAGTGTTTTTACTCTATAAATATCAATTAGCAGCCTAGTGGGTAGCATTTTCTTTTCTTTAGGGTTTCAATAAAAGCAAAGATGACTTTGTCTTAGAAACATTATATGTGGGAGAAGGCTGCTTAAGTTATTGGGTTAGGGAGAATCTTTGGAAATGTGTGTTCTAGATCAAGTTTGCCCAAGATGTTTTGGCAGCCTTGAAAAAATAACACCCATCCCCAAGCCCATCTCCCTTGCCTACCAAGAACCTCAGCTCCCTCATTGCCCATTGAAGATATTGAGCCATGGGTTTCCAACTGCTCCCTAGGGATTTGCAGATCGCCCTTCAGAAGCCGTGATGGAGAAGTGGACAAGGAAGAGTACAAATGCCGTGTTTCATTCTGAGTGATTTATTTGTGGTATTTCTGTTTACATTTTTATTTGAACAAAAGCTATCTCCATCACAAAGAAGTCTGAAAACTACTAGCTTAACTGATCATGAAATCAGTATCCTCCACCTCTAAAACTCTGAGATCAATGTGTCATTAAAAAAAGGCTATGGCCAAAAACCAAGACATGCAGGTTTAAATCCTCACCCATTATTTTCTAGTTGTGTGACTTCAGGACAGTTGTCAACCTATAAAATGGATAACAATGTTATGTAAACCACTTAAGGATGGAGGCTGAAAAAATTCTTGACATTCCATCCCAACTTTATTCCTTGATGATTCTATGGTACTTGGTGCTTTTTATTACAGCCAATGTTTCTGGTCTCTCTTTAGGCTCCTGCCATTGGAATGCAGACAAGTATAAAGATTGTTCCCAGCAATCAGGATCTGACACACAGGTGCCCCACAGACAAATGTATCTGTAATGCTGCAGTCTTTGGTTTAACAGAGTATTTAAAATACTGGTTTATCGGTAAAGAGAAAGTCAAACTGTCACTGTTTGCTAACGATATGATCATTTACATTGAAAACCCTAAGGACTCCTCTAGAAAGTTCCTAGAACTGATGAAAGAATTCAGCAAAGTTTCTGGATACAAGATTAATGTACACAAATTAGTAACCCTTCTATACACCAACAGTGACCAAGCAGAGAATCAAATCAAGAACTCAACCCCTTTTACAATCGCGGCAAAAATAAATAAATAAATCACTTAGGAATATACCTAACAAAGGAGTCAAAATACCTCTACAAGGAAAGCTACAAAACACTGCTGAAAGAAACAATAAATGACACAAACAAATAGAAACACATCCCATGCTCATGGATGAGTAGAATCAATATTGTGAAAATGACCATACTGCCAAAAGCAATCTACAAATTCAATACAAAGCCCATTAGAAAACCATGATCATTCTTCACAGAATTAGGAAAAAAAAATTATAAAATTCATATGGAACCAAAAAAGAGCCTGTATAGCCAAAGCAACACTAAGCAAAAAGAACAAATCTGGAGGCATCATCACACTGCCTGATTTCAAACTATACTGTAAGGCCATAGTCACCAAAACAGCATGTTACTGCTTTAAAAATAGGAACATAGACCAGTGGAACAGAATAGAGAACCCAGCAATAAACCCAGCTACAGCCAACTGATCTTCAACAAAGCAAACAAAAACGTAAAGTGGGGAAAGGACACCCTTTTCAACAAATGGTGCTGGGGTAATTTGCTAGCCACATGTAGGAGAATGAAACTGGATCCTCATCTCTCACACAAAAATCAACTCAAGATGGATTAAGGACTTAATCCTAAGACCTGAAACTATAAAAATTCTAGAAGATAATGCTGGAAAAACCCTTCTAGACATTGGCTTAGGCAAGAATTTCATGACCAAGAACCCAAAAGCAAATGCAATAAAAACAAAGATAAATAGCTGGGACCTAATTAAACTAAAGAGCTTTTGCATGGCAAAAGGAACAGTCAGCAGAGTAAACAGACAACCCACAGAGTGGGAGAAAATCTTCACATTCTACACACCTGAAAAAGGACTTATATCCAGAATCTACAACAAACTCAAACAACTTAAGAAAAAAAAAAACAATTCCATCAAAAAGTGGACTAAGGACATGAATAGACAATTCTCAAAAGAAGATATACGAATGGCCAAAAATATGAAAAAACATCACTAATGATCAGGGAAATGCAAATGAAAACCACAATGAGATACCACCTTATTCCTGCAAGGATGGCCATAATCAAAAAGTCAAAAAACAGTAGATGTTGGTGTGGTTGCAGTGAACAGGGAACACTTCTACATTGCTGGTGGGAATGTAAACTAGTACAGCCACTATGGAAAACATTGTGGAGACTCCTTAAAGAAGTAAAAGTAGAACTACGATTTGATCCAAGAACCCCGCTACTGGGTATCTACCCAGAGGAAAAGAAGTCATTATTGGAAAAAGATACTTGCACGTGCATGTTTATAGCAGCACAATTCACAACTGCAAGATCATGTCAACATCCCAAATGCCCATCTGCAATTCACAACTGCAAGATCGTGGAACCAACCCAAATGCCCATCAATCAATCAGTGGATAAAGAAACTGTGAGATATATAAATATATATCTATATATAAACATATAGATATATATTACAGCCATACTACACAGCCATAAAAAGGAATGAATTAACAGCATTTGCAGTGACCTGGGTAAGATAGGAGACTAACGTTTTAAGTGATGCAACTCAGGAATGGAAAACCAAACATCGTATGTTCTCACTGATATGTGGGAGTTAAGCTATGCAGATGAAAAGGCGTAAGAATGAGACAATGGACTTTGGGGACTTGGGGGGAAGAGTGAGGGGGTGAGGGATAAAAGACTACCAATACGGTGCAGTGTATATTGCTCGAGTGATGGGTGCACCAAAATCTCACAAATCACCACTAAAGAACTTACTCATGTAACCAAATACCACCTGTACCCCAACAACTTATGGAAAAATAAAAATAAATACAACACTGATTGCTCCCCAAAAATTAAAACCAGAATTGCCATATGATCCAACAATTTTGTTTCTGGGTTTATACTCAAAAGAATTGAAAATAGAGTCTCAAAAAGATATTTATGAAACCATGTCCATAGCACCATTATTCACAACAGCTAAAAGGTAGAAGCAACCTAGTGTCCATTGATAGATGAGTGGATAAACAAAATGTGGCCTATCTATACAATGGAATATTATTCAGCCTGAGAAAGGAAGGAAATTCTGATACACGCTATTAATACAACATGGATAAACTCTGAAGACAGGATGCTGAGTGAGATAAGCCCATTACAAAAAGATGTACTGTGTAGGCCGGGCGCGGTGGCTCACGCTTGTAATCCCAGCACTTTGGGAGGCCGAGGCGGGCGGATCACGAGGTCAGGATATCGAGACCACGGTGAAACCCCGTCTCTACTAAAAATACCAAAAAAAAATTAGCCGGGCGTGGTGGCGGGCGCCTGTAGTCCCAGCTACTCGGAGAGGCTGAGGCAGGAGAATGGCGTGAACCTGGGAGGCAGAGCTTGCAGTGAGCCGAGATTGCGCCACTGCACTTCAGCCTGGGCGACAGAGCAAGACTCCGTCTCAAAAAAAAAAAAAAAAAAAAAAGATGTACTGTGTGGTTCCAATTACATGAGGTCCCCAAATTCACAGAGACAGAAAGTAGAATGGTGGCTGCCAGGGGCTGATGGGAGAGGAAATGGGAGTTAATTGTTTAATAGGCATAGAGTTTCTGTTTAACAAGATGAAAATAGTGATGAAGATGGATGGTTGCATCACATTGTGAATGTATTTAATACCACTGAATTTTACAGCTAAAAATGATTGCAATGGTAAATTGTATGTTCCAAATATTTTACAATTTTTCAAAATGCTCTGTTCAGTTATTCTTGTTTGTAAGGTACATTACCATTTCTGTTATACATAATTACATCTTAATTATCAAGCATGATCAAACAATTTGCCAATGTTCCTCAATTCATTGAGAGTATCATCTCTTGTACCCTTCGGGTAGTCTGTTTAGAACCAAGGTAACAGATACGTTGGCCGTGTTAGTTAGCTCAGGCTGCTGTAACAGAATGCCATAGACTGGGTGGCTTAAACAACAGACATTTATTTCTCACAGTTGGGAAGCTGGAAGTCCAAGGTCAAGCTGTTAGCTGTCTCAGTTCCTGATGAGGGCTCTCTTCCTGGTCTGCAAATGGCCACCTTCTTGCTGTGTCCTCACACAGTTAAGAGAGAGAGCTCTGGTGTCCCTTCCCTGCCTTCTTCTCCTCTTCCTTCTCCTCTTCCTGCTTCTTCTTTTCCTTTTCCTTGTTCTTTATTTTCTAAGGACATTTATCCCATCTTGGGAGCCCCATCCTCATGACCTCAGTTAAACTTAATCACCTCCCAAAGGCCCTATCTCTAAATACATCACATTGCAGGTTAGGGAGTCCACATAAGAATTTTGGGGAAACACATTCAGTCCATAATATTGGCTAAATTTGCGATTTAGGTTACAGAGGCAGTAAAAGTCTGCAAATCTTGGAAAGAAAATATGTTGAAGCACCCCAATATCTAAAGCCAAGATTGTTCTTTACTTCCAAAGTCAACCTCACCATAGTTCCAGGGACCCACATTACATTAGTAAACATGTCTAGTGGTCTCAACAAAAATCTACCTGGATTACTAAAAGAAATCAATCAGATAATCCTTGGTTATTATCCAAATTTCCACAAAGAATCCTTTATTTCTTAGGTTGAAGTTTTGGGCCCCAAGAAATTAGAGCTATAGAAATGAGGCGAGTGATGCTTTAAATGCTCATTAGTGATTGACATTTCTTCATAACCAGGCCCCATCAACCAAAAAGTGGGTAAAGAAAATGTGGTACATATACACCATGGAATACTACTCATTCATATAAAGCAATGAAATCATGTCTCTTGTAGCAACTTGGTTGGAGCTGGAGGCGATTATTCTAAGTAAAGTAACTCAGGAATGGAAAGCCAAATGTCATATCATCTCAGTTACAAGTAGGAGCTAAGTTATGAGGACATGTGTTAGTCTGTTCTCATGCTGCTAGTAAAGATATACCCGAGACTGGGTAATTTATACAGGAAAGAAGCTTCATTGACTCACTTTCACATGGCTGGGGAGGTCTCACAATCATGGTGGAAGGCAAAGGAGGAGCAAAGTCATATCTTACATGGTGGCAGGCAAGAGAGAGCTCGTGCAGAGGAACTGCCCTTTATAAAACCAGATCTCATGAGACTTATTAATTATCAGAACAGCATGGGAAAGACCTGCCCTATGATTCAGTTACCTCCCACCGGGTCCCTCCCATGACATGTGGGAATTATGGGAGCTACAATTCAAGATGAGATTTGGGTGGGGTCACAGCCAAACCATATCAGGACACAAAGGCACAAGAATTACATAATGGACTCTGTGGACTCAGTTGGGGAAGAGATGGATGGAGGTGAGGGATAAAAGTGCACACTGCTCAGGTGATAGGTATACCAAAATCTAAGAAGCCACTACGAAAGAACTTATCCATGTAATCAAAACCCACCTGTACCCCAAAAACTATTGAAATGAAGCTTTTCTTTTCTAATGAGAAAAAAAATCAGGCCCTCTCTCCTTGCTTCTTCTGGGAGGTGTTGACAGGGTTCAACAGAAGGAAAAAGTGAAGAGAACACTGGTGCCTGAGAGGCGAGGAGGGAGGAGAGCAGCCCTATGGGCATGGAGGGAGCCAGGAAAGAGAAGAGTGCTGGGAGGCCACACACTCACTGGTAAATTCACACTTTATGCCAGGGTTGGCCCAATAGTAACTCATTGTAGATGTACCTTCCAACAATAAAATGATCTCTGAATCAAGACCGTTGAAATTCATTTCACTAAGCATTGAAGAGTTTCTTTCCATCTTGAAGCTTACAATGAGTCCTGAAGAGTAATCTAGATGTGTTCAGAACGTCAGCTCCTTTTCCATGACATTCGGTTACTGTTTGGTGCCTTTAAACACACACACACATGCACATACATGCTTGCACATGCCATTGCATACACATGCACTGGCTCACACACAGATAGACAGCGGAGTCTGTTGTTAGAGGGTTGCTTGCTGAGTTCTCTGGATTTTCACAGCATCACAGCATGTTATTCACGAACATAATGAAACAAAGATTAAGTGGGAATTTTAAGCTTTGTAGGGTGAATGTGTTTCCATGAGGACAGGCAAATCTTGTAACAAAAAGTGACCAGAGCATGGGAAAAACTTGACTTATGGAATCCAAGCAAATCCTCACCCTAAGATTCTGGAAGTCAAGGCATCATCAGAAAGCTACATTTTAGTAAAGTCACACTATCAGCAATAACAGTTTTCAATTACAAGCAGCTATTTCCAGAGTTCTAATGTTCTGCATTTGCCTTTTAGAGAGATTCTCTAGACTTTTAGACCAGTAAAAAATGAATCAACCTCCATCATTCTACGTTGAGACCAGGACAATGGCTCTCATGAGGCCCAGGCTTAGAGACTTTGAGATGGTGTTTCTTTGATTGCTTATGGAACCGTCCTACAGAAGTATAATTTCATTTATTAGAAGCAGACAGCTTATAAAGTCCTGTGAAACAACAGGTGCCAGAAGGAAAGCCAGACACTCTAATGAGCACTGGGAACTGGCTCTGGAGAAAGCAGAGATGCAATTGATGCTGTTTGCATTTATCTTTAGACACAAATCAATCAAAGCCTTCCAACCAGATTATCTCAGCATGCTACTGCAAACAGTTTTCATCTCCAGTTATTGATGGTTTTGTTCCTAACTAAGAAAAAAAAAATGGAATGGAGAAAAATCACGGATAGTGCAAAGTCTTAGAACAGGTGCGTATATATGAAGTAGTTTAAAGGAAAAATAAATAATCAGAATATACCTGATGACACTTCATTTGGTTTCTTGGAAAATAAAATGTTATACATAATGAAATTTTCCATATAAGAGAAGGTCACTGATTCAAACTTACAACCTTATAAATTGTATAGAAGTTGTGTGCTTGAGGAAAACTACAAAGTCATCTATGCTAAGGGAGATAACCTCTAAAAAATTAGAAGTACATTTGAAATCATATTCAGTATGTCTTACACCCTATAATGAGAAGAGTGTTTAATATTAAAAGGGGCAATATCTACTTAGTAAATCGTTAACAAACTTAATTAAATAATTCATGTAATGTACCAATACAATTTTATTGGATACTACTTTAATTACAATATTATTGCATTTCATTCATACCTGTGGACATGGTATTTCTATTTCTAGGCAAGTAGAAGTAGTATTTTTTAATTCCCATGAATAAAAATTATTACCATAGAAGGGCAAATAATAAGCATAAGGAAATAGATATATGTTTTTATAGAAGGATGAACACAATGAACTCAATATGAAACACAATTAACTCTTGAAAAGAAAGCAGCTTCCAGTCCAGGAAACATGGCAAAACCCTGTCTCTACAAAGACAAAACTACCAAAATTAGCCGGGCGTGGTGGCAGAACGCTGTGGTTCCAGCTACTCAGGAGGCTGAGGTGTGAGGAGCACCTGAGCCCAGGAAGTCAAGGCTGTGGTGAGCTGAGATCGTACCACTGCACTCCAGCCATGGCAACAGTGAGGCCCCGTCTCAAAAAAAAAAAAAAAAAAAAAAAAGGAAAAGAAAAAAGAAAGCGTCTTAAAAAACAACTTTCTTAATTACATACATATAAGTTACATAATGTCATTATTACCAAAATTTATTTGTATTTCCCACAGTTTGTGTCTGCACAGTTTGTGTTTCCTCTTTCTAGAGGAGACAGAATGCTCTATTCCTTTCTAGGTTTCGCTGGTCATCTCTTATGGGTAGAAGATCTAGTTGGTTAAGAATTTGTTGTACAGGTGCTGGAGAGGATGTGGAGAAATAGGAACACTTTTACACTGTTGGTGGCACTGTAAACTAGTTCAACCATTGTGGAAGTCAGTGTGGCGATTCCTCAGGGATCTAGAACTAGAAATACCATTTGACCCAGCCATCCCATTACTGGGTATATACCCAAAGGACTATAAATCATGCTGCTATAAAGACACATGCACACGTATGTTTATTGCGGCACTATTCACAATAGCAAAGAGTTGGAACCAACCCAAATGTCCAACAACGATAGACTGGATTAAGAAAATGTGGCACATATACACCATGGAATACTATGCAGTCATAAAAAATGATGAGTTCATGTCCTTTGTAGGGACATGGATGAAACTGGAAAACATCATTCTCAGTAAACTATCGCAAGGACAAAAAACCAAACACTGCATGTTCTCACTCATAGATGGGAATTGAACAAGGAGAACTCATGGACACAGGAAGGGGAACATCACACTCTGGGGACTGTTGTGGGGTGGGGGGAGGGGGGGAGGGACAGCATTAGGAGATAGACCTAATGCTAAATGACGAGTTAATGGGTGCAGGAAATCAACATGGCACATGGATACATATGTAACAAACCTGCACATTGTGCACATGTACCCTAAAACCTAAAGTATAATAATAAAAAAAAAAAAAAAAAAAAGAATTTGTTGTAAATTAGAGTTGACAGCCCTGTGTGAGAAACTAATGGACAAAGTGTAATGACTTCACTGTAGGAGCTTTATTTCTTGAATTTAGGTTTGGGACCATGTTTTAGAGAGTTAAAATTTGGGGAAATTTGACTTCTAGTTAACTAGACTGTTAATGCATTTTTTTTTAAATTGGAAATAACTTTGTGCCACTGAAGTATGCCTATGAGATCACAAACATCTTTTTTTCTCTTGTGACCCTCAAATGGAATCAGACCATCTGCTGAGATTCGACAATTGCTAAGAACAGCGGGGAAAGGAAAATAGATCTGCATCCCATCAACTTACAGTTAAGGCCAAGCATTCTGGGATTTTTCTGGTGTGGTTTGCTGAACCCTGACCAGAATAAAGTCCAGTGGGATTGTGCCAGACATAATCGGGACCAACAGTCACTTTGACCTCTGTAAGCACCAGTGTTTGGGGGCAGCTGAGGCCTGGGGGCATGGACGTCACTATTATGATGCTATCCAAGTGCTTTTGGTTTTAGGAATGCTGGGATAATGGATGTGTGGCTCTGGGATTATTTCACCCAAACAGAGATGTCATCACTGTGTCTTCTAAACAAAGCTATCCCTGGAGCCTTCGGGATCTGTGCCAAAGCAGTTCTAACAATCATAACCGCCAACACCAGCCACAGAGCAGCCAAGCTAGACCTCAGTCCAGAGGAATAATTTACTGTAAGTATACATCGGGAACCTTCCAACAACAGCCATGGTGAAGGCAGAGGTTGGAGTGATGCTTCCACAAGCCAAAGTATACCAAAGATTGACAGGACATATTCTCCCCCACAGCTTCCAAAGGAGCCAACCCTGCCAACACCAGATCTAGGACTTCTGGTCTTCAGAACTGTGAGTCGAGAGGTTTTCATTCATAAGTCACCTAATCTGTGGTATTTTGCTCCAGTAGTCCAAGCAAACAAACACAGCAACTGGTTGGTTTAAAAAAAAAAAAAGAGTCAGAATTATATCCCAGGTTATACACTAGAATTACTGGGGGAATTGTGAAGCTTCTTGAAAAAATGGGAATGCCAAGAGACTGAGGCAGTTTGGAGAGAGATGATGAAGTCAGTCTTGACATGTTGAGTTCAGCAGTGAAAATAAATCCATGGCAATTTCCAGTAAAAACCTGGAGATATAAAGCTTCAGTTCTAAAAATGATATTTTTTTTTTTTCCTGGAAACTCAGATAGCAAAGATGTGTAGTCTTTGTTTGTAGTTGAAACCAAGGCAGTAGGTAAAATCTCCAAGGAAGATTAGAACAAGAAAATGAAAGGGCCACACACTGCCCTTCTTGGTATCTGATCTATGAACAGACTTGGGACAAAGACCGTGGCTTCTCAGTGCTGTTTCCCGCTCCCTGTCCTCAAAGCAGCTGCTGAGCCACCCCTTCCATGGCACCATGAGTATCCATGCAGGGACAGGAAGCAGACAGGCCACTGGGGGTGAATCTGACCTTGAAGTTCACGCCTGAGCTCCTTCTCCTCTAGCAAGTGATGAAACTGTCCAGGACGGAGTCAGGCGTGGACACAAGAGAACACCCCTGATAATTCTCAGATCTGGGGAGAGGAACGTGAAGCTCTGCTGAATTTCCTACCAGTGGAGCCGTGGAAATTCAGAGCAGCCGGATTTTAATCTTAACATAGGTGGAATCTCATTTGTACTCAGAGGAGGAGCTAGCCTGGAGCATTGCAGTCGCCATCCCCAGTATTAATATAAATATGGGATGAGAACACAAAGCGATGAAGAAGGTCACATAATGAAACAATTTCTAATCAACTCAAGCACTGTGAAAAGACCCCAGACCCACAAGCCAGAAGGCCTGGATTCTGGCCAGATGAGACCTGCTCAGCAGTGTGGCATTGATAAATCATCTCAAAGCAGCAGATAACTCCACTAGCAATGGAAGGGCTGACCAAGACCAGGAGTGCCAAGCCTAAAGCCTGCAGCAGAACCAGCCCATAGACCCGAGCTCTGCAGCTGACACGGTGGTCAATATGCTTTTTAATTTGAAGGCCCTTCAGCAGGCTTCTGACAGGTCACTGCAGCCCCTACAACTACTGCATTCACATCCTGCATGGCTGATTAATGGTCTCTACTGACAGGCAGAATTCTAAAAGTGAACCTCCCCTTGCCCTGGTTATTTAATCAAAGGCTACTCTACTACCGCTGTGAAAGGGTTTTGCAGATGAAATTAAAGTCCCAAGTCAACTGACTTGAAGATGATCAGATGGACCCGATATGATCACATGAACCTTTTATAGTGAAAAGGACTCCAAGCATCACTGTTAGTTAAAAGATGGAGGAGCTCCGTGGGAAGGGATGTGGGCAGCGGATGGGAGCACACAGCAGCCCCAGGCTGACAGCCAGCAGGGAGACAGGGACCTCAGTCCCACAGCCACAGGTAACTGAATCCTGCTGCAACCACATAAGCTTGGAAGAGGACCCCACGCCTGCAGAGGAGAGCCCTGCCTGGTTGCCATCTTGATCCAACCGGAGGCGTGAAGCAGGAGCCCCGCTGAGCCCTGCCGAAGACCAGCCTGGAGAACTGCATGCTCATACGTCATGCTGCTGGACGCGGCTACAATGATGATCGTCTATTGTGCAGAAGAGAAAACTAACCCCTCCCTTCAGGGTTTCTCATCTGAAACACTTGGATCTTTGAATCTTGAGATCATGAGAAAATGACACCAAACAAACCTACGAAGCCCAGATCCTCTTTCTCCCAGGTGCCAAGGATTACTCATTTTCCCCTTGTTTGCTCACACATTCATTCACTCAACACATATTTTTTGAAAACAGGCTATGTGCGGATCCCTGTTACGTGAGGACTGCAAGGATGGGCATAGCAAGGTCAAGGTCACATGGCACCATCAGTTCTATCACACAGGCTGCGGTGAGTTTAAGGTCTCTATCTTCTGCCCGTCTATCAGAGCCCTGAATTCTCATATTTACGTTGTTCTCATAAAATCCAAGTACTGCGAGGCTAAAAGAAGACACCACAAAGTTTTAAATGATAACACACATCATGTTTTGATTAAAAGCAGTGTTTTTTGTGGGAAGAAGAGTATATGTTTCTGAAATAATAAAGTCCCCAAATGTATATCATTCCCAAGATCCTACTCACGCTACATTCTGTATCCTCTTATCTACGAGACACAGGAATAACCAACAGTGTCTTATATTTACTTTAAAGTGACCCAGATATGAAGCATGTTTTTTAATTCATCTTTACTATTCAGCTGTAGACATGTCTACACTGATTTCACATCTACATTTCTTAAAGGAGCCAGGGAGCAGGGAAGCAATTTCATATTAACAGCACTTGGAGTGGTGTCATCCCCATCAAAGCTCTTATTCTATTAAATTATACCAAAAAGATAAAGAAATATTTATTCTGTTTTGCTGACACCCATATCAGATGTGATCAGCTTTCAAGTCAAAACATTATGTTTCTAATTATACTACAAATGGCCTGAGCTGGGAGAATCAACATGTTTCCTTTTCACTCTGCACCTCCTTCTCCTAAAACAAAGTGGCCTCAGCCAGGATTCAGCTGGCAGATGGGAGAATGATTCATAAGGTAGAGTGGGATTCAACTTGGCTTTTCCACGGACTGTCTGCAGAGAGCCAAAAGGAGCCAAAATGGGTTTGTTTCCACAATACAAGCAGTTTTCACAAAATGGCACACGGGGAACAGATACAAGGAGGAAGATGGCCTGATATTTTCTCTGCAACATGGCCTGTTTCTTCAATAGATAGATGCTATCTATAGTCAATAACCATTCCACACAAGATCAAGAAGGTTCCACACTTGGGCTTAGAAAAGCTGCCAGAGGCATCACTGACTGGTGCTTAAGAGCCCAGAATTCAGAGCAAGGCCCTTCAGAGCCCAGTTGAGAGAATCCTGTGAATGAACTCATCTTCAGTCACAGAATCTGTTTTTATAAAAGAAGTATTCAGTTTTGCGCATGGTTTTGATAAAAATTCCTTCAAGACCACGCTTGCGTTACACAAAAATGACCAGGTGAGCTCCTCCTACAGGACAGAGTGAACAGAACCACAGGAACCTGTGGGTGTCTTGCAGACAGGCTGGTGATGGGGACTCCCTGGTGCCTGGAGTTGAACATGCCCATCTGCCCTAGATATGGGGGTAACTGACTCATTTTTAGAGACTTCCCCTAAGGTCTGTGCCAGGCCCTGATCATATTCACAGCATAAAAAACAATGTTTCCTTGTGATTAATAGCCATTTCTCTTAAGGAGGTTTATTTCTTTAATTGCCACGAGTAACAGCTGGTCTTTTCATATCACACCTTGCAATTAAAAACTTCCTCTTCGAGGCCAAGTGTGGTGGCTCATACCTGTAATCCCAGCACTTTGGGAAGCCAGGGTGGGGGGATCTCGCGAGGCCAGGAGTTCAAGACCAGCCTGGGCCACACAGTGAGACCCCATCTCAATGAAAAAAATGTTTTAAAACTTATCCAGGTGTAGCAGTGCACACCTGTAGTCCCAGCAACTCAGGGGGCTGGAGGGAAGCGCCTGAGCCCAGACCCCGTCTCCAAATAATAAATAAAAAATCTTCTTTGAACTTTCATGTTTTCAGGTTAAGTATTCCTAGTGAAGTAAAATCCTCCCTTTCAAGATAACGTTGTCTTCCTATCTAGCTCACAAGTTTCCAGACGGCTGGGATGGTGTGGGTCTTAGTCATTGCGATAATCCTATGTTCAGCACAGGGTCTGCCATGCAACAAAGGTTTACTGAATTTAATATTTTAAATTCTCCAATTATTGGCATTGTTCATTTCTGGACATGTTCTTTTTACCCATTGCATCACCAAGACTACCTATCAGTAGAGCTGTGATGGCAGTGACAATATTAAAACACTTCCCAACCCCACGGTCCCTCTCCCAGATACCCTGGTCACCTGATAGGATGATCTCACCTATCATCCTCTGGATCTTCCAGAACTTTCCACCATCCAGCAACTAAAGGGTTAACAGCTACTGCAGCTGGGAGCTTCCAGGACCCTGCTGATTGGCCAATGCCTGGTGCCCTGCCTTGAAACAGCTTTGAAGTATTTTAAATATAATCCTGACTCCAGGGTTATTAATACATGAACAAGAATAACACTTTAAGGGAGATCGATTTAAATAACAAACCACAAGTGTTATCCAATGCTTCTCCCTTTCATCTGTAATATCTGAATCAACAGTTGCGGAGCTGTGGCCAGAGGTGGCACTTCAGGACAAAGGCGTAAGATACCACGTCAGAGAACAGGCAGAGGAAGCAGCCACAGTCCTGGGATGGGGAGGTGACAAAGGAGCCATGAAGGCTGAGTCAGCCTGTTCTGCTAAGGAGACTGCAAGAACAGTATCACACTCTGAAAATCTCCCTAAAATACCAAGTTTATAGAAATGAAATCAGACAGCCCCCTCGAAACTTTGAGTAGATACTCACTTGCTGAATAATTTAGGAAGCTTTTTAGCGCTGATTTTGTTTGGGCGTCTTTATCGTTGTATTCTGTTTTATTGTATTTTTAGTTTATGTTCTGGGATAGCAGGAAAGGCCCTGGAAAAGGAACTAGAGACGGAACAAGAAAATACCTTCCTATCGTTGCCTCCTTTTTTCCTCTCCATAGAAGAGCACAGAAAAGTAAGTGCTTTGCACATTATGGGCCCCTGGAGAGGCTTTTGTTTTGTGGTTTATAAAGGAAATGTTCTGAATTGTTGCTTGAGAGACAAAATTTCTAGCAGTAACTCTCAAAGCTAAAGGTGTTAGGCAAGTCTTTTTTGCAAGAGATAATAGTAGGAGACATGTATATTTTCCATTACCTGACTTAGAAAATTTAAATAAAGGATAAGAAACAACAAAAGAGATCTTTCCATTTTAGTGGATACACTTTGCTGCTTGAGAACCCATTTTATGTATATCATAATTAATTAGACTGATCTGCAGTTGAACATTTGGGTGGTTTCAAGTCTTTTGCTCTTTGAGTCAATGAATTGAACAATCGATTTTTTTGCATATATATCTGCATATGTTTAATTGATGAGTTAAAGGTTATGTGTATGTTTTTAATGAGAAAGGCAAGTTGTAGAACACGATCGGTCATAGAAGTCTGTGTTGTATTTTCAATGTGTGTTTATACGTTCATTAATGTATAAGTGTATAAAGAAATCATGTATTTCTGGAAGGTCAGGTAAGAAATTGCTAAATTTCCTAGAGGTGATTGCCTCTAGGAAACAGGGATGAGAGTGAAGGTAATATTTCACTTTTGTATCTGTTAGACATTTTTATCAAGATTCCCATTACTTTTATAATAATTATTAACAAAACAACGCATGAGTTAGACCAAGAGAAAAGCCACAAATCAGCTGAGTTATGAGTCAGTAAGGACCTTTTGTATACGATTAGCACATTTCAAAGCGGTTTGTATTTCATGGAGAAAAATCCAGAAATCCAGATAAAAAGTCAGAGTCACCTTGAATTGGGATTTAAATAAGCATATGCAGCACTCCTCCCTTCAATTAAGTTTGAAAAGTTCAGGTTTACAGGGAAGTAGAGCCCAGGAATTAAGCATTCAGGAGTCAGAATCCCATTTTCTAGGACTGAAAGCTCCCATGCTATTAACAAGCTTCGAAGCAAGCTGAGTAAGTTATTTTCTCTTTCTTGGTCTCAGTTTCCTCACTGAAACGTGAGAAAAAGAGAGTACTTTTTACCTCATTGAGTAATTGTGAGGGTTAAAGAGATAATTCATGCAGCACTCAGCACAGAGTCTGAAATAAGTCCTCAATAAATGTTAATTATTTTTTACTATTACTATTATTTAATAGAAAAAGCAGCATATCTGAAAAAAAATTTATCAATTCATGTTTATTGCACTAAGATAAACACAATGTACAAATAAAATTTCCCCAGTCCAAGAAAAAATGAGTATTAACAGGTGTACAAATATTCAGGCTTCCCTAAGATGATGACTTCCATCACAGCAGGTTGAGGTACATTGTTTTCAATTATTTATCAC
This sequence comes from Hylobates moloch, assembly GCF_009828535.3. Lineage (NCBI taxonomy): Eukaryota > Metazoa > Chordata > Mammalia > Primates > Hylobatidae > Hylobates > Hylobates moloch. The sequence goes on along the minus strand of NW_026652277.1, from coordinate 6,802,868 downwards.
AGCAAGTTACCATCGCAGATCAATTTCAGTGTGTCAGGAAGCTATATTTAGGTTCTGTGGGCCAGCATCTCCCAAATGCAGCATGATTTTGCATTCAAAGAGGAAAAGATATCTGTGTAATGTTTTGGCTACTCTAAGAAAACATCAGCATCTGCTTTGAATGAGAAGGCCCTGTGCCCGCAACCCTCTTATCTCTTCTGTCTCTTGTTTCATCTGCCAGCGTGCTGGATGCTCTTGGATCTGCCTCTGTTCCTGGGACCAAGCCAGTCCCCAGAGAGGGCGGCAGAACTGATCCCATCTGGCAAGACTCAGGAGCAGCCACCCTCAAGGGCTCATGAACGAGTAGGTTAGGGAATATGGGGCCAACAATTTCTTTCCTGCTTTGCCCCTTTTGTCTCCACTGGTTGCCTGGAGTCACTCCTTCTGGGGAGTGCCTCTTTGGTTGTGGTACATTGTCCTGCTCCTGCTGTCTCCTTCCCAGGATGGGCATCTTACACCAACTTAGGGTTAACATCTTGTACCCAAAAATATTAAGAGTGTATGTCCAAAGAAACAATCCCCCGCCCGCTGCAAATTGTATGGCAAGTGCCATTCACATTTCAGCAAGACTTATAATTTTCTATTTCCCAGTGGATACCCCAATACCCCTGGGAAGTCAGAGATGGGAAACCCAAGGTGAAGGGCACCAACTGGTCAGGACTTGCATGGACGCATCATATACTGCCCTCTTGCATACAATTTCATCACGTTTAACAATTAACGCATGCTTTTTCTCTGAATTACAGAAGCTGCATATTCTTGTTGCAAATTAAGCAATATAGGGGTATGTCAAGTAAAAAGCCAACGATGCTCTCTTTCCAAGTTAGCCACTGTGAACATTTAGAGTGCCTCCTCCCCGTTGTTCTCATTTATTCATTGACTTCATGGCCATTTGCTTTGCTAAGCACCTGCCATGTGCTGGGCTCTGGGCTTCATGCTGGGGATGCAGCAGTCTGCAAAACAATGAGGTCTCTGCTTTCATGCTGCTGATGAAGACATGGCCAAGACTTGGTAATTACAAGGAAAAAGAAGTTTAATAGACTCACAGTTCCACATGGCTGGGGAGGCTTCACAATCATGGTGGAACTTCCATTTGGAAGGAGGGTGGAGACAGATGATAAGGAAGAATGCCATTCTTAATAGAGGGTGGTGGTCCCAGAGGGCCTCTCGGAGGAGGTGTGATTTAAGTTATTATGGATGGCAGCTCAGCCAGCAAAGGACTCAGGAAGGGCACCCAGGAGAGGACTCAGGCAAAGGTGGGGAAGTGTGTGGTGCTTAAGCGTCAGAAGAGCCATCCGCGTGCCTGGAATCTCAGTGGGGAAGGGAACAAGGTGACAAGAGATGACAATGGAGGGAGGCAGTGTCCAGACCATTTGGTGCCTGGGAGACCCCATTCAGGAGTCACTTGGGGTGTAATTCCAGAACAACAGGAAACTGCTAAAGGGAAGATGCACAGTTAGACTCCTGTTTTTAGGAGCTCACATTGGCTGCTCCTGCTGAGAATGAACTTTAGGGAGACAAAGTGGACTTAAGTAGCCCACTTGATAAGTTGCCCTAGTCCAGGAAGAAAAGGATGAAACCCTGAGAGAAGGGGCAGGCGGCCCCTGATGGGAGACTCTAACGCTGGTATTGAGGGGCGGATTACTGTCTTGGGGTTTTAAATAACTGTTAAAAGGGATCCTTTGATTTGGGGGCTGGAGAATCTTCTGCAACATTCTCAGTGTGTGTTTCTTCTTGGATGAAGTGATAACATTTGGGTTGAAGCATTTACCTTGCCTTGGCTATAAAAATCTGCAACCGATGACATGATTATATATCTAGAAAACCCCATCGTCTCAGCCCAAAATCTCCTTAAGCTGATTAGCAACTTCAGCAAAGTCTCAGGATACAAAATCAATGTACAAAAATCACAAGCATTCTTGTACACCAATAACAGACAAACAGAGAGCCAAATCATAGTGAACTCCCATTCACAATTGCTTCAAAGAGAATAAAATACCTAGGAATCCAACTTACAAGGGATGTGAAGGACCTCTTCAAGGAGAACTACAAACCACTGCTCAATGAAATCAAAGAGGATACAAACAAATGGAAGAACTTTCCGTGCTCATGGGTTGGAAGAATCAATATCGTGAAAATGGCCATACTGCCCAAGGTAATTTAGAGATTCAATGCCGTCCTCATCAAACTACCAATGACTTTCTTCACAGAATTGGAAAAAAACTACTTTAAAGTTCATATGGAACCAAAAAAGAGCCCGCATTGCCAAGTCAATCCTAAGCCAAAAGAACAAAGCTGGAGGCATCACGCTACCTGACTTCAAACTCTACTACAAGGCTACAGTAACCAAAACAGCATGGTACTGGTACCACAACAGAGACATAGATCAATGGAACAGAACAGAGCCTTCAGAAATGATGCCGCATATCTACAACTATCTGATCTTTGAGAAACCTGACAAAAACAAGCAATGGGGAAAGGATTCCCTATTTAATAAATGGTGCTGGGAAAACTGGCTAGCCATATGTAGAAAGCTGAAACTGGATCCCTTCCTTACACCTTATACAAAAATTAATTCAAGATGGATTAAAGACTTAAATGTTCGACCTAAAACCATTAAAATCCTACAAGAAAACCTAGGCAATACCATTCAGGACATAGGCGTGGGCAAGGACTTCATGTCTAAAACACCAAAAGCAATGGCAACAAAAGCCAAAATTGACAAATGGGATCTAATTAAACTAAAGAGCTTCTGCACAGCAAAAGAAACTACCATCAGAGTGAACAGGCAACCTACAGAATGGGAGAAAATTTTTGCAACCTACTCATCTGACAAAGGGCTGATATCCAGAATCTACAATGAACTCAAACAAATTTACAAGAAAAAAACAAACAACCCCATCAAAAAGTGGGCAAAGGACATGAACAGACACTTCTCAAAAGAAGACATTTATGCAGCCAAAAAACACATGAAAAAATGCTCATCATCACTGGCCATCAGAGAAATGCAAATCAAAACCACAGTGAGATACCATCTCACACCAGTTAGAATGGCCATCATTAAAAAGTCAGGAAACAACAGGTGCTGGATAGGATGTGGAGAAATAGGAACACTTTTACACTGTTGGGACCGTAAACTAGTTCAACCATTGTGGAAGTCAGTGTGGCGATTCCTCAGGGATCTAGAACTAGAAATACCATTTGACCCAGCCATCCCATTACTGGGTATATACCCAAAGGACTATAAATCATGCTGCTATAAAGACACATGCACACTTATGTTTATTGTGGCACTATTCACAACAGCAAAGACTTGGAACCAACCCAAATGTCCAACAACGATAGACTGGATTAAGAAAATGTGGCACATATACACCATGGAATACTATGCAGCCATAAAAAATGATGAGTTCATGTCCTTTGTAGGGACATGGATGAAACTGGAAAACATCATTCTCAGTAAAGTATCGCAAGGACAAAAAACCAAACACTGCATGTTCTCACTCATAGGTGGGAATTGAACAATGAGAACTCATGGACACAGGAAGGGGAACATCACACTCTGGGGACTGTTGTGGGTTGGGGGGAGGGGGGAGGGACAGCATTAGGAGATATACCTAATGCTAAATGACGAGTTAATGGGTGCAGCAAAACAACATGGCACATGGATACATATGTAACAAACCTGCACATTGTGCACATGTACCCTAAAACCTAAAGTATAATAAAAAAAAAAATCTGCAACCACTGTTATAACCAATCACTTGCTTTCTGCAGCCCTGGGGCATGCATTTGTCACTAAGTAATAAGGCTTCAGTTAACACTCAGAAGCCCCTATGATGCTTATCAGGGCAGTGCTCCAAGTAGATCTACAAGAGCAGGTCCAAGAAAGGGTCCCCACAGCTTCCCCTCCAGCCAGGTGGGAACTGACCTAGGGTTTTTAGACACTCCCTGGTGCAAAGCAGCCCCCACAGAAGCACTCCTGCCCTGCCCTTGCCCTATCCCTCCTACCTTGCCCAACCACAGTGATTGCTAGAGGTGCATTCCTTGGGCACCTGGCCCTGTATTATGGTGAATCCTTGCTGAAAGGACCTGGCTGCTAGAGGGAGACCTACAAACCTTCCAGCTTTGGATTCCAGTCACAGTACACCCCAAGTATCAGGAGACGGAGAGAAGTGGATGGATGGAGTCAACATTCACAGATTTTGGAGTCAGACTTGCCCCTGCCCCAGGTATATAGAACCATATGGAAACATAGTCCGTTCTGCTATACTTGTTTCTGGAAATGCAAATTTGTTCTAATGGGATTGAGATATTAGGGGAACAATCTAAATGTAACAGGAATTTTCTGTTTTCTTATGTGTGATTTCATCTGAAAAACACTAGCCAAATGCAGCTGCACAGAACAGCCTAGGAATCTGCGAAATGCACCCACAACCACCTCAAAGGACAGCCAGCTACCTCAGTGCACCACGTCTGGGCCACACCTGTCCACACCATGTGTCCATCCTTCCCTCCATCTCACATAACCCCCTTCACAGTCTCATAGTAAGGCAGGAGCTGCAATCCTTCCGAAGGCAAACTTCAGGGCTTTTCCAAGACAGAGTGCCTATGTATTGCAGTATTTATGTGTCTCTTACCCATGTTCTGTATGTAAAACTGTGCTGCCCTTTGTACTATGTTCCTGTCTTTGTTTTTAATGTATCCCTGATGCAAGGTTAGACTGTTTGCCCCAACCTCATTATCCTCATGAGCCCCATGGCTTGGGTGCTGTCACATAGTAAGGAAGAAATAGGTCACCTTACAGCAACACTACATCCACACCCACGTAGGTAACTTTGTCCAACCCACATGAAGAACCTTTGTCAGGCAAGGTGTGGTGGCTCATGCCTGTAAACCCAGCATTTTAGGAGGTCGAGGCAGGTGGATCACTTGAGGCCAAGAGTTCAAGACCAGCCTAGTCAACATGACAAAATCCTGGCTCTACTGAAAATAATACAAAAATTAGCTGGGCATGGTGGTGCACACCTTTAATCCCAGCCACTTGAGAGGCTAAAGCACGAGAATCACTTGAACCTGGGAGGCGGAGATTGCAGTGAGCCGAGATCGCACCACTGCACTCCAGCCTGGGCCACAGGGCGAGACTCTGTCACAAAAAAAAAAAAAAGGAAAGAAAAGAAAAGAAAAGAAATGCACTTGTTTAGCAACTTGCTTCACTTGCTTTCCTCAACAGGTTGTGAATGTCACATTATGTTACTGTATAGAAATCTAAAAATACATTTATGTATCATATATAGGTCTCCATATAAATAAGATCTATACAGATTTTAAGAAATACACCTTCCTCTGTGTGCATGTGGTATGAAGGACATTTAGATGGCTTATTGTTTTTGTTGCTGTTGTTATAAATTTTGCCAAACAGACCACTCCTATAAGAATGTCTTTGTGCACTTCGGTGGGTATGGTTGTAAGAAAAATTCCTACAAGTGGAATTCCTGTGTTAAAGAGACACATGCTTATGTTTTCATAGTTCTGTCAAATTGCTCTCCAAGGAAGTTATATCAATGAATAACCATATAACCAACTAAATATAACAGTTCCTATTCTGCTGTCATTGGAGATGGTCATTTTTTTGATGTTTATGAATCGTAGAAATATTCTAAACAAACAATAGACTTAAATTAATAAATTATTGCTAGAGTCTGAATGTCTGTGTCCCCCCCCAAATTAATATGTTGATATCCTCACCCCTAAGGGGATGGTGTTAGGAGGTGGGGCCTCTGGGATGTGGTTAGGTCATGGGAGCAGAGCCCTCACTGATACGGTTTGGCTGTGTCCCACCCAAGTCTCATCTTGAATTGTATGTAGCTCTCACAGTTCCCACATGTCGTGGGATGGAACCTGAGGGGAGTGATTGAATCAGGAGAGTGGGTCTTTCTCATGCTGTTCTCATGATAGTGAATAAGTTTCACGAGATCTGATGGTTTTATAAGGAGGAGTTCCCTTGCACAAGTTCTCTCTTGTCTGCCGCCATGTAAGAGGTACCTTTCACCTTCCACCATGATTGTGAGGCCTCCCCAGCCATGTGGAACTGTGAGTCCATTAAACTTCTTTTTCCTTATAAATTACCCAGTCTTGGGCATGTCTTTATCAGCAGCATGAAAACAGACTAGTACACTCATAAATGGAATTAGTGCCCTTACAGAAGTGACTCCAGTGAGGTCCCTCACCCCTTTCATCACGTGAGGATGCAGGAAGAAGGCTCCATCTGTGACCAAGGAAGTGAACCCTCAGCAGACATTGAATTGTCAGAGCCATTCCCCTGGACCCCAGCCTCCAGATCTGTGAAAAATAAATAGTTGTTGTTTATAAGCCAATCAGGGCATAGTATTTTATTATAGCAGCCTGAGCAGACTAAGGCAATGGAGCATCAGTATCAGTCCACTACTCTGATGTAATATGTCAATCACAGAGCAGACTGGGCATGGGAAGTGTGAGAACTGCACTATCTTCTCAATTGTCCTATAAATTAAAACTGTCACTAAAAATCTGTTAAAAATACATATATTATCTTACATTAGTTGTGTCTATTCATGAAATTTAACATCTTTTCACATGCTTATAAGTTATTTGTATTTTAATTTTGTTAATTCCTTGCTTATGTTCCATGTCCAGCTTTCTATTAGATTATCTTTTTTTTCCCAGAATTTCCAAACTTCCAAAAAAGTTCCAAGTTTTGAAATAATATTATTTATCTTTTGCTGTCTATGAAATTTGGCCAAATCTGTCAAATTTTATAACCCTTGAGGCTTCATGGCTTTTGTAGAAAATACCAATTTAACCTACCATTGCATTTAGAATAACTTTATCCACAATAAAATAAACCTAAAATATTTACTTATCAGTTAATTAGTAAACCAATTGCTTTAGTCTCCTTAAGCTGCTGTAACAAATACCACACACTGGGTGGGTTAAGCAACAGGCATTTATTTTCTCACAGTTCTGGAGGCTGGAAAGTCCAAGACCAAGTTGGCAGAAGGGTTGGTTTCTGATGAGGCTTCTTTCCTTGGTTGGCAGAAGGCCACCTTCTCATTGTATCTTTATATGGCCTGCTCTGCGTGTGTGTGGAGAGAGAGAGAGATATTGTGTCTGTTCTTATTGGGACACTAATCCTATCAGATTACACATTGTTATGACTTCGTTTAACCTTAGTTACCTCCCTAAAGTCCATTTCTCTGAATATAGGCACATTGGGGAGTAGTGCTTCAACATGTGTTTGACAGGGGGACACAATTCAGTCCTTAACATCATTCAACTGATATTTATTGATAGTGGATTAAATACTCTACACTGTGCTTGCTAATCGAGAGAATACAAACGCATGGCCCCTGACATCCACAAGTTTACAATCTAATCTTATAGGCATGAAGTAATATTTACAATAATTATAATTTGGCAGATTCAAGTGCTTCCCCTGAGGGAGAAAAAACACAGTGTAATGTCTAAACTATAAAAGTGGCTGGAGACTTGTTTTCCTGCACCTCTCAGAACACAGAGGTGCATCATAAAATTAAACATATCACTGTCATCCTCAATCTCTAGTCAAAAGTGACTTGTGACGTGGATGTGAAGGTGAAGTTACAGAATGTGGCAGAGAAAGAGGAAGAAATACAGCAAGATACTGAAAAAAGTGTACAAACAAGAAACCAAGTGTACAAACAAGAAACCAAACCATAGGGATCTGAGGCTACTGCAAAGTACACACTCTGGAGTGAAAGGAATAACAGCTCAAAGTATATGATGCATTTTTTTTCCTCTGAAATCCTCAAAACTCTTCTCAAATATTTATTATCCTCTCATAATCACACTAAGGTAGAAAATAAATATGTTTGCTAGGCTTTTTAAATTTTAATTTCAGATAGCTATAGATAAATACAGGGATCTCACTATCATGAATTTGATTATTAAATATTTTGCTGAATACCTACTTTGCATAAGGTTGCTTTAGACCCTGTGGGCATGTAATAAGGACTAGGACATAGCACCTATGTTGGAAAACATTTAAGTCTTAGAGTTAGAAGGAAACAAGAGCTCAAGAGCTCCTCAATTTGGAAAATGATTCACCCCCTCTCTGCTTTGGCAACCATGGAGGGCGTCACTATTTGAACCCTGACTTATTGCAACGAAGATCCTCAGAAGTACCGTCCGGATATTTCCCAGAGCTCTGCAAGAAGCCACTCACCACCAGCAGAACCAGGTGGGCACAGGAGTCAACATCTGTCCCTTGCACTGTTCTATGCTGCCCTCTTGAATGGTTTAACAACCTAAAAACCCATGCTGTGCCACTTTGATCCCATGCTTTATTACTGTTGGATTCTCCATAGAATTCAAGAACAAGATGGCAGACCAATTGCTAAACTCAAGAAAACAATTTTACCTGACTTATTGAGCCTAATTCCAATATCTGCCTTCGTTTGACAGTGGATATTCAGAAAAGGATTTAAAAAAATACAAAACAAACAAACAAAATCCAGTGGATGTGGAAAACACACATGCCTACTTTTACTTTCCTGGGTCAGAAATGGAAGTGAAAGCAGGCACTTCTCCAACTACCATTCTGCAGGAAAAGATGAGTGCAACAAAGAAACCCCAAATGGCATTCATTAAGGCTACAGAACCAAACTGAATAATGTGAGATTAGACAGCTGCCAATGACCTTTACTACATATAAATACTGGATCTTAGTGCTTAAGAATGGTAGACAATGCCCGCTGGCATTGGTGAAGATGAGGATTCTGAAAAGAAGTAAAGGAAGGAGGGTCAGGAGGCTCTGGGAATGATTTTCACAGAGAATTCCCCAACACCAATATTTTCCCCTTTCTTTGGGGCTGCAGAGTAATAATGAAACACATTCTATGTGATGTTTTCTTTGACACAGTGGCTACAATTTGGTAATGATGATTGTCCTTGTCATTATTATTATGGCATTTATTTTATTGTGATTACTTAATCCATCCAACACTATGCTGTGAGCTTTTAACAGCTTATTTCAGGTAATGATCTTAACAGCTCTGCTAAGTTGATATTATTGTTCCCATTTTAAAAATGAGGAAATTTAAGATTCTAAGGGATTCAGAAAATTCTCCAGGGAGTGACAAAGTCAGGCAGGATTCAAACCCATGTCTGCTCCAAGAGAAAGAAATAAAGAGCAACCAAACTGGCAAAGAGGAAGTCAAACTGTTGCTGTTCACTGATGATATATGATCGTACACCAAGAAAACCCTAAAAACTCATCCAAAAGTTCCTAAAACTGGTAAATGAATTCAGCATAGTTTCAGGATACAAAATTAATGTACACAAATCAGTAGCACAGCTATTACAACCCCTTTCACAATAACTGTGGGAAAAAAAAGAAACTTAGGGATACACTAACCAAGGAGGTGAAAGACCTCTACAAAGAAAACTACAAAACATTGGTGAAAGAAGTCATACATGACACAAACAAATGGAAACACATCCCATGAACACATATGGATAGGAACAATATTGTGAAAATGAACATACTGCTAAAAGAAATCTATTATTCAATGCAATTCCCAACAAAATGCCCCATCATTCTTCACAGAAGTAGAAAAAACAATCCTATAATTCATATAGCACCAAAAAAGAGCCCAAATAGCCAAAGCAAGACTAAGCAAAAAGAACAAATCTGGAGGCATCACATTACCTGATTTCAAACTATAGTATAAGGCCATAGTCACAAAAACGGCATGGTACTGGTATAAAAATAGGCACATAAGCCAATGGAACATAATAGAGAACCCAGAAATAAAGCCAAATACTTACAGCCAACTGGTCCATAACAAAGCAAACAAAAACATAAAGTGGGGAAAGTACACCCTATTCAACAAATGGTGCTGGGATAATTGGCAAGCCACACACGGAAGAATAAAACTGGATCCTCATCTCTCACCTCACATAAAATTCAACTCAAGATTGTTCAAAGACCTAAATCTGAGACCTAAAACCTTAAAGATTCTAAAAGATAAAATCAGAAATAACCTTCTAGACACTGGCTTAGGCAAAGACTTCATGACCAAGAACCCAAAAGCAAATGAAACAAATACTAAGATAAATACATTGGACTTAATTAACTAAAAAGCATCTGCACAGCAAAAGAAGTCAGCAGAGTAAACAGACAACCCACAGAGGTGGAGAAAATCTTTGCAAACTATGCATCCAACAAAAGATTAATATTCAGAAGCTACAAAGAACTCAAATAAATCGGCAAGAAAAAGACAAACGATCCCATCAAAAAGTGGGCTAAGGACATGAATAGACAATTCTCAAAAGAAGATATACAAATGGCCAACAGATATATGAAAAAACTGCTCAACATCACTGATTATTAGGGAAATGCAAATCAAAACCACAATGCGTTACCACCTTCCTCCTGCAAGAATGTCCATGATAAACAAATAACAGATGCTGGTGTGGATGTGATGAAAAGGGAACACTTTTACACTGCTGGTGCAAATGTAAACTAGTACAACCACTGTGGAAAACAGCATGGAGATTTCTTAAAAAACTAAAAGTAGAACTACCATTCAATCCAGGAATCCCACTACTGGGTATCTACCCAGAGAAGAAGAAGTCATTATACAAAAAAGATACTTGCACACACATGTTTATAGCAGCACAATTCACAATTGCAAAAATTTGAAACCAGCCCAAATGCCCATCAATCAATGAGTGGATAAAGAGAATACACACACACACACACACACACACACACACACGGAATACTACTCACCCATAAAACAGAACAAAATAATGGCACTCGTAGCAACCTGGATAGAATTGGAGACCATTATTCTAAGTGAAATAACTCAGAAATGGAAGGTATGTTCTCATTCATAAGTGGGGGCTAAGCTATGAGGATGCAAAGGCATAAGAATGATACAGTGGACTTCGGGACCTCAGGGGATAGGGTGGGAGGGGGTGAGGGATAAAAGACTACATATTGGGTACAATGTACACTGCTCAGGTGATGGGCACACCAAAATCTCAGAAATAACCACTAAAGAACTTATTCGTGTAACCAAACACCACCTGCTCCCCCAAAACTATTGAAATAAATAAATAAATCGCTCAATAAAAAACCCCCACAAAACCATGCCTGCTCAACATGGGTACTCCTTCCCCTCTGACACCCTAATGTTCTCTCTTCATTCTAATTCTGTGGTAAGTATAGAAGACTGGGGGCATAAATCCGTACTACAGCTCACAACTTTTTTTCCTACAAACAGCCAGAGAGTAAATTTCAGGCTTTGTGGGTCAGATGATCATAGCTGTTACTCGGCCACTGTAGCAAAAAAGCAGCCTGAGACAATACAGAAACTAATGAGCATGACTGTGTCCCAATAAAACTTTATTTATAAAAACAGGTGGAGGGCCATATTTGGCCCTCAGGCTGCGGTTAGTCTACGTCAGTCTGCAAGAATGAAGGATGGGAGACATGGTTGCAGGAGTTGGAAGAACGTTGCAATGACAAATGAAAGACACCATCTTTAACCTCAGATACTTTAAAATCTAGCAAGAAATGCCAGAAAAAAAACCATATTTTTAAAAAAAGAGTACCTTCAGGGAAAGAAAACACATTGAAAAACATAAAACGAATATAATACCAATTATGAAAGCAATTTCTAGGGACAAAAAGGAGTGACGGGTCAGGTATAGTTAAATTAGCTAAAATGTCTTAGACAAAGGAGATTTAAAGCTGGGTTTTAGAGGCAGGATAGAGACTGAATGGGAACAGAGAAGAGAATATATCCCTCTCCACTTAGGCATCTGAAATTTACATGACATAGAAGGGATAAAGGAACTTGGGAAGCACCAGACAGCATTGGATAAAGAGCCAAAGGCATTTGTGTGCTTCAAAAAATGAAGCACAGCAGAAGTAAAATTTCATGCCCTCTACCCAAGGAGTGCCTATTAAAATAAATGTCATCTGCCCAGAATAACAAACTGATAAGACTGAATTATTGATTACCCTATGTAAGTTTTCGTTTAAGTGTTCTGTGGGTTAATGCAATCACCAAATCCATTTCCCCAGTCTGTCCCCTGCTCTTCTCTCTCAGCTTCAATTTCAGCTCTAAATTGTAAAACAGAATGAGGTTTCACTCGAAGCCTCTCTCCCTCTACCTTCCAAGTGCTCTCTGCAGTCATCCTAAGTCAGGGCCTGAAAGCTGAGGGAATCAACTGGCCAAAAGGAGAGCAGGCTCCATGCCATTTTTCTGCAAAGCAATTTTCCGATGGAAATTGGATGCACTTGCATGATGGGGCTTAATTCCTCTGCTTGAAGCACAGGACTCAGCAGGCTGCAAATCCTCAGCTCCTAAGCAACACGAACACCTGTCAGGGGGCCGGGTTTGCTTCTCATGGTGAATTTCCTGTTGCAGGAATATTGTGAGTTGGAGCCAGAAGAGGGTTCAGAGGTATGGAGGCATCAAATGACCTTGGCCCCCAGCTCACAGATGACCCAGACTAATACACTAGCAAGGTCAGGGCACAATCCCTCCCCAAAAGAAAATATGATTCATTCAGCTCTCAAGTCAATGAGGCAGAAATGGTCTCCCTCTCTGGATTTACTGTTTCTCCTCTCGTGTTTACACCCATCCTGGCTTTCCTCACTTTACCCCTAAGTTGTAGCTGAAGCATTCACTGCTGGCAGCACTCTGCTCTTAAATCACATTGTCCTCCTCAATCAAATTTTACCTTAGAATCTTAACTTTCTCTCCTATAAAGCTCCAGGTCTAACTGTAGCAATGTTGAGCTCCCAGAATATCACTCTAGAATCCCAGTCCCCATTTCTCCCTGCCTGGGAGCCACAGTGAAGGCTCTGATTTTCCTTGGATCCTTTAGACAAGATACTGAACACAGAACAACACTGGCCATTACAGTAGCCACTGGCCACTCTCCAGGAGACACCTCTGGTTTAACAAGTTGGGTTGACTACTCATTGCAGTGAGGGAGCACTCACACCATGGGAACCATGGGGCATCTCCATAAGGGGATGTTAGAACCTATTATAGGATGAGGGCTTTGATTGGGTGATTTGGGGGACAGTCTAAGGAGGCAGAGGTTTGCCCTAGAGTAGGTATCATCAGAAAACAGGGCAATTCTCTGAGTGGGTATCTCAATCAATCACATCTAGAGGAAGGCCAGACTAGAGTGAGGAAAAGGCTGGAATTGATAATCATGTAGTAGTTCCTCAGTGAACAAGAGAAGGGGATGTCTGGGGTTTCGTTGGTTGCACAGTGACCTGGTCTGCATCCATGTCCTGAGAGATTGTTTATATCTAGCGGGAGAAAACGAGGATTAGCTGTGCCCGATCAGTTTGCAATAACGTAGAGACCAAGCTCTGAACATCAAATCCAGTTCCCAGGCATCAAGGTTGCATTTATTTTCTTTTTCACACTGTTCTGCTAAGGAAAAAAAAAATATATCAAGGTGTGTAAGTTATGAAATTGTGTGATTTTGGTGATTCTGCATTCGAGTTAAATGATATTTGCATTTAAAATGGGCATTGCACAGTATAAAGACAAACACTGAAATCCACGCTAATCATTTTAATTTGTAATTTTTCTTTACTTCAGTCAACATGGCAAATTTTAAAATGCCATGAATAGTTGAGAGAGGGAGAGGCTGTGAAAGGAAAGAAAAAGCTTTACATTTTAGTCCCACGAATGACCTTTTTTTCTGCTTTTTGAACAAGGTGACCCCCATTTTCATTTTGTGCTGGGTCCTCCGCATGACGTAGCTGTTTGTGTTCCCTGTTCTTTATTTCTTTTAACCTTGACAGTTCCCTAAACAGATATTCTTAAATGTCCTCATTTTCCTTTGCTTTTCAGAGATCGCTAGCTGCTGCGTGTTCCCTAAGTCAGCAAATGCCACAGGGGTCAATTCCCTATGGATGCTTTTAGAGATGACACTTAGGTTAGACGAGGAGGAGTCAACCCAGCCTCCCCTTCTCTTCCCGGATCTCAGTCCTTCTTTTCACTGCATAGAAGCAGGAAGAGAACAGAAGCTGTCACAAATCAGTCCCCACTGAGGATTCAAAGCCTCGTGTCTGGACTCCCATCAGTAAGACACATTCCCCAGGCATTACTGTGCTTTTCTGATCATTTTTGTTTGTTTGTTTTCTTTCATTCTTCCTGGGTCAAAAATATTCAAGTGTCCATTCACTCTTCTGATCAATATCTTATTTGTAAATAATTTTCCAGTTCTTGTCGCCAGTTGCCCTAATGATCCCCTGGCAGCAATCTCAGCTCAGATTTGTCTCTGATATAAATGTATAGTCAATCTGTTTCCTACAAAGGCCTTCCTCTATCTTTTTACACAGCAAATCACTTTACAATGTGATTTAGAGAAAGATATTTGAGGAGAGGTTTAAAGTGACTTCGTGGCAAACCAGATAAGACCAAAGAGATGAACTGCATTTGAAAAATTCAGAATTTTTGACACACGCTCTCTTTCTTTTTCTTAACAGAAACGTCTGCTATGCTTACATTCAGATACCTGAAGGCCTCTGCCCTGAGGCACAAAATGTCAATAGAAGATGCCAGGAGTCCTTGCCCATTTTTTTGGTATGGTATCTGCAAATAGCCCAGACCCATCGTTTTGGGTCAATACAGTTAGCAGGCTGAACAGGAGGCTCTGAATCAAAAGACAGCAGCCTATTTGGATGAAGTGGACATAGGAGGAAATAGTGGCGTCCATCACTACCACTCCCTCCCCGCAATCTCCATCCCGGTCCTGGGGCCAGATTCTCCTGCCATCTGGACATCCTCTCTGAGTGATGTGTCTGGCAGCATAGGTGGTCCTGGTGGCTCTTCTTGGCTACTACTATTCAAAAGGAGGAAACTGGTTTTATTGGATCTCAGCAAAACCTGCCTGCCCCTCACCAAACCACATCATTCTCATCTCTTATTCTTAAGCCTCAAACTTAAGCTTCAGCGTCAAGCACTGAAACCGATGAATCGGGCCTTATTCTGTCAACTGCATTAACTTACATAGAAGAAGTTTAGTAACAGCAGAAACTAAACCTCTGCGTGGTTTCTTAACATAGCACTTGCAGAATATAAAAACTGACCCTAATGTCTTACAGATTATTATTATCACATTTAAATATATTGAGTGCTTAGGAAGTACTCTTTAAAAGCATCTTCTCGTTGAATCCTCACAAACATTGCAATAAGTATTGTTATTTATATATGTTTAACAGATAAAGAAACAGGTTTAGGAAAATTGAGTAACCAAGGTAAAACAGCTAGCAAGTGGTTTGAACAGCATTCAAACCCAGGATGTCCAGCCCCAGTGAATTTGTTCTCAGCTATTATGGTATAAAGTATTTACACACAATACACATTTACTTCATATACCCAAATGTGTTCATTACAAAACTATAGAACGTATTCACTGCCCTGGAAATACTGCAGTTTGCATTTGGAATTGTGGTTATTTACAATAAACCCCAAGGTTCATGATACATATTAGCTTGTCATTTTGCTGAAGCATGATCTAAATCTTGCTCACAAGATTTCAATCTTTCCCCGCCACAGTATAAGCCCTTGAACCTCAGCCACATCTACAGTTGAAGGCGTGAAGAACCTGACTGCACCCAGGGTGGAAAGCCTCGGGACAGGAACACTAACAGTGGACTTCCGCTCACCACTTCCTACAGGCCTGCAGACGGCACAGCGAGGATGCAGGCTTTTGTCGGTTGTACAGGCTCCACAGTTTGTTCAGAACAAATTCCTGTCTCTCCCTGAGGACTCGACCTCAGCAGCAAGTCAGATCTTGACAGCAGCTACCATCTTTCTGTTCTGCAGAAATGTCAACAACATCCACTCTGCCCATCCACTAAAGAACCTCTTGGGCTGTTTTCAAGATTCCAAGGAGCCACCCAGCTGAAGGAAGGGAGCCCTGGCGGACCACATCTACTTGGGCAAAAAGGGGAAAAGCCAACGTGCTTTTGAGTGGAAACACGGTCTTTGTCCATTTCTGCTTCATTAGCCTGGCTAACTTTCCAACGGACAGTGGGGGTTTTTGTTTTTACTAGTGACTGAGGTAGAATTCTTGAGAGAGTGAGAGAGAGACATAGAGACAGACACCAGGAGAAAACCAGCCTTAGAAATAACTGAATTCTAGCAGGAAGTGGCAGTCAGTGACACCTATGGCAGTGCAGTCGTGTATGGGATTCCCTTTCTCTCTCTCTGCCCTTTTCCACTATAGAGGAACCCATCGATCTAACTCCTTCCTGGCAACTTATTCACTGATAAAACCTGCAGGAGAAGAAAAAATTATTGTGTAAGAGGTAGCCTTTTTCATAGAATATACCACAAAAATTAGTTAAAAGAAGATTTGGATTTCAGCACTAGATCTCTTTATTACAGGTCAGTTGTGTGATCTTGCACAGGAGCCTTTTTACCTCACTGAGCCTCAGTCTCCCCACCTGTTTAATGAGAAAGAGAATTCCCTGAGGCTTCTTCCAGCTCTTCCCTTCTAAACTATTTTGCAGAAACACATTCATATAGCTGATTGCCACTTATGTTTTCCAAAGTAATTCCTTATTTTGGCCCCTGGATTCACCTACCCATGGTCTATTTGCCAGTGAATCATCCTCTGATTAATGGACAAGTTCTGTGCCTCTGTAAGCTTCAGTTTCCCCTTCGGTCACTATGCTAAACCCCGAGAGACAGCAAAGAAGGCACAGCCATGTCCTCAAGGAGCATGCTGTCCAGGAAGGCAGCGGGTCTGCTTAGACAATCTCTAAGGCTTGTTTCAGCTCTGCTGTCCTAGGATTCTATGATTGCAAGCATTTCGGGGGCCACCGTCTTCCACAACTAAGGTTGGTAATAAATAAAATAATTTATATTTCAGAAGCTCTCTTCAAAGATGCCAAACACCACAGTGACAACATCTGCCATCTTGTCCAGTGGAAGACTGAAACACCGAGCTGTGAACAGAGTCTTTTAAACCTCCTTTAGAAGACAGGTAGCAGAGAAGCAAGCTCAGGTGTCAGCTGCAAATGGCCTTTTTCTTCAAACAGTTGTTTAGACTTGAGTTCTTTTCTGAAATTGGAGTGCAAAAGTTCAGAGTTCTATTATGATTCTCCAATCGTTCATCAATATTCCTGGCCTGTCCTACAATTATGAGTCTTTTGACTTTTCACCTGTAATAACGCATTGTCCTGGGGACATGGATGCCCTCACACTCTTACTTCCTTCGATCAACACATGTATATGTGACACAGGCCAGCAGAAAAAGGACTGGGCCAATGTAACGATCTCAAACAGGTTCAAACCTGCCCCCAGGGCTGTGTCAGTGCCATTCTCTAGCTTAAAGAGCAAAATTAGGTCATAAGCTAAGACAAAGGGCATAAAGTAGACAGGGTCTCTCTGACTTCTCAGACTTTGCAATTCAGGATAGACAATCAGACAAGGCTTTTTCTCACAACTCTCCAAACACACACGCACACGCGTGCATGTGCGCACACACACAAACACACACACACACAAACCTGTGAGTTCCAAAGTGCAAAGGAATCCGTCCGGAATAGCCTAAGGAAGAATGTTCATTCCACTCCTCTCCCTGGCATAACTACTGCCCAGCGGGGGAAGCAGCCCTGCCCAATGATCAAGCCTCAGGCTCTGTGGCCAGGCAGGATGCAGGCATCCCAACTCTAGCACCCACTCATAGGGTAACTGGGTTGGGATCTCTGAACCTTGACTTCCTCATCTAGACAATGGACACAAGAGTGTACTAGCTCAGAGGGCTGGTGGTGAGATTAAGTAAGACAAGATGATTACATGGAGCACCCCAGAGCGATGGCTCCGGGTGTGATATGGTTTGAATCTATGCCCCCACCCAAATCTCATGTTCAAGTGTAATCCCCAGTGTTGGAGGTGGGGCCTGGTGGGAGGTGATTGGATCATGAGGGCTGTTTCTCATGAATGATTTAGCACCATCCCCTTGATGCTGTCCTCACAATAGTGAGAGTTCTCATGATGAGATCTGGTTGGTTAAGAGTGCAGCACCTCCACCCTGACTCTCTCGCTCCTGCTTCTGCCATGTGAGACTGTCCTTCCACCGTGACTGCAAGCTCCCTGAGGCCTCCCCAGAACCTCAGCAGATGCCAGCATCATGCTTCCTGTTACAGTCTGTGGAACAACAAGCCAATTAAACCTCTCTTCTTTATAAATGACCCAGTCTCTGGCATTCCTTTATAGCAATTCAAGAACAGACTAATACAGGGTGTCAGCAGTTTCTTGTCCTCATGACTCAGACCCTCCCTGCATGAGATCAGGTCTCCCAGAAAGCATTGTCCTGGTGGTTATTTATTTTCTAACTAACAAGGGCAAGCTTTTTCTAAAAATTTGCTTGGGCACTCTACCCTCTCTTGTTTAGGTTCATTTTTAATTATGCGTAAATATGTGGTTCATGTAGAAAATTCAAACACGTAGAGGTCCCTCTTTGAGACCTGTCTTTTCAAACTGTTTAGAATGTGTGCACACGAATTGACTTGCTGGAGAAAGTACACACACACACAGACATCATTTTTAACAAAAGTTGTACAGCTATTGTATTGGCTCCTTTAATTGCTTTTTCCAAGAGATGAGAGAACACAAAAAAATTAAAAGGAGACTTGCATATATCCAAATACAGGTTGTGCTGCTGTTACTGGTCTCTTCTTCCCAGGAGTTCTAGAAGATGTTTTTAGGAGCAAATATTAGTGTGCTATCTCTCTACAATTGATTACATTTCCAATAGTAATGATAATGTTACATAATAAAATATCCAGGAAGATAAAAATGATAATTGCTGAATCAAGGGAAAATATTTCAGAGCAAGGATAGATAAGAGGACAAAGCAGAAGGGCTTAAACTATAACTCAGTAAATCTGTCATTATCCAGAAAAAAGTCTAGATGGTTTGGTTTCAACTCACTTATTGAGTCATATTAATGATAGCTACACATTCAGCTGGGGACCTTTTTCTGGACCCCAGTGTCCCCCACCAAAAAAAAATCAAGAGACGCCTGAACTGAGAGACTCTCAAACCCCACAGGGTGCCAGCCTTGCCCAGAAACTCTCACTCCAGTGGCTGCTTTCTAAGCAGAGCTATACCCGGCCTGAAGTGTCCCCATGGACTGGAAGACCATCTAACAAAAACAATTGCTTCTTTCTGTCTCTTCAGACAAGAGGGAAAGACTTTGGTGTCACCAAAAATGAAATAATACCATGCCGAAGGGAAATAATCCCTTTTAAAGGCCATTAAATAAAAATTGCCCTCCTTGTTGCTAATGGTTTCAATTAACACCGAAATGTGCCACCAGCCTAGCTGCAGCCTCTCCCTGAATCAAGACCGAATCATTGATTGTTGCTCAAACACAGAGCTAGACAGGACAAATTTGTTAGCATAATCCCATTTAATATGGTGACTACACATTCCTGCTAGTGGGAGCAAAGTGCGTTTGTCAGAGCGATTACATTGCTGGTATGAAACTCCGGAATTCCAGCTCTTCTTAGCCATTCTAACTTCACATCTACTCAATGGCTCCGATCTCAGATCATCTTTTCCTAGGAAAACCTTCTTGGACCCTGCTTGTGTGGGTTAAGAAGACCAAACAGCACGGCAGCATCCCCCAGATTCCTCGGCTCTGTCCTAAGTTCTGTGTGATTCTGGGAGCAGGAGAGCAGGAGGAGATATCAGTGTGAACCATGGGATTTCTTTGCTTGAAGAGGAGGCTAATTTCTGTTAAAAGCAAGATTCAGATCTGAAAGAGCTCTGTGCTCTGCGGCAGGTCCCCAGAAAAATAATCTTAATAAAATCTACTGCTGCCCCCTCTCGTTTCTGAGAAAGCAGGGATGGCACCATCCCATGCACCCGACTTCTTTCATCCTCATTGACTGGCACATGCTGGGCACATGTCAAATGAATGAATGAATGAATGAACAAATGAATGAACGAACGAACGAATGAATGAATGAGTTTCTGGGTGTGAAAGTATGCAGTACAGGCAGACGGCAAAAGGAGGAGTGGGATGTGATTGTTTCTTCCAAATAAAACATTTTTAAAGTTGTGTCTGCCTATCCTTAATTTTGGCTTCATTGATTCCATTTCATCTTTTCCTTGCCTCAAACTATGACTCAGATAGGTCCTTAGAAAACATTTTTTTCACCCTATAATTTTAGATACAAGGAATGTGATGCCTGAAGAGGTAAAATTACTTATTCAGGGAAACATGCTAGTTCATTTTTATGGTATTTTACAACATGGTGAATTTTTTATAGATTGCTCTTCTGTGAAAGCACGAAGTCCTCCTGTGTTCTCCTGGTCGTCTCCAATAACCAGAACATTAGAGCTTACAGAAAACAACCCTCCTTCCACTTCCAATATGTTAAAATGTGAAAAGAAATGGCTGGTAGAGCATTTATATACTAGGGTTTCATGAAATCTTACATCCCAATTAATTGTAAGGCACATAACACTGCTAAGAAAAAAATACTGCAAGCACAACATGTTCCTACTACTTAGAAGTTCTGTGTCATACCTATCAAAAGAGCTCTTTTAGATTTATTTACGCATTTTTAATTTATCAGTCTTGTTCATACCTTAAAAAGAAAATATCAGCAAAATAAATTGGTTGTAGCATTTCTACAACTGCTTCGCATTCAGGGAATGAGGTTTTTATATTACTTTTTGGCTCCATTATTGATGGACAGCCCTTTTCACCATTCTGTCATCTGTACCATCAAAAGCACTGATGAGACAGCTTTCCTTTAAACAAAAAAGTCTCTCCCTATTGTCTCAGCTTCCCTTCCAAGCCACGGTTCGCCTCTCTGTGAGTTTTGCAGTTGGTGCTTACCTGCTTGGCTGGTGTGAAAGGCGTGATAGGCCATCTTTTTGCATTGTCTCAGAAGGCAGAGGCAGGCACCCAGCTCTCCCTGTAGAAGTGTCCTTTTAGATTCCATGAAACACTTGGTTGCTGCTTTGCAAGAACATAAGGAATTGCTGTCATTCCTTTAATGACAAGTCATTGTTTCCCTAACACCAAATGTGCGCCCCACTTCTCTGCTTCCATGTCTTTCTTTGTACACAATAACTTTCCGTGTTAAAGCCAAATCATCGTGCAATCTTCCCAAAGACATTTTAAGCGTCTGTTAAACTCCACACATATGGTTGCAGCAATGCACAGAACGCATTTGCATAGGACCAGATACAGAAGGCGACAAGCAAGTTTGCGT
Organism: Hylobates moloch; assembly: GCF_009828535.3. NCBI lineage: Eukaryota > Metazoa > Chordata > Mammalia > Primates > Hylobatidae > Hylobates > Hylobates moloch. Next base: position 6,781,519 of record NW_026652277.1, on the reverse strand, counting down.
GTGTGCAGGTCAGGGTAGCCTTACTAGGATGGCTACCTGGCCCACAGTGATGAAACAATGATATTACTATAAGATGCATCCTGACTTCTAATATGTTAAAATGTGAAAAAAATTGCACATCATAAAAATGAGGAAACAGAAGCAGTTCCATCCTGTGTCAGAGTTTCTCTGGGGAATCCTTTTGTTCTAGCTTATTATGGTAGATTTTGATGTTTTTGTTAACATTTCAAAAGTGCCTAAAATACCTCACAAAGAAAAGGTAATCAAGGCATTTATTTTTTTTCAGAGACAGGGTTTCACTCTGTAACCCAGGCTAGAGTGCAGTGGTGTCACCATACCTCACTGCAGCCTCAAATTCCTGGGCTCACGTGATCCTCTCACTTCGGCCTCCCAAATCCCTGAGATTGCAGGACTGAGCCACTACACCTGGGCAGTGCGAAATTTTAAAAGGTATCTGCAAGTCAATGCCAGCAGCATTTCTCAACACTGGCTGTGCATTAGACGCAACTGAGAAATTAAACTAACAAACCAACAACAAATGTTGGCCCCAAATTGAATCTCTAGGAGTAGGGCCCAGGAACCAGGTAACTTTGGAAAACTCTCTTGGAGGTTCTAGTGCACAGCCTAGTCTGAGAACCCCTGACCAATATGGGGAATACATAAGGAATCTTCTGGATTTCTAGAAAGCAAACTCCTAGTGCTGTCTATGTGCAATGAAGAGAGTTCACCTTCCTTGGGAACATCCGAATGAAGCAGCAGGTGGCTCCAGGCTTCTTTCATGTGGGCAGTACACGGTGCCAGCACCTCTTCGCCCCTCCTTTTTCTTTCCTCTTTTTTCCCCTCTCTCTGTTTCATGCTGGCTTGGCGACCTTGCTGCACAGATCTATTTTTAGCACAGCTCTTCACTGGGCTTTTAAGTCTTTTAAACTGTGTTATTCAAAAGCGTGTGTGCCCTATCATGCATGGAGAATGGACTTTCCAGGATTCTCTGAACTGAGGGGCTGGCTGCAGTGTTTTCAGCATCCGCACTGTCCTTTGTGTCCGTGGGGCTGGCCGGTCCTGCCTCTGCCGCCCCTATGTCCTCTGTGAGGTGGTCCCACCTTGTCTGAATCCGTGGTGCTTGGGAAATGAATGAGCAGAAGCTCCAGAGGTTGTGCTGGATTCCAGCATCTGCTTTAGTCTTCTCTCTTGTTAGCTGCAGACAACACGCACAGATCGAAACAGAGGGTGCCCGGGTCCAGTGTCCGAGAAAACCGTTCTGCAGTTTTTTTCAGTGACTTCCTGGGGTAGCTTAGCTCATGTTGCTTAAATACTGACATGTGTGTACCACATGTCATTGGGGGTTCCAATCACAAAATGAAAAAACTCCTTTTTAGAAATTGATATGTAATAGTTTCTATCAAATAGAAATATATATGTAATACATACTTTGGAGGTACACGTGATATTTTGATACCCATATACAATGCGTCATGATCAAATCAGGGTAACTTGGATATCTATCACTTCAAACATTTATCTTTTCTTTGTGTTGGCAAAGTTACAGTTTCTCTTTTAGTTATTTTTCAATATCCAATGAATTACTGTTAGCTGTAATTTCTCCACTATGCTATTGACTACTCGACTTTCTTCTATCTAACTATATTTTTGTGCCCCTTAACCAACTAAAATATTTCATGTTCTATTCATATGTGGGAGCTTACAAAGTGGATTTCGCCGGGCGCAGTGGCTCACGCCTGTAATCCCAGCACTTTGGGAGGCTGAGATGGGCAGATCATTTGAGGCCAGGAGTTTGAGACCAGCCTGGCCAACATGGCGAAACCCTATCACAACTAAAAATACAAAAATTAGCCGGGTGTGGTGGTGGGTGCCTGTAATCCCAGCTACTTGGGAGGCTGAGGCAGGAGAATTGCTTGAACCCAGGAGGTGGAGTTTGCAGTGAGTCGAGATTGTGCCACTGCACTCCAGCTTGGGCGACAGAGCAAGACTCTGTCAAAAATAAACAAATAAATAAATAATAAACAAACAGTGGATTTCATAGAGGTAGAGAGGATGGTAGTTTCCAGAGGCTGGAAAGAGAAGCAGGGAGTAGGAAAAAGAACTGCTTATGAAAGATGCCGCAGCCTCCTCATCATACCTCTTACACTGCCATTTTGTCTCTGCTTTTGTTTATTTGTTTTTTAAGCTTAAAAACTCTGCTTAAATAGGCAAGAGGAAGCAATCCCATCGGGAGGCATTTTGCGATGGGAGCTCAAGCCTCGATATTGGGAGAATTATTTCAAATTCATTTTCTAAGTGCTATCCAGGCATTAAGACTACAGTGTGCCCTGTTCTTCAACCCTTTTCCCATTTAGGAAAAAAGTAAGTGCAGCTCGCTGCCAGCGTTTATTTAATTTTACATAAACATGCTCTTTGAGGCCGAAGCAAACCTAAATGATTTTCAATGTGAAAATAAAATAGAAAAACTGTTCTTGGAGTTGTTTCTAAACAGAACTTGTCTCTAATCCTAATGGAGCATCATGACTTTCCAAAAGTATTCTCAGGGCAAATGGGAAATGAGTTAAACTCCTATCGGGATTGTTATGGAAGAGATGCGCCTGACTTCTTCGGGTATTTAACTCAGATTTGGACAGTGTAATAGCCAAGCCATATAGCCAAGAAGGCTAAATAATTGCATCCATCAAAGGTGAACCATTTCTGAATCTTTCCATGAGATCACAGTGAGTTTTCTTTTAGGACACATTTTTTTGTGTAACTTATTTTTCATATGACAAATAAACCAGACATCGTAGTACCTACCACAAACAAAAAACGAACAATCAATTAATTGAAATCTCTTCTCCTTACCCTTCTCCACAATTGTAGGAATTTTCCTAACAACTCATGGCTTCCCCTGGAGACCATAGTTCATGTGAGTGAAACTTTGTGAGAGGTATTTTGTAATGAATTGTTAGCAATCTGCAGAGCTCTGCGTAATGTTCTTTAGGTTCAAAAAGCCTATTAGGATATACGTTGCTGCCACTCATTGTATGAGATTGAGTACATTGCTTGCCTTCTTTAGGGCTCAGTTTTCTCACTTAAAAAAAGAGATATTTATAATATTTACCCCATAGGGATTTTGTGAACATTAAAAAAAATGAAAAGGATGTGGCTAATTGCTGGGCACATGGTTAAATGCACAATAAATGGTAGGTAGATATTATTATTACGTTTCTTTTGGTTAGCCAACAGTTTCTCTGTCTCCATCCATTTTTCTCTGGACATGTTATATATAGCTAATATGAAAGTTCAAAGAGTAGATTTTTTTCATCACTTGAAATTTACCTTCTCAACCTTTACATGGTCTCCTAAACAGAGAGACAGAATTTATAAGGCACAACTAACCTGTCTTTGAATATGAATCTTTGCTTGTGTACAAATTATCTGGTTTGCTACAACACACCAAAGGATTCTGAAGGTTTTGGAGGTTTTCCCCCTAGTAAGATCAATAGAGTCCTCTCCCAAATCTTATTCTTCATAATTCCTTAGTAGTGATTCTGCTTTACATTCTCATAGCAATTTGTGATTTTCAAGCATTATTACAGTATTTGTGAAGTCTACAACAGTTCAGCCAACAACGTATCAGAAATATTACTGTCATGGAAGAAAGTTAAGAAACAGAGAGTTTAGGTAACTTGACCACTGACCCTCAGTTAGTGAGAAATTTAGGGATGGTGCTAACTTTATCTGCCATGTTTTTGTTGACATAGGCTATTACTCCCGTCATTACTGAGTTCAAAGCAGCTCTGTTAATATTAAGAAGGACCTAGGGTGGTGGCTCAGACCTGTAATCTCAACATTTTGGAAGGCCGAGGTGGGAGGATCCCTTGAGCCTAGAGTTTAAGGTCAGCCTGGCCAACGTCTCTACAAAAAGTAGAAAAAATTAGCTGGGTGTGTGGGTGGGTGCCTGTAGTGCCAGCTACTTGAGAGACTGAGGCAGGAGCATCACTTGAGCCCAGAAGGTGAAGGCTGCAGTGATCGCACCACTGTACTCCAGCCAGGGTGACAGAGTGAGACCCTGCCTCAAAACACATGAGCAAAACCAAAAACAAATTTTAAAAATATTAAGGAGGCACACAGCTGAGAAAAAATCACTAGATTTTTCTTTCTTTCTTTCTTTCTTTCTTTCTTGCCTGCCTTCCTTCTTTCCTTCTTTCTTAATATTTAATTTTAGTTCATTTTAAGTTCTGGGATACAGGTGCAGGACTTGCAGGTTTGTTACATAGGTAAACGTGTGTCATGGTGGTTTGCTGCACCTATCAACCCATCACCTTGGTATTAAGCCCTGTATGCATTAGCTATTTATCCTGATACTCTCCCTTCCCCAGTCCCCCAACAGGCCCCAGTGCGTGCTGTTCCCTTCCCTGTGTCCATGTCTTCTCATTGTTCAGCTCCCACTTACGAGTGAAACATGCAGTGTTTGGTTTTCTGTTCCTGTGTTAGTTTGCTGAGGATAATGGCTTCCAGCTCCACCCATATCCCTGCAAAGGACATGATCTCATTCCTTTTGATGGCTGCATAGTATTCCATGGTGTATATGTACCACATTTTCTTTATCCAGTCCATCATTGATGGGCATTTGGACTCATTCCATGTCTTTGCTATTGTGAATAGTGCTGCAACAAATGTACACATGCATGTATCTTTATACTAGAATGATTTATATTCCTTTGAGTATATACCCAGTAATGGGATTGCTGGGTCAAATGGTATTTCTGGTTCTTCACTAGGTGATTTTTCTTATCTTGAAGTTACTCCCTGTTTTTGCAGGGAGACAGCTGCCTTGCTATATCCTTTGCTGCTTAGGATATTTTAAAAAATTAAATCCACAGAGCATTTCAATATCTGATTTAGTTCTTTTGTTTACCCATTTCCCATTTAGAAAACAAAACACATAGCTGGCTGCCAGCACTCATCTCTTGGGGCAAATGTGGAATGGATTAAACTTCTCCCAGTCACGCCTGCAGGTATTCACCTGCTTATGACTATCAACGTGGACTCGCTTTTCTGTTTTGCCATCCTTTCCTACTTCGCATTTCTTGAAACTGACAAAAAGCCAGGAGTAGCAAAAGGCAAGACAATAAAAGGTGTGAGTGGAGAAGTTAAAAAGAGACATGGCCCATTCACTCAAATGATAACAGCTTCCTCATAACTAAGATCTTGTATTTGATGTCCAGCCAGCTTTATGGTCTCCTGAACAGTTCACGGCGTGCCAAGCTTCGGGCAGAGCACCCTTCTCTGGATGAAATAAATGTGGCTTCCAGTGGCCTGGTGACATCTGTTGTTCCTATTTAAAACTCAAGGGTATATCACCTTTTTCTGTCTGAGCTGTTAGCTTTTAAAAATACTTAAAAACCAATCAGCAACTAAATTGCATCTGAAGAGCTATTTCAATTATAGAATGGAGGCAGTTCCTCAGCAACCGAAGTATTTAAGAGCTGCGAAAATTAATGTGCATTTGAATGCTGATTTTCAGAGTATAATACACTTTGTAATTCATTTAAATGTATTCTGTGGGTTTTATTCTAGCTTAAGGCACAGCAGCAGTCCTTGACTCATCATAAAACTACATTTTGAAGGATTTTTTTTTATAGAAAAGTATTTAAAACCTAAGAAGATAAACTGAGTGAAAGCATAATTGGTCAGAACCAGAATATAGATGGATTCTTCTCCTTGAATAACATAACTTAAAAGCACTTTTGTGGGTGATCCTTGGTCCTTAAAGAGACAACCTGGAGTTTGGGTTTTATCGAATGAAAATCCCGTCTAAAATTGCCTTTTCCTTGGTTGCCCGGCCGCAGATGCAGCCTTCGTGCTTTCTATCTAGGAGCCATGCTATTTTTCGAAAGCTACTGACGTGACAGATAAATCCAGCAGAATTAGTGCCTCTGTGGTTGGTGTGTTTTAAATCTGAGTTAATCAAACATAAGCGTTTTGCCCCAAAGCCATCGCAAGCAGCACATATGTTGACAGCCCAAAGAAGGTAGAGTCAGCAAAGGAAACAGCTGCTTTTGCTCAGCAGTTGCCGAAACTAAGATTAAATGAATGTGCGAGGGAAAAAAGCGCAAGCAGGAGGAGGTGCTCTGGTGGCGGCGGGGGAGGGGGGACGCGCCAGGCCCTGGGTCACCTTTCTGCAGCCTTTAGCAAGAAACCAGGGAAGGACGGATTTGAACCGGAGACCACGGATGCTGGGAGAAGCCTGTGCCCTTGCCTCATTCAAGCCCTCCCTCCTGTCACATAGCAGATGAGAGACTGACTCCTCGACATGGAATGACAGTAGTCCCCCATCTCTGAAAGTATTAAATGGAAATTTCCAGAAATAGTCAATTCATATGTTTTGTGTTTTGTTTTTTTTTGTATTTGAGATGGAGTCTCTCTCTGTCGCCCAGGCTGGAGTGCAATGGCGTGATCTTGGTTCACTGCAAGCTCCACCTCCTGGGTTCATGCTATTCTTCTGCCTCAGCCTCCCAAGTAGCTGGGACTATAGGCGCCTGCCACCACGCCATGCTAATTTTTTGTATTTTTAGTAGAGACAGGGTTTCACCGTGTTAGCCAGGATGGTCTCCATCTCCTGACCTCGTGATCCGCCCGCCTCGGCCTCCCAAAGTGCTGGGATTACAGGCGTGAGCCACCGTGCCCCGCAAGCCAATTCGTAAGTTTTTAATGGCACCCTGTGCTGAGTAGAGTAATGAGTTCCTGCACTGTCCCACTCTGATCTGCCTGGGATGTGAACTCTTCCTTCATCTAGCTGTCTACACTATGCACCCACTGGTCACTTAGTAGCCACCTTGGTTATCAGATGGAGAAAACACAGTATATGAAGGGTCTGGTACTACCTGCAGTTCCAGACATCCACTGACGGTCTTGGAACAGAGTTCCTTTGGGCAAGGGGCTGCTGTGCTGCAGCCTCACACAAGGAGCCAGGCCTGGAACCTCATTTCCAGTCCCTCTAACCAGCCCCTAGAAGGATCCAGACATTCTCTTTCTCCACCTCTTTTGGCAGTCATATGAAAACACACACACACACACACACACACACACACACATGCTTCTGTACAACTTCAAGCATTGTCTGGGATTATCTCCGACTTTAATCAGTCCTAGATTCAATATTATTTGTGTTTGATTTGCTTGAGTTGCATTTTAATCAATGAGTTGCCCAGAGCAATGCACAGAGGACATTCTTTGGTTTCCACAAAGAACGCCTCTTTCCTGAAGCTAATTCTTCTCTCTGCTTGAAGTCAACGTGGCTATAAGTGGAGTCTCTTAATGCCCTTGAAGACAGAAGGAAGCTCCTTTCACAGCCTGCCCTGGAATTTCCACTGCACTCTTCTGGAACAGAGGTTCACAGGCATCTCACTGGGCCCCATGCAGACCAGCGAAGTGGTTACTCCTCCGTTTAACAGGCAGGAAACCGGCGCCTATGTGGAGTGCATTTCGCTAGCATTACAGGGAAATGAAAGAGAGAAACACAGCCTCTGTGATCACAGACGGCCAGGTCCGATGGGTCAGAAATATTTGGGAAGTCTGTATTGCCCCCATAAAAATAAAGATCCCCTAGGGCTTAGCAGAGCGTTTATGGGATTTGGTTGAACTCGATAGTCACAGGTGAAACTAGTCTGGAAGGCGCTAGGAGCACCTAGTTCGGACTGTCCACTCCAACTCTCCAAACTCAGGAAACCAGCAGTTCAGGGATCTAAAGAAGCCTCGGGCTAATGCACAGGCTGGGCTGAGAGTGTGGCTTCCCTGAGCTCTGGGTCAACTTTCCTGACCTCTGCTGGGCAATTAAAATCTGTAGGATTTGCCCGCTGAGCCATGACAGCCAGAGGCCTATGCCCTCTGGTCCCCAAGGGCCCCCACTCCCCAGGCAAACCTAGTGTCACAGCCCGATGGAGTCCCAGGTACCTCCTGCCCGTGAGGCCTCCAATTCTAGGCCAGGGAGCCGGACCTCTCACAAGGAAACCATTGCGTCTGCTTCTGAGCTGTAGACAGGGGTGGCTTTCATCAAAATACCCACGGCTCCCCCTGACAGAACTGGGAACAGAGAGCGCTATTTATAAGCATTCTGGTGGCAATTTCCACAGCAAGGAGGTGAGGCTGGTTTCTGATTTACGCCTTTCCAGCCAGCTGTCCCCCGTCAGACTGCACATGCCGGCGTGACATTTCCCTCCAGCCAATTTCATCCTGAAAAGTTGTGTTTCTTTCACACTTGAATGAAAAGTAAGGCTCTGACTTGAATCATCCCTCACCACCCCCCCCCATAAAAGTGCAGTTTCCCAGGTTCTATCTGATTTGTACTCATGTCTTTCTAAACTTTGGGGACAACACACTTTATCAGGGCTTCTGTGGTGTGCCGTGTGGAGTTTCCTTTGTAAATTCACTTGGGGAATTGAATTAAGAATTTGGGGAATAAACTGGGATCTGACTGATTTTTTAAAAAATATATATGTTCCTCTTTTCCTTTTTTTTTTTTTTGCTTTTCTCTACATTTTTAAAAGCAAAGAATATCCAGCCTGGGCAACATGGTGAAACCCCATCTCTACAAAAAATAGAAAAACTTAGCCAGGAATGGTGGCACGTGTCTGTAATCCCAGCTACTTGGGAGGCTGAGACAGGAGGATTACTTGAGCCTGGGAGGTCGAGGCTGCAGTGAGCCAAGATTGTACCACTGCACTCCAGCCTGGGCAACAGAGTGAGGCCCTGTCTCAAAAGAAACAGAGAAAGAAAGAGAGAGAGACAGAGACAGAAGAAAGAGAGAGAGAGAGAAAGAAAGAAAGAAAAGGATAGATCAAAGGTAGGTATTGGCAGGTAATTGAAAGCCTAGCAGACTTTGATAAAAAAGATAGGAGAAGAGAAACACCCAGTAATTCCAGTATCTTAAGTCAATGGGATGGCACCAAGTCCCCAACAACATGAAACAGAAAGTTGCTGTTAAGTGAAGAGATGACTAATGGAAAGGACAAATGCCAGGGCTACAGGAGGGGTAGACGTGATCTGGGGCCTCAAGAAACAGGAACTGTAATACATCATGACACATCCCTGGGCCCATTACTTTGGGAGAGCAAGACAGGAGGATTGCTTGAGGCCAGGAGTTGGAGGCCAGCCTGGGCAATGTAGCAAGACCCCATCTTCACAAAAAATTAAAATATAAGCCGGGCCTGGTGGTTCACACCTGTAGTCCCAGCTACTCAGAAGGCTGAGGCAGGAGGCTCACTTGAGCCTAGGAGATTCATGCTGTAGTGAGCTATGATTGCACCACTGCACCCCAGCCTGGGTGACAGAGTGAGACCCTGTCTCAAAAAAGATAAATAAATAAATGACACATCTCTAAGGCCCTCTGGATATTCAGTAGAGCCCCAGAGCTTTGACCTTAGAGGAGGAATTATAAGGCCCCACCAGCTGGCTCCAAGACCATCCATTCTTATGGAACTTCACACAAGCCTTGCGTTTTCCATTCAGATTGTTCTGTTAGTGACATGTGGGGAACTTTCAGGAACCTAAATCACATCTTATGAAGTGGGTGAGAATCTAAAAATGAATAATATACTAGCTGTGAAATTTTTCGAGTTACCTGAAATACATATGCCATAAACACAACAAAAATGGTACTTTAAGTTGAGATCTGAAGGCAGACTGAGGAACAGGGTAAGAGAAGGTATATTCAGAATAAAATTCTACCCACACCTCCACTTTAGAAGTGTGTTTGGGCCAGGCATGGTGGCTTGTGCCTGTAATCCCAGTGCTTTGGGAGGCCAAGGTGGACGGATCACTTGAGCTCAGGAGTTCAGGATCAGCCTGGGCAACATAGTAAGCCCTCTGCTCTACAAAAAATACAAAAATTAGCTGGGTGTGGTGGTGCACGCCTGCAGTGTCAGCTACTTGGGAGGCTGAGGTGGGAGAATGACCTGGACCTAGGAGGTCGAGGGTACAGTGATACAGTGAGCTGTGATCACACTGCTGCACTCCAGCCTGGGTGACAGAGCAAGACTCTGGGGAAAAAAAAAAAAAAAGTGTGTTCAGAAATACTAATTGAATTAGTAAGCAAATGAATTCATGGATGAGTCATGAGCATAGGGATAAGAACCATGGTTTAGACTTTTCTGAGAATGGGAAATTTAAGTAGGATTCAATAGCATCCAAAGGGCAGGAGCAAAATTTCCTTATTAATGTGTGACAAGAACCCGGATGGCTCTCAGGTTTTCTCTACATTCTCAGATATTAAAGAAGACTTAGAAGTGAGTTAAGACAATAACTGCTACAAAATACGGGAAAAGGCCAGATGATTGACAAAAAAGATCATTAACCCCTACTGATAGTACCTCAAGAAACGTGGTGTAAATTTATCATCTTTTTTTGTTACAAAATATTTCAAGGACGCAGAAAAGTGGAAAGAATAAGCTCTGTTAAACCCAACACATTCCCATGTTCACTTTAGATCTTTCTTGTCTTTTTTAAGAAATAAAGCAAAGAGGTAAAGTTGCTGTGTGGTTTTTTTTCCCCCTAAGCCTTGTACGTCTCCCTTTCCAGAAATAACCACTTTCCTGAAATTGGTGTTTGTCATTCCAAAACTTTTTCAAAAATTAAATTTTCTTACAGATGTACATACGCATACATCATGCAGTTTTACGTCTTTTTCACTTTTTTATAAATAGGGCTGTGCCATACATATCTTTCTATAACTTGCTTTTCTTACTCGATGTACTTGGAGGATTTATCCATGCTGATTTATGTAGTTCTAAGTAATTTATTTTAAATGATGTATAGTATGTATTTTACTTTATAAATATACAGTAACTTACATCTCCATTTTCCTGATGCTATATATTTCAGTTATTTTGAACTTTTTTTTTTCTGTTGCAAACAAGGCTTCCCTAAACATTTCTGTTTCTTTTATTGAGCATATCACTAAGTGCAACCCCAGGGGGGGAGTTCTCAAGCCCGGCTGCACATTACAGAGTATTTTAAGTGATTTAAGAAAAATACTGCTGCCGGGCCCTACATCGGATTCTGATTTAATTGGTTGAGGGTCTACAGCCAAGAGATAGAAGACAGAATATATACAGAGTTATAGATTTGGAAATAGCTGGAAAGGATACAAGATACAAGAAAAATAAAGCAAGGTAGTGCTACAGGGCCTGGATCATCAGGGACGAGCCTCCCACAGAGGTGGCGTTGAAGCTGAGACTCAATGACCGAGGTAGGGGCCATCAGAAGATCTCAGAGAAAAAGCATCATGCTAGAAGAGATGGTAGGAGGTTGTTTATCAGTTTGAGAGACAGGAAGGAAGGAAGTGTGTCTGCCACCTGCCCCTAAATTTGTGGGGCTTGGGCTGGAAGATCAAGGCAGGCCAATAAACCATACACCTAAACATTTAAGTCATAAATTAGGCCAGCCATGGTGGCTCACACCTGTAATTCCAGAGCTTCAGGAGGCCAAGGTGGGAGGATTGCTTGAAGCCAGGAGTTTGAGACCAGCCTGGACAACAAATGAGACCCCATTTCTACAGAAATAAAAATATTAGCCGAGCATGGTGTTGTATGCTTGGGGTCCCAGCTATTTGGGAGACTGAGGCAGGAGCATTGCTTGAATCCAGGAGTTGGAGACTGCAAGGAGCTCTGTTCACATCTCCACTCCAGCCTGGGTGACAGAGTGAGATCCCACCTCTTAAAAAAAAAGTCATAAGTCAATCAAACTATTAAAGAGCATGTGTTCTATCTTCCTATTTTAACAAATATGCCAGCATAATGACAAAATTTTTAAATATGGATAAAGCTATGGCTCTCTATCTGACAGCAAATCATCAAAATACCAATGACAACTGAATTTATCATTATTGCGCATATCTGGGCATGCTGTGGGCATGCATTGGGTAGACCAATGATGCTTGAAGAAGTAATGAAATACGGGTAAATAATTCATAAATTATTTTCTATTTGTTTCTCTAAACTTGTTTTGCTGGATTGATTTCAATAAAATCACTAATTATGTTGTCATAATCAATATTCACACAATTTTATTAATAGTAATGATCTAAAAGATTAAAAATATAGTTTTACTTAAGATACACACAATTTAAATATATCTTCATTAAAAACATGAATTAAAGTTAAAAAATTTAACTATCATTTGTTTCATAGGTTTTCCATAAGGTTATTTTTCTTCTAAAATACAAATCATGATTAATCAATATCAAAATATTTATTTAAAATCACTTAAGAAATGTTAAAGTTAAAACTTTAGAAAGTTTAAATAAATCTCATTAAACATTTTTATGAATATAAAATAATTTACAATTCAAGAGTTGGATCTATATCTGGTTGCTAATGTAAGAATTTTTGCCACTTTTCGTGTTGCAGCTAGTCCCTTATTTCAAAACTGAAGTTTTAGTATTATTTAGGTATGTTGGGGGCGACAGTTCAGGAGACAGCTGCCATTGAAAAGATAGTTTGTTACTCACAGATCCCAAAAGAAGGGGTATTACACGCTGTGGGGGTAACGTGGAGACACCTGGGTCAGTTAGGAGGCAGAGAGAGTGGGTGAACATGTGGACAGGAACCTGTATCGTTGTCTTCATGGGAAGGAATGGTGGAGGCAAGGTGAGCAGGTTAGGATCAGCTAGTTGACATGTCAGCAGGCTCTGGGGACATCTCATAGGAGTCCCCCGTCCACAGCTACCTGGCACCTGGCACCAGGGTGATTAGAGCAGGGGATAGTGGCTCAGAGTGTGAGAATCGGGCACAGGAGGTCTTAGAAATAATTGGCTGGGGCCAGGCACGGTGGCTCACGCTTGTAATCCTAGCAATTTGGGAGTCCAAGGTGGGTGGATCATGAGGTCAGGAGTTCAAGAACAGCCTGACCAGCATAGTGAAACCCTGTCTCTACTAAAAATACAACAATAAAAAAATTAGCTGGGTGTGGTGGTGGGCTCCTGTGGTCCCAACTACTCAGGAGGCTGAGGCCGAAGAATCGCTTGAACCTGGGAGTTGGAGGTTGCAATGAGCCGAGATCATGCCACTGCACTCCATCCTGGGCAACAGAGCGAGACTCCATCTCAAAAAGAAAAAACAAAAAAGAAAGAAATAATTGGCTAGTTTGCATACAAAAGGTATGCTCATAGGTGAGTCGTTTGCCTTCTCTAGGAATTGACTAACCCTGGATAGGGGAGGGAAGAGTTCCTCCACAGTCAACAAGACCCCAAGATGTCAAAGCATCAAAATATTGAAAACAAAAGCATGAATAACTAACACATATAAACAAATTTAAGAGTAAGATGAACTGTTTATATTGCAAATTGTTCCTAGGTGACCTCTGTAACTATTGCAAACAGCAGTTCATGTGCAGGACCTAAGCCTACGTGTCCATGGCTGCAGCTGGCTGGGGCTGAACAGTGGCTGCAGCCCCCAGATAGGCACCATCACCCCGGTATTCCAGCCTCCGCCACTCCCTGCCATTCCCAAGGTTGAGGTCTCGCGTTTTTGCCTTTTGCCACCGGGCCTTCCCTATTGCTTTTCTTAAAGTAAGAAAGAAAATGATAGCTATCTTGCATTCACGTTTCCAAGAGTTGATAAAACAAGATCCACCAAGAGGCCAAAGCTGTTAATCAGAATGGGAAAGAACTCACTTCTTTGCTAGATGAAAGAATATGTTTAGTATAAAAAAAAAAAGTGTTTGGAATGAAAAAAGTTTGTCAAAAGAATATAATTTAGAAAGTCAACATAAAGCAATTCACAGTAAGTTTCACCTGAATCAAGTATGACCAAAAGATCGAATGAAATGAAAAACAAAATAAAATTTCAAGAGATTTATTTATAGTGTGAGTAAAATAAGCAATGCTGCTGGGGAACACAGTTATATATTAAGTGAAAACTTGGCCCAGGCATTAAAACCTTTTCAGCTGGTGAGTTTATAGTGAGCATCTACAGAGGTGGCTGGGTATGGGAGAGAAAGAAGCATTTACAAATCTAACCGCAGTTGCTTTTGTTCTGAATTCTGACAATAAAGCTGAGAATTTTCAGGGCAAGTTGCTTAAAAATAGATAAGTTATATGATATTTTCTATTACAGTTGAGGCAAGCACAGATGATAGCTGCTAGTTAGTTGTATTTCTTCATCTTTTCCATTGAATTTTGATATGACCAAACCTCTGGACATGGTGCCAGTGACAGCTACACATATCAGGACATGACATACATGACATGTTGTGTTGTGCTGAGAAAAGTTTTGGAAAATTTAATGTGAACCGGTCCCAATTAGTAAATTGAACTACAGATAAGGTACGGTCAAGGTCAGAGTTGGACTTGCTACTGTACTTAACTGCAATATGTTAATAGTATGCAAAGGCATTGTATTTAGCTGTTAAATCATTCACTCAAGAATAATAGTTTATTATAAAACTTTAAGAAGTGCAACATCTTGAACACTCTCTGCCCCTAGATGTAAAACCAGAGACAGTTTATACCTATTGGACTCAAAGTGTGGCATGGTGTTACAACATGGAGGTCAGATGATCTGGTTGTGCCACGTGACAAAGAGATTTGTATCAATTTTTGGCTAAAATAGGCATGTTACTTCAATACAAAGAAAAAAAATCTCACCACCTTTCACCAGCAAAGCGTGAATACAGGTTTAGCCTTTTGGGTTGACATTAACACGTCCCATGAAATTTTAACTTCCTACAAAGTTGTTCACATGTCATTTTAAAAGAAGTCATACCACTCAGTTTCCCTCTCAAACCAACTTTCTGAAATGCAAATGAAACACTTCCAAAACTGTAGATCTGAAGACTGAATGGCAAAAGAAAAAAAATCTCAGATTTCAAACTTTATGGAATGCACTTACTGGGTTCAATTCACACTCTGATTTAATGTAATTTGAACAAAAACTACAGATGGAAGTTACTGTACTACACTTCACTGAAAAGTACATTTTACAATGATGTTAGAAAAGCAGAATTTTACAAATAGCTCGAGAATAGTTACTTTAACAATGAAAATCACTGTATAAGAATCTATCCACATTAAAATACCTATATTTGTGAACAGCTGGTTTTCATTATGAAACTGCATAAAACTAAATGTCAGTGACTGTTAAAGGTTTAAGGATGAATTCTGGTTTACACAGAACACAAAACCTGACATTGTCATGTTCGGACAAAAAAATAAAAAGAAACTGTCATGTTTCTATATCCTAGTCAAAAGCAAGATGAATGACAAAATTAAAACTCATAAAGCATAAATAAAAATTTTAACGAATTGCCTATTAAAATGTATTAAAATATATTTATTATAAGACCTATTAAGTACATTTATTTTAACTTTTACTTTCAAATTGATAACATATTCTCTACTATTACACATATTTTGTTATGACCTTATAATAATACATCTTTAAAAATAGAGAAAGATTGACTATATTTCTGGCAGCTTGTTTGTCTTCTACTCAATTCATTTCACTCATTCATTTCTACATTCCTGGCCCTATAGACACGTCACTGTGTGATCCCTGCTGTAGACTGTGAGTTCCTCATGGGCGGAGACAAAGGCAGTATATGATTCCACCAGCTTCCCTTTTTGCTCTTCGATGATTCATCAATCACATAACAAATATTTCTTGGTGTCCTACTATCTATCTGGCACTGTAGCTAGTGCTGCAGTTGCAAAAATGAGTAAGACAATTCCTGCGTCACGAGCTCAGATTCCAGGTGGCAACAGAGCAAGTGTTCAGTAGATGTCTGAATTGAATTGATTATCTGTCTTTTACCGCAATGACCAAAAAAAAAAAAAAATTCTAAGTTACAAAATGTATGGATCCAGAAGAGGTACATTGCAACGTAGAAGGTACTATAACAGCTTATAAAATTCCTCCCCAAGAGAAAAATTATTCCTGCCTGCAGGGTTTGATCTGCAAAAGCATCTGGCACAATGGGAAGCATCTAATTTTGCATTCATGATGAGTAAAATTTAAGTCCCTGAAGCTAATTAGTAAATTAGCATATAGGCTCGTTCACCTGAGACCCCTCCAAGCCCTTTCCTGTGGCCGTGGAATGAAGTAAGCTTTCCCCAGGAGACGACATTGAAACATATGTCTAAATAAACATGCCTTTGTCCTCACTGACATCTGAATCTATTTCTCTTTGTCATCACACTTGGAATCCAGAGGACTGCACTTCTAAGCCTGGTACACTCAGCTCAACACAGTAAGCCAGTGAACAGCATTTACATTCCCGCCCCCCACCCTACATAAACTTTTCTTTAGGTTGTCTCTCAACACACAGCTGGGCTGCTATCTTAGGATATAGGACGGTACCTCTTTCATGACCTAAGGAGTTGCACAAAATTTAGAGACATAGATGAAGATAAAAGATGACATGGAAGCTTCTGAGGTCAAAATGGAAATACAGAAATTAATTGCATGCTCTTTTTCTATTTCAACTTAAGAAACATTTAATTTCTTATCATTTATTAGAGCAGAAAATATAGTTGTTCTTTGAGCTACTATACTTTTTAGTTATTTGCTAGCATTGTCCTTCTTCTACCATGTTAATCCACATAACCCAGCAGAATTCTAGTATAATTCATGTTATTTTATCAAGTGCCCACCCTATGCAAGGCCCTGTAGGCAGGAGAGCAGCTAAAAAGGTTTTCCATCAAAGACAGAGTGAAGGATGAATGTAATTGATCAAGTGAAAAAGACAACGTATGAAATCCAGGCAGTTCAGAAAAGTATGAAATATCATGGTGGACAAAAGGAAAATATAAATTGTTTGGATGGCTGGGGTAGTAGAGAAAGAGCAGATTCCCCATCTTCCTGGGACCTGGGGCTGGATCCAGCAGCCCAGGGGCCAATCACTGCTCAAGGGAAGGTTTGCTTCAGAGTCATCAGGGGATTTAAAACACACACACACACACACACACACACACACACACACACACACACACACACACACACCCCTTTTTCTTTTTATCCGGCCAGCACGCAAGGTAATTTAGATTCAGTAGGTATGGGGTTGGGACCCAAAAATATTTGTCTAAATGTTTTCCAGGTTTCAGTTCAAGAAGGCAGACTGCGAACACGCGTGTGCCTCCCTGAAACTTTACTGAAATTGTGGTAAAGAAGGACTAAGTGATTTACCCACAACCATGAAGAGAACAGAAAAATTGCAAGGGGGACAGAGTCCGTAATCTATTACTTAAGGGAAAGGCTGCAGCAGTTATAAAAGCCACAATTTCTGGCAGAGCTACAGAAAGCCTTCAAAATTGGTGTTAGTAGGAGTGGGTAATGAGTAATGTGACAAGAAAAATAGGTGATTAGAAGACGGTCTAGGGAACAGGTGAATCCTCCACTTCCAACTCATGAAGAATAACTGGTAACCCAGCTTCTTCTTCTTCTTAGGCTTTTTTTTTTTTTTACAGCAGATTTAGGTTCACAGCAAAATTAAGCAGGAAGTACAGAGAGTTCCCTGTATCCCCTACCTCCACATGTGCACAGCCTCACCCAGTATTAACATCCCCCACCAGAGGGTACTTTTGTTGCAACTGATGAACCATCATTACCACCCCAAATCTAGAGTTTCTATGATGGTTCACTCTTAGTGTGAACGTTGTATGGGTTTGAACAAATGCATAATGGCATGAAAAATCCACCGTTGTAGTATTACAAAGAGTGTTTTCAATGCCCTAAAATTCCCCCATGCTCCTCCTAGTCATTCTTCCCCCACCCTAAACACCAGTGCAGCCCAGCCTTTAACTACATAGTAAAGATGTTCTTTGAATGAGTTTTTCCAGAAATCTGAGAGATACAATTTCTAGCCTGATTAACTTCTTGGCTGAAGGCACAGGAAGACAAGCCCTCCCTACAGTTTTCCTGGGAAGTGGGGAATGAGAATACCCCCACCCTGCTACAAGTACTCCTGAGGCTCAGACCTCAACAGGGACCCGGAGGAAGTGTGGAAGAAGATGAGAGCTGAAGTTAATTTCACTCCTGTTACATTGCAGCCTTGGGACAACTAATGATAGATGGCCTTTATGGTGATTACTATCAATCTTATTAGGGTGGCAATAAGAATTTTAATATAGAGCTTCAAAACAACCCAGCCGGGGCTGAGGCTGCCCCTTCTCTCCTCTTACTGCAAGCACTGGCAATGGGAATCAAACTTTCCCTTTGAATTATATCTCTCAGAGAAGAAGGTATTCTCTGATAGGTAGAGGGGCAAAAATAAGCCAAAGCTCCCCTTTGCAACTTTCATTGATTATCTTTGTGTGTTCCCTGGAGAAGAAAATAAACCAGCAGGAACAGGTGGTTGATGCTGGAGGAACCCAGCACTAGATTTGGCTGGAAAGGAGATGGGGGATCAGGAGCCTTAAACCCAATTCTCTTGGGAATCCAACCTGTCGTGTGACGCATAACATCAAGAGACTGCAGACCAAGGCAAGTTTTGGAAACTGGTGTGAATCAGTCCTCAGCCACTTGCTGAAAAAGTCACCTTCTTCAGGAGAGGGCACTGACAAGGACCAGGAATGTTTTCAGAGCTGCATCCAAATGGGCTGAGATACTCCTATCCCGCCATGAGGACCTGGATGAGGGAGAAGCTTAGTCCTTGGAACTGGACAAATGTAGCATGCACAATGCCAATCTATCAGGCAGCAAAGCCACAGGTCCACCTGCACACGGCTCCTCAGTATTCCCCCCAGTCTAAGGCCCACAGTCCTATATTAGACCCCACTAGACTGTGGGCCCAAATCTGGGAAACTGCCCTGCTTTGAACAGAATGGGTTAGAAAAAATGCCCTTAAAATTCTTTTGCAATCCCACATGGCATGAGCGAAGAAAGGAAAGAACCCTCAATTTGCAGTATTGAGAAATTAGCTTTTGTGGTGCAGGGGAGAGTCTCTAATTTTTTATAGAAAATAATACAGGTTTAATGCACTTGTTTTTAATGTCTCTTGCTCTACAATGAGGTTTTGTGGCTGATTTTCACACCGTGGGTCACTGCAACCTTTAGGTCTTTTCTATACTCACACTCAATCAGCCAGTGCTCAAGCTATACCAATGTTGCACACATCTGAGTGTGTGTATGGGAAGGTGGGGCTGGGGGTTGAATACACCCCTTTGCAAGTGTCTCTAGTGAGTTTAGTTCTGGTAGGTTCTGACCTCTCTTCTGGCCTTCTGAGTGGAATCAGTCTGCTGCTCACAAACTTGGCTTTGTTTGACAATGAATAAACCACTCCTCATCCCACAGTCCATTTAGGAAACCAAAACAGCCCTAGACCCAGGGTAGACTGGTACAGCACAGCTTTGGCACAATCTCCACCCACCCCTTCTCTCCACAAGGGACCACTGAAAATGCCTCCTGGATTCCCAGTTCCAAGCCATCTTGAGCCATGCAACAAAGAGAAATGGTCGTTTTAAAGATTCCTTTCTCCATGTGGATCTGCAATAACATTCCACGTGGAGAGGATTTTTGTTTTTGCATTTGCATATTCATTTTCTCTGGTGTGACTCCCCACGAGCTTTGCACAAATCCTGCCTCAATACACCTTTTGCTTTCAAAGCACCAGGCACACAGCTATTAGTTTTAATGTCTGTTTGTAAAAGTCGGCCCTAAAATTTAAAATTCAATGAAATCTCTCCACATGGTGAGATCACAGTTGTAAAGTGGCCCTTTTATGAATACCAGGGAAATAACAGAATCTTCACTTGCTTTCTGAGGCTGCAGCCGCAGCCACCGCCGCTGCCTTGGTTACAGCCATGTGGGTTCTCACCAAGCTCTTAATTTGAATGGGCTGTTTATGTTCTGCTTACAGGAGTCAAGCCTAGGTATGAAGTCCACTAACCACAGGAGAGCTGGACTCGGTGAATTACTTTCTTTGCACTAAATATGCTTTATGTGACTAGCTCTCAGCCCACTTACAGCAACAGTGCAAGTGATAAGTGCTTGTGTTGGTTCTCATTCATAGGTGGGAATTGAACAATGAGAACACTTGGACACAGGGTGGAGAACATCACACACCAGGCCTGTCGTGGGGTGGGGGGAGAGGGGAGTGATAACATTAAGAGATATACCTAATGCAAACGACAAGTTAATGGGTGCAGCACACCAACATGGCACATGTATGCATATGTAACAAACCTGCAGGTTGTGCACATGTACCCTAGAACTTAAAGTATAATAATAATAATAAAAAGAAATAAAGTGGATCTCCGATACCCCCACCACCTCAAGCAGAGACTGATGAGTCAGTTCTATAGACAGATGCCGTCTCCTCTAAGCACAGGAAGGGGGTCTGTCTGGAGGGAGTATCTGTCCCTGTGGTGCTGTGGGCGCTAGGAGATCACCTGTACACCTGTTTCGGTCAAGCTGTACCCCTGGGTCATTTGCCCAGGGCCCAAATATGTGGGGTCAAGAGCTTCTGGGTAATTTCAGAGCCTTTTGTGTGATTACCCCTCATATTCACCCCCACTCAATAGTTCACCTGTTGAGAGCTGGGAGGAGAGGAAACGTCACAAGATGGTATTCCTTCTGCTGATTGATGCTGCAGTCAAAAATCATCCTTCTCACCCAGAAAGAGAGACGGTACAGGCAAACAAGACAGTGACAGCTGCACAATGTCAAACCAGAAATGCAGAAAAGCCAGAAACCGGGGGCCAGCCGGCGGGTTGGAAGCGACAGGACCACATCCATGGGCACACTGACGCCCAGACATGGGAGGCGATAAGAAGCAGAAGATACAAAAGAGGTGGAGTGGTTGTTAAATTGTCTGCAAGTCCTTTGGCACTCTTCCCACAGAAAGTAGAGTCTAATTTCCCTTTCCCTGAATAGGGATCAATCTAGCGACTTGCTTGTGAGGGATAAGATGCATCAGAAGTGGCCCCCTGTGACTTCCGTGGCTGGCTTTCTGCCTGGCTCTCTCTTGGGACAGGTACCTCTGGAGCCCTGAGCTACCGTGGAGGACGCTGACCACCCAGAAGCTGCCCTGACACAGAGACTCCGTAGAGGTAGCTGTGCCTGAGGGGCCCGAGGAGTTCAAGACCCCAGTGCCTTGATCTTCATAGCCAGATCCCAGGCACAGGGTGTGCAGAACTTCAGATGATTCTAATCCCCAGATTCAAGAGGCTGAGGCCAGGTGGGACAGAAACAAACCATTCCCACAGAGCAGTTTCCTAAGAAGCATCAATTAGAGCTGTTTTTCTAACAAATCCAGGGAAGTGAACCTGGACAAGATACAGAAGCTGTAGGGATGCAGATTTCAGCTTTCTGTAAAAACAAAATAATACAGCAGAAAGAAAACAAATTATATAAAATCAGAGGGGCCAGGTGCAGTGGCTCACATCTATAATCCCAGCACTTTGGGAAGCCAAGGTGGGAGGATCGCCTGAGCCCAGGAGTTGCAGGCCAGTCTGGGAAACGTAGCAAGACCCCATATCTACAAAATTTATTTAAACTTAGCCAGGTGTGGTGGTGCACCCTTGTAGGTGTTACTCTGGAGGCTGAGGCAGGGAGCTCACTTGAGCCTGGGAGGTCAAGACTCCAGTGAGCTATGATTGCACCACTGCACTCCAGCCTGGGTGACAGAGTAAGACATAGTGTCAAAAAAATAAAAATGAAAATAAAAATAAAATCATAGGAATGAAACACAGAGCCCCATCTTAGCCACCGACAAACTGATTGAGCGGTTTGACTTATTTGACCTTGAGTTTCTTATTTATAAAATGATGTTACTGATGATTCTTGCCTCACAGCATTCCGATGATTAAATAAGATAACATATGCTTTGGAAACTTATAAAATTGTAAATTCCTAAAATGTGCAACAATTGTTAATCTTGCTGTAAGAAATGAAAGATCAATGTTCAGAAATTGAGCATTCTTGAGAGAGGGCTTCTCATCATGAAATCCCACCAACGCAGTGTCTGCTGCTTAACGAGTGTGTGTCCAGTAAATAAATGAATGAGTGTATTGCCTTGTATGGGTCCATTCTCCTGACAACAGCTGGGATACAAAGCAACCAAATACATCTAGGTGAATGAACAGGCACTGCTCAAGAATAACTGAATTCTCAACATTCCTCCACGACAGCCTCTCCATCCACCCTTGCATCTATGGCCATACTCAACCCATGGACAATATGTGGCTTCTTCAGTCATGGTAGAAACTTGCTGCCCAGATCCCTCTTCAAGGAGGGACTTGCTGTGGAGTGTGGTCGGCAGCCAGCCTCAGACATCAGCTCCTTTAAGGCTCACCTCAGCTGCAGATGGTGCCCCAACCCAAGGGCATTCCCTTCCAGGGACAGCCTGCATCTGATGACTGGGTATGAAAAGCTGCCCAGTTCTGCTGAGCACCCTGAATGGCACCACTCACTCCAGAGCTCCCTGAGCCTTTGCTGGGCTCCATGGCGCCTGACTTCCTCTGTCCCATTCTGCTTCCTCCCTCCCATCACAGCTATTGATCCCTAGCCAGCATCTTGCATCCCAAACTTGGTCTTAATATCAGCTTCCAAAAAGCAGCATTAGTTATTTCAATATTTACCAGCACTGAAGAAAAAGCAGAAGAGATTTCCTCATCATCTCCCAACTCCAACAGGACAAGGTGAAGACAGAAAAACATTCTCTTTCTCTCTGCAACAGTGGGGCTTGACATTTTTGTTGAGATATTTTTCTGGATATGCTTTGAATACTGGAGTTTTGGGCGGCATGCTTGGAGGAACTAAATTGTGTTTGTAGTCAGCGTGCCATTCACTCGATTGCCCTTCAGCAATGGAGCGTTCTCTGAGTAAAATTGTCCATTGCCCTGAATAGGCTATGACAGTGTCTCTAAAAGTTACATGACTGGTTAAGGAACATATGTTATGTCATATCCCAGCTCACTCATACATGTAGGTTCACGTGTGTGCATGGCAGAAGCAAGTCTTATGATATAGCAGGTATATAAAAGTGCTCGGATACTTTCTATTCTATTTCGTTCTTTTGTCTTTAATAATGCCTGTTGTGACCTACTAAATTGATTTTATGACCCACTAGGGTCATGTTTTTTTTTTTTTTAATGTGTGTGTGGGAAAAATAAAAGCTCTACTTTATACTTTAAAGGCAAAATGTGTTGCATATATGTAAATACATGGTTGGTCCTCTACCTAGTGTTTCTCGTTTTTTTCTTTGATGACTTATAACAAAGAATATATTTTACACCAAGACCCACTGTATACAGAGAAAAGTTTCATGAAACAATACCTCCCTTGTATATAGAAAACAGTCTCCTGTTTGCGTTTTCATTCATTTTAGTTTGGAAATGGTTAGAACTCAGTAAGTTGATTTCATGATCCATGGTTTAGAAAGCATTATTCTAATGTAAATGGAAGAGTCCATCAGCTCAATGTTCTCCTCGAGACATATTCAAATCACATGTACTCTCAGTTGTAATTAAAACTTCTTTTACACATTGATCAAAATGTGGCATCCTGACCAGGAACAGCAAACCAGGACTCTCGTGGTGGTGACAGGAAAAGGATGGAAGCACATGATAGAAACCAGGACCATGATCAACCATAGTGACATGCGCACACACAGAGCTGGAGGCTGGCACTGACGTAAGTGTGTGCGTTGCACGTGAGCACTGTATTGGCAGTCTCTAATCTCTGTCTGGCATGTGCACGCACACACACACAGAGCTGGAGGCTGGCACTGAGGTGAGTGTGTGAATTGCACGTGGGCACTGTATGGGCAGTCTCTAATCTCTGCCTGTCATGTGCACACACACACACGCACACACACAGCTGGAGGCTGGCACTGATGTGAGTGTGTGCATTGCATGTGGGCAGTGTATTTGCAGTCTCTAATCTCTACCTCCTACAGACCCCTCAGTTCCCTGAGAATGTTTCACAGAAACTGTTGAAGCTGTGTTTTTAAAAATACATTTCCCTGAGTTAGTCACTTCATACCTCTGCAGTGCTACAAGACATGACAATTTCCTATCAATTCCTTCCATTCCCACACTCGTGTGTTACCACTAGTTGTCTTGCCCAGCAGTTTTAAAAATATAGTGTTTTAGCATGGTACTGGTACCAAAACAGACATATAGACCAATGAAACAGAACAGTGACCTCAAAAATAACACCGCACATCTACAACCATCTGATCTTTGACAAACCTGAGAAAAACAAGCAATGGGAAAAGGATTCCCTATTTAATAAATAGTGTTGGGAAAACTGGCTAGCCATATGCAGAAAACTGAAATGGGACCCCTTCCTTACACCTTATACAAAAATATATACACCTTAACTCAAGATGGATTAAAGACTTAAATATAAAACCCGAAACCATAAAAACCCTAGAAGAAAACCTAGGCAATACCATTCGGGACATAGGCATGGGCAAAGACTTCATGATGACAACACCAAAAGCAATAGCAACAAAAGCTAAAATTGACAAATGGGATCTAATTAAACTAAAGAGCTTCTGCACAGCAAAAGAAACTACCATCAGAGTGAACAGGCAACCTACGGAATGGGAGAAAATTTTTGCAATCTACCCATCTGACAGTGGTTTAAAATACAGAATCTACAAGGAACTTAAACAAATTTACAAGAAAAAAAATACCATCAAAAAGTGGGCAAAGGATATGAACAGATGCCTCTCAAAAGAAGACATTTATGTGATCAATGAACATATAAAAAAAGCTCAGCATCACTGATCATTAGAGAAACACAAACAAAACCACAATGAGATACCATCGCACGTCAGTCAGAATGGTGATTATTAAAAAGTCAGGAAACAACAGATGCTGGTGAGGCTGTGGAGAAATAGGAACTCTCTTACACTGTTGGTGAGAGTGTAAATTATTTCAACCACTGTGGAAGACAGTATGGCGAGTCCTCAAGGATCTAGAACCAGAAATACAAACACAGGAACAGAAAACCAAACACCGCATGTTTTGAACAATGAGAACACATGGACACAGGGAGGAGAACAACACTCACCTTTGGTGGGTGGGCGTCAAGGGAAGGGAGAGCATTAGGAAAAATACCTAATGTATGTGGGGCTTAAAGCCTAAATGACAGGTTGATAGGTGCAGCAAACCACCATGGCACATGTATATCTATGTAACAGACCTGCATGTTCTGCACGTGTATCCCAGAAATTGAAGTAAAATGAAAAAAATGTAATGTTTTGCCTCTGTTTTCTCATTGCAAGAAACTTTGATACTCTATGTTTCCATGGCTGATTTTCTCAAAAACGTATGGTTTTCATCTAAACCCAATGGCCATATTTCTCTAACTTCCTGATTGCTGCCCTGTGTGCAAATGGTGGAGCAGGACTCTGATATAACTTCAAAGACAAAGGCTTATCACTAAATAAGAGCCTTCCAAAGTGATCTTGTGTGTCAATATCCTGTGCACAAATACAAACTGATCATTTTCAGACCCTTTGGTGTCTACGGTGGATTCAGCCCAAGTAACATTCATTGTTGACTAAGAGAGGTGGAAAGCAGGAGGTTGCAAATGGAGAAGCAGAGAGAGCTGAATTATTCTACTAAGAAGTGGACCATGGGAGAGCGCTAGAGTATGAGCTGGAAGGGAGGGAAAGCTAAAGCCGCCAGTGAAAAGGTTGCTTAGAGCAGGAGTCATGGAAGAAAATAATCCAAAAGAAGAAAAAGCAGAGAAGTATTCAGATGACTTTTATGAGTTTTTTTTTTTTCCTGTGGAATGCAAATATATAGTTTTACTCTAATTTCTCTTGAAAGCATCAGTAACACCAACATTGCTTGCTGGAGCTTGGGTGGTGCCTGGGAAGGAACCGAGTCTGGTCTCAAGATAGCATAGCGCAAAGGAAGCCCCCCCAACCACATTTGAGTTTCCAAGACGATAGTTTCTCTTCTCGTCTTCAGGGGTTAATGGCAAACAGTCAAAAGAATGAAATAAGACAGATTCCAGCCCATCCAGAGCACAGAAAGAGGAGATTGGAGCCATACAATCTATAGACCCATTGGGTCTATAGATATGTTCTTTCTCTTTTTTTCTCCTAAGAGATCACTTTTGAGATAGTTTTGAACACATGCTCAGCTAGCAGCACCCCTGTCTGGTACAGACTCTTTCAGAAGCCCGTTGATCCGCAGTCTAGCAAGCAAATGACTTCAGAGGAAGGAAAAAAAATAAAGTAACAGGAAAGGAGGGAGGAAAAACACATTGGAGGGAGAAAGGGGAAGAAGGGATAGAAAATCTGTCCGCTAAATTTATTATCTTAGCTTGCATTTTGGTGAGAATATGTACATTAATGGACCATCTGCTGAGAAAATCCGCCAGAGATTTTCAGTGATTCAAAGTGATGATAGGACTCACATTTCCACTTCCTTCCAGCTGCAGAGAAGGAGCCCACTTCTAAGAGAAAAATCAATGACTTCCCTTGGTTGCCTGGTGAACCAGCTCTCATTTTCTAAGAGCTGAGGATAAAAATCGCACCTCTAGGCATTAAGCCTTGGAGCACACACCTGTGCACGAAACTCCTTCTGGACAAGGCCTTAGAGAACTCAGATCAGCTCCCACAGCTACCCCTCAGTGACCAAAAGGGCCCCGACAAAATCACTTCCTTTCATTCTGCCACGCTTTCCCCAACTTTAACACCAAGATCATCTTTTACCCTCCTATCTCAGAGGGAAACCATTCAGTCCTCTGCTTTAAAGTTAACCCTTTCTTATCTTCACTTTAACCAAATACCTTCACTTTACCTTGACAAAACTCATGGCGCATATAGTTTCTCGGTTCTTGTTCTCCCTAAAGGCTCATCATTGCTTAATGCGCGTAGACACTCGTGCTGGCTTGACTTCCATCAATCAAACTACCCGGCCCTGACTTTTCTCCTGCCTGTTTCACTGCTCAGTTCCATTTTCCATGCTGGTTCCTTTTCTTCATCCTGACCCCAAACCCTGGGGATTCCCAAAAGCTTTGTCTTTGACTTCTCATTCCCTTTCTTTAAATTCTTGCCCTGTATCTTACCATTGCTGTAACTGTCACCTGTGACTAGAAAGCCATCAAATTCTTAACTCCAGGCCTAGGATGTCATCACCAGACACACAACTCACTGTAAAGGCATTTATTTCTGTTTGCCCGTTCCGTGGCTACCCTGCATGTAACATGTCTTATAGACAACCTGTGAACACCTCCAAATGCAAATAAATCATTCCTTCCTCCTTCTTTATCCCTACTAATGACATCACCTGTCTTCTTTGAATCACAAGTAGCCAGACGAATCACCAAACGCTGCACATTTTTAGTTTATCCTGCCTCCCCCACCACCCACAGGGATCCATCCTCTTCCTTCCCATGCTATCTCCTTAGGCCACAGCATTATCATCTCACATCCCTCCGTGCTATTGCAACTGACATTTGAAATGGTTCCCAGACTCCAACCATCTTTCTATCAGATAAATCTTAAAACCCTCTTCTTTTACACAGAAGGCCTAATGAAGAAAGAACCTCTGGATTAAACAGATATGCTGGTGCTGCTGGTGGTAGTGGTGAACAGCATCTTCAAGGAAGAGAGGGATGTATTCTGAGTCCTAAGGCCTACAGCTTGGAAGATAAAAAGCACAAGGACAATCACTGGGCCCATGAACCAGCCCGCGTACAGCAGATCTCACCTCCATGTCCCACAATAGCCCTTTCCTATTTCAACTCTCCCGTACTTCAGAACCTTCCTCCTTTGTCCTTCTCCCTCATGGAGTCTTTCTCTATCACTTTAGTGCTTTCTCTGAAATCCTTCAGCATTTATTTCCTTCAGGTAATCAAATATTGCTCCACATACTTGGACATGTAATTCTTTCTGTTGAGTATGTCTTTGAGCACTTTCCCTCCAGTCATAGAGAAATAATTTTCTCTGCATTCTTCTAGAAAAAAATGTTAGTTGGGACAGCCAAATAATAAATAATTGAAGGGTAAGAATCATGTCTCACAATGCTCTTGTAGTCCCAACATCCCAGTGAAGAACCATGCATACAGAAAGCAATTGGAGACATTTATTCGATTTACTGAACAACTACTTTGTTCTAGGCTCTATTCTAGGAAATAGAATACAATGAACAAATTAAACCAAATTCCTGCCTCCACAGGCTTGATTTTCCAGTGGGGCAGGAGAAATGGAATGAAAGAGAAATAGCTGAAATAGATAATAATATGTTGCAAAATAACACATTATTATTTTGTATGTTTTAATGCATATTTGTAATTATTACAAGTTACTGTAAAGTAATACCAAATAAGAAAAGAATGAGCACAAAAGTAGTTAATTCTATATTAGAAATTGATAAAGCAGTAGAGAAACATGAAGCATGGCAGGGAGACAGAGAATACAAGTTGCAGAGTGAGGAGCAATTATAAATTAGGTAGTTAGGGAAGGTCTCTGCAAAAGTATTAGGTTGGTGCAAAAGTAATTGTGGTTTTTGCATTGTTGGAATTTGCTGTTTGATATTGGAATACATTCTTAAATGTGGTTATGTTACACATAATTTTAGTGGGCATTTCTTGCTTTATGGTTTTTTTTTGCTGATGACTTATTACTTGCTGTTTATTTTATGTTTATTTTAGACTATGGAAATGATGGTAGCAAAAAGCAAATTCGAGCAATTTTCTTGAGTTCAAAATGTGTTGTAAAGAAGTGGAGACAACTCCCAACATCAACAATACATTTGACCTGGCCCAGGAACTGTTAACAAATGTACAGTGCAGTGATGGTTCAAGAAGTCTTGCAAAGGAGATGAGAGCCTTGAAGATGAGGAGCATAGTGTCAGGCCATCAGAAGTTGACAAAGACCAGTTGAGAGCAACCATCGAAGCTGATGCTCTTACAACTACACAAGAAGTTCCCAAAGAACTCAACATCAACTATTCTATGGTTATTCAGCATTTGAAGCAAACTGGATGCCTCATGAGCTGACTGAAAATAAAAAAAGAAAAATCTTTGTTTTGAAGTGTTGTCTTCTCTTATTCTATGCGACAACAGTGAACCATGTCTTGAATGGATTGTGACATGCAACATGTCACTACCAGTGACAACCAGCTCAGTGGTTGGATGAAGAAGAAGCTCCAAAGCACTTCCCAAAGACAAATTTGCATTAAAAAAAGGTCACGGTCACTGTTTGGTGGTCTGCTGCTGGTCTAATTCACTACAGCTTACTGAATCCTGGAGGAACTATTACATCTGAGAAGTATGCTCAGCAAACCTATGAGATGCACCGAAAACTGCAAAACCTATAGCTGGCATTGGCCAACAGAAAGGGCCCAATTCTCGACAATGACGCCCAATCGCACGTCGTGCAACCAACGCTTCAAATGTTGAATGAATTGGGCTACAAAGTTTTGCCTCATCCGCCATACCCTCCTGACCTCTAGCCAACCGACTACCACTTCCTCAAGCATCTCGACAACTTTTTGCAGGGAAAACGCTTCTACAACCAGCAGGATGCAGAAAAGTGTTTCCAAGAGCTCATCGAATTCCAAAGCACAGATTTTTACGCTACAGGGATAAACAAACTTATATCTCATTGGCAAAAATGTGTTGATTAAAATGGTTCGTATTTTGATTAATAAAGATGTATTTGAACCTAGTTATAATAATGTAAAATTCATGGTCTGAAACAACAGTTTCATTTGCATCAACCTAATAGCATCTGAGCCATTTCTGGAAGGAGGTGAGGGAATGAGGCATGTGGCTCTTTGGGTAAGGAAAATGCTGTATAGTGGGAACAACATGTGCAAAGACCCTGAGACGGGACCAAGTCTAGAATATTCTAGAAAGTGCAAAGAAGCTACTTTAGGAACATTGGCTTTTATTCCAAATGAGATTATGAATTACTGGAGTTTTCACCGGATTAGTAAACAATTTTGATCACCCCAGCTACTGTGAGATTAGACAATGTGGAGGCAAGTGCAGAGGCAGGGGGACTAGTTAGAAGAACTAGCAATCCAATGGAAAGGTGACCACAGCTCAGACCAAGGAGGAGGTAGTAGAGAGGAGAAGGGGTCGGACTCTGGTTACATTCTGAAGGCAAAGCCAGTGGGATTTGTTGGTGGATTGATTGTGGAGTGGGAGGAAAGGGACAGAGTCAAGGATAACTCCAAGATATCTGACCTGGGCAAGTGAAAGAACAGAATTGAGAATTGTTCTTAACTGGGTCAAAGAAGAGTGGAGCATGCACAAATTTAAGGTAGAAGATTGACATATTATTTAAGGTTCTCCAGAGAGACAGAAACAATTTTGTGTGTGTATGTGTGTGTGTGTGTTTGTGTGTGTGTGTCTACAGAGAAAGCTCTTTATTTTGAAGGAAGTGGCTTGATTATGGAGACTGGCAAGTCCAAAATCTGCAGGGTGAGCCTGCAGGCTGGAGACCCTGAAAGAGACATGCTGCAGGTCAAGTCTGAAGGCCATCTGCTGCAGAATTCCTTCTTGCTCAGGGAAGGTCGGGTTTTGTTCTAGTCAGGCCTTCAACTGATTGAATGAGGCTGTCCCACAGTAGAGGAGGGTAATCTACTTTTCTCAGTCTGCCCATTTACATGTTAATCACATTAAAAAACATTTGCAGAAATATCCAGAATAATGTTTGACCACATATCTGGCCACTGGCCAGCCAAGTTGACAAAAAATAAACCATTGCAACTGGGGATTTAGTTCTGGAAATGTTAAGTGTGAGATGAATATTGACTATAAGTGGAGATGTTAGATAGAAAGTTGGATATAAGGGTGTAGAAGGCAACAGAGTGAATCAGGCTACAGATATAAATTTGCGAATCATCAATAACTTTAAAGCCAGGCCTGGAAGATACCATCAAAGGAGTGAGATATAGAGGAACACTCCGAGGACTGAGTGGGGCCTTTCAACACTGAGACTGAGAGAAGAGCAGCAGCCAAGTGACGACGACGAAGAAAAAGCAACCCGTGAGATAAACAGAAGAAACCCATATGATAATTACATACACTGTATAATATTGAGTGAATATAAACAAATCAAATACATAATGAGTAAATAAGCAAACAGCAATAAATTAGAATTCACTCATATATTTAATAGATAGCATCACATTTAATCATGAAAAAGGGAAGTTCATTGCAAAAAAGAAACAGTAATGGTTTTATCTGAAACACAGTGACCTAAAGGGAATTGTACACATTTAATAACTCATAAAGAGAAATATCACCTGCCCTCTAAAAAAGAAAGAAAATAAAATCAAAAAAGCTTCAGCTACTTGCCTGGAGAAGCAAGTAAAAGTAACTCATTTGAATAAACTTTATTTTCTTAGTGGAATCTACTTGTTTCTTAAAGGACCTAAATGTCATTTTTCTTTCTCAGACAAATGTCTTTAAATCCCCATTTTCGCTGCTGCCTGAGTCTTTTCGGTGATAAAGTAACTACAGTGAAACACTCTGTTCTAAATGCAACACCTCCTTGCAAAGCTTCTCTCATTTCTTTGGCACCAATAAAGGGGAACAAAACTCTGGAAATACGCTGTTAAGAGCAAGCTGCTGTTTTGCTCCTTCCTTTATGGGTGATAAGGAAATACCTTCTTATGTCAGTAATTTTGATAGCATAGAGCAGATCTCAGCCAACATTTTCTGTAAAGGTAAATATTTTAAGTTTTACAGGCCATACAGCCTCTGCTTCAACTGCCCAACTCTGCTCTTAAAGTGTGAAAACAGCATACATAAACAAGTGAGCATGGCAGTGTTCCAATAAAACTTTATTTATAAAAGCAAGCCACAGACAAAAGTTGGGTCTGGTCCTATAGTTTGCTGACCCCTCGCATAGACCATAGACCAGTCTTTCTAATCATTAGTCACCTATTTGCCCTGGAGGAAGAATTCCAATATCCTAAAAACCCTTTGATACAATAAGCAGCGCACAATGGAGGAGAAGCAGAATAAATATTCTGTTGCTGCCATGGCTATTGTTGTGGATGTTTGATTTTTCTTAATGAAGAATAGCCGTATTTAAATGTGATACATAAGGTAACAGCATTGAGAAAGATTTGTGGAGCTCATAAATCCCTCAACTCCCCAAGGGTTCCTCTGAATATGCTATAGACAGGAGTATCAAATAGTAAAATGGGAAATTACATTACCTGTTACATAATATTAGAACCTCTTGTTCAATGACATGGGTGTCTCTTCCGCATGTATTTTCTTGGCATTAATCTGAAAAGGCTGGGAGGAAAAAGAAATTTGAATTTGAATTTGATATCCTCTTGCATTTGTCATTAAGTTTCTAGGTAAGGTCTGACTCCTCAAAAGTGTAACTCCATTTAACTTAGTCACAGTTTAATAGAACCTTCTCTTTAATAGTAGTTATGGAGGATTTCACAGGTTTCTATGTCTCTTTCAAGATGAAGATTCAAAGAAAGATTTTCTGTGTATGGTAGTTTTGATATAAAGAACCCATTAGCAAACTTGAAATGTGTAAATTACATGGAAGCCTCTAAGATGTGTCTTAAATTCTAAGGGCAGACTACCTTCTCTCAGGAGGTTAATAGAGAGAGGAGGTGCTTGTTTCAACAAAGAGTTGAAAATAATACCCTGAAAATCACCTTTGTAATCAAAAGATGGACTGCTTTTAATTGCAGATGTGTGTTATGATATGAGTGGCTAGAAAACGGTTTTATTCTTCCTTTATGGCATTTTCCTTGGCAAACAGAATTAAAATGCAGCCCCGAATATATCTGGCACAATATTCGTCAGCGCTCACTAACTCATCTGCTTCAATTCAGGATGGATATGGTAACAATCATTTTCATAATGCCTGTGGGTGCTTTATTAATATTTTATAATAAAATTACCATCTTATACAAACTTCGCTCTATAATGTGTTAAAAATGGGATCAGAGACTTGCAAATGAAATGAAAGCAACGGTAAAATTTAAAACATTTTGGACTGCAGTTTTTCTACTTCTTTTCTCCATTAAAAAATTTTTGAGTCACGGCTTTACCAGTGCTGTAGACATTATCTTGAAATCTCCACTATCTAGTTTATTAATACTCATCAGTGGTCTATATTAATCTCAGCTAAACATTTTTTTCCTAGGGAGCACAATGTACAGCTATTTTTATTTTTTCAGAGTAGTTCCACTAAATTATAAAATATAATGTATGTAATAAACTTTTGTCTGTTAGAAAATCAACACATGAAATTTACAAGGTTATTTCTCCATTTTAAGGTAAAAAGGAAAGATAAAAGAGGTGCTCTTATCGATTAAAGCACCCAGGGCTTTCATACATGCATCTCATTTAATCCTCAACCAGCTGAGGTAGATGCTATTATCCCATTTTACAGAGGGGAACAACTGGGTTTTAGAAAGGCTAACTTGCCCACAGTTACACCTTTTGTAAGTGGAGGACTGAGCCCACATTTCTTTGATTTCAAATGATGTGGGATAAGTTAGGTAAATAAGGTGAATTTTTTAAACAAATTAAGTTTGACACCATTAAACTATAAGGAATAAGTCTTTAAGATTTTAAAAGGAAAGTACATGTGCACAAGAAATCTTTACATAGACATAACCATTTGACCAAAATATAGAATCCTCCTTAAGCATCTTCCTGTATGTCTCAAGGTGAATCAGGTAGAAAGGTACATTTCTCTTTTTTCTTGAGGAGGTTGGAGTGTTGATTACCTACTGCCCCATGGCTGAATTAGGAGGAAAGTTGAAAGATGGACTTTTTAGCAAGGGCCTGAGACTCTAGAACTGTCCAACTTACCTCCTAATTTCCCACTGAAATTTGGCATTAAGGAGATGTTGACCTTGGCAATAATATAATATTCTCCAATCCAATAGCTGTAGCCCCACAGAAAAAGACAGTGGTTGTTACTGTTCTAATCAGCATGGAATTTATTAACCTTAATTAAGACTTCAAGTGTAGTTTGCAACCTTTAGAAATGATTAGGCCTTCATTGAACAAGCAGCCATAGTGATGAGTTGTGCTACCGTTGGTCTTCTCCAAAGCTACTATGCAACGTATAATACACAATAATTCTCCCACCAGCTGACTTGTATTGGGAACTCGCCATAAACTAGGCGTTGTGCTAAGGTTTTCCATGAAGCACCCCATGAAATCTCACCACAACCAATTACCATCCCAGTTTACAGATGGGGAAGCTGAGGCCTAAAGAGTCTGTAAAACCCTATCTTAGACCACCTAACCAGGAAGTCATTGATCAGGATTTGAACTTGGGTCTCTCTGTCTCCTGCTCTCATAACACTCATATTTTCCTTTGGGTGATAATGTGGTTGAGGGGACACTTACTCTCCACACCTGATGTTTTATTTTATAGAAAGGGACTATCTGCTAAAGTAACCCTCTCCTTGTCCTTTATTTCTAAGAAAAGATTAATGGTGCATCTAATTAGAATTAAGGAGAAGGCTCTGGGCCTGCTGGCTCAGTTCATTCCACTTGGGGACCCAGTGATCTGCAGAAACGACAACTCTTTTCTGCTTCCATGCTTGGCAGGAGGCCCAAGTTGTTTCAGCACAGCAGGTACCTGAGCAGGTGAGCTCAAATCAGTTATCAGAATTGGCCAATGTTCTCCCACCTCCCTTTCTATCAGTCATGAAAGAGACATTTGAACCTTCATCTGCACTGGGACCTTATCTAGTACCTTCCACATGAGACTGAAGCACAATGGCTTATTGATCAAGCCTCTTTTAAATCGAAACCACGGTGAGTCTGTAATTTACGCGATGAACCTATAGGTCTCCCCCAGCTCTGTGACTCTCACCGGACTTCAGTGCCCACAAAGGGCAAAAATCCAAAAACCTTCCCAGATACACTTTTTCTCAGTTTCTAACTTTCATATCTGCACCTTTTATATTTTAATGGCTAGCATTATTTTTTCCCAAATAAGATTTGCCCTTGTGGTTTTGATGTTTTGTTTTAGATTAGATTAATAAACACTGAAGAATTCAACTGAAAGTAAGATTTTTTCATTTCAGAGAGTATATGCTTTTTAAAAAGTCATTTCTAAATCATAACACATGAAAAGTTCCAGGCTACTTATAAAAAGAAAGTAGTTCTCTCACGTGCTCTCTCTCTCTCTCTCTCTCACACACACACACACACACACACTCATACTCACTCATTCCTACCTGCCTAAGATGATTTATGTAGGAAGTATCCCTAGTGGCGCGAGGGAGAAAAGCCCCACTCTGTAGCATTTGTCAGTTTCTGTGGTGTAAGTTCTCCCATCACGGCTGATTTCGAGTTAACATGATGTCAGTGAACACCAGTTGGAGAAGAGACAGGCGCAGTCACTTCTCACAAGCCAGTGTAAGCTGGCTGTATCATGCCATTGGGCCAGACCCTTTCCTATGACAATAGGTAGCCAAATGGTATCTTAGTATCACTAGTTCCATTAACCAGGCAAACACTATTCTTTTTATAAAGCTCAACTGATTGCAGCTGTCCCCAAAACTATAGCTCCCCAGAAACAGTAGTTTCGGGGACAACCCAGTACTTTGATATATAATAAATTGAAATATGTTTTTTTCCTCCTGCATCCTTCAGAGACTTTGCAACAATGAAGTCATAAACCTTGGCTTTATGGAATTCAGCTTAAACTTCTCTCTTGAGGCTGTCTCTTTTTATCAGCAAGAGATGCTTTATCTCTTTCCATATCCAAGATTCCCCCGGAGGAAACCACTAAACTGTGTTATTTAATATCTTTGGGACTTTTCTGCATAGTTCTCTAACTCATGAGGTAAAAGCCTTTAAGAAAAGTTCTCTA
Organism: Hylobates moloch; assembly: GCF_009828535.3. Classification (NCBI taxonomy): domain Eukaryota; kingdom Metazoa; phylum Chordata; class Mammalia; order Primates; family Hylobatidae; genus Hylobates; species Hylobates moloch. The sequence continues at coordinate 6,745,735 of NW_026652277.1, read as the reverse complement.
GGCATGATGAAGTTTGAGAAAAAACATTTCCCATTCATGGCTCCCCCTATATTTTGTAGTACTCATTGGAATCAAGAGAGATTACTGCTGTTTGAGATTAGTTGATTACATTATACCCTTAGGCTGAATTATTTTTCCTGACTAGAGGCAATAATCAATCTTTTATTGATATTTAGGAAATCTGGGTAATGTTTCGGATTTTACCACTAACTGACTGTGTGGTCTAGGGCAAGTTGCTGAAATGCTCTAGGTTTCAATTATACTGAAGAGTAAAGAGTGAGGATAGTAATACTGATGGTTATTATTTTTGAATCCTTAGTGTGTGCCAAGTAGTGAGTGACATACTTTATTCCACTAACTCATGTAATTATCACCATAACCCAAAAATGTAGATACTATTTATTAGTCTCATTTTTTTACACAGGAAAACTGAGCCTTAGAGTATAAGTAACATTCTTTAGGCCACATAGTAGTATTCAACAGAGACGGGACTTGAAACCAGACCATCTTGACTCAAAGCACATTTCTTCAATCATTATTCTCTCCTGCCTTCCCATGTAGATACCCAAAGAGGTCCCATCTGTGTCTCAAATTCCATTGCATTGGAGTGTTTCTAGAAATTGATAGGATGCAAGAACATTGGTACTTGTATACACAAAGAGCTAGAATGGACACATCTGATTTTGAAAATGAATAGTGTGAACATTTGAAGTCAGGGAACTTTACTTAGTGTCTCTCTGCATTTAAGCTTTCCTACTTAGGAAATGAAAAGATCACCAGATGCTGGGTCTATTCAGGGCAGATATTTTGGAAAGATATTTTCTTAGTTATACAATACCCTCTACGAATTCCAGCTTAAAAAAAAATAGCTCTTCCAGTCACCATGTTAGGTATGTATAAAACCATTGAAAACTCACAACACTCATTTTATAAACAAATGAAGGAAGGGTAAAGATTTTAAGTTGCTCTAAGCCACAGAACCCCATTTTTAGCCATGGTACACTGTACCACATCATCCAACAGAGTTACTTACATGTATAAAAGTTTGGGCATTCTTTTACAATTTCGTAAAAACAAATAAATATGCTGTAGAAAGAGGCAACCTCGCAGAATGGACTGCAAGTCAGAAATTTCAATTCTGTCTCTTGGTTTTCTCACCAATTTACTGTATGATCTGGGAAAAGTCATCTACTTCACAGGTCTCAGCCTCACATCCACAAAGTAACTGATCTCTGAAATATATTTTGACTTTAAATTTGTCTCTACTCTGGGATTTAGTTTCTCACTGGGACAGCCTGATCCCCTTAAAAGACAGATTACCAAAGCATAACAATTACATGACCTATGATATTATTTTGCTAAGATTTTTCACAAAACCCCATCATCATCAGAGATATGGTAACTCCTGGAGAGACATCACACACTTTGCAGGTTTGGAATGCCCAGTTCCCATCCTTGCTCCATCCCATACTGCAGGAGACACAAAGGGAGGAGGCAAGAAATTTCTGCAAAAACCCCACGAAGGGATAATAGACCACTTGTACTTCTGCTTAATGTTCTCCACAGGATGCAGTCAAACAATGGGCATCAGTCACAGAAGTCATCATTTTGATTTGTTTCCTAATCTAATGTATTCTGCAAACTATAATTTCTCTTTTTAATTCCACAGAGCATACTGTTTAATGTACATAAACAGTATACATTCAAAGACCCTAATGCACACATCACATTATTGTGTTTCTACATCAGCATCTTCACGTGACCCTCCAGAAGTGTTCTTCAACTGCTTGTGGCAGACATAAGTTATATGGATGACAAATAGGAACAAGAAATTTTGGATGAATGAACAAATTAAGAAAAAAACAGATTAAGGGAAATAGAGCTGCAAATCAAAATGCTGAACACACAAATAATATCTCTATTTTTTAAATGACAGTATTAGTATCATTGTTATTTTAGAACTAGGAGTGATCACACATCATGGGAGTTAATGACTTGTGACAAGAAGGAAATTGCTCAGAAGTTATGTGAACTGACCCCAAACACAGGTTGGCTAGATATGACACTTAGAACGTGCAATATGGATGGTGGTCTATCAGGTTCTGTGTAATACACACTCTTTATTATTGGTATTTGCATTCTTCTGAGAGTATTTTTTGGGAAATGTCCCTAGGGACAAGAGTACCCATGACCCTGTACATCAGGGGGAAATCTGCAGGTGACGATGCAGAGTGACGTTGCTAATAAAGGTATGTAGATGTAGGAAATATCAACATATCCCTGGTATCATTGATTTCTGTAATATGGCTTTTTACACAAAATCACATTACAGTCTTTTTCACAATAACCAAAGCTGAGAACTCAAAACCAAATGTGTGAGGTTTTCTGTTGAAGAGGTCACTGTGAGTATCAATTTTCTTACTTGCTTGGGATATTTACCCAATTTTAAATATATAAGAAAAAAATTGAAATTGATGATGTCAGCCATCCCTTATAGACACATCAACATGAACAAGCATCCACACATGAAAATACTTTCACAAGAGCTAAGTAATTCAGAAGAGAAATTATGGCACTTGAGTGTAAAACAGAAATAAGAAAAAACAGATTGAACATGGTAGGAGGGACAGTTTCACATTACCCATGTCATTTTTTTCCCAAACTAAAATGCAGAGAGAGGTACCATTCACATGGAAAGAGGCAGATAAACTGAGTACCCAAATTCACCATGAGCCACAGTATCAGGCCTTCTCCATTGAATCCTGGCACCAGGCCAGGCCCCATGGTCCTAGGCTCCAGGCTTGGCCTCATGGCCTCAGGCACCAAGCCAGCACCTGCAGATTCAGGCTCCAGACTCTTTCACCCACTGACCCAGATACCAGGTCAGCCCATGTGAGGACTCCAATGGCAAGTCTACCTGCAGACACTGGCAGCCAGCCTGTCCAAAATCCCTGGACAGGCTTACTGGTATAAGGCTTTCTCTGCTGAAGCTGGGCTGTAACGACTGGAAGAGGTACCTATTTTTTCAAAAGTTCAGATACTTCTTCAAAATTACAAGGATCATGAATAATCAGGGATCCATGGTACCAGCAAAAAAACAAAAACAAAATAAAGCATCAGTAGCTGATCCTAAATAAATTAAGATCTATTAATGGCCTGACAAAGAATTCAAAATTACCAACTTAAAGAAACTCAGTGAGCTATAAGAAAACAGACAACTAAGCAAAATCAGGAAAACAATACATGAACAAAATTAGTAGGTTAACAAGCAGATACCATGAAAAAGAACCAAACAGAAATTCTGGAAATAGAAATACAAAGACTGAGCTGAAAAATTCCATACAGAATTTCAACAGCAGACTCAAGCAGAAAAAACAATTGGTGAGTTCAAAGACAATTCATTTGCAATTACCTGGTCAGGGAAAAAAAGTAAAAAAGATGAAAAAAGCAAATAAAGCCTGTAAGTCTTGTGGAACATCATCAAGTGAGCCAGTATATACGTAATGGGAATCCTACAAGGAGCAGAGACAGAGAAAGGGAAATAAAGCTTATAGAAAGAAATAATGACAGAAAACTACTCAAACCTGGAGAGGGAAACAAAAATCAGATCGATGAAACACAAAGAAAACCTTTTTACATTGCATTAGTCCATTTTCATACTGCTATGAAGAAATATCTAAGACTAGGTAATTTATAAAGAAAAAGAGGTTTAATGGACTCACAGTTCCACATGGCAGGGAAGGCCTCACAATCATGACAGAAGGCAAAGGAAGAGCAAAGGCACATCTTACATGGTGGCAGGCAAGAGAGCACATGCAGGGAAACTGCGATTTATAAAACCATCAGATCTTGTGAGACTTATTCACTATCATTAGAACAGCATGGGAAAAACTAGTCCCCATGATTCAATTACCTCCCACCAGGTCCCTCCCACAATACATGGGGTTTATGGAAGCTACAATTCAAGATGAGATTTGGGTGGGGACACAACCAAACCATATTATACATCAAATGTGAAAATATCTTCACCAAGATGAATTATAATCAAGATCTCAAAAGTAAAAGACAAATAATTTTTAAAACAGCAAGAGAAAAGTGGCTTTTCATATACAAGTGAACCATTATAAGACTATCAGCATATTTCTTAGCACAAATCTTGCAGGCCAGGAAAAAGTGGCATGATATTCAAAGTGCTGAAAGATAAAACTGCCAGCCAAAGATACTATACCAAGAAATGCTGCCCTTCGGAAATAAAAAAGATAAAAGCTATCCCAGAAAAACAAAAGCTAAGAGAGTTTATTACCACTACACCGGCCTTATGAAAATGCTAAAGGGAATTCTTCAAGTTGAAACAACAGGACACTAACAAACAATGTGAAAATAAAACTCATTGTAAAAGTAAGAATATAGTCAAATTCAGAACATTCTAATACTGTAATTGTGGTGCACAAATCACTTTTAACTCTAGCAAAAAAAGTCTTAAAAATAACTAGATTTGTGGTAACTTGTTAATAAATACAAATTACAAAAAGATGTAAATTGAGACATCAATAATATAAAATGTGGAGGAAGGAGAAATTAAAGTGTAGAATTTTTATGAAAATTTATCCTCTTAAAATAGAACATACATATATATGTGTGTATATATATATATACACACACACACACACACATAAATATGCATATATATAGTTGTTGTTTTTGAGACAGAGTCTCACTCTGTCACCCAGGCTGGAGTGCAATGGCTTGATCTTGGCTCACTGCAGCCTCCACCTCCCAGGTTCAAGCAATTCTCCTGCCTCAGCCTCCTGAGTAGCTGGGACTACAGGCGCATGCCACCATGCCCAGCTAATTTTTGTGTTTTTAGTAGAGATGAGGTTTCACCATGTTGGCCAGGGTGGTCTTGATCTCCTGACCTCATGATCCACCTGCCTTGGCCTCCCAAACTGCTGGGACTACAGGTGTGAGCCACTGCACTCAGCCAAAGTAGAATATTATAACTATAGACTGTTTTCTGTTACATAAGCCTCATTATAACCACTAAGAAAAAGTCTCTAGTAGATACTCAAAAGAGAGAGAGAAAGGAATCAAAACATATCACTACAAAAATCATCAAATCACAAAGGAAGCTGGCAAGAGAGAAAGAAACAAAGGAACTAAAAAATAGTCAGAAGAACAATAAGTTCTAAGCTAGCAATAATTACTTTAAACATAAGTGAATTAAATTATTCAATCAAAAGACATAAAATTGCTAAATGAATTAAAAAAACATAATTCAACTACATGCTACCTATAAGAGACTCACTTTAGATTCAAAGGTCTACATAAGCTGAAAGATAAGGGACAAAAGAAAAGATACCCCATGCAAATATGAACAAAAAGAAAGCAAAAGTACCTACATGTATATCAGAGAAAATAAAATAAGATTAAAAAAAAAAAGAGACAAAGAAGATAATTATATAATGATAAAATGACAATCTATCAAGAGGATATAATAATTGTAAATACATATGCAAAGAGCACTGAAGCACCTAAATACATACATCAAATATTAACAGAACTGAAAGGACAAATAGACAACAATACAATAATGTTAGGAGACTTCAATACCCCACTATCAGTGATGCATGGATCATCCAGACAGAAAATGAATAAAGAAACAGCAGACTTGGCCAGGTGCAGTGGCTCATGCCTGTAATCCCAGCACTTTAGGAGGCTGAGGCAGGCGGATCACCTGAGATCGGGAGTTCGAGACCAGTCTAACCAACATGGAGAAACCCTGTCTGTACTAAAAATACAAAAATTAGCCAGGCTTGGTTGTGCATGCCTGTAATCCCACATACTCGGGAGGCTGAGGCAGGAGAAGGGATTGAACCTGGGAGGCAGAGGTTGTGGTGAGCTGAGATTGTGCCATTGCACTCCAGCCTAGGCAACAAGAGTGAAACTCCAAACAAAAAAAAAGAAAAAAGAAAGAAAGAAAAAGAAACAGCAGCAGACTTGAACAACAATATAGACCAAATGGACCTAACAGACATACAGACCATTCCAACCAGCAGCAGCAGACTACACATTCTTTTCAAGTACCCAAGGAACATGCTCTAGGATAGATCATATAGATCATATGTGAAGCCACAAAACTAGTCCTAACAAATTTAAGAAGACTGAAATTACAACAAGTATCTTTTTCCAACCACAGGTGTATGAAACCAGAAATCAATAACAGAGGAAAACTGGAAAATTCAAAAACACGTAGAAATTAAACAACACACTTCTGAACAATCAATAGGCCAAAGAATAAATCAAAAATAAATTTCAGAAGTCTTGAGATAAATAAAAATGGAAACACAACATTGCAAAACTTACGAGATGCAGCAAAAAAAAAATTCTAAGTAGAAAATTTACAGTGAGAAACCCCTATATTAAGAAAAAAGAGACATCATAAAACACACAAAGGTATAAAACTCGTAAGTCTTATAAACAATTACACAAAAGGGGAAGAAAACGAACTCAAATGTCAGTACAACATAACTCCAAGAAGCCACAAAGAGAAAAAGAAAAAAAGAATCCACAAAACAACTAGATAACAATTGACATTATGACAGGAATAAAACATCACATATCAATATTTACCTTGAATGTAAATGAATTAAATGCTCTACCCGAAAGATATAAATGGCTGGACGGGTTTTTTAAAACATGAACTAACTATATGTGCTTACAAGAAACACCCTACTGATAAAGACACACAGACTGAAGGTAAAGGGTTAAATTTCATGGAAACAGAAACCAAAAGTGAGCAGGAATACCTATACCTATATGAGATAAAACAAATATTAAATCAAAAACGGTAAATCGTGCATTTCTAAGGAGCATGACCTCTGATTTTGCCCATCCCAAGCAGCAAATTCACCTAACCTCAGGCCCAGCCTAGCCTTGACTGTCAATTATGTTTCTATATATTGACAATAAACTATCTGAAAAAGAAATTAAGGACGCAACTCTGTGTAAAAGAATGTTAAAAACATGAATTTAACAAAGAGATGAAAAATCTATACACTGAAAACTATCAAACATTGATGAAAGAAATTGAAGACAACAAATGAATGGAAAAATATCCCATGTTCATGGACTGGAAGAATTATCATTAAAATATCCATACTACCCAAAGCTATCTACAGATTTAGTGCAATCCCTATCAAAATTCCAATGGCTTTTTCATATAAAAAGAAAAAAAAAATTCTAAAATTTATATGGAACCATAAAAGGCCCTGAATAGACAAAGCAATCTTGAGCAAGAAGAATAAAGCTGGAGGCATCACATAGCCTGATTTTAAATTATATTACAAAGCTATAATAATAAAAAGGGTAGAGTACTTGCATAAAAACAGACATATAGACCAATGGAGATGAATAGAAAGCCGTCAAATGAATCCAAATGTGAACCAAACACATTTATGGTTGACTGATCTTCAACAAAGGTGCCAAGAACACAAGAACATACAATAGTCAAAGAATAAATGGTGTTGATAAAACTGGATATCCACATGCAGGAGAATAAAACTTAATCTTTATCTCACTTTATATTCAAAATCCAACTCAATATGAATTAAAGACGTCACTGTAAGACCTCAAACTAAACGGATAGCAGAAAACGTAGGGGAAAGACTTCTTGACATTGGTTTGTAAATAGGCTTTTGGCTATAACCTCAAAAACCAAACAGGCAAAAATTGGCAAATTGAGTTTGATATGGTTCAGATATTTTTTCACTCCAAATTTCATGTTGACATATAATCCTCAGTGTTGGAGGTGAGGCCTACTGAGAGGTGTTTGGGCCATGGAAACAGATCCCTCATGAAGAGCTTGGTGCTGTCCTCATGATATTAAGTGAGTTCGGGCTCTGAGTTCACACAAGTTCTGGTGTTTTAAAGTGTGTGGCACCCCTTCCTTGTCACCACCCTCACCATGTGACATACCTGTTCCCCTTGCTCTCTGCCATGATTGGAAGCTTTTGGAGGTCTCCCTAGAAACCGAGCAGATGTTAATGCCATGCTTGTGCAGCCTACACAACCATGGGCCAATTAAACCTCTTTTCTTTATAAATTATGGAGCCTCAGGTGTTTCTTCATAGCATGGCAAAAACCACCTAATACAGATTTGTATCAAACTAAAATCTTTCTGCACAGCCAAGGAAACAATCAATAGAATGAAAAGTCAAACTATGATATAGGAGAAGATATTTGTATACCATTTATCTAATAAGGGTTAATATTCAAATATATAAAATACTCAAACAACTCAATAGTGAAAAAACAAATAACGCAACCTAAAAATAGACAAAAGACCTGGGCCAGGCATGGTGGCTCACACCTGTAATCCCAGCACTTTGGGAGGCTGAGGTGGGCAGATCACAAGGTCAGGGGTTCGAGACCAGCCTGACCAACATGGTGAAACCCCGTCTCTACTAAAAAAAGAAGAAAAAATACAAAAATTAGCCAGGCATTGTGGCATGTACCTGTAATCCCAGCTACTCAAGAGGCTAAGGCAGGAGAATTTCATGAACCCATGAGGTGGACGGTGCAGTGAGCCAAGATTGCAGAGCAAGACTTCATCTCAAAATAATAATAAGACCTAATAGACATTTCTCCAAGGAAGACATACAAATGCAGGTACAGGAAAAGATGTTCAACGTCACTAATCACTAGAGAAATACAAATCAAAACCATAAGATATTACCTCACATGTGTTAGAATGGCTATTATCAATAGGACAAAAAATTACAAGTATTAGTAAAGATATAGAGAATCTTTGTACACTGTTATCTGGAATGTAAATTTGTACAGTAAGTATGGAAAACAGTGTAAAGTTTTGTCAAAAAAAAAAAAGAAAAATAGAACTATCTATGATCCAGCAATCCCACTTTGAGGTATATATCCAAAGAAAATAAGTATGTCAAAGAAATATCTGCACTCCCATATTTACTACAGCATTATTCACAATAGCCAAGACACGGCATATATCTAAGTGTCCTGTGATTTTCCTTTGGCCTAAAACAAAGTTCTTTCTATTGCAATGGGTGAATGGAAAAAAAGTGTGGTACATATACAATGCGATATTATTCTATCTTTAAAAAGAAGGAAATCCTGCCATTTGCTACAACATAGATTAAACAAAGTGGACATTAAGTTAAATGAAAGACAAATACTGCATGATCTCACTTAGATGTGGACTCTAAAATAGTGAAACTCATAGAAGCAGAGTGTAGAATGGAGATTTCCAGGAATGGGGATGGGGAAATAGGGAAATGCTGGTCAAAGGGTACAGTGTTTCAGGATACAGGGTACAAAGTTATGCAGGATAAATAAGTTTTGTAGATCTAATGTACAGCCTGGTGACCGTAGTTAATAATTCTGTGCTGCAATTCACAATTACAAAGATGCAAAACCAACCTAAGTCCCCACCAACCAGTGAGTGAATAAACAAAATGTAATATATATATATCATGGAATAGTAGCCACAAAAAAGAACAAAATGTCTTTTGCAGCAACTTGGATGGAGCTGGAGGACATTATTCTAAGTGAAGTAACACAGGAGTGGAAAACCAAAAACTCTATGTTCTCACTCACAAGTGAGAGCTAAGCTGTGGGTATGCAAAGGCATACAGAGTGATATCACGACTCTAGAGACTCAGAATGGGGAGAATGGGTGGGGAGCTACGAATAAAAAAACTACACTTCGCCGGGCACAGTGGCTCATGCCCGTAATCTCAGCACTTTGGGAGGCCGAGGTGGTCAGATCACCTGAGGTCAGGAGTTCAAACCAGCCTAGCCAACAGTGAAACCCCATCTCTACTAAAAATACAAAAATTAGTGGGGTATGGTGGGGGGTGCCTGTAGTCCCAGCTACTCAGGAGGATGAGGCAGGAGAATAGCTTGAACCCAGGAGGTGGAGGTTGCAGTGAGCCGAGATCGCACCATTGCACTCTAGCCTGGGTGACAGAGGAAGACTCCAGTTCAAAAACAACAACAACAAAAACAAAAAAAACAAAAAAACCCACTACACTTTAGGAACAATGTACACTACTCCAGTGATAAGTGCCCTAAAATCCCAGAATTCACCACTATGTAATTCATCCATGTAACAAAAAAAAAACACTTGTACGCCAAAAGCTACTGAAATAAAAATTTAAAAAAATACAAAAACATACCGTGCTGTATCCTTGAAATTTGCTAAGAAAGTAGATCCCAAATGTTCTCACCAGAAAAAAATACAGTAACTATATGAGGTAATAGATACGTTAATTAGCTTGATTAGGATAATCATTTTATAATGTATATGTATACTAAAATGTCATGTTGTACACCTTACATATATACAACTTTACTTGTCAATTATGCCTTTTAAAAAGCTGGGAGAAGAAGACTAATTCACCTTAGGAATAAAAATCAAAAGAGAAACACATATTGTGAATGTTGTCATTGTTCTTCCTCACCATGAACATGTATTGGAGCTTAGAATCCTCCCTGGATTCACATGCTTTAATGGTCATTACTTTGTAGGTAATGGGTAGAAGGAAAGAATACATTTTATTGTCACAACCAGGTATGGGTATGGCAAATTCTTTCCCTGCCTTCCTATGGAACGGAGTCATTTTCAACTCTGTTCAATAGCTAATGATCATAATAGGATAGAGTACTTACGTCAGGAAATGATCTAAGCATTTGGTATATATTTACTAATTAACTCTTTAAAACACCTCCACAGAGTAGGTAATTTTGTTTCCACTTTACAGATGAAGAAACTGAGGCACAGAGGAGTTTTGGGTCTTCCTCAGGACCATAAGACTAGCAAGGGGCAGAGCTGGAGTCTGAACCCAGCCAGCCGGGCTCCCGCCTCTGCACTTGGGTGCAGCACCTGCTAGTGCTAACGAGCATGATGCTGGTGATTTTCTTCTGAAGCCAGTGACTTACTGTTGTGTATCTATGGGCCTTTTTTATCCTTTCTAGTTTTTAAAGCGACCTTAGCTTGAAAGAATTCTCTTGGGGGAAAAAAACATGTTGAGTGAGAAAAGCATAGAGAAGGCTGTCGGAAATCTTAAGTCCACACACAAATCCCTTTGGACTATCAAAGTGGGTTTTTTCCTCAATCAACAAGCCTTTGATCACTCACCACCAGGCAAAATTAAAACACCAGAAACCCATGTGATATACAAACCATGTGACCAGGACTACATAACCCAAGACTCTAGTATGTGTCCAAATTCATTTTAAGTTTTCCATAAGTATTTTGCAGTTTGGAGTTTGGAAAATCACACAAAATTGCTCTATGTCCTGAGTGCATTACTGACAATTCATTACTTAAATAACTATCTTCATTCCAGAGATTGAACTCCGTCTAGGCTCTGCACTCTATATAATAACTTATCTTGATTCCATCTAACATACATGTCAGCATCAGGGCGCAAAGAGATAGAGCTACAGGCAGAAAGGAAGAGGAATCTGAGAATCCAGAATTGATGCTTGGTAGCTAAAAATGGACAGACTAGTCATGGCAAAGGAAATTCAGTCTTTCTGACTGTACCAATGGGAGCTTTTTAATTTGTGTTACTTATATGGCTCTCTGAGGGTCCTTGGAGAATGGGAATATTTGTTTGCAAAATGCCTATCACTGTCACGAATAGCCAGGTTCTTTGAAAAGCGTACTCTTCCTTGTTAGGCACATTAGAACAAGCATCCACCTCCCTAAGGACACTAGATCCAAGAATTGCAGCAATGCTAAATGCACTTGTGAATGCTTAAGATGGAAATGAGAGAAAATAATGGAATGGAGATTTGGTGCTAGAATTATGTCTGAGCTGAAGCTTAACCCCAAATCTAACTCAGTATCCGTCACTGGGCCTTGCAACATAGTGGACACATAATAGAGAATGATAGATTCACCCAGAGGAAAGCTATTTCCTCAGATATACTAGTAACCAATGGAACTGACTACAAAACTCATCCATTTATTTGTGAATCAGCATACACCCCCACACACCCATTACACACACTTACGGACACTGAAACACGTTTTGTACTTTTACTGTGACAGGGGCTTTTTGATAATTTTTTATTTCATTGCTTAAAGTTCTGGGTGGGACCTGCTAAACTGATGCAATGACTCACTAATGAGTCATAACCCATAATTTAGAAGCCACTGGGAGCAAGAGAGTGGGAGAGGTGGGAGAGGAGCAGTTTACGCTGTGTGAAGTCAGATAAAGGATCATTGAGGATGTGAGATGTGTTTTGCAAAGTGGGGCATGTTCACAAGAAAGTCAAGAAGGGAAGTGTGTTAGTCCATTCTCACATTGCTATAAAGAACTGCCTGAGACTGAGCAGATTATTTAAATAAAAAAAAAAAAAGAGGTTAATTGACTCATGGTTCCACAAGTTGTACCAGAGGCATGGTTAGGGAGGGCTCGGGAAAGTTACAATCATGGTGGAAGGGCAAACGGGAAGCAAGCACATATCCACATGGCGGTGACAGAGAGAGAGAGAAAGGAAAAGTGCTACACAATTCTGAACAACCAGATCTCATAAGAACTCACTATCACAGGAACAGCAAGGTGGAAATCTGCCACCACAGTCCAATCACCTCTCACCAGGTCCCTCCCTCCAACATTGGGAATTACAGTTCAACATGAGATTTGGGTGGAGACACAGAGCCAAACCATATCAGAAGGAACTTTCCAGACCAAGGGAGTAGCATGAGGAAAGGATGGAGACACCCTGGTGTCCCCAGAGCATGTGAAGTGTGAACAAAAAGGGAGTTGAGAGCAACAGAGATGAAGCTAGGGAGAGAGAAGGGGACCAGCTGTGGAAAGTCTCTCTTCCATCAGTAATGAGTTTAAAAGGATCCTCTAAGGGTATGAGTAAAAAAGTGATACTTTTTGTGCTTCGGAAAATCACTTAGTTGGTTTATTTCTTGTATTCATTAATTCACCAAGGATTTGTGAACACATACAATGAGCTTTGCCCAGCACAGCCGTGTGTGGAATGGACAAGAGAGGGACACAGTTTGTGTTTATGGCAGTAACTTAATCCCAAATCCTTAGGAGCCAAGCTAGAGAGCAGCAGGAGGAATGCATCCCAGTAATGCATTGGAGCTTGAATCAAGAACACTCTTTGTGATAGGGATGTGGGAGGAGAGGCCTGAATGAGTCTTAAAGGATGGAGAGGAAGTTAACCACTGGGGGAGAAAAGGAGATGATATTGCAAAGGTGTGAAAGTGTGAAGGAGTCCAGCAGGTTAGGGAACAAAAGAAAAGTTTGGAGTGGCAGCACGTGAAAGGAGGTTTAGAGTTGTGCTTGGAGAAGTGGGTTGACTTGGGGAGATTTGCTCAGGCCTTTGGACTCTGTTCTGGAGAACATGGAGGATATTGAAGCTGCAGGAGGGTGGGACGGTGATATGGTTTGGCTGTGTCCCCACCCAAATCTCATCTTAAATTGTAACTCCCACAATTCCCAGGTGTTGTGGGAGGGACCTGGTAAGAGGTAATTGAATCATGGGGCAGGTCTTTCCCTATGTTGTTCTTGTGATAGTGAATAAGTCTCACAAGACCTGGTGGTTTTAATAAAACGGGAGTTTCCCTGCACGAGCTCTCTCTCTTTGTCTGCCGCTATCCATATAAGATGTGCCTTGCTCCTCCTTGCCTTCTGCTGTGATGGTGAGGCCTCCCCAGCCATGTAGAACTGTAAGTCCATTAAACCTCTTTTTCTTCCCAGCCTTGGTCATGTCTCTATCAGCAGTATGAGAAAAGACTAATACAGATGGGCAGGGACAGCACCATTGGATTCCTATTTCCAAATATAGAAAAATCAAAATAACTAAGAGTAGTGGATAGGAAATGGAAGAAATTACTAAGAAATTGACATATAGAAAACCAATATTTTAGCTCTAAGAGGGTTTTTACTTACTGCATTGTTGTTAAGTTATTGCAGTGAGTGGCTTGATTGTGCCCCTCTTCCAGACCCTGTTCCTCTAGAGTTGTTTCCAAAACCCACAGTCATAAAGCCAATTATGAAAAGCAGAGCCTGTTCATTTATTTAGTAACCAAAATAGAAACAATATTTACTAGTACCTGTAACAGTCGTTTTCAGCCACAAAAGATCATTTTAGCAAGTGCATGTCTTTGGTTTATACCTCTCATTACAAGCTAGAGAAGCAATGAAGTTAAAGGGAAACGGGTTAGTTTCTTAACAGTTGCTCCTCTTCTTGAAGGTAAAAGTATTTTTCAGACAGAGGCTGTATTAGTCCATTTTTACACTGCTATAAAGATACTACCTGAGGCCGGGCGCGCTGGCTCATGCTTGTAATCCCAGCACTTTGAGAGGCCGAGGCGGGCGGATCACGAGGTCAGGAGATCGAGACCATGGTGAAACCCCATCTCTACTAAAAATACAAAAAAAAAAATTAGCCGGGCATGGTGGCAGGTGCCTGTAGTCCCAGCTACTTGGAGAGGCTGAGGCAGGAGAATGGCGTGAACCCAGGAGGCGGAGCTTGCAGTGAGCCGAGATTGTGCCACTGCACTCCAGCCTGGGCGACAGAGTGAGGCTCTGTCTCAAAAAAGAAAAAAAAAAAGATACTACCTGAGACTGGGTAATCTATAAAGAAAAGAGGTTTAATTGACTCACAGTTCTGCATGACTGGGGAGGCCTCAGGAAACTTACAATCATGGCAGAAGGGGAAGGGGAAGCAAAGCACATCTTACATGGCAGCAGGCAAGAGAGAAAGAAAGGGGATGTGCCAGACATTTATCAAACAACCCAACAAGATCTCTTGAGAACCCACTCACTGTCATGAGAACAGCATGGAGGAAACTGCTCCCATAATTCAATTACCTCCCACCAGGTCCCTCCCTCGATATGTGGGGATTACAATACGGATTACAATTGGAAATGAGATTTGGATAGGGACGCAGCCAAACCATATCAGAGGCTAAAATTTTACCCTGCAGGTTGGAGATGGAGCCAACCTAGATAAATGTTTAGCAGACCAGCCTCAATAGGGAAGAGATTTGCCACTCTCTATTCCGGGAAGAGGCACCAAACTCCATGACTTTAGAACTGCAGCCCACCATGGGGTGAGGAGAGACCAAGAGGCCTACCAGGCTCTTTCCTGGAGCTAGGAAAGAAAACCCCTTGCATTGATTGTCTTCTATCCCAGCTATGGAAGGTGCGCATTACAAATCACTGACCCAGAGAATCTGATGGATGCAGGGGGATTGAGATAGTACGCTGGCTGCTAGACAGTGGAAGCCTGGTTAAAGGAATAAATTCAACTTCAAAAATCTTTGGGGAGCACCTGCTATGCACATCAGTGCAGAATATTTTCTTCCTCTTGACACATGAGAGAGCACATTGAGAAGTTATGGACACAGGAGGAAAAAGAGCAAAGGACATGAGCCTCAGTCTCAATTCTGTCACTTACAAACAATGACCACAGGCAATGTGTTTTGCCTCTGTGTGCCTCAGTTTACTCATCTGTGAACAGTTTGAGCAAGAGTACCTCTAGCTTTTACATTCTGCAAGTATATGGCTGACAATCTTGAAGCCAGAAAGGGAAATTCAAGCTGATAATGTGAGATTTTCTTCAGTGCATTCCTAGAAAGTAAGAGTAGAAAATGTTTTGTTTGGGAAAAGGAAGGAAATTGCTTTCTATCACTTAAGAATACAATTGTAGATCAACGTAGTTTTGTCTCACATTTTAACTGTTATTTGACTATGAAGAGAACATGTCTTCTAGTTGGTTGATGAGAAAACTGGACTTCAGCCCGGCACAGTGGCTCTGCTTGTAATCCCAGCACTTTGAGAGACCGAGGTAGGCATATCGCTTAGGGACAAGGACCAGCCTGGCGAAACCCTGTCTGTACTAAAAATACAAAAAATTAGCTGGGCGTTGTGGCACATGCCTGTAATCCTAGCTACTTGGGAGTCTAAGGCACAAGAATCGCTTGAAGACAGGAGGCTGTGGAGGATGCAGTGAGCCAAGACTGCACTCCAGCCTGGGTGACAGAACAAGACACTGTCCGGAGGAAAAAAAAAAAACCTGGACTTAATTCAAAGCTCCAACCTAGTGATTTTCAGGAAGAAAAAAGTACTAAATATATAATCAGGATAAAACTAAACTCACCCTAATTAGCACCTGAAAGTGTGTTTGACTTCATTAGTCATTAGAGAAATGCAAATCAAAACTACAATACGGTACCACCACACAGCCACTAGGATGGCTACTATTAAAAGAAAAACAAGCATTGGCAAGGATGTGAAGAAATTGGAACCCTGTGCACCGTTGATAGGAAAGTAAAATGGTGCCACCTCTGTGGAAAACAGCGTGGCAGCTCCTCAAACAATTCAACCTAGAATTAACATGTGATCCAACAATTATTCTTCTGGGAATATGCCCTGAAGAATTGAAAGCAGCATTTCAAAGAGATAGTTGTACACCCATGTTCATAGTAGCAGCATTCACAATAGCTAAACTGTAGAAGCAACCCAAGTGTCCATTAACAGAGGAATGGATTAGCAAAAGTGATGTGTATATACAGAATATAATTTAGTCTGAAAAATGAATAACATTCTGACACATGCTACAATATAGATGAGCCCTGAGGACATTATGCTAAGTGAAATGAGCCAATCACAAAAAGACAAATACTGTATAATTTCATGTATATGAGATACCAAGAATAGTCAAGTTCACGGAGACAGAAAGTAGAATGGTGGATGTTAGGGGCTAAGGGAGGGAGAAAAGGGTAGTTGTTGTTTAATGGGTGCAGAGCTTCAGTTTTTTAAGATGAAAAAGTTCTGGAGATGGATGGTGGTGATGGCTGCACACAGTGTGAATGTACTTAATACCACGAAATGGTACACTTAAAAATGGTTAGGAAGTAAATTTTATGTTATGCGTATTTTATTGCAGTTTTTTTTAAAAGAAGACTCAGTCCAATCCAATAATTTCATAGTTTCTTTAGGTAGTATCCATAATGTTCTGATACTTCAGATAGCCACCCACTATTCTTGCTTCATTCTCCTAAAATCTAGTCTGGAAATGTCGTGGAAAGAGAGAGTCACCTATGGGAAAGAGTCAATCTCTTTCAGAATTACATCATATCCTTCCTCTGGTCTCTGAATGGAATCTTATTTTGACAAACATATTGCTCTCCCTCTTGCAGGGTGTGGCCAGCTAGTATGACCTGACCTGAGCTTGCTACACTTAGTACTGTGGCCACATTGTACTTACTGGTACAGATCTCTGACCTGCCATATTTTGTCTGCAGCCTTTTGGCCTGGTCTTCTGCTACAGTGAGCCCCACAGCAAGCCTGCTGGCTCCTAACTCAGAATCCACGTGATGTACGAACTAAGGAGACTCCAAAAATCAAAGCCTGAGAAGCTCCCTTCACCTGATTGCTGTAATAACCTGGCATACTTTGATGAGGCTGCAACTGGGTTAATGTGGGGGAAACTTGCCCTACGTGTTATCATTGTTCATAAAGGCCTAGATAGGTGATAACTAGAAATAAAGCATGAAACACTTTGCGACAAAGAGGGGACAAATCTAACTTAATAAAGAAGATATTACAAATTGGGGAAGCGCCAGAGATAACGATAATCAGATTAGAAGCTACTATCTATTGAGAACCAACTATGGCAGGCACTCTACACTCACAATCTCCTCTAGGTGTCCCTCGAATCCCTCCAGATGGTTATTATTACCTCCATTTTAAACATAGTACTTTGGAAGGTATGGATTACATAGGGAAGTGGAAGACCCTGGCTTTAAGCTTAGGTTTGTTTGACTTAAAATTCTGGGATCTGTCCACTGAGTCGTGGCCAAGCTCAGCCATCTATTAATCACTGTTTACTTAACAGTGATTAATTATGTTAGTCATTCAACCATAGTCTTTGGCAGTGGGCTCTAAATTTTATTGACTGCGCACTCATTATTTAAAGTAATTTGAGTACATACTACCCAAAATGTGTGTTTTAAAATTTATGTATAAGGTATATGTGCATACATGACATAATGTACTAGATCTGTTACAGAATTTATCCAAAAATAGAAATTTTTAAACTATGAATAACAAAGAATAGAATTCTACTAACTTCTTCCTGAAACCCTAGACTTGATAATGTGAGCTTCATGAAATGGTACACACTCCACCTTGGAGTGTGGTTTATCTGAATAAATAGACATGATCATTGAACATATTGAAAAACCCAAGTGACAGATTGATTCTCACATGATGCAGAGGTTGGACTTTTGAAAACTGAAACAAAAACATTAAATTGAGTCTGTATCCCTTCCACATACCTCAAATACAGTTTAGTCTGGCAATGTAGGCTCCCCCACCTACTGTGCCTCTCCACAGAAAAGGACCTAATTCAGAAGAGTAGGAAGGTACGCATTTTTCTGAAATTTAATGAAAGCATAAAGTATACACAGTTGCATTTTATGAGGTAAGACTTTTCATTCATAAATGATAACATAAGCCAAGAATAACTACATAGAGTATAGCAAAAAGAAACCTGTGATCCATGTATCTCATTCTGGAAGGGAAGATGATGCTAGTGCCAAGAATGGCCAAGATGGCATTTGCATAATATAATATAACTCAGGACCATCAGATAATTCACCAGAAATCAGAAGATAGAGGAAGAGAACTTCATTTCTGATCATGACTCTGCCATTGACTAGGTTTGCGGTGTTTTACCTCACTTGGTTTTACTTTTTATTTTGTCTGAAAAATATAATATCTACCAAAATACTTTAAAAATCCAATGCAAAGAAAAACAGTTCAAATGTCAGACTGGGCTACCTTAACTTAGGGATGGTGCCCGATTATTCAATCTCCTGAAGTACCTTCACACCGTGATTACTTGATAATGTTTTGTTGGGCTGACTTTAACAGAATACCAACAGTTATCAAGACTGATAGGGCATGGATGACACCAACATGCAAGTATTGGGTGCTGGTTGTGATTGAGGCACGGAGGAGTAGGTGGCTCACAGAAGTCCCTTCTGTGGCAGGGTTGTGTGTGTAGGAAGGATCTATTACTTCGTTCTCACATTGCTAATAAAGACATACCCGAGACTACGTAATTTATAAAGGAAAGAGGTTTAACTGACTCACAGTTCCACCCTGCTGGGGAGGCCTCAGGAAACTTACAATCATGACGGAAGACACCTCTTCAGAAGGCAGCAGGAGAGAGAATGAGTGCCTAGCTGAGGGGGAAACCCTTTATAAAACCATCAGATCTCGTGAGAACTCACTCACTATCACCAGAACAGGATGGGGGAAACCACGCCCATGATTCAATTATCTCCACCTGGTCCCTCCCGCAGCACGTGGGGGTTATGGGAACTACAATTCAAGATGAGATTTAGGTGTGAACACAGCCAAATCTTTCTCCCCACAGATGTGGTGGGGACAAACCATATCAGATGTATCCAGAATGAAAAGGAAATTAGACTGCACAAAGAGGAAAGAGAATGAAAGACACAGCTAACAAGGCTCAGACAAATTGAATGCCAACCAGAGTCAGCTCTGGCTGCTTGAGACGGCGAAACTGTCCCTCAGCCACACTGTGGCTCTCTCTTGAGTCAGTCTGTGCACAGAGACCTGGGTATGCAGGTTGGTAGACAGGGGTTCACGCAAGCAGACATCAAGGCAGAAGAGGCCACTTTCTCACCCTCATCCCATACCCCTCCATCCCAACTCCAAGTTTGAACTGTTTTCAAACTATTTGCCTTCTAGGCAACCTTGATGTCCATTTTAATTTCTTTTCACCTTGCAAAACGTTAATAGTTTTCAAAAAGGCACAGGCCCCGTTTGATTTCTCTCTGGAGCGGCTTTCCTCTGACCTGTGCTGTTGCAGCCTTAACTGCAGCCAAGTGATGCTCATTTTCATTTCTACCTCGTGGCATCTGCTTGGCCATATACTTACCCCTCATCTCGATAAAAACTGGTTATTTATGTAATCAAGATTTTGGAGAAAGAACTTTCCCATGTGTCCACAATAGTGGATTGAAAGAGAAATAATGAGAAGGAGATTAGTTGTTCTTTATTATAGCACTGAAGATAAATCAAAGACGTATACATCCGACTGCATTCGAACTGTGAAAGTCTGTAAATGAAAATTCATTAAGACTGTTACAATGAAAGCCACGAAGTGGGGAAAGATAGTTGCAATGTATGCATCTAACCAAAGGCTTGTCTCCAGAATATATAAAGTCATTCCTGCAAATAAATCCATAAGAAAGCCATCCCAATATTAAAAAATGGGCAAAAGGCTTGAATAGGTGTTTAACCAAGATGATATCCAAGTGACCAACATGTGTATTTAAAG
Organism: Hylobates moloch; assembly: GCF_009828535.3. Classification (NCBI taxonomy): domain Eukaryota; kingdom Metazoa; phylum Chordata; class Mammalia; order Primates; family Hylobatidae; genus Hylobates; species Hylobates moloch. The sequence continues at coordinate 6,725,350 of NW_026652277.1, read as the reverse complement.
GGCCCTTGACATAATTAGCCATCAGAGAAATGCAAATGAAAACCACAATGAGATATACAGTTGGAATGGCTACACTTGAAATGGCAAACAGTAAAACATTCTGGTGCAAACATGAAGCAGCTAGAGCTCTCATACACTGCTGATGGGGGTGTAAACTGGTGCAATCAGTTTGCAAATCCATTTGGCATTTCTAATAAAGCTGAATATACCTTATGATGTGCCTTATGATCCAGCAACTCCACTCCTGGGGATAGAAATGTATATTTGTGCCTCAAAGACATACATAAACATGTTCATAGAAACACTATTCACAATAGACCAAATCTGGAAACATCTAATGTTCATCAACAGAAGTATGAGTGAATAAATTGTAGGATACTCAAAAAAGGGACTAATAAGATTTTCAAAAATGCATCAACTCAGATCCATGCAACCACTTGGAAGAGTTTCACAAATATAAAGTTGGATGAGAAAAGTCAAAGAAGCACATATTTTTTATGACTCCATGTATATGAAGTGTAAAATTAGGTAAAACTACTTGATGGTGATAAAAGTCAGGAGACTTTTAAAAATGGGATTCCATTTATATAGTGTACAAAAATAGGCCCAACTAAGCTGTGCAGTTAGGAGTATGGATGCTGGTTACCCTGGTAGGGGTTAGAAACAGAGAAGGAGTACAAGGACTTTCAGAAGTGCTGGTAATGTTTTCTTGGAGATTTTTAAAAATAGGAAGCAGGAAGTGGCCATAACTTGGGAGAGAATCAAGAGGAACTCTAGATATTGTTAGTTCTCTGTTTTCTTATCTGAGCAGAAGTTATCTTGGTGTTTTTATTTTGTGAAAATTCATGGAGTTGTTTGTGGGCAACGTATGCATTTTTCTGTATGTATGTCATATTGCAATGAAGAGTTTACTTGTTTTGAACTTTGATGGAAAGCTAATTTGATAAGGCACTTTGATAAGTGTCCCAGAGTGATTGCTCTGTGATATGTAGAAACTAATTGCTGTCTTCCTAAAGAGTGATCAGAAGAAGCCATCCCATTACTGGGTATATACCCGAAGGATTATAAATCATGCTGCTATAAAGACACATGCACACGTATATTTATTGCGGCACTATTCACAATAGCAAAAACTTGGAACCAACCCAAATGTCCAACAACGATAGACTGGATTAAGGAAATGTGGCACATATACACCATGGAATACTATGCAGCCATAAAAATGATGAGTTCATGTCCTTTGTAGGGACATGGATGAAGCTGGAAACCATCATTCTCAGCAAACTATCACAAGGACAAAAAACTGAACACCGCGTGTTCTCACTCATAGGTGAGAACTGAACAATGAGAATACATGGACACAGGAAGGGGAACATCACACTCCGGGGACTGTTGTGGGGTGGGGGGAGAGGGGAGGGATAGCATTAGGAGATATACCTAATGTAAATGATGAGTTAATGGGTGCAGCACACCAACATGGCACATGTATACATATGTAACAAACCTGCACGTTGTGCACATGTACCCTAAAACTTAAAGTATAATAAAATAAATAAATTTTAAAAAAAGAAATCATTAGAAATTGTCAGAAATTAGATTCAAAGATGCATAAATGTTCCATGACCTGGGAAACTTACTCTGAAAATAATCTGCAACCCTATAGATGAAAAAGGAGGATGCCTCGATGACACGAGAGCAAAGACAGAGATAGAGAGGCGTCAGTGCAGTCAATGACACAGGAGGATCATTAATTGATTCCGTGCTGGAAAAATCACCTTTATCTTCAGTTCACACGGACAGACCTTAGGAGAGAACCATTCAAGACACCAACTCATGCCTTTTTAGATCCTGAAAAGATTTTCTGAATATAATGAGGCCCAAAGGGCTCATCACCTGTGTTTCCAGTACTATACTCTGTATTAGATATTGTATCACCACAACCAACTTTTCATCAGCATTGGGAGCTCAAAATACATGTGCACACCCACACAAAGAAAAAACATTTATTATACCAAAGTCTTTATTGTAGTCATTTCATGGGGCCCATTTCCTCTGTGAAACTTCAAATCAATTTCCTTGGGATGCCATTTAAGATGATTCATCCCCATTTTCATCCATTTTTCCCATTTCTTATTAAAGACCTTTAGCTTTCCGGAACAGAAGGCCTGATTTCCTTGTGCATGTCCTGCCTCTCATTTTCCATTTTGTTAGTTATATTTTCTTTTCGGGTTTTCTGAGAAGGACCAAAGTGTCTGAAATCTGTTGATGAATCATTTGTTCTCATTGTGTCCCTCCCCCGCAAGCCACAGCACACAGTACATTTCCAGAAAACCCACTTCCTTCATCCCAGCCCATGTGGCTTCATTGATTCAAAGAGACTCCCCCTCTCTGAGACTCAAGTGGCTACAGAAAAGGAATTCTGGGTTTGGTGCCAGTGCCAACAGGAGACTAAGGAGGGCTTCTCCTATCTCTATCATATACTTCATATTTTGATGTGAGAATTTGGAAATTACTCCACTGTATTGCACTGCAATGGAATAATCTCCAAACTATAATAGAATAATTTCCAAATTATCATATAATAATTTTCAGGTGCCCATGCTGTCATCGATTCCTTTAAGGCATCCTTTGTATAGAAGTTCTCTATTCTTCACTCTATCCAGGTCAACCAGGAATGCCTCGTGGTCTGTTTGACAAGCCTAACACTTACATGATAGGAGTATTAGAGAAATTCTAAACAAAATGCTGGAACGAGTGGGCTTCTCCAGCATTCCCTAGCTCCCCAGTTCTCCATCCTTTTACCCTTCCTACCATCTGTCCCACTGCATGTCCTTGAGAGCTCAGGTCCCTGATAATTCCTCTGTTATTAACTGAATGTTGTGTTCCCCCTCAAAATTCACATGATGAAATCCTAACACCTCTCAATGGAATGATATTAGGTGGTAGGGCCTTTGGTAGATGATTAGGTCATGGAGGTGAAGCTTCTAAGAATAGGATTAGTGCCCTTACAAGAAGAGATGTAAGAGCTTGCCCTTGCCCTTGCCCTCACTCTCTCCCTCTCCCCAAGTGAGGACACAGCAAGAAGGCAGCTGTCTGCAAACCAGGAAGAGAGCCCTCACCAGGTCAGATCTTCCAGCATCTTGATCTTGGACTTCCAGCCTCCAGAACTGTGAGAACCAAATTTCCATGGTTTGACCCCTAATCTGTGGTATTCTGTGATAGCAGCCCAAGCAGACTAAGACATCTCCCTCTAAGGTGTTTATCGTCTCAGGATTTTGGGTGCAGAAAAGATTCCTTTTACTTGTTCAATGGTTGATTCATTCATTTTACAAATGTTTATGACATATCGGTTTTGTGCAGGTCCTAAGCTAGTTACTGGGAATACAATTGTGGGTGCTACAAACACTATCCCTGCTCATAATGTAGAGGGAGAGACAGCCCCTCTCACATCTTCATAAAGACGTGTGCAATTCCAATGATTTCAAATGATATGAAGTAGCAGAGAGATGACACCACTAAAGCATATTTTTATTTTATTCAGCTAATGCTCACAGGGTACATACAATATACCAGGCACTGTTTCAAGCACTTTTCAAATATTAACTAATTTAATACTCCTAACAATCCTAGGAGGGAAGCATTGCATTGATCTCATTTTACAGATGACAAAACTGAGGCACAGTACATTAAATTGTTTGTAGATACACAGTTGACGTATGGCAAAGGCAGATTTGGAGCCCATGCAATCTAGTTCTGGGGGTTATATTCTGAACCTCTCGGCTTGCTGCAAAATAATGAGGATATTTGAACCCAGATACTGAGGTTCTCCCAGAGAAAACTGCATTCATGAGAATTTTAAAGCGTGACAAAAGAAGCGTAAAAAGTACAGATGATCTAATTTTAGTGGTCTTCTCGGTGAACTTCAGTGACCTTTCATAGAGGCTGCTCTGGGAGGATTTTAATCCATCAGAGAATCCAGGAATCAGCTATGACCAGCAGATACTAGAAATACTGCAGCGGCTGCTAAGCAAGCACAGAGCTGGGCTAGAGGGAGGTGGCAGGAGGTAACCCTAGAGACATGACTGCCCTTCAGTGGACCAGCCCTGCTCTCTAGAGTCCACACCCACTGGGCAGGGGCCAACCTTGTGTCAGGAGCCTGTGTCCAGGGGCCTGCCTGCCCTCCTTCCTGTCTTCCACTTCAAAAGTTGTGGTTAACATATCCCTAAATGTCTCCACAAGGCCTTGTGTGTCTGTGTGTGTGCCTGTGTATGTGCAAGTGTGCATGCATGAGTTTGTGTGTGTGTGCATGTGTGTTTGAGTGTGCATGTGTGACTGTGTGTGCAAGTGTGTATGCATAAGCATGTGTGAGAGATTGTGTGTGTGCTCATGTGTGTGTTTGTGAGTGTGTGTGCATGCAGTCAGACAGTTTAGGGCTATGCTGTCTTCTATGTCATAGCAAAGATTCTCAAGCAATAATGACACTGGTCATTTGGAAGGCTCCCAGCTGGGTCCTGCCCATTTTCATCCTAATGAGATTGTCATCCAAGCAGCTTTGGCATAGGTGAGTGCAGAGGTCAAGGGGTGCCTGCTCAGAAGCGAACTTTCCTAGAGAGCTGGTCGTCTGAAACATTTTTTAAAAAATTTAAATGCAGTACACCGGGAAGCACACAGGTTCAAAGTCAGTCCGACCTGGATTTGGAAACCTTCTTCACCATTCATTAGCAGTGTGAATGTGGACCAGCCAGTTAACCTCTCACTCTCCCAGTTTCCCTGTCTATAAAATGGCACTCACGTTACCTACCTAATGGGGTTATTGTGAAAATTAACAGTGTATGTACAAAGTACCCAGCTGAGTAACTCCATGGAGATGACTCTCCCTAAATGGTGGCGTTATTATTTGTGGAGTTTCTGCTTTGACTGTCGACTGTGCTCTCTGGCAGAATCTGTCCATAAGGAAGTCAGCAGCCTTGTGCACCAGCAGCCAGCTTCATGGCTCAGCAAGAGACAAGGCATCTGCCTGGGCCCCAGAGGGCAACCCATTGAACACTGGCCTTGGGTCATCCCCACCAGTGTCCCCAGGCATAGGACATAACAGCCCCAGCAGGCAGAGCTCACGGGAAGCCTGCTGCTCCCAGGGCTTTGGCATTTTTCCAGAAGAAAAAGGAGGAAGAAATGAAATGGCCTTTCCTCATTTGCTGTGCAGCCCTTTATCCAAGTGTAAATCAAACTCCTCCAACACACACCTGTACAACAGCTTGTAAACCGCAGGAGGGTAGGGATTTTGTCTGTCTTGTTCTTCAGTATGTCCTTGGTGCCTAGGACAGTGCCTGGCATAGAATAGGGGTCTGAATAGTAATCATGATAATAATGACAATACTTACTTGGTAGGTACTGCTATGTGCCACACCCTACCCTTATCACTACGTTAATATGATCACATAGAGTAGTGCTCCCCACAGCCTATCAGGGAGGTACTGAGATTATCCTGTTTTCCAGACTAGGAAACAGGCCTAAGGAGGGGAAGGGACTTGCCTAAATTGAGGCTCCCTCTTACTTGCTTCCTGTGTGATTCCCTCCTGTTGGCATCACCCCTGAAACTCCAAGCCCCCTCACTTTGCCCGAGAAGAGGAGGAGAGTGGAGAGGAAACCAGACAAGAAGACTCAAAACTGCACCTTCTGGGTGACAGAGGGGAGAGAGACAGACAGAGAAAGAGAGAAAAAGGGGATAATGAGAAAGAGAAAGGGAAGAAAGAACTGTGTTCGGCATCACTAGGGAAGCGGTGCCTTGGCTCTCCACTGGCAGTCACTGGATAAGGAGTGATGATGGCATCCTGATGCATGGGAGAATCCTTGGGGAACTGCCCCATGCAATCACTGAAGCAGGGGATTGTGACATTGCAACGTCTTTCTGGTGAGCCTCAGACTCCTGTCCTCCTGCCACATTTATTGTTAACAGCAGGGGCCGCGGTATGTATCCCAGAAAGGTGACAACTTTGGCTTCAGAATAACTATAATAATTATAAACAAAATAGTTATTAAAAAATTAACTTTAGAGATTCCTAGAGCAAGTGGAAAAATCAGGCACCAGAATCTCACATTGAAGAGATACATGCATGCAACCTGTCCAGCACAGGATGAATGTATATCTAAAACTCATCAGAAACTTTTGACAAATAGTCCTCTAGATTTAAAATACAGTTTCCAGAATACTCTGGAGTTCATCCTTTGCCTTTGTCCGAAACATCCTTCATGGCAGGCACCGCCCCCGCCCCGTACCTTCGTTCTCACTGGAACCTCTTCTCTTCCCACTGGTGTTCCTATCTGCATATACACTTGAGGTCACTTCCTCAGATGAAAGCAACAAGCATTTCTTCCCTCCAAAAACTACATGCAAAATTTCTCAAATACTTTCATGAAATTCATAGATCCCCTAAACTTCATTCATATATTCTTCTGTGGTTATGGACCCCCCTCCCCACAAAAAAAAATTCTATAAGTGGCCTTGTATAAATAAAATATCAGCAACAAACATAAATGCAACCTCCAAGAAGTACCTTGGGTTATTCTGCCAACATCACACAAATCTCTTCTATAACTTGGCCTAAAGACCTCAACAGCCATGTACTGACATTCTTGAGTTTGACAATTAAAATAATCTAGCACAATCTACTTGCTCCTTAAGGAAGAGATGTATTACTTGCTGGGGCCTCAGAAATCCCAATCCTGGTCTAAGGGAACTTTCTGTTGAATGCTGATTCCAACTGTTTATTGGAAAATGGCTCAAAGGAGCATTGGATAGAGGCAGAGCCCCTCTGAAATGCCACACAGTCTGTGCCTTCCAGAGATCCAGCCCCTGCATCCTGAGGCTAAGCCACCTACCCAAGCCGACCCTGGTTACAGTATACACTGGACAGTCCTCTAATTCAGGAACAGGTTTTTTGGAAGCCTGTAATTCTACTCTTTTCCTAATCCCTGTAAAATTAATCCAGACATTTCCACACTTCCCTAAAGCTCTACCTACCCTCTCAAGTGTAGCTCTCTAGGGAAGCTCTTGTAGGCTTTTGTTTGCTCAATAGACTCAAGCCACTTCACTATTGCTTTGCAAAACTCATCAACCGAGGGTTTGGTCATCAACCGAGGGTTTAGTCCGCAACTCGTTCTACTTGTATTTTGGTTTTTAGGTGTGAAGAGCTTTTGCAACTTACTAGGCCTCCTGACCTTCCCTTCCTTTTCCTGGCCTATTTGCAACTTGTGGTGAGTCCTTCCTACCTCCCCACATGCTCTATGGTTTCCTGAAACCTTCACCACACTTCAGCTAAGCAGTCATTCTTAATTCCACTTCCCTTTATACCTCCATACTTAAATACAGATACATATTATATTAAATATATAACATGAACTTGTTAACAAAAGAAAAGCAATAAACTAGTACATTGCCCCATCTCCATTCTCTAATAATTCTCTAATTCTTGAGATCCATGCCGATCTTCACGTATCTAATGCACATGTTTGACCGCATAGAGTATGTGGTTGATTCAGTCAATAGGCAGTCTTTCTGGCTGTCTGTCCTTCACTTAAGTGTCATGTTTTTGTGCTTTGGTTTCAGAACGATGCCTCTCATGGTGATTATCATCTGAGATGACTCTGCCAGTGGCAGAAAATAGAAGAGTTTCGGTCTACTGGTAGGTTGGTTTGTAGGTTGGCTGACTTTAGCTACTGAACCAAGAAAAACATCTTGGGGAATCTACTGATTCTGCTACACATTAGGGTTGTTCACTGTGAAGCCCCTGGCTGGGGGAGGGGTCACACACGGAGGTGCTGAGGTCTGTGGGACCCTCACACAAAGGCCACCAGGGACTGATCTGCACTGGTGTCTGCTTTCCTTGCTGTTTTCATTGGAGTCAAAAGTTGTAAATCTTTCTCTAGTTGCTAAACTAAAATTGTGGCCACGTCCAAAACCCCATATAAACCCAGACTTGTCACTTTCCTCAGTGCTAGAATAGAAGCAAGCAAAAAAGAAAAAGAAGCAAGAAAGAAATATTATCTCCAATATCCCCAGCCATGAACTGAATTTATGTGACAACCAGCAATAGCAATTAAAAGGGAGAAAATGACAAGAAAGCCATTTTTCTTACTCACAGCTTGAATTCTAAATCCAGTATTTCCTCTGGTTCTTGATCTACTGTTTCTAGGTGAAGTCTTTTTCTTCAAACTCAGCTGCAGGGGTTGAGGAGCTCAATTGCATCCTAAGACTAGCGTATTTCTACCCTTGCACTTTGGAGAAAAGCAACTGCTGTTCTTTGGCTCCTTGTACCTATTACATAACCTTGAACAAATCATTGGTTCCTATGGTCTTCCTCAATTTGTCCCTGTGAACACTGTGTCAAACGAAATATTTCTTATTTTCAGGGGCTTCAGGGGCCACCAGAAGGATGGTATATTAGTCTGTTTTCATGCTGCTGATAAAGATATACCAGAGACTGGGAAGAAAAAGAGGTTTAATGAACTCACAGTTCCATGTGGCTGCACAATCATGGCAGAAGGCAAAAGGCACTTCTTATATGGCAGTGGCAAGGGAGAAGAATGAGAGTGAAATAAAAGCAGAAACCCCTTAAAACCACCAGATCTTACGAGATTTATTCACTACCACAAGAACAGTATGGAGGAAACTTCCCCCATGATTCCATTATCTCCCACTGGGTCCCTCCCACAACATGTGGGAATTATGGGAGCTATAATTCAAGATGAGATTTGGGTGGGGACACAGCCAAACCATATCAGATGGTGAGTAAATGAAGATATGGTAGTACCATTAAATGAAGTGTATTTCCTCGCCTTCTTCAAGACTACCAAATCAGTAATGCCATCCTGAGAAGGATTAATCTATTCTTTATTTTACCACTCTAAGATGAAAAAAGCGAAATTAAGTACAACATTAAAATTAGAATCTTCTGTTTAGAGAAGCTTCAGTTACTTCCACGAGCCAGGCCGTTAAGTATACCGCACTGAGCTGCTTCCTGAGAACAGCAGGATGAAGCCAGCAGGAGGCCTTGGGTGAAGGGTGGTACTTAAGTGTCTGTTTGGGTCTGTAGTAATCTCAGATAGAGTGTATTGTAAGACAAAACATTTAATGTATTATTTCCTATGACCAAGGATGAGTTTTTCCAGCAACGATCGTATCCCTGGAAGCTGAAGTCATTGTAGTTTAAATGTAAAATGAGCACAAACGAATCAGCTTCTGGGCTATAAAGAAAATGGAGTAAGTTTTGTAAGCACAACAGATTGTTTGGAAAATAAAGAAAGATATGTGGGTTTCCCAGGTTTTACTAAGCCCTATAGCCTATTTACAGAGTCATTGATGTCCAGCCATGTGTTATTTAATGGCGGGAATACATTCTGAGAAATGCATCATTAGGTGATTTTGTTATGCAAACCATAGGGTGAATTTACACAAACCTAGATGGTACAGCCTACTGCACACTGGGGCTGTATAGTAGAGCCTACTGTACACCGGGGCTGTATGGTACAGCCTACTGCACTCTGGGGCTGTATGGTACAGCCTACTGCACACTGGGGCTGTATGGCATAGCCCATTGCTCCTAGGCTACAAAAAAGTACACCATGCAACTGTTCTGAAAGCTGTAGGCAATTGTAACACAATGGCAAGTATCTGTGTATCAAAACCTGTGTAAACATAGAAAACGTACAGTAAGAACATGGTATAGAAGATAAAAAGGCCAGGCATGGTGGCTCACTCCTGTAATCCCAAAACTTTGGAGACTGAGGTGGGCAGATCACTTAAGCCCAGGAGTTTGAGACCAGCCTAGGTGGGCAACACGGTGAAACCCCATCTCTACTAAAAAAAAAAAATACAAAAATTGGCCGGGTACGGTGGCTCACGCCTGTAATCCTGGCAACTTTGGGAGGCCGAGATGGGTGGATCATTAGGTGAGGAGATTGAGACCATCTTGGCTAACACAGTGAAACCCCATCTCTACTAAAAATACAAATAATGAGCCGGGCATGGTGGCAGGCACCTGTAGTCTGAGTTACTTGGGAGGCTGAGGGAGGAGAATAACTTGAACCCAGGAGGTGGAGCTTGCAGTGAGCTGAGATTGTGCCAGTGCACTCCAGCCTGGGCAACAGTGTGAGACTCTGTCTCAAAAAAAACAAAAAACAAACAAACAAAAAACACATATACACACACACACACACACACACACACCAAAAAATCTCCACAAACATTAGCCAAGTGTGGTGGTGCATGCCTGTAGTCCCAGCTACTCTGGAGGCTTGAGGTGAGAGGATCACCTGAGCCCTGGAGGTCAAGGCTGCAGAGAGATGTAATCATGCCACTGCACTCCAGTCTGGATGACAGAGTGAGACTGTCTCAAAAAAAAAAAAAAAGATAAAAAATGGTACAGTTGTATAGGGGACTTCCCATGAATGGGGCTGGCAGGACTGGAAATTGTGGAAGTTGCTCTGGATGAGCCAATGAGTGGTAAGGAAATGTGAAGGCCTAAGACATTACTGTACACTTTTATACGATTGGCAGTGCAGTAGGTTTGTTTATACCAGTATCCCCACAAACACATTATGCTATGACATTAGGCGATAGGAATTTTTCAGCCCCATTATAGTCTTATGGGACCCCCATCGTATACACCATCCATCATTGACTGAAACATCCTGATTTGCCACATGACTGTATTAACTTTTAGTGATTGAATCCAAACCTGGGCTTTTTCAGCCTCTGTCTATTACCTTGAGCAGACAGACTTTGTTCCTAAACAATATCAGTTCTTGCAATGTTGGGAAAACTACAGTGTCTTTGAAAACCCTCATAATACACATGTAGGGTGACATTCCACAGCCAGAAGGATCAGGTGAGCTGATGGACTGATACTCCAAGGACAAACTTACTCTGCAATTTATTTTAGAACTCACCTGGTGATATGGTTTGGCTGTGTCCCCACCCAAATCTCATCTTGAATTCCTATATGTTGTGGAAGGAACCTGGTGGGAGGTAATTGAATCATAGGGGCAGGTCTTTCCCTTGCTGTTCTCATGATAGTGAGTAAGTCTCACAAGATCTGATGGTTATTACAAGAGGGAGTTTTCCTGCACAAGCTCTCTCTTTGCTTACTGCTATCCATGTAAGACATGACTTGCTCCTCCTTGCCTTCTACCATGATTGTGAGGCCTCTCCAGCCATGTGAAACTGTAAGTCTACTTAAACCTCTGTCTTTTGTAAGCTGCCCAGTCTCAGGTATGTCTTTACCCATAGTGTGAAAATGGACTAATACACCTGGAATCTCAGCTTTGTTTTTTGTGCTTTAAAAGAGTTATACCACCTGAACTCTCATTTGTCTAAATTAGGACAAGTTCAGCCATTTCAAAGAACACTGACCTACTACATTTCACTGAATAAGACACAAAGATTATTACCTGTATATTTAACTTTTAATCTAGGCTTTCTGGCATCAAAGTGGATTAAACCCAGTTTACTAAGGAACCCCCCCCCCGCCAAAACAAATCCACAATTCCCTAGGCAATAGGAATCTTCAATAATATTGACATTTGCCTAAACAATGAGATTAACTATAAATTCCTTATTTGAAAGTATATTTTGCCATTGAATTTATTTCATTCTCTTTTCAAATGTCTTAAGGATTTTTTCTGTACATATTTCAGGGTTTTTTTTTTACACATTCAGAACAGAAGAACAGAGAAAATTGTCAGTCCGAAATAAGTTCCTGCTGTTTCATAAATATCGCAGTATGAACAACTTGTCAAAAAGATATTAATGAAAATTTGAGGAATTTTTTTATGAATGCAGTTGAGTTTGACAACCCTTTCATAGTGAAAATGAGTCTAAAGAAAAATGAACTATTCTTTAACCATTATTTTTGTCTTCACTTATAATTTTGGGGTGTTATAATCAGCTTCTGAATTTATTGTTCATGTCATACATAGATGAAGAGATGGATGAAAGAGGCTGAAAATATTCTACACTGTGAAAGCCTAAGAGTTTAGAACCACAGGCAAGAAACTGTGAAGTCTCAGTAGTCGTATACAGGAAAAGATCTTGGATCCCCAAACTCTACTGAAGACATCTCACAAAACATAGAACCCATCGATTCTCACCCTTGGCTGCATGTTAGAATAATCTGGAGAGCTTTAAAAATGCTGATGTCTAGTATTAATACCCAGACTAATTAAATCCAATCTTCTAATTGACAAGACAGCCTGGAGTAGCCATTTGGGACAATCATGGAATCAACGCTCCAAGTCTTTCTCATCACCTGTGATCTCCCATTTGTAACTGTAGTGGATTGAATAGCATCCCCCCAAAATGTATGTCTACCCAGAACCCCAGAATATGACCTTATTTGGAAATATAATTAATTGAAGATGAAGACAAGCTCACACTGGATTACAGTGGGTCCTAAATTCAATGACGAGCATCCTTGTAAGAAAAGGGGAGGACACAGAGAGACACAGACACCCACAGGAAAGAAGGCTGTGTGAAAAGGGTCACAGAGATAGGGGTTATACTGTCACAAGTTGGATTAGTCAGGGTTCTCTAGAGGGGCAGAACCAATAAAATATGTGTAGATATGAAAGGGAGTTTATTAGGGGAATTGGCTCACACAATAACAAGGTGAAGTCCCATGATAGGGTGTCTGCAAGCTGGGGAAAGACAGAGAAGCTGGTAGTGGCTCAGCACAAGTCCAAACGCCTTAAAACTAGGGAAGCCAACATCGCAGCCTTCAGTCTGTAGCCAAACGCCCAAGAGCCCCCTGAAACCCGCAGGTACAAGTCCCAGAGTGCAAAGGCCAAAAAACCTGGAGTCTGAGCTCCAAGGCCAGGAGGAGCAGAAGAAAGCATCCAGCAAGGGAAGAAGAAAAAGAGCCAGAAGACTCAGCAAGCAAATGGATCCCCCTTCTGCCTGCCTTGTTCCAGCCATGCTGGCAGCAGATTGGGTGGTGCCTATACACATAGAGAGTGGGTCTTCCTCTCCCAGTCCACCCACTCAAACATCAATCTCCTCTGGCCACACCCTCCCAGACACACCCGGAAATAACACTTCACCAGCCATCTAGGCATCCTTCAATCCAATCAAGTTGACACCTACTATTAACCATCACACAAGCCTTGGAGGGCCCTGGGCCACCGGGAGCGGGAAGAGGCAAGGAAGGTGTCTTCCCTAGAGACTTTGGTGAGAGATTGGCCCTGCAGACACCTCAATGTCTGACTCATAGAACTGTTGAAAACTTAATGTCCACTGTGTTAAGCCACCCAGCTAAGATATTTTGTTATGGCAGCCCTAGTAAGCTGATACAGCGAACTTCCCCTCATTTTTGGATTACAGAATAAGGCAAGGCAATTTCTTAATATCATGGACATTTAAGTCTCATTGTAAATATGGGTTGGACTCCATCTAGGTACAGAACTGTTCTGAGATCTTACCACTGTGAGAACACAAAATTAGAGTGGGCATTGAAGCCCTGATCCAAACCTTTCACCTTCCATATTATCCTTAATACCACATCTGAAACTGTAAGCTCAAATGGCTATGCTCCAGGCTTCTTCCAACACTACTTTAGATTTTCCAGGTGGATGAAAAAGAAGAGAATGGCTTGGTAATTGATATGAAATATGCTATCATTGTGACTACTTGATTCATACTCTTGACCACTTTGTCAATTATTAATCTAATGAAATAATAACTAATTTGCTTTTAGAAATCCCAGTAACAAATACTTAGGGTAAAGATTGGTCTCATTTTGTCATACTAAGAGATTAAATATTAGTTGAGGAGACAGGATGCAGAAAAGCAAGGACAGAGGGATTAGCATGAAATTCCCTAAAACAGTGTTTCTCAAACTCAGTGTATTTATACATAAGGGAAACAATATTTTGCAAAAAGCATTCTTACTATTTCTGATGCACTCCGATCTTTTAAACTCTTTTTTGATCTTGATATTGATGTACAAAATTCATTTCATGCCCTAAAAATGAGTCTCAACTGTGATCTTAAAGAACACCTATTTGGGGAAATTTGATTTTCGATTGGGCATGACATGATATCAAAGATGCTATCTTTGTGTTAGGTATAATAATGGAATTGTGGTTCTCTAAGAAAATGTCCTTATCTCTTAGAGATTCAATGAGATGCAAATCTGGATGCTCTTAGAGGCACGTTTCCTTCCTGGTCTTAGTGGCCTAATCGCCCTGGCTCAGCTAGCCCGGGCCCATCTGCAGGAGGCAGAGAGGCCTTAGTCTAATGTTCGCATTCCTGACAAGCAAGGCTGGTCCTAGGCCCTTGCAGGCAGACCTGGGCCCTCAGAGTGCCTCAAGTTATTCCTAGGCCTGGAAATTCTTTGATATGTTTCTTGTTATTTGAAGAAACTAGGTATGTGCACCCACCTCCCCTTATGCTCACTCATATAACCCCAGGTAACACAAAGAGGGAGCAGGGCTCTCTCTCCTGACTGCCCTCTCTCCTGAAACTCTGGCCGTCCATGCCTGGCTTATAGCATGAAACTTTGAGAGGAGGGAGTTTGTCAGGCACTCTGCTGCTTCTCTACTTGTAAGTTTCCCCCATTAAGGCCCATGATACATTCGCATCATGTGGCGGTAGGGACGGCTTGCATGACAAGATACATCCTGAATAGATAAGGATGAAATGACAGGTGTCTGGGGGGATCTGTTTTAAATACTTCATTAAGGGGGAGAAAAAGGATGGACGGGGCAAAAGTGATGCAACCTTGATAATGGCTGGATCTCTGTAGTGGGAAAGTGGAGGTTCATGTTACTATTCTATTTTGCGTATGTTTCTACATTTTCATAAGAAAGAACTTTAAAAAGACATGCACACACAGTACTGCCCCAGAATGTCTCTTGCCCTGGAACCTGAACCTTATATGATAACTTTGAGATTTTTGGAGAAAGCTGTGTATTGATCCTCAAATTATCATTTCATGGAAAGACAGAAAGAAGAAAGGAAAAATGCATCTTGTACAACAATTCTATCCAGAAAACTTCAACAATTACTTCTGCATTTACATGGTAATACAGAGACAATAAGGGCAGCAATTTAGCCCTCTTCCTAGTCACTGTGACTTTGTTTTTTATCTTTATCTATATGGCTAATCTCTCCAACTAACTGGGAAACTTGGTAAGGGCAGGGATATTGACTAATGTCCTTTTGCCTTTTCTAGAAAAAGATGACTTGCATATTGCAGGCATTTTATCAATCTTTTTTAGTTGCTTGAGCTACGTAAACGTACTTGTAGTTATAGTTTTAAGGTTGGGCACACTTGCTTGCATTCTTCTACTTCCTTTAAAAAATGCACTTTGGGAGGCCGAGGTAGGCGGATCATCTGAGGTCAGGAGTTTGAGACCAGCATGACCAACATGGAGAAACCCCGTCTCTACTAAACATACAAAAAATTAGCTGGGCATGGTGTCACATGCCTGTAATCCTAGCTACTCAGGAGGCTGAGGCAGGAGAATTGCTTGAACTCAGGAGGTGGAGGTTGTGGTGAGCCAAGATCATGCCATTGCACTCCAGCCTGGGCAACAAGAGCAAAACTCCGTCTCAAAAAAAAAAAAAAAATTACTTGTATATAGTAAAAATAAAAACTTACTGTTAGCCAGAGTTTTCAACTGGATAGCCATCACTAAGCTTATTCGATAAAAGTTTAAAATGTATATTAAGCATTTACTCTGTGTCTATCACTCTGCAAAATGCTTTATGTAAATTATCCCATTTAATCTTCATAGTAATCCTAGAACAGTTACTGTCAGAACCTTCAGATAGGGAAACCGAGGCACAGAGATTAAGACTTGTGACTTTCTTAGTGTCTCAAAGCTACTTAGCAACAGAGACAGATTTTAAACCTCGGAAGAATGACTGATGCTAGAATCCTTTCTTTCAAAGGCCCTCTCTCCTGCCGTTCAGATGAGGCCCATGAGGTGGTGTTCTTGAGCACCGTATCCAAGAGGACTCAGATTCTGCTGGGCCCGTGTGATCCTGAAAGCTACATTATGCACAGTCATATGCTATTAAAAAATGACATAAAGGACCCACGTCTTTTGGGCATTGAATGTACCAGGCACTATGCTAGCTGCTTTACAAACATTGTTTAATTTAACCTTCCCATAAGGAAAAGACTTGATTAATTACTATTATAGTAATTCAACATTATATCAAGATATATTAATGTAATATCAAGACATATCAAGAAATGAAATATCTCTCTAAATATGGGAAACAGGGTACAGCCTGGTGTTTGCTGATGACTTGGTGGCTGAGTTTACTCCAACATAAAGTGGGGCAAATCAAGAATGCTAACAGGCACCTTAGCATGACCAGGTGACTGTCATCAGTGAATAAATGTAGGAGGCAAACTTCTGAAACATTACTAGAGGGATAGAGAGAAGGACAGAGTCTGTGTGAAAAGTATAGAGTTTGGTAAACTGAAGATGAGTGCTGAGCAAAGAAAAAACAAGCAAGGGGGACAATCAAGTGCACGGGAGGAGAGGAGAGGCAGCGATTGTGTAAGAAAAAGGAGTGTAGACAAGATGATGGCAGGAAGGAAATCCTCAGTGAATTGGGAATTTGAGTGTCACTTCCATCTATTTTAGATCTAAGTCACACAATAGAATAAACATCTATCAGAACAAATTAAGAAAAATAATCCCTTAAGGAAAGAAAAGAAATTCCCACTTCAGATAAATAATCAAATTACGTGATCAAATAAGTGAGCAAAGAGGTTTATATATATTTGCTTTTACCAATTGAATGACTATAGTCACTGTAGAAAACATGCTAGCTCCTCAAAAACTTAAACATAAAATTACCATCTGCAATGCATAGAATGTTTGTGTCTCCCCAATATTTATATCTTCAAAACCTAACCTCCAATGTGACAGTATTAGGAAGTGGGGTTCTTGGGTCATAAGGACAGAGCCTTCATGAGGGGGATTAGTACCCTTATGAAGGGACCCCAGAGAGCTCTCTCCCCATCTTTTCCTGCAGTGAAAATATAACAAGAAGTCAGTAGTCTGTAAACCAGAAGACAGCCCTCACCCAAATTCTACCTTGCTGGCACCCTGATCTCAGATGTCTGGCCTCCTCAACTGTGAGAAATAAATTTCTGTTGTTTGTAAGACACTCGATCCATGGTGTCTTGTTATAACAGCCTGAACGGACCAAGACACCCTATGATACAACAATTCCTCTTCTCAGCATATGCACAAAAGAATTGAAAGTGGAATTTCAAGGAGAAATCTGTACACTCATGTTCATAACAGCATTGTTCACAGTAGCTAAAATATGGCTTCGACCCAGAAGTCCATCAATGGATGAATGGATAGCACAGTGACAAGGCAGTATATACAGACTATGGAATATCATTCAGTCTCAGAAAAGGAAGGAAATGCTGATACATGTTACAGCATGGATGAACCTTGAGGACATTACCCTGAGTGAAAGAAGCCAATCACAAAATGACAAATACAATATGATTCCACTTATATGATATACCTAAGGTAATCAAAATTATATAGATAGAAAGTAGAAGGGTGGTTGCCAGGGCCTGGGAATGGGAGGGAATGGGGAGTTATTATTTAATAGGTACATAGTTTCAGTTTTGCAAGATGAAAAGAGCTCTAGAGATGGATGATGGCAATGATTACACAACATTGTGAACCTACTTAATGTCACTAAACTACGAGATGGATGATGGCAATGATTACACAACATTGTGAACCTACTTAATGTCACTAAACTACGCACTTAGGAATGGTTAAGATGGTAAATGTTGGCCGGGCACCGTGGCTCACACCTATAATCCCAGCACTCTGGGAGGCCAAGGTGGGTGGATCACCCGAGGTCAGGAGTTTGAGACAGGCCTGGCAAACAGGGTGAAACCCTGTCTCTACTCAAAATACAACAACAACAACAAAAATTTAGCCAGGTGTGGTGGCAGGCACCTGTAATCCCAGCTACTCGGGAGGCTGAGGCAGAAGAATTTCTTGAACCCGGGAGGCAGAGGTTGCAGTGAGCAGAGATCGCACCATTGCACTCCAGCCCGGGTGAAATTCCATCTCAAAAATAAAAAATGTTATGTTGTGTATTCTATCACAATAAAAATTGAAAATGAATGAATACATTGATAAAGAGATAAATAAACAAATCTAAGTACCCTGAATTAAAAATCAGACTTTGGGAAACTATTTTTTGTATGTTTTTTTGCTGGGCAGAAGAGACACATGGCACAATATGTCCAGTTATTTTTCTGCCAGCTTGAGAGCCAAAAACTCCATCCTTAGGTATCATGTCCCCAGCACCCAGCACGATGCATGGTACACATTAGATTCCAAAAACAGTTTCTGCGCAATTAGAACAGGTCAAAGCAAAAATAAGAGAGGGGTCAAAGATGTCTCATAGAGAGAAAACACTGATCAAGCAGTTTTATCACTAAACAATCAGCAGCTTATTGAATAGTAGGTTGGACTTTTTTTGGGGGGGGGGGGTTGCAGAATCCTTCTCGTGCTGGAATAGATGCTGCTGACATCATTCATCTCTCTACCTTCTTTCTTTTTTATTTTTTGAGATGGAGTCTCTCTCTGTTGCACAGGCTGGAGTGCAGTGGCATGATCTTGGCTCACTGCAACCTCTGCCTCTGAGGTTCAAGTGATTCTCCTGCCTCAGCCTCCTGAGTAGCTGGAATTACAGGTATGCACCACCATGCCTGGCCAATTGTTTTTGTATTTTTAGTAGAGACGGGGTTTTGCCATGTTGGCCAGGCTGTTCTTGAACTCTTAACCTCACATGATCCACCTACCTCAACCTCCCAATGTGCTGAGCCTCATGCCTGTAATGCCAGGACTTTGGGAGACCGAGGCAAGTGGATCACCTGAGGTCAGGAGTTCGAGATCTCTGCCTTCTTTCTATAAGACTCTCTCATGTCAGTCTCTGCCTACCCCCATCTGTATGACAAAGGCATTTCAAATACTACACACACACACCCCATGAGGTGGGTGTTATTATTCACACTTACGGGCAAGAATATTAGTACTATAGCTTAAGTAGCTTGACCAGGGAGTGCTAGTGGGTCACTGTTAGGACCAGGTTTGCAGCCCAGATGGAAGCAGCTCTCACTACCTCATCATGGTGCCTCTGGAAATTCCACAAGCCTATTACCATCAGCAAACACCATGTCCTCTTCATTCCTGACCTTCACACTCACCTTGCTTTCTCGAGCTTCCTACCCTGGTTGTCAGCATTTCTATCTATAATACAAACAGTCCTAAGATGCATATTTTGTAGACAGTCTTTCTCTTTATGGGAGTCTAAGAAAAAACTTAGATTTTGTTTTCTTGTCTTGGTTGACTGGAGAACCATCAATTCAGTATCATTTTGAAAGGAAGGACTTCGGCTCGTAAGTCAGACTTAGCCTTGGACAGCGTGTGGGGAGTGTGGGGCTACTGTAATACGAGGAGGAGATTTGGCTGCTTATTCTTGGTGCATAAGAATCACAATCACTTTAGAAGACTGAGCCTCTTCAGATCGATGCACTTGGTCTTTTCTTCTGGGAACCTTTTGGAGCATTTATCTTGTAGGTCTCATGACATTTCTGGTAAGCTGTAGCCTCAGAGAGAAGAAACGTGGAGGTGACAAAAAGAATGCAGATGTGCAGAGAGTATCAGTGAGTTCTCACAAGGGTATCACACATAGGAGGCTCTGGCTTGGAGGATCCTGGTCCTGATCCACATCTCTTGGTCCTGATCTACATCTCCTGCCATTGACTGACAACTTTCCAGTTGCTGCTTCCATTATCTTATATCCCAAGTGAAACTAGCAGAACTTCCTACATTAATGTGCATATCACCTTATCTCCATTCAACAACAATTATCAGGAAGTTCTGCCTCATTTATTATTTTAACTGTTCATCTTTGTTTGTATGTCTCCTTATTGGTGGTCTTGTCATTTTGGCTTCTTCATGACGTGTCATGGTGTAGTCCATTAACGCAACAGTACCCAAGGGCCATGGTTAGAACTGGACGTTTAAAACCTTAAGGCCAGGGCCGGGCCTGGTGGCTCCTGCCTGTAATCTCAGCACTTTGGAAGGACAAGGCAGGCAGATGGCTTGAGGACAGGAGTTCGAGACCAGCGTGGTCAACAGGGTGAAACCCCATCTCTACTAAAAATACAAAAATTTAGTTGAGTGTGGTGGTGCGCACATGTAGTTCCAGCTACTTGGGAGGTTGAGGCATGAGAATCTTTGGAATCTGGGAGGTGGAGGTTGCAGTGAGCTGAGATCATGCCACTACACTCCAGCCTAGGTGACAGAGTGAGACTCTGTCTCAAAAAAATAATAGTAGCTGAGGCGGGTGGATAACGAGATCGGGAGGTCGAGACCATCCTGGCTAACAGTGAAACCCCGTCTCTACTAAAAATACAAAAAATTAGCTGCGCATGGTGGCTGGTGCTAGTAGTCCCAGCTACTCGTGAGGCTGAGGCAGGAGAACGGCGGGAACCCGGGAGGCGGAGCTTGCAGTGAGCCAAGATCGCACCATTGCACTCCAGCCTGGGTGACAGAGCAAGACTCAGTCTCAAAATAATAAGAATAAGAATAATAAAATAAAATAAGATGAAACCTTAAGGCCACACAAAACAACAATGAAAAAAACATAATGTCGTCCAGGGTTGATACATACTAACCTAACTCATCGTACATAAAAGTATAAATCAGAAAGTCAGTCAGTTCATTGATAATGAGATAAATATTGAAACATTTTATCTGCTTGTGTTCACCAGACTTCTGGCTTGCAGGTGGGGTGTTTTCCATCATTATCTGACGGTGGTTATGTTGTCAAACCAAGGTTCCCATCCTTTATGTCAGCCATCCTCAACCTTTTTGGCACCAGGGACTGAATTCATGGAAGATAATTTTTCCATGGACCAGGGAAGGGGGTTGGTTTTGAGATGATTCAAGTGCATTACATTTATTGTGCACTTTTTTTTTTTTTTTTTTTTTGAGACGGAGTTTCACTCTTGTTGCCCAAGCTGGAGTGCAGTGGCACAATCTTGGCTCACTGCAACCTCCACCTCCTGGGTTCAAGCGATTCTCCTGCCTCAGCCTCCCAAGTAGTTAGGATTACAGGCACATGCCACCACACCCGGCTAATTTTTTGTACTTTTAGTAGGAGTGGGGTTTCACCATGTTAGCCAGGCTGGTCTCAAACTCCTCACCTCAGATGATCCACCCGCCTTGGCCTCCCAAAGTGTTGGGATTACAGGCATGAGCCACTGCACCTGGACACTTTATTTCTATTCTTATTATTATAATTATACAACAACTATCTATGAGTCGTATAATTATTTCATTATATATTACAATGTAATAACAATATATTACAACCATATCAGCTGTAACAACTGATGTAACTCATGTAGAATAAGGGAACCTGAGCTTGTTTTCCTGCAACTAGACAGTCCCATCTGGAGGTGATGGGAGACAGTAACATCATCAGGCATTAGATTCTCATAAGGAATACGCAACCTAGATCCCTTAAATGCACAGTTCACAACAGGGCTCGCACTCCTATGAGAATCTAATGCCGCGGCTGATCTGACAGGAGGCTGAGCTCAGGCAGTAATGCCAGCAATGGGGAGTGGCTGTAAAGACAGATGAAGCTTCGCTTCCCCACCACCCACCTGCTGTGCAGCCTGATTCCTAACAGGCCACAGACCAGTACCCATCCATGGCCCTGGGGTTGGGGACCCCTGCAATAAAACTTACAAGGACCCCGTCTCTACTAAAAATACAAAAAAAAAATTAGCCGGGCGCTGTGGCGGGCGCCTGTAGTCCCAGCTACTCTGGAGGCTGAGGCCGGAGAATGGCGTGAACCCGGGAGGCGGAGCTTTCAGTGAGCCGAGACCCCGTCACTGCACTCTAGCCTGGGCGACAGAGCGAGACTCTGTCTTAAAAAAAAAAAAAAAAATTACAAGGAAGCAGCAGGCTGCATGACCTCAGTGAGGAAGATAAACAAGTCCAAGAAGCCCTCATTCACCACCTTTCCAGCTTACATCAGAGTTTGCTGTGTCTGGCTGCTTTGCAATCCCAAAAGGGACAATCTTTTCCTTCGTAGCAGCCAATCAACTCTTATCCTATCCTGTTTTTCTAGGGAATAAATACTGATTTTTAATGCACGTGCAGTAAAAATATTAAATATACATATACTCATGCTATGACTGTGGGCCATATTTTTTCTTCCAGAAATGGCACAAAATAAATAATTCATATCACTGAGGAGTTAGCTGTAAGCATAGCATTAAATTTTCTGATTTTTAAGTTCAACAACATTGGAATATTTGGTGATAATGAATTATTAAAGGTGTCTTGGTCAGAAAATGTCAATGCCTCTTTCCCGAAGTGACATTATTTCTGTTCCAAATAGGATTGTTCAAAAAAATTGCTGGAAGAACAGTGAGAGTTAGGAAAAACATCATTTAATTTTATTAATGTCAAAAGTTTCTTAAAGTTCAAGTGGTTGATTTCTAAATGGGTGTTTATGCAGAAATGTCCAAATATTTGCAAAAATAAAAGAATCATAGCAATTGCAAAGAGAATTTAGAGATGTATAGACGATTTGGGAGGAAATATTTGTTTCTAAAGCAACTTGCTATTAAAGGGAAGGTCCAGTGAAAAATTTAGCACAGTTAACACTGACATAGCCTCAAGGATGTCAAGGATAGTTGCAAATTTAGTCTCCTGAAGTTGTTTTTTTTTTTTTTTTTTTTTTTTGAGACAGTGTGTTTCTCTGCCACGGAGGCTGGAATACAATGGTGCAATCTCAGCTTAGCTCACTGCAACCTCCGCCTCCTGGGCTCCAGCTATCCTCCCACCTCAGCTTCTTTAGGAGCTGGAACTACAGGTGTGCTCCACCATGCCAGGCTAATTTTTTTACTTTTTGTAGAGATGGGGTTTCGCCATGTTTCCCAGGCTGGTCCCAAACTCCCAGGCTCAAGTGATCCTCCTGCCTTGGCCTCCCAAAGTGCTAAGATTACAGGCATGAGCCACCACACCCGGTCACAGTCTCCTAAAGATCTTAAAGAAGAATCATCTTCAACCTGATTCAATTCATCAAAGATTATATAACAGTAACAAGTCCAACTCGTGTATTTTTTGTGCAGGTTACAAAAAGCCTGAGTGTGATGCCTGCCCTAGAGAAGCTTGAAGTCTACCTGGGAAAAGCCATCTACATACATAAGACAGTTACAAAAAAATCAAATAAGTGCTGCGTAGAATGTCTGGAATATAAGTGTTAACATGAGTTGAGAGAAGAAAAAAATAATCATAGGCAGGAGTGATCACGGAACATAGCCAGCCCTGAAGCTGAAATTGAAAGGATGGGTACTATTCGGGAAGGAGCAAAACATTTTTTCTTTCTTTTTTTTTTTTTTTCAAGACAGAGTGTTGCTCTGTCGCCCAGGCTGGAGTGCAGTGGCACGATCTCGGCTCACTGCAAACTCCGCCTCCTAGGTTCACGCCATTCTCCAGCCTCAGCCTCCGGAGTAGCTGGGACCACAGGCGCCCATCACCATGTCCGGCTAGTTTTTTGTATTTTTTTTTTTAGTGGAGATGGGGTTTCATCATGTTAACCAGGATGGTCTCAATCCCCTGACCTCGTGATCCACCAGACTCAGCCTCCCAAAGTGCTGGGATTACAGGCATGAGCCACTGCACCTGGCCAACATTTTTTCTTAATTGTGGTAAAAAGTACACAACATATAATGTATCCTCTTAATCACTTTTAAATGCATCATACAGTAGTGTCAAGTATACGCACCTTGTTGTACAACAGATCTCCAGAACTTTTTCATCTTGCAAAACTGAAACTCTGCACCCATTAAACAACCACTCTCATTTTCCCTACTCCCAGACCCTGCCCATCATTTCATTTTCTGTCTCTGTGATTTTGACTACTCTAGGAATTTCATATAAGCGGAATCATGTAGTATTTGTTCTTTTGTGTCTGGCTTAATCCCCTTAGCATAATGTCCTCAAGCTTCATTCATATTGTAGCACATGATGGGATTTCCTTCTTTTTAAGGCAAAATAATATTGCACTGTATGTATAGAACACATTTCTTTTTTTTTTTTTTTTTTTTTGAGACGGAGTCTCGCTTTGTCACCCAGGCTGGAGTGCACTGGCACCATCTCCGCTCACTGCAAGCTCCGCCTCCCGGGTTCAGGCCATTCTCCTGCCTCAGCCTCCTGAGTAGCTGGGAATACAGGTGCCCGCCACCAGGCCTGGCTAATTTTTTTGTATTTTTAGTAGAGACAGGGTTTCACCATGTTAGCCAGGATGGTCTCAATCTCCTGACCTCGTGATCCGCCTGCCTCGGCCTCCCAAAGTGCTGGGATTACAGGCGTGAGCCACGGAGCCCGACCCACATTTCTTTATTCATTCATCCTTCAGTGAACACTTAGTGAACTTCAACACTTCAACGAACACTGCTTCCACATCTTGGCTACTGCAAATACTGCTGCAATAAACATAGGTTTATAAATATTTTAATTCTTTTAGATATATACCCAGAAATGGGAATGCTGAATGATTGGAGAGTTTTATGTTTAATTTTTTTTGGAACCTTAAAATGGAGGAAAATATTTGACAAGGTGGCTTCTGTATTCAGAAATGTTCGTGTTAGTCTTGGCGGTATGTTGGCCAGTGAGGAGCCTGGCCTGAGTGACCGGACCAGAGGATTCTGAGAGTGGGAAATAAAGTGGGAGGTGAGAAAAGGCTTGCTCACAAAGCCCCAGAGAGTGGGCAAACCCATGAAACTATGGAGCAAGCCTTTGATGAGCTGCAGCAGCTCTTATCTGGGATGTGGCACAGAAAAAGCAACATACTGAAAAGATCAGTTCATTAATTCATTTATGTAACATATATGCCTACTATGTGTGCAGAGCTGGGGACATGGTAGTAAACATTACGCTTCTCCATGCAAGCTTAAATTTTGGTGAGAGGAGACAAAGGATATGCAAATGAATTGTGTGTGTGTGTGCGCGTGTGTGTGTGTGTGTGTGTGTGTGTAAAATAAGTCAGAATAATAAGTGCTACGGGAAAAAGTAAAGCAGAGTAAGAGAAGAGGGAGCAAGACTGTTTTAGACAGGGGAAGGGCATGGAAAGACTCTCTGAGCAGATCCAAGCATGAAGAGAAGGAGCAAGACCAATGGCCATCTAAAATGAAAATATCCCAGGCCGTGGGAATGGTGACTGCAGATGCCCTGAGGTGGGGACATGCAGGCCTGCTGGAGGAGCTGAAGGTTGGACAGTTGTGGCCAGAGCCAAGGCCAGTGGGAGATGGGGGCACAGAATGTGAAAGACTGAAGGATTGTGTGACCATTATAAGGACTTTGGCATTTACTCTGAGTGAGACGGAAAATCACTGCAGGCTTTTGAGCACCACAGTGACATTTTAGAAGGAACTTTCTGGCAGCTATAAGAAGTATAGTCAGAAAGTAGCAAAAGGGGAATGAGATCACTCAGTCAGGATCCTGTAATAGACCAGGTATGGGAAGGTTGGCTTGGACTAAAGTGATATTGGTGGAGGAGGTGAGAAGGGGTTAGATTCTGGCTATATTTATGAAGAGAGTTAACAGGATTTGCTGATGAATTTGATATGGAGAGAAAGAGGAATCATCTTATATGACCTCCAGGTTTTCAGCCTTAGCAACCAAAAGTTTGACATTGCTATTTACTGAAGAATGGAAATAGGAGAGAAGCTAGGCATTTTGTGAAGCATCAGGTATTTTGAAAAAATTAGATTTGTAAAAGTATGCAGTGTAGACTGGTTCCTGGACATTGAGATTATTGCACTGATTCATTTAAGAAGCAATGACAGACCAATGAGGTGAAGGGTAAGGTAATGGGGGATAAATAAGGGGCTGTAGGAGGCTTCGGTAAGGTAACATAACAATGCATGTTGAGAGATCAAAAATAGTCAATCCATGAAATATCAGAGACTCCAGATTAGATATGGGAAGAAGTACAGAATGGTATAATGTGTGTCTTGTTAACATGCAAAAGAATAGAGTGGGGGATAGCCATACATTTTATAGTTTCAATAATATGAATCTAGGATATCTATTTCTATAACACAAACCTATGTAACTTCTCTGATAAGGTTTCCATACTTTAGGAAGACTCAGTGACCAGATTTTGCTGTACGTTGTTAGAAGGGAGGATGAATTCTTTTTTAAGCTTGCATTTTCCAGGAGTCTCAATAGATACTGATTACAGATTCATAGATGCAGCTTCTCAATCACTTTTTCATGAGTTTTCACTTTTGCACTTTTCTTTGGGCTTGCCCAACCGCACAAAAAATTTAACTGTCTAGATTCAAGTCTCAAGGTTGAGAGGACTTTAAGTATATTAAACAGATAAAGTGTGTATGTGATAATATCCACCTCTTCCATCTGCTTCTGAAATTAAAACAAAACAAAACAAAACAAAACAACCAGGAGAATGAGAAGTGTGTCTTACAAACCAGTGATAACCAAATACGATAAGGTTGTGGGTGTGAGGTCCACGACACATTGAACCAGCTGTCTCACTTCAGGCTTCAGGTCACCCATCAACACCTGCAGATCACAAAACTGCAGGCAGGGTATTGCATGGCCCTCTGCTGGTGTTCAATCTCTGCACATGAAATTGTAGAGAATAAAACTGAAATACTATAAAAAATAATATCCATTCAATGACAGACAAAATTATGGAAAAAAGTGGAAGCAGAGTAATCCATCAAATATTAGAATAATAAACATTACAAACATGGATATACGTTTGGTACATATTCAGAGGAAAAAGAGAAGAATTTATCTCTGTCATTTTTTTTTTTTACTTTTCTCGTGTTTAACTCAATACAACAAAATATACATTTAAATTCCTTTCGAGCATCAACAGTCTATTTTTTCCATTACGACAGTTTCACAGAACATTACCATTGTCTTTGTTTGAATAACTGATGGAAGCACTGTGGTTTTTTTTTCACCCGGTAACTTAGGTAGTGTCAAACTTAACTCCCACCCAGTCCCCAGACAGCAAGGGTCAGAACCACCAATGCTTCTCCAACCACCCTGTTCTCAAAATGTCATAGGATTGCCTCTCAGAAGGTGAGAGAAGCCCACAAAATGGTCAAGATCACTGTCCTTGATAAAAGCAAAGGGAGGAGACATCCAGATCTATCTATGTTTGAAGAACAGACGTGGGGCTTACCCTCCTACTGTAAATAGCTATAAAATCTAGAAATAAAATTATTTACAGAGATTGGACCACTGACTTCAAAGGCTGTCATTCTGAGAAGAGAAGGACCCACCAGTGAGTTCCAAATTCACCCCAGCTTCATGCCAATAGGCACTTTCCAAACCATAGCGCGTGCGCACATGCACACACACACACACACACAAAGGAGCAACATTCTTACTGGGTAGAGGAAACAAAGATTGGAGTTTGAGTCTTTTAAGGCAGGTGAAATATATGGGGCAGAGTGTCAGAAAGGAGCTGTGTAGAAAAGGAGTTCCGGAAATTTGCATAACATTCTTCCTTGTGTCTTTGGCCAGATGTAAAGCTCCATATGTGCTGGAGAAAACTCTGCAAGACTTATTAGGAAACAGCTACTAGGTAAGGGGTTGTGAACTGAATGGAATTTCCAAAAATGACACAGTGCTGGGAGATGTTGCAACTCCAACCGTTCATAATGGAGACACCATACTGAACATCCAAGGAAGAAAATCACGTCTTAGGAATAGATATGTTTTAGCCGTAGACTACCATCAGTTCTAGACCCAGCCTAACAAAGCCTAAAATAAACGTTTGACAGAATCAACTGTCAGAAGAAAACTCAACATCTTTCAAAGAAACAAAGTAAAATCCATACTCTACAATGTATAATCTACAATGTACAGCATCTAATAATAGTTTTTTTAAATGACTAAGACATGCAGAGAAGCAGCCAAATGTGACCTACTCCAAGAGAAAAAAATAGTCAATAGAAACAGACCCAGAGATTATATTAATGTTGGAATTAGTAAGCAAAAAAATTAAAATAGCTATTTTATATCAAAATTTAAAACTTTTGCTAAACAAAATGCACCATTAAGAAAATAAACAGGAAAGCCATAAACTGGGAGAAAATATTTGCCATACATAAATCTGGCAAAGCCTTGTATCCTGAGTATATAAGAACGTCTAGAAGTCAATAATAAAAAGAAAAAAGAACCTAATCAAAACATGGCAAAATCTTGGACATACAATTTAAAAAGAAAGATATAAAAATGGCCAAAATCATTAAGAAAATGTAAGTTAAATGACAGTGAGATGATACCACACTGTCACTTGAACATCTGAAATTAAAAAGATGGACAATACAACCCAATGTTGGCAAGGGTGTGAAGCACCAGGATTCTCATATGTTGCTGGCAGAAATGTAGAACTGTACAATTATTTCCGAAGAAAAGGTCTTTTTCTTTAGAGTTTAGCAACAACCTGCCCTATAACCCATGATTTCCATTCCCAGGCTTTTATGCAATAGAAATGAAAACCTATGTCCACAAACCCCATATGTACATGGTATTTATCGATATTTATTGACAAGACCCCAAAATGGCAACAATGGAAATATCATCAAAAAGTGACTGGATTATTTAAAATTGTGGCAGTGGAATACTCCTTTGTTAAAAAAAAAGAAAACGAATTATTCTTATGCATACATAACACCATAGTTGATTCTCACAGACATTATGATGACTAAAAGAAGACAAACATGAAAGAAGATATTATGCACGCTTCTAATTCACATGAAGTTCTAGAACATACGAAACTAAACTATGGAGAAAAAAATCAAAAGAGTGGTTTCCTAGGTAAGAATAGAGTCTAATGCCTGGGAAGGATCATAAGAATCATCCTTGGGTGAAGCATCAGTTACATGGGTGTAAACACTGCCGAAACACTGAATTGTACACTTGAGATCTGTACATTCCACTGTACTTAAGTTATATCTCACTTTAGGCAAAGGAATACACCAGAGGGCAGGTGGCATGAGAGAAATGAAGATGATGCTGTGATTTCTGGTAGCGAGAACGCCAGCAAACAGGTACCAGATTGCAACCCTGCTGCTCCCTGTTCAGTCCAGTCCAGTCCGGTCCTAAGTCATTGCAAAGAACCAATGGGAATCCAGCTTAGGAAAAGTTGAAGAAAAAAGTGTAGCTCGGAAAAAGTGCAGAGCAGCAACTGTGAGTATGATGCACCAGATTAAACCAGAAAAACCTGCCAAAAAAAAAAAGCAAGGTAAAATTGGATCAGGTGTGAACCTCATGAAATAAAGCTTGCAAGATATAAAGTAAAAGTAAGCCCAAGCCAAAACACATCCAACCACCAACATGATGCAGGAGAAATTACATGTCCCCCAAGAATAGCAGGTATAAGGTAGATCAGACAAGCCCTCTGCCCTTCTCCTAGAACACTGAGCAGAACTGTTGTGTAGTGGCCTAAAGGGTTTCCCCTCATCCCCTGCAGGGAGACGCAGCCCTGTGTTTCCCCTGGGCAATGCTCCAAACGTGCTCTCCTGCCGACCTCCCAACAATCCCAGGCAAGTTATGGGGCATATTGTGCCCAGTTGAACCCACAATCAAACGACATTAGATTGATCTTATTAGGTTGGTGCAAAAGTAATTGTGGTTTTTGCCATTACTTTTAATTAATTCATTCTAGATAACTCTTGATGCACCATCTACTATTATGGTCACAACTAACCAAGCACAGAACAATGATCTTGTATCTAGACATTTCAGAAGTATGCGAAGATTCCATGTGGACATACAGGAATGGTTACATGTGCTCTTCTCTTGGCCCAACCTGCTCCACCGAAATGGAAGGAAACAAACAATAATGATATTAATTCATGGGTAAAAGGAGCACGTTAACAGGTATAACCGGGAATGAGAAAGGTCCGTATGTTTTTGGAAGACCAAGTGGATGGAGGAATAGTGGGGGTGTGGCAATACAGAGAGATTCCTGCAATGGAGACTTCCTTATGAGAGGTAACACATTTTTCCTTATAGAACTGCTGAGAGGGGTAGTTCTAAGAGGGAAGATTGAAGTTAAGCACATGGCTGAAAACAGTAAGACTTCTTCCTTATCTGCACGTAGGACCACTGGACACTCCTCAGTGTTGCTCACCCCAACCCTTGCAGCCAGGCAGCCACGCAGCCCCTCTCCCCAGCGGGAGACAAGAGTTACTCTCTGAATACATTGAAACTAAGATACTCTGGACTCAGGGGCATTAAGCCCTGAGAAGGCATTAAGTTGCTGAGAAGGCAGCATGAGACACAAGGCTGAAAACAGAAGGATTAAATGAAAACACCTTAAACTTTAGGACTGTAGCCTGGGTCCTTCCCATCGCTCCCAGATACCTGCAGCCAGGCAGAAGGACATCTCTGTGGAGACACTGCCTGGCTCCCAGGTGCACATCTGCACTACAGGCTCTCTCAAGAAAGCTGCAATTCCTCCTCAACCGCCTCAACTGGGGACTAAACCCAGAAGAGAAAAGTGTGGGATGGAGGGAACAGGACCCCACAAAGGCAACACAGGGAAGCCGCAGGCACTCAGCTTCCTGACAGGCTTAGAGAATAAACTGGGACAGAGGAAGGGGAAGATCGGAGGACATTTCTCTGAGGAGGTGTGGAGCAGGTGGAGAACTGGACGGCAGAACCGACCTGATGGACTGCTTGGCATTGCATTCGAGCTCTTGGCAAGATTATTTGTAGACGTATGCCAAATGTGTTAAAACATCTGGAAAGAGTTAGTGATAAGTACATACAAAACCAAGCAAATGGAAAAAAAATGAGACAATAATTAATTCTAAGAATAACAAAAACATAGTGTGAAACAGAAAATGGAATCAAATTATATAACTTGACCCATTAGTAAAAATCATTACATAGCATTATCTAATTGGTGGATGTGGCCAAAATTTGATGTATGACACTACTGAGAAGACAGGGGAAGAAGAAAGAAAGAGGGGCTAGTGGAGATATAAAAGAGGTAAATCCCCGAATTTTAAAACACGTGAGGTTGATAGATATTATCTAAGATTGATCAATTAATACATAGCAGTACAAGTATATGATTTGGAAATACAAAGGCAAATAGCAGAAAAATTCAAACCTTGGAATTGGCTTTCTCTGGGAAAATGGGGATGAGAAGGCAGAAGGCAGGTGCAGCCATGTCTCAGATGCTGCCAGTGTCCACCCACGTCCCCTTGGCCTCACCTGTCCTGTACATGCTGGTCACTTGCTTCTGCAAGTCCCTGGGGCTCTTCCCCTGAGTGCCATCTCTCGCTGGGCTCAGCCTGCACATGGGGCAGAATGAATGATCCCCATTCTCAGCAACCCTCAGACAAGCCATGGACAGGAACTGGAAACAGACCGTCCAACTCACCAATCCCTTGGGTAGGTCAACTCTGAGGTCCGTCCTACACCATCTCCCAGTGCTGCCTGCTATTATCTGCTCAGTAACGCTCCCCACATTGGCTCCCTTCCTTCCTTTCTCCCTTTCCCACCTCCGTATCCGTGCTTCCTGGAATCACCTCCCAAAGAAAGAAGCCATTTGCACTGATTCTTGTTTCAGGGTCTGCTTCTGGGGAAGCCCAACCTAAGACCGGCTCTTACTCAATAGGAAACTTTCAGAACGACAACAATAATGCCTTCACTATGTGCATACAACCTCCATGAAAATAAAACAAAATAGTGTAAGAGTGATCATCTTCTGAAATGATGCCATGTTGTAGCTATTACCGTGTTATTCATTAGTTTATTTATTACTCAAGTGAATTTGGAATAGATTCATTATAACACTATAGGCTCAATTAATAAGTCAAGTATGATCATTTCCTATTGGAATTAAAAATGATCTCCTAATACGTATCACCTGGTGGTGCTGCCTTCTGAATAATAATTTGGAAGATGTGCCTCTTCTTCCCAGCACATTGAACTAGCATTTCTGTGCACTCATTGTGTCAAAGAGTAAGTTTTTCTATGGTTTCTCTGTTTTCACATTTGTTCCTCTGCTAGACCTAATATTTGTTTGCTTGCTTTTTTTTTTCCTCCATAGATTTTTGGTAAGTGTCAACCAAGTTTGGCAGCAATATTGACCTCTGCTTATAAGAATGTTACTGCTCTGGGAGTTTCACTGAGAGTCAAGTGACCATTTATTGATTAGGATTTATTATCCTCTATGACTCCTGTCTTTCTACATAATAGCACTGTGATTACTTTCTAAAATACTCTAAGGTGTGTAGTCTGATTTGGTAATGCTTCACCCATTCACATACGAACACTAATTACTGCATTGCATTATCATCTTACCATCAGATTTCTCGATTCCCAGCCAAGGACTTCATCGACCAGTGCAGTGACCAAGCCAAAGTCACAACTTGCCAGATCTAGTTAAGTTTGTTGCTGGGACTGTTCCTATAGGCAGCTAGAGAACACAGATGCTCTCCAAATCCAGACTCAAAAACTAGCACAGAGACACTTATCGGTAGTGACAGGATGACCTCACTCATCAGAACATCATTCCACATTGACCTTACTATTCCAAGTTTATAACTCTTGATCTACTTTGCTAACAGCGTCCTTGCTCAGAATGTCAATGAAGTGAGACTAGCTCATTCATAACCACTCCACTGAGAATACACAGCATAGCATCAGCTTCCAAGAGCAGTGTCCAAGAAGCTATGGGCCAGAAAGAAATTGTTTCATGAAAAATGCCAAGGACAAAAAAAAGGCATATTTTAAGAAAATAAGTGTTGAGGAATAAAACTGACCAGCAATAAATAGGCCCATTGCTAAAGAATTAAGGCAATGTCAACAAGTGATTAAAAGATGGTAGAACTCCTCAACTTCTAACTTCTTGGTTTTCACTCAGGAAAATGGGCAAGCATTTTTCCAAAGGAGAGAATGTAGGAGGAAATATACATGGTATTCTCTTTCACAGAATTCAGATCAAAAAGCACCTTTCATGAAGAGCTGAAGTTTGGAAACAAGCTCACAGATTTGGTCTCAAAAGTATTGCCATAGTGAGGAAGATAATTGGAGGAAAACAGAAGACATGACAGACAAATATTGTCCCAGCCTTAAGGAAAGAAGCAAAGGTGAGCTTTAGGGAAGGTAAACTGCTCAGTGTGATGTGCTCTAAAGGAATTCTAGAACACAGCTTCCAACAAGTGACTTGGAATATTACTAATTATTACTAGATTGTTAGGAATTAGTCATGCCAGGGATATGTCAGAAGCCTGGTGTATTTTATTTCCTGAGGCACTCAGTGAAGCCTCTTATTCTATCTTTGAACATTTCTCAAATGTTCATTTGAGAAATGAACATGGGCTGAGAGCAGGATAGATGGCCTTGGAGCTGTTGAACAAGCAGGCATGCCCAAGGAGTTTGATTAATCGAAGTTAACCTTTCATGGGGCAGTTAATGGTGCAGTAAATAATCATGATGAACAACTTGGGTTTGGGATATGGGCCTGTAGTCGCCAGCTGGGTGGCAAGTTACTTAACCTCACTCGCTGGGCCTTAATTTCCTGATCTGTCTCTAAATGGTCGTGATGATCATGCTGAAATCCTGAAGTTGAGGGCTGAATGAGGTGGTGCCTATATGAGGGTTTACAAGGGCCAAGTACACTCAACAGTAAGTGCCCACACCAAAGGTCACCTCACAAGGCTTCCACCCCGTGGGTTTAAAAACAATTGGCTCATTCATCTCACAGTTTCATTTCTGTATCTGGGAAGCATCTGCAGCCGAGAAAGCTTATCGGCTTTCTAAGTTCTACCCCAACCCGACCTCTGCAATATAGAAGCCACTCCATAAACGTACTTTTCCTGCCTCCCATGTGCTTCTCCCTCCAGTGCTCGGTATTTTGATAGCATTTTCTTTTCTTAATGAGAAGTGAATTCACAACTTAATTTTTATTTATTTAATCTTTTTTTGAGACGGAGTCTCACCCTGTTGCCCAGGCTGGAGTGCAGTGGCGTGATCTTGGCTCACTGCAAGCTCCACCTCCCGGGTTCACGCCGTTCTCCTGCCTCAGCCTCCAGAGTAGCTGGGACTACAGGCGCCCGCCACTATGCCCGGGTAATTTTTTTGTATTTTTAGTAGAGACGGGGTTTCACTGTGTTAGCCAGGATGGTCTCGATCTCCTGACCTCGTGATCTGCCCGCCTTGGCCTCCCAAAGTGCTGGGATTACAGGCGTGAGCCACCGCGCCCGGCCTAACGTTTTTTATTGTTGTAAAAAATGCATAACACAACTTACCATTGTAACCACTTTTAAATATATAGTTCAGAAGTCATGAGTATATGCACACTGTTGTGAAACAGATCACCAGAACCTTTTCATCTTCCCAAACTGAAACTATCTACCTGTTAAACAACAACTCTCCATTCTCTTTCCCCACGACACCTGACACACAGCAGCCCACCTCCTGCCCCTAGAATTTTGACTGCTCGGGGGACTGCACATGAGTGGAATCAGTTTGCATTTGTGCATTTGTACCTTTTTACCAGGCTTATTTCACTTAGTATAATGTCCTAAAGGTGCATCCATTTTGTGTATGTGACAAAATTTCCTTCTTTGTTATTAAGGTTGAATAATATTCCATGGTGTATAATAAAAAGGAAGTCATCATCACTAATACCAAAACCAGGAAAGAACATAACAAAAAAAGAAAACTATAGACCAATATCCCTGATGGACATAGATGTAAAAATTATCAATAAAATACTAGCTAACTGAATCCAACAGCATATCGAAAAGATAATTCACCATGATCACCATGATATAGTGGGTTTCATACCAGGGATGCAGGGATGGTTTGACACACGTAAGTCAATAAATGGGATACATCACATAAACAGAATAAAAAAATCATATGATCATCTTAATAGATGCAGAAAAAAGCATTCGACAAAATCCAG
The DNA here is from genome assembly GCF_009828535.3 of Hylobates moloch. NCBI lineage: Eukaryota > Metazoa > Chordata > Mammalia > Primates > Hylobatidae > Hylobates > Hylobates moloch. Next base: position 6,690,285 of record NW_026652277.1, on the reverse strand, counting down.
CATCCCTTTATGATTAAAACCCTCAGCAAAATCAACGTACAAGGGACATGCCTCAGTGTAATAAAGCCATCGATGACAAGCCCACAGCCAACATTATATGGAACAGGGATAATTTGAAAGCATTCCTTATGAAAACTAGAACACGAAAAGGATGCCTATCCTCACCACTTCTATCCTAGCCAGAGCAACCAGACAGGAGAAAGAAATAAAGGGCACCCAGCTCAGCAAAGAAGAAGTCAAACTGTCACTGTTCACTGATGATATGATCGTATACCTAGAAAATCCTAAAGACTCCTCCAAAAAACTCCTAGAACTGATAAATGAATTCAGCAAAGTTTCAGGATACAAAATTAACATACAAATCAGTAGCTTTGCTATACACCAACAGCGACCAAGCTGAAAATCAAATCAAGAACTCAAACCCTTTTATGATAGCTGCAACACAATAAAAAAAACAATACTTAGGAATATGCCTAACGAGGGAGGTGAAAGACATCTACAAGGAAAGCTACCAAATTTCCTTTATCCATTTATCTGTCAATAGACACTGGGGTTGCTTCCACTTATTGGCTATTGTGAATGCTGCTATGAACATGAGTCAACAAATATCTCTTCAAGTCCCTACTTCCAGTTCTTTTGTGTAAATATTCAGAAGTGGAATTGCAGGACTATATGGTAATTTGATTTCTAATTTTTTGAGGAACCGCTACACTGTATATACCACATTTTGTTTATTTATTCATCTGTTGATGGATATTTGGGTTGCCACTTGCTTTTTAAGGTTCTATGTCTATTTTCATTTTATTCACAAAGCAAATGTGACATGTGCCTAGCATGTCAGCAAACCAGCATCACAAGTGTCCCAGGAGCACAAAATAAAAGGAGAAGACCCTGCCCTGAAAGTCCTAGCAAATGCCTTTAAATTCTCCCCAGTCCTCAAACAGAGCTCGGGACATTATAACCATGTCCAGGAGTTGCACACTATAGGTTTCTTAACACAGAATTTTCCTCTGAGACAATCTCCATCCTTAGTAGCCTTGTAAATAGGTGAGAAAAACACTCAGTGGCAGCGTCATGGCACTAAGGATATTTCCATTCTTCATCTGAAAGTCTAAGCTTATGGTTTTCCCTTTGGTACCCAGTAAATTGACAGAAGGCATTGGGATTATCCTTGCTTTGCTCTTATAAGTCATTATGGAAGGATGGGGCCAGCTTCTCCCCTGAAAAGGTACATGGAGGGGATTCTTACTCAGGAGGGGAATCTTACTCAGGAGGGGAAGCTAAATACCACTTGAGAGGAATGGGCATGGAGAGGAAATCTCATAAGACCTCTTCTGGAAGTAGAAATTTGGAATTGAGCCGTGCATAGTTTTCTTGCATGTTGAATTGGTCCTGTTTAATTGCTACATCCATATTCTTCTTCCCACGCTTGTCACAGAGCAATACAGGCTGACACGCCCCACCACAGAGCTTCCCAATCCCAGCAGGCAGGGGAATCTTGGGCACAGTAGAGTTTCCTAGTGGGTAGGATACCAGGACCCTGACTCAGCTCTAGACATCTCCCTGCAGCTTTTGCCTACCCAGGATACATCCACAGTACTCCAAGCTTGAAAGAGAGTATCAGGCCGCACTCCATTCTGAAATGAACAAAAACCAAGAGAGAAGCCATCTAAATCCCTTCACCAACACACCCGATTTAAGCATGAGGGTGGGCCTTGAGGGGAAGACAAGAAGGAAAAGAAGAAAGAAAATGATGCCAGTTGGGCTCCAACCCTGTTCACAGCCTGGAATGACACCGACAGATGGCCTGGGTTGAATCCTACCTCCCCACTCATCCTTCCTAGGTTGGGCAGGTTACCTCCCTCCTCTGCCTGCATTCCCCAATCTGTGAAATGGACACAATAACCCATGCTATGTTCTTAAACAGTGGCGGATGCAGAATAATTCCTCGAACTAAGTGGGGCCCACATGGGAGTTCTAGCACTGTCATTCCTGTACCTTTCTCTCCACCACACATTTCTCCCCAGTTTCCCTGCAGGTGGGCGGTGCAAGGGCCCACCTTATCTATTCACCACCAAAACCTGTGCTCAGGAGAGAGACAAAGTGTCAATCATTTCTACTGAATATGAATTTGTGGCCAGTGGGGTTTGCTTTTTAAAGCTTCATCAGTGACAGTGAAATATGATGTTACAGGACAACAGTGAGCACCAAGGGAATCATTTTAGGGAAGAAGCATTTGCTTCCCAGAAAGTCTGAAAACCCATGCTGTGGGCAATGTGGGCAGCTGGCCACCCCCTCTGCCCAGGACCAAGGAGCAGAAATGTGGCTATTGCCTCTTGCAGCTCTTGTCTGTGCTGGATCCGTGTCCCCAGCCCTTAAACAGCCCTGAGCAGAGCTGTGTCACAAAACAGCAACTGTGGGTACCTTGGAGCTGAAGTCCATGGAGGAGTTGAGGCATCGCTTTGTCAAAAGGAGCGACCACATTCCATTTATACAAAACAGTGGCCTAGTGGGGAAGGTTTCTTTTAACAAACTATCTGATATTGCTCTTTATTCAATGGCTTAATAATTAATCAGTGGAAGGAAAGCTACATTTAAAGGAAGTGGATGGAAAATCGATAAGTAAATGCACATCACTGCTTGTGAGAATAAAATAGGATTTGGCAGCCGGAGCAATGAAAAGCTCCAGTGCAAACATGAATCCATCCCTTGCTCTTCCTTCCTGCTTTCCCTGTGTGCAGTAATTGAAGGGCCAAAGGGCGGCAGCATCGTCCCCATTTGTCACATAGACAGGGAAAGTCCCAGCCCACGAATGTTTTTTAAGGTTTTCAAAAACAAAGATTAAAAGACAGATGTGTTTTGGATGGGAAGCTGTATCTTTGCCTTTTTTCAAAAACAAACAAAAAAAGTAGCAATGCAATTTCTCCAACCTCTCAATCCCTCTACTCTTTAAAATACGAACAGAAATGGAAAACTGCAAAGCTTAAGACACCTATGCTCATTAGAGAAATACTTCCAGCTACTTCCGGTGAGCACATTTAGGATGCATCTGATACCACCTTCAAAATATTGACTTCATGTTTCAGTGAATATGAGGATTTATCGTCCCTTGAGGCAAATATTGACCTCCGCACTGCCACAGTCAATACTTACTGTGCTTTTCACTTCGATAAATCTTGCTATTCACCCAAATGAGAATTCAGTGCTGCTATGGCTAAACTAGCTGGAAGGAAAAAAGGCAGAGGAAGGATAGTGCCCAGAAGCTGCATAACTCCACTCTGCATTTTCTGAAAAGGGGTCCCTGGCTAGCAGATAAATCTCAGAGCAATTGTTAAATGGGCGTAATTTGCATTAGGCATTGCCCCCTCCCTTTTCAAGTTCTAACTTCTCCTATATACTATTTAACCCAGTTCCCTAGGTCCAGCGTAACTCAGTCAAAGAGAACCATCCCGATAGCTCTCTTCACTTTGGTGTACTGAAAAGGACTTGATTTGCTTAGTGCCAGCTAATGGCTTGGCTTTGTGGAAGTCTCCCTGCCATACCTTGCTGTCAAAGGAATGCATTTGTAACTGTGGGATTCTGCAAACACAGGCACATCCCTAAGGAAGCTGTTTTAAGAAGGACACGTCTGCCACATTCCATTCTGTGGGCTGAATTCCAAAGAACTAAGATATTTCTTCAAACTCTGGCTAATCCTCTACACTCTGCTAAGGAGAGAGGAACTTTGGCATTCCTGAATAAGTCCTTAGGACCCTACATGCATCCTCTTTTAGGAAGCTAAGACATCAATGAGTTGGTCTCCAACTCTCGTGTTCAGAATTAGAAAGTGAGTACAGCAGAGTGGGGATAAAGGCAGAGGAGGGGTGATTAGAGTCACCCCAGAGAGTATAACGTCTGGGACACAGAATGTGCAGCACACCTTTTAAATGCTCGTGGAGTGGATAAAATATATCAATATCCATTGGTTTGAGGACTATTCATACTTATCTAGATGGAGGTTGGTGTGATGTTGGTGTAGTGACCTTCTAAATATCCCAGTAGGAAATACTCCCCCAATCCTCACTATGAAAATTAATTCATTGTCGCAGAAGTTTGGCTTAGAAGATTTTCTAAACTTCAGTTCATTTGAAGTTTGGTTTTTAGTCTGAATATTTATACTTGTCTGTCAAAGAAGTCTCTAGACCACATTACTTCTTATTTTTTCTGTACTGATTTCACTTTCCTAAACCTCCATATACATTATGAAAATTTTTAAGAGTTCAGTGATTTGCTGAATCATAGGTTGCCAGAGAAAAAATACTAGAAATTATCTGTCTCACTTTGGTCATTTTACAGATGAAATTGAGGCTTCTAATGCTGGTAAATATGAATACATTTACATTCTACTACCCACGCATTAAGCTGGATAGAAAGGGGGAATGTCATAAAGTGCAGGAATTTCAACAGATACTTTCCTTGAACAACGTCACGAATGCCTGGAGCTGGTGGGAACAGATGAAGGAAGGATCAATTTTTAAATTTGGCTTAATTTGACATTTCCAAATATCTAAGTACACATTAACGTTTTCGTCCTCTCTGCACATTTCTCTCCATTCTTAATTTTTAAAATTACTCGATTTATAGATAAGAGAGTCAAATAAGTGATTTTAGAAGGCCCATAGTATTGATCTACTGTGCATTCATTTCAATGTGCTTTAACAGGAAATGTGTAGTTGTTTGTAAATCTGTCTTGGATGCTAAGTCCCTGAAGAAGGAAATACATCAGTCTCTGTCCAGCATCCCATCACTCGTACATAGTGTTGGAAGCGTATATCACTTGCAAGTGTATTTAAAAATGGGGGTGCTGGGCCTCAGATATGGTAGGTAAAGGAAGTCCGCAACTGGGCATTGGAATCCTGTTGTAAAATACCTCGCAACAAATCCAGTAAGAGGCAACAAATCCAGTAAGAGGCAGCAAATCCAGTAAGAGGCAACAAATCCAGTAAGAGGCAGAAAATCCAGTGAGAGGCAGCAAATCCAGTGAGAGGCAACAAATCCAGTAAGAGGCAGCAAATCCAGTAAGAGGCAACAAATCCAGTAAGAGGCAACAAATCCAGTAAGAGGCAACAAATCCAGTAAGAGGCAGCAAATCCAGTAAGAGGCAGTGATGTTCCTGCAGCTGCACGGAGTAAGGACCATGCTTGTGTCTGTGGTTATAAAAGACAACCAAGCAAACATGTGTTATTTCTCCAATCACCTACCGCAATTTAAAGAAGGAGCTGGAAAACATATTTTTTAACCTATGAAGTTACTAGGAAATACAAAGACCTTGGCAAAATAGAGTAGCTGGCTGGCTTTCTTTGAAAACCTGACAAAATGCATTTATCTGACTCATCTTGATGTCTTCAATGGACTCACAGGTTGATAAACAGGAGAGAACATCAGTTCATCCTTTTATTTTCAGCTGTGCTTTCTGTGTATTTGACTGTCCATTACATAAAGCTGAGAAGTGGCTCTTTGATTGCGTTCACATCTGATTAAGAAACTCTGTGTTTGGCAGACCAAAATATACCAAACTGTTAATTGCTTTTTAAAGGAGAATTATGACACTTTTAACAAGCCGCATATCTTACTGAGCCTTGTTAGAGTGGATGCTCTCATTCTGCTGAACTGTCTTATTTTGAGATTTGGGTCCCTAATTGCTTATAAACCATACTGTTTATTGAGTATTAACTGTGGCATGGCTGTTTATTATGGGAGCTTATTGCTTAATGCCTATAAAAAGCAGTCTAAATGAGCTACTCTGTGCCTGTAGTGTCTCTGCTCCCCAAATCACACACACATGCACACACACACACATACACACACTCACAAGCTCACAGGGCTACACTTAAGTTCATCAACTGAAAGAAGTATTGGCAGAATTATGCAGAGGCAAAGCTTAGGTAGCACGTTGCTTGGTAACCAGGAAGTCATCTGTCGATTCTCCGGGGTGTCAGCCATACATTTTCTTCTGCACATTACCTACAATGAAAAGGTCGGTGACCCAATGAAACATCAGATTAAGTCAAACTATTAACTGGACAAATGCATTTAAAATGCTCTTGTCCCTCGGTTGGGTCTGATTAGTATACATTATGTTCTTCCGAGGCAAGCATGAATCATTAATAGATTCAGACTCCGCTGCTCCCTGCAATGAAACATCATAACTCAGTGTGGAGTAATGCAGTGTGTTGTGTTTACAAGATGTGGACCCTTCACTTAGTGTGATCTACAGTGTTGTTATTTTGTGGTAAGGACACATCTCCTTCTGTTTTTTTAACTTTAGTAAATAGTGTTTGTCATTGCCTTAAAAAACAAAGAAAAATCTTTCCCCAGAAAAATCGTTCCCTGCCTGCCTGTGCCTGCATGGGGGAGGGGAGAGTAGCTTGGCCCGTAAATAGATGCATTGTTTTTTTGCTCACTCTCTGAAACTTTTTTTAACCTCCTCCAGTTTAAAGTCAATTGTAATAGACCCAGGCAGGAAGAATCTCAATTCTGAAAATTAAAGGAAGGCAAACAATCTCAAGACAAAATTCCCAGAACTGAGTTTGAACTCTGACCTCTCCTTGTCCTCTTCCCTCTTCTGTGTCTGTGCTGTGGCAGCCAGTTGGTTTTTGTATGAGAACCTAGAAACTGGGAAAGTGTCCAGCTCTGCCTTCTCCCCCTGCAGCTAGAACCAGAAACTGAAGCTTCTGTGAGCTCAGCCATTTGTAATTTGACCTCTGTGTGTCTAAATTAAGCTCACCAGGCAAAAGTGACTGTATGGTAGAACTTGGGTTGATTATCCCCAGTACCCTTAATAACCCTATTTAATCCACATAAAAACATTTTGTGGTGGGAAACGGGAATACAGAACAGTATGATTTGCACGCAGCAGCGCTGAAACATTAAGACTTGCCCTGGAATGTACTCCCAGCTCCAGCTGATAGCCAGCTATTCTGACACTCATGACTATTGGGTGAACTGAAACACGATCTGACACGTCAGTCTAGCAGGCATGTGCTGAACACCTACTGTGTGCTAGGCACGGTGCTAAGATCCAAGACGACGCTCTCAGCCCGCACATCCAACCACAGCGGCAGACCAGGGAGGCGCTTAGTGCTGCAGCTGCGTGAGTTCCTTTACTTGGTTGAGTGGCAGAAATCTAGCCAAGAGGATGCTCATATCAATTTCTAAAGAGTTCATTCCACCCACAGTTCAAAAAAACATGACGTATTTATTTTTCCATGGGAGTTAAGGAAGAAAACGCCCCAAACAAATGGAACTGGATAATTTGTAAAGAAAGATGATGGCTAACCTCGTGAAATGTTGGGTGATGTTTCATTCTGTTCTGTAATGCAGAGATGGGCAGTTTCCATTCTTTGCTTTCCTTTCTCTTTTTGCCTTTACTCTGTGTGCTTGCCTCTAGTCTATTTCAGAGTCCACAGAGTTAGGGACCTGGACACTGCCTGCCTCTCAGGGAAATCATTAGCAAGTCCCCGGTGTTTAAAGTTCCTATCACACAATAGCAGCTTCTACATTTGTCTTCCTTCTCATTTTCTCTAGATTGGCAGTATATAGCCACTGCTCTTCAGAGCTGCTACCAGTTGGAGCTGCCATTTAAGAAAGTATATACACGAGAGGTCCCAAATCTCTGAAATCCCGAAACTCTGGCTATGTAAATCTATCACATTTCCGCTGTTTACAACTCCATGTCAAATTTATCTTTATTAAAGCTACCTTTATTTCCAAGAATGTGGCAGCCATGGGCATTGACTTTGGAGGCATAGCAAAGTTTCTCAGCATCTGACTGTGCCACATAGCTCATGTAGTCCACATGTCCTTTCAGAAGTGTCCCCAACTTGTAGTCATCTGGGTAAACCACCAACTTTATTGTTATGGGCTGAATTACATCCCCTAAAATTCACATGTTATACTCCTGACCCCCAATCACTCTGAATTTACAAAGGTAATTAAATTACAATGAGGTCATTAGGCTGGGCCTTCATCCGATCTGACTTGGGTCTTTATAAGAGGAGATTGGGACACAGACACACACCAAGGAAAGACAACGTGAAGACACAAAGAGAAGTCACCATTTGCAAGCCAAGGAGAGAGGCCTCAAAAGGAAACAACCCTCCCGACGCCTTGATCTTGGTCTGCCAAGCCTCCAGAATGATGAGAAAATACATTCTTGTTGTTTAAACCTCCCAGTCTACGCTACTTTGTTATGGTGGCCCTAGCACACTAGTATATTCATGTTTACAACAGTGTCAGATTGCAGAGAAGGAAACAGCAAAACATGAAATCAAGTGTTAGACTAAACTTCACTGTGCTTCAGGACAAGTAGCACCCATGGACAAATACATGTGCTTATATGTTCATCTGGGTTAGTGTCCAGATGAAGTCAATGGGCTTTAGCTTCTGTCTTGGCTACAAAGCAGTGCAGGCAAAGGGCCATGCCAGGCCATTTTATCTGTTTCTCTTATGTTGACATCAAGGACACCCACTTGGAAGATGCTGGTTTGCCACCTCAAAGCATATCCGTGTGAACATGAGATTCATTCTGAATACAAAAGGAAATTGGGAATGCCAAAGGAAGGACTTGGGCCGAGAACGGGAGGGAAAACTGGCGTTTGTCCAGTTAGAAGACCTACGCAATGATAGAAAATGCAATCTCCAGAAGTCCCTCATTCCATTATGTCTCTGTGTAATGGGAGCCATAATACCTCCTTTCCTATATTAACTGTCAGAGGAGAGGTCATAAAACAACACAGTGTATGTATTAGGCCAAAAGCTGGAATGGAGGCTGATGAATGTAGCAGGAAAGGACCATTAGCAAAATGATGGATTAAAGTTCTGTTTAAATTTCTATTGGGATGGATCCTCGCTTGTTAGTTTAAGTAATCCTGTGCTTTGATTGTAGCCATCAGCATAGAAAAACAGGCTCTGTTAACCTCGAAGGTGTAAAATTCTAATGTGCTCATAGAAGCTCAAGAACACTATCATTCACTGAAGTACTGGGGACTCTGAAAGAATGAAGGAGCCCTTAGTTTAAAAAAATAATTAGAGTTGTCAAGAAAGGCAAAAATAGGCCCATGGTCTATGAATAGCCCATTTTGCATTCTTTATGCACGTGGATCTGCTTCTTCCATTAGGTCTGTAAGACCGAGGATTATCTATTTCAATTTGGTCATTCTACAGATGAAATTGAGGATTCTAATGCTGACAAGTATAAATACATTTATTTTCTACTACCCACATGTAAAGCCGGATATTTCCTAGCTTGTGACAAGTATTTTTTATTTCCTACTCTGTAGCTATACACACCCCACTTCCAGCTTCCTTTCTTGTAGAATTCACCTCCTCCTGGAAGAGGTGAAAACATTAGATACTTTCCAAGCCTCCATCCATGCTTCTGTTGAAGCTAGAGCATGGGCATGTGATGCAACCCAATCGTAGCCAATGAACAAGAGAGGAAGTCTGCTGAGTGTTTGGGGGGTGTATTAGCCCATGCTTGCACTGCAATAAAAAATACTTGAAACTGGCTAATTTATAGAGGAAAGAGGTTTAATTGGCTCACAGTTCTGCAGGCTGTACAGGAAGCATTGCTGAGGAGGCCTCAGGAAATTTACAATCATGGCAGAAGGTGAAGGGGAAGCATGCACGTCTTACGTGGCTGCAACAGGAGTAAGAAAGATGGGGGAGGTCCTCCATACTTTTAAACAACCACATATCATGAGAACTCTATCAGGAGAACAGCACCAAAGGGGGAAATCCACTCCCACGATCCAATTGCCTCCCACACGGCCCCTCCTCCAACATTGGGGATTATAATTAACATAAGATTTGAGTGGGGCACAGATTCAAACCATATCAGCAGGACTTCTAAGAAAGGTCGAATTCCTTAATAAAAAGAATAATAGATGAAATGCTCCATTTCTTCTTGGGTGGATAAAAGTCACATCTATATATGAGGTCAGGAGTAGTCAACTGCAAATATGAGGGCATGAGCCTAAGTTCCAAGCCACGACACCAAGAAAGTCTGAGTCACGACACCAAGAAAGTCTGAGCCATGGAACCAAGAAAGTCTGAGCCATAACACCAGAGATCATATCCCAGAAAGATGGGATGAGGCTCAGTCCTTTAACACATCCACAAGCCACTGAACCAACCTGAGAACTGTCTGCCTGGACTTCAAGTCATGTTGGAAAATAAATGTCCTCATTGTTTAAGCCACTTTTGGAAGGTTTTCTTTACTTCCATTTGAAAACATTCTAATATACATGTGGCTTTTACAAGAGTCGGGATTATTGCAATCATAGTAAGTTGTGTAGTAGTTTATCTAACTAGAGTCAAACACGACAGAATCACCAGAGCATGAAAGTTTAGAGCTGAACGAACCTTAGAGCTCATTTTACACATGAGGAAACGAAGAACATAAGGTTAAATGATTCATTCTAGTTCTTGCATCTTGCCTCTCCCACCCAGGTCCTGGGAAGTTTATTGGCTGAAGTTCACACTTCAAGCTGCCCAGTGCTTCCCAAGGCAGACCACAACTTCTGACCCAAAAGACACCAGGCAAATCCCCAGGACTTGCTAAATATCATTGAATGGAATTCCACAGGTGGTCATTCAGTGATGTTCTCTCCTGAACACACACACACATTTTCTAGAAAAATCATCATCTATAATTCAGGACATTCTTCAAGCTCCTGGGGAATTGGGGAAATAGAAAAAAAAAGTAGCCATTGTCCTTTTTCATACTGTCAAAGAGTGAATGAACATATGAAACATTATTCAGTCTAATTCTCTGCTGCATGAGCTGAAAGGAATCATGGGATAGGAACTCCAGGAATAGTGATAGTCATCACAATATTGATGTGAATTTTACCAATTAGAAACTACAAACACACACACATACTTTTTTTATCTTCTACTCAGCATTACCTTGTAATACAGGCAAGAAATATGACTTTCGCTAACGTAGAAAAAAAAAAATAACTGAAGCTCAAATTGTTAAAGACCAACGTGATCTGGTAAGCCCGGTTTCTCACTTTGATTAGTGGCTTCCTGTTTACTTTCTAACAAAAGCATAGCTATTTTATTTTAGAAAAGCCTAATAACATTCCTTGACTGGAACTGAAAAAAAAAAAAAAATGCTAGCAACTATTTCACCCTCCTCCCTAAAAACAAATCAAGGAAACTCAATGTTCCTTTTTTATGCCTGGAAGGAGATGCTGTTTAGTTAAGCTCAGCTCTAAACCACAGACAATAGTGAGCAATGGGCTGGCCATGATTCAATATAATCTGTCTTCCTCTAACCTAAGTGCTCTTATAAACAATACAAATTAATGTTCTACTTCATAAGCTAGATGCCCGTAAAGTGCTTGTTATTATGGAAATGTTTCATGCGTGACAATCAGCAATGTCAAGACATGAGAGATTCTGTTCCCAAGAAGGCGTTATTAGTTTAATTTTGTTTATTGGGCAGTACACTTAAAGCACAGGAGAAATGATTATTGCCAGTAACAATAACAATGATGATAGCTGGCATGTTTCTGCCCCTTAGGCAACAATTCTGGTATGAAACCTGGTTCTTCTTGATTTCTTCATTGCCCAAGCACTTAGGGCTCAAATAGGCCAGTAACAATTTTATCAAATGCCTATTACAATCAAGGCAGTTTGCTAGGCACTGTTGGCATTTATTGAATGCCTTCTGTGTCCAAGAATCTTTATTATCATTATTTCTAAATTCCCAACAATCTGTCATGGCACCTATTATTATCCTCCTGTTGCAAATAGCGAAAGAAACTAAAAGCAGTCAGGAGTCTGTCCTCCTAGAATATATACTCTTTCTTTTTTCTTTTTTCATGATTTTTTTTATTATTATACTTTAGGTTTTAGGGTACATGTGCACAATGTGCAGGTTTGTTACATATGTATCCATGTGCCATGTTGTTTTGCTGCACCCATTAACTCGTCATTTAGCATTAGGTATATCTCCTAATGCTGTCCCTCCCCCCTCTCCCCACCCCACAACAGTCCCCGGAGTGTGATGTTCGTATGTTTATTGCGGCACTATTCACAATAGCAAAGACTTGGAACCAACCCAAATGTCCAACAACAATAGACTGGATTAAGAAAATGTGGCACATATACACCATGGAATACTATGCAGCCATAAAAAATGATGAGTTCATGTCCTTTGTAGGGACATGGATGAAACTGGAAAACATCATTCTCAGTAAACTATCGCAAGGACAAAAAACCAAACACCGCATGTTCTCACTCATAGGTGGGAATTGAACAATGAGAACTCATGGACACAGGAAGGGGAACATATACTCTTAAGCTCACGTGCCTCAAAAGTCATAAGACTGTCAACTAATACAATTGGAAAACTTGCTTTAACATCATAACATTACCAATTGAACAGCCCTACTTTGAAAATAAATTAAATCAACATATTAATCTGTTGCTTTCTGTAACAGGGTTTTATTTTAACACGCCTTTAAAACTGCTTCTGCATAATGTAATCCCAGCACTTTGGGAGGTCAAAGCAAGAGGATCACTTGAGCCCAGGAGTTTAAGACCAGCCTGGGAAACATGGTGAGACCCTGTCTCTACAAATCTTATTCTTTTTTTTTTTGAGACAGGTTTTTGCTTTTGTTGTCCATACTGGAGTGCAATGGCATGATCCCAGCTCACTGGAACCTCCACTTCCAGGTTCAAGTGATTCTCCTGCCTCAGCCTCTTGAGTAGCTGGAATTACAGGTGTGTGCCACTATGCCAAGCCAATTTTTTTTTTTTGTATTTTTATTAGGGACAGGGTTTCACCATGTTGGCCAGGCTAGTCTCCAACTCCTGACCTCAAGTGATCCACCCACCTTGGCCTCCCAAAATGCTGGGATTGTAGGTGTGAGCCACTGCGCCCAGCTGCCGCACACTTTTAAACAACCAGATCTTGCACAAGCTAACTGAGCAAGAACTCACTCACTACTGCAAGAACATCACCAAGCCATTCATGAGGGATCCGTCCCCAGGACCCAAACACCTCCCACCAGGCCCCACCTCCAACCCTGGGAATTACATTTTAACATGAGATTTGGAAGGGACAAACATCTAAACTATATCAGCCCCCTATGACCTTTGAATTTTAAATAATCTTGGCTATTCTAACACTTCCAGAGGAATGAGAGGCACAGCTTTTACAATTCTCTCTTTGAAGCCACATATTTCCCTGAAATACTTCATGGACTTTCATCTGACCCTGTTTAATAGCATGTATCATGTTAAATCATTCTATTTTTATGTGTGTGACTACTTAATGTATGCATTTCATCTACATGGTCAGCTCCCTGTGGGCAAGAATCCCAGTGTTTTGCATCCCAGTGAGTTCCCAGAGCTGACGAGGGCCTCACCATTTAGAAGTGTGTGGATGAATGAATGGCAGAACCAACAGCTTATTGCATGTTACAGTTTGTGAAAATTCTTTCAACATCTTGTTTTCAAAGGTCTCTTATAATAAATATAGAAGGTATGTAGAGTAAGGATCATTTTACAGGGTAAGAAACTGTGGCACAGGGCAATTGGTAAAAAAAAATCCTACAGCTGGTAAAGTGTGGATTTAAGACTCAAATCCAGACCTTGTCTCTCTCTCTGTCTCTCCCTACCTTGTCTTTTTAGTATTTTCCCTACTTTAGACCTTATACACACTGAAGTTGGCAATTTTCCTGTACCCAAACTACCTAACCAAAGAAGCAAGCTTTCAGCTGGTCATTTCTTGAATGATCACAGAATAGGCCCAAATGGTATGCAGGGCCTTGATTCAAGTGGTCCTGAACTCGGCTGGGAGAGGTGTTCTCATCAGGGATGATGCAGAGTGTAGAGCTGAGAGTGGAGCCCTGAGCACATCCTGTTCAACCCTCAAGATCTGTGTAGCATGAACACATCAGGGGAAGCAACACACACTGGGGACTGTCGGGAGTTGGGGGAGGGAGAGCATCAGGAAGAAGAGCTTATGGATGTGGGGCTTAATACCTGGGTGATGAGTTGATCTGTGCAGCAAACCACCATGGCACACATTTACCTATGTAACAAACCTGCACATCCTGTACATGTACCCAGGAACTTAAAATAAAATTTGAAGAAACAAATAAAATAAAATAAAATAAAATAAAATAAAATAAAATAAAAGGTCTGTGTTGCGTAGGCTTGGTGAACCTTGCATTTGCAGTGTAGCTGAAATGAGTCAGGGTCCTCAAGTTTACTCTTGCGGAACCTGAGCAGGAGCACATTGCGAAAACATACCAGCTTTTTTTTTGTTTATGTCCCAGGTGTATGACTCAAACTGTTAGATGCTAACCAATAGAATCCAACAGCATCTATTAATTGCACCAAGCTGCCCTACCTTGCTAAGATGCAGCTGGAACATGAGATCTTTCTGAAGTATCCATACAGTATCACATACCAGTCAGATGTCTTATTCACACTGGCCTCTTATTTTCTCATCTTGATTTCTCACGTCTCAGGGTCTGCCCTGTAATCTATGTCAGCTACTCTTGGTATCTACCTCTGAGCCTTGTGGCTGCTTGCCCGTCGATACTGCACCAAACTCCATGTAATGATTTCAAAGATGCAATTTAAAAATGCAAAATAAGCTTATTTCTCCTCCCTTGAGAATGTGAACTCAGCCCTCTGTTCCTTTGCTTTTGCTCTCTGTTATTTCCCCGAGAATGGCCACATTCTCTTGCTCTCATTTTCTCCCGTCTCCCTGACTGCCCCAGCCTTGCTGAGAGCCTCTTTCCCTAAGACCCTATGGGCATTGCTGAGCTGGTAGAAGCGCAGTGTGGTGCCCTTGGAGCACACTGGCTTTGGAGTCCTAGGACCTGAGTTTGGGTTCTGTCTCAGTCACTATTAAACTGTGTGACCACAGGCAGGCTGTGGGCCCCTGCTTTCTTTTGGATGTTTGTCACCAAACCTCATGTTGAAATTTCATCCCCAAGGTTGGAGGTGGGGCCTAATGGGAGGTGATTTGGTCATGGAGGTGGATCCCTCATGAATAGATGAATGCCCTCCCTTAGGGGTGATTGAGTTCTTGCTCTATTCATTCCTGCATGAGCTGGTTGTTAAAAGAGCCTGGCCACTCCCTGCCACTCTTGCTTCCTCTCTCACAACATGATTTTTGCGTACACAGGCTCCCCTTCGCCTTCCACCATGAGTGGGAGATTCCTGAGACCCTCATCAGAAGCAAATGTTGACACCATGCTTCTTGTCTGCAAAAACATGAACCAATCTTCTTTGCTTTATAAATTATCCGGCCTCAGGTATTCCTTTATAACAACACAAATGGACTAAGACAATCCCTTTAGGCCTCAGTTTCCACATCTCATGCATAATAACAAGGCTTATTTATGTTTTGGGAGTAGTAGAAATAATGTATGCAAAAGGACCACTAAAAAAGTAGTAACAGTCATTACTAATTAGTAACTGTGTTAAATGATACATGAGTTATTTCCATCCTCTTGCAACCTCCCTGAGAGAATGCAGGTTCTAGTGGGTGGGGTCCCTGTCTTGTGCTTCAAGCAAGATATGCTTCAGCAAACAACTCCCTGGCTGCAATTTCCAAGATCTGGACTGTTTTCCCAAAATTATTCTTCCTGTCTTTTTTTAGGTATCTATTTTTTTTCTTACTTGAAATGCTATTTGGCATTCTACAAAGCATTCGAATGAGGAATTCTGAGTGCATCTCCAAGATCCACCTGCACTTCCTCACTCAGCCCCTTTATAACTAATGTTTGTGCCAGAGGCCATCTCGAGTCTGTGGCCATAGGTGTGTGGCGTTCAGTGACTTTCGAGAAACTCAAAACAACGATCTAAGGACAGACAAGACGTTAAAAGATAACCCAGAGAATGGGAGAAAATATTTGCAAATCATATATCTGATAAGGGTCCAGTCTCCAGAATATATAAAGAACAACTCAGCAATAAAGACAAGCAATCCAACTGTAAACTGGGCAAAGGATTTAAATAAACATTTCCCCAAAGAAGATGTACAGATTCCAACGAGCACATGAAAAGATGCTCAGCATCATTAGTCACTAGGGAAATGGAAATCAAAATCACAGTAAGCTTCCATTTCACATCACTAGGATGGCTATAATTAAAAAAAGGAAAAAAGCAAAATTAACAAGTGATGGCAAGAAAGTTATCAGAATCCCCATACATCGCTGGTATGAACATAAAATAGTGCAATCATTGTGAGAAAAATTTTGGTAGTTTCTCAAAATGCTAAACATAGATTTACCATATGACCCAGCAATTCTACTCCTAGGTATATACCCAAGAAAACTGAAAACACATCTTCACACAAGAACTTGTCCAGGGATGTCCACAGCAGCATTATTCATCATAGGCAAAAAGTAGAAACAACCAGATGTCCACTGACTGGTGAATGAATAAATAAAATGTAGTGTATACATACAATGGAATAAAAAGAAACAAAGTACTCCTCCATGCTGAGACAGAGATGAACCTTGAAAAAATTATTCTAAGTGAAAGCAGCCAGACATAAAAGACCATGTATTATATGATTACATTTATATAAAGTGGCAAGAATAGGCAAATCCATAGAAGTACATCAGTGGTGGCCAGAGGCTAGGAGGAGGAAGATTGGGAGTGACTGCCAACGGTGTGGAGTTTCTTTGGGGAAAGCTAGAAATCTTCAAGAATGAGATAGTGTGAGGGTTGCACAGCATTGTGAATACACCAAAACCACCTTGATGGACACTTACAAATGTGAAAAGTATAAAACTGTACACTGTGTATTTCATGTTATATAAATTTTATATCAATAAAAGTAATTGTGGCAGGGCACAGTGGCTCATGCCTGTAATCCCAGCACTTTGGGAGACCACGGCAGGTGGATCACTTGAGGTCAGGAGTTCGAGACCGGCCTGCCCAACACGGTGAAATCCTCTCTCTACTAAAAATATAAAAATTAGCTGGGCGTGGTGGTGCACACCTGTAGTCCCAGCTACTGGGGTGGCTGAGGAACGAGAATCGCTTGAACTCAGGAGGCAGAAGATCACACCATTGCACTCCAGCCTGGGTGATAGAGCAAGACTCCATCTCAACAAAAAGAAAAAAAGTAATTACAAAATACAAACAAAGAAGGCTTAGCCCCATTATCACCAGGTACCATCTAAACTAACCATCTTAACTAACTTAACCACAACAGAACCCAGCTCTATGGAGACAGCTGTTCAGATAAGGCAGAATTTTAGCCTCTTTCCTTTGTGAAATAAGAATGAGCTCACAGGAGGCCAGGCTCTTCCCATGTATTGACTACCTTTCTCCAGTGCAGTACCATGCACGGTTGGAAAATAAAAATGCCACTAACCTCTCCTCTATATTTTTTCCAGGGATAATTCTGATACCAAAAAAAAAAAAAAAAAAAAGAAAAGCATTGTCAGTAGCATGCATTGGGTATTCAATAAATGTCACCGGTCAGGAATAAATGTCACCAGTCAAGAATAATCATGAAGGAAAGACAAGAAAGTGGATGCCTTGAGGAGGCTCTGGAAGAGATAAGGTGAGACGTTTGCTTCTTTGTATCTTGCGTTAGTTCCTTTCCAAGATGTGAATCCTCCCCATCATATGCTCGCTAAAAGCCCTGCTCCATGGTAGAAACAGCCCTCAAGGTTTACCTAAGCCCAAGGCCACATGGGTGGAGTTGGTGGCTGGTTGCCCCAGCCAACTCCAGGGCTTCTCGGAAAGGGGAGAACCTCCTTGTCCCACATCGCCCGAGGACCTGAGATGGCCCCCTCTAGGGAGGGCTGTTCTCCTGGGAGGAAGGAACAGCTTGGCGAGAGGGAAGGAAGTGAGGATTGAATCTGTCAGGGGAGGGAGCTTGATGACACCATATTCCAAGAGAAAGCAGTGGCATGAAAGGCACTGGAGGTGTTGCACGGGGAGTTGAAGACTTCTGAGGGCAGCTGTCACCTACCCTGCAATTCTGCCTCAGCCTGGCCCTGCCCATCATCTCCGAAGGGAAGGTGGCCTCAGGCTCCAGAAATAAATAGCACGGTCCCGGCACTCTCTACTTTAAACTCCCCACTCCGGCCACGGTGAGCAGCCCCTCACGCCCCACCCACGACTCTTTCTTCGCCTCCATTCCTGTGTGACCTCAAACAAGTCCTCAGTGTCTTACCCTTGGTTTCTTCTTCTCCCCAATGGGGCTAATAGCACTGGCCCAGAGGCCATGTAGTCGAAAACGTCCAATCTCCCAGCCCACCACCCCGGGGGACGGCGCATCCTCCTGGAAAGGGAACCACACACGCGGCTCCGCTGCAAATAGGAGACTTCCGCCAAACATGAGACAAGGGGCTGGAATAGTTCATCTGTGTCCCATTAGGTGCTCTGCTAACATTCTGCTTTCTCTTCTGAGCTCTCAATACGCTGGTAAGTATTCACGTATAGCCTATGCTCCCCAACGGACTACAAAATCCAGCAGGTGCCACGGAATTCACAGTCACTGCTCCATTCCCAGCCCCAGCACAGGTGGAAGATGCCCCCTACACATTTCAAGCCGACTAATCACAGGGGAAGAAACACGGCATGTTTTAACCGCTTTGTACAGGCTTCTGATGCCTTCAGTCCGCGTGTTCCTGCAGAGTCACCTCTGAAGGGAGAACCAGATCATCCAAGGCTTCTGGCTCTAATACCAGGTGGCCTCACGTAAACTGTCTCAGGGTCCTCATTCGCAAATAAAGGAGTTAAACTAGGTGGTCTCTGAAGGCTCCTTCAGTTCCCCCATGGAAAACTACAGTCTTTTTTTTTTTTTTTTTGAGACAGAGCTTTGCTCTTGTTGGCCAGGCTGGAGTGCAATGGTGCCATCTCGGCTCACTACAACCTCCGCCTCCCACGTTCAAGTAATTCTCCTGCCTCAGCCTCCCAAGTAGCTGGGACTAAAGGCACCCACCACCACGCCTGACTAATTTTTGTATTTTCAGTAGTGACTGGGGTTTCACCATGTTGGTCAGGCTGGTCTCGAACTCCTGACCTCAGGTAATTCACCCACCTCGGCTCCCAAAGTGCTGGGATTACAAGCGTGAGCCACGGCGCCCAGCCCAGCCACAGGCTTTTCACCCTCTGCTGGCATGTGCAATCTACTGTGCTAGGTTTTCAAAGTCACTCACTGCTCCTTAATTAATTTGAAGCAATTGCATCCAACATCAGGGCTAGACTGGATGACCCACAAGACAATAGAGTGGAGATATAGGAAAGGAAGGATGATTTAGATATTCTCATGGTGGGAAAAATAGTAACTGAGCAAATAAGGAGACTAAAGTTCTCTACTGACAGAGAAAAGATGAAATGGGGGTGATTTCCCACATTCCCAAATAAGAGATGAGCAAGCATGGAGGTCTGCTGCCAGTGCGACCGGCAGCCCAGCTTCTCCACTGGGGTTCTCTCCGGATCCTTGCAGACCCCAGAGAGATGATGGGGCCTGCAGACCTTGCCTGGCTGTCAGAAATTTTCCACCCGCTGAAGACGTGGCTGGCAGTGGTCTACACTCTGCATGTGGCCTTCCTAAATTAATGAACACACTCACACTAACACTCACATACATACATTCACACACACACTGATATACACAACACTCACACTTTCACCTAGACACACACACACCCACACTCATATGCATTCACACACACACCACTCACACTCAATTCACAGACATATACTCACAGTCATATACAATCACACACTCACATACACAACAGACTCATACACAGTCTCACACATACACACACCACTCACATTCACAGATATACAAACACTCATACACTCGCAGTCACACTAGCATACACACACACCACTCACACTCACATAGCCATACTCACAAACACACTCATACACTCAAAATCACACTTGCATACAGGCACACCACTCACACTCATACACTCAAATATACTCACATACTCACACACGTCACTTACACCCTCACACATGCCACTCACACACTCACATACACACACTCATACAATCACATACACACCACTTACACAGTCATACACAGTCACAATCATTCACACTCACATGCTAACAGTCACACAATCACACACCACCTACACTCAGATATACACAATCACACATTCACAACACTCATCCACACTCACAAACACACACTTGCACTCAGACACTCTCACACTCTGATGTTTGTAGACTTCTCAAACATGCTGTTGGTTTTTGAAGGGAAATAAGTTGTAGACTTTTTCATTGTTTTGCATTAAAAACCCAGTGCTCTCATCAGCTTATTTAACAGGCACCAGCAGGATTGTGTCTCAAATGGAATGAGGGCAGGTGCTTTAGGCACCCTCCACAAGGGACCGTCTTCTTCATCTCAGCCTTGCCAAACACAGAGGAAATGAAGGGAGGTCCTTGGTTAGTGAGCTGCAAATTGAGACATCGTACCCCGTGCCAGGCTTTGCAAAACGTGTTAGTTCATGGGCAATGGTGGACAGTCACACAATATTCTTCACAAGGACATATGAAATATTTTCTGAAAACCTATTAGTTCATAGGGAATGGTGGACAGTCAGGCAATACTCTTCACAAGGACATATGAAATGTTTTCTGAAGAGCTAAGGATAAAGTTATATGAGCATAAGTTCCAAGCTAAATGCAAAAAGCAAATGTTTTAAAGGAAAAACATGACAAAAAGAAATGAGAGGCCTGGCACGGTGGCTCACACCTGTAATCCCAGTACTTTGGGAGGCCAAGGCGGGTGGACCACCTGAGGTCAAGAGTTCAAAACCAGCCAGGCCAACATGGTAAAACCCAGTCTCTGCTAAAAATACAAATTAGCCAGGCATGATAGCGCATGCCTGTAATCCCAGCTACTCGGGAGGCTGAGGCAGGAGAATTGCTTGAACTGGGAGGCGGAGGTTGCAGTGAGCTGAGATCGCACCATTGCACTACAGCCTGGGTGACAGAGCAAGACCCCATCTCAAATAAATAAGTAAATAAATAAATGAGGATAAAGTAGCATCTAGGTTAGGGAATGAGCATGGACAAAACTGTGAGATGACCACATTTTCTTTGAGGCTTCCCCCCTCTCTTGAAGTTCCATCTCTCCCCCTCTCTGACTTCACCCCAGTTCTTCCCAACATTTCTGGTTATCCAGTGCACTTTCCAGCTGGCCTGCACCCTCCACCAGGTCAGGGGCTCACCCTCTCTATTCTTTACTTCCATTTTTTAACTTCTTGCTAGGTGGTTTGGACACTGGCTCAGGAACTGAACACCATCCATGTATCCCACCCAGCCTGGGAGATGGTCCTTTCCAGACAATGCCATTGCTGAAGGGCAGGAACCATGCTGGTCTCAGCTATTGTCCAATCTTTAACACCCAAGTATCTCACATATAATCATCACTCAATATACATTTTTATTTAAAATTATTTAAAAGTTCTCCAAAACTTGTGAACTTTTTTGGATCTACATCTTTGCCTACTGGTTTTGGAGTTAAATTTCTATCCTCCAAAATTCCTGAGTCAAGGGTATACACATATGAAATTTTTAAGCATATTGTTCATACACCTCCAAATTGTTTGTACTAATTTACACTCCCACCCAGCATCCGTGGAAGCCTCTCTCCTTCTTGCCTAAAAACTCTTCAGGAAACACAGCTATTCTTTCTTTTGTCAACTCACTCTTTTTAGCTCTCTCTGACCAAAAAAATAAAAGATTCCACAGAGTTCTTCCATCAAAACTTTTGGCAATTACTAACTTTTGAAATAATTAAAATTATTCTTGGATAGAAATCTCTCTTTGCTCCTGGGAGAGGATACAAAAAGAGTCAAACAAAATAGATTTTTGTTGTTGTTCTCAGAGGGCTCTCTAATGCATTCTCATAAATAATTAGTGGCATCATCTTGTCGGGTTACTCATCTCTTCTAGCATGGTGATGCTGGGTGAGCCGTGGTCCTCATTCATTACCCATAGCCAGTATGGAAAGCATTAAGAGGAACAGGACACTAGAATGATTATTTCCACATCTCTCTGAACTGAACAGTGGCCAGGCACAGTGGCTCACACCTGTAATCCCAGCACTTTGGGAGGCCGAGGCAGGCAGATCATTTGAGGTCAGGAGTTCAAGACCAGCCTGGCCAACATGCTGAAACCCCATCTCTACTAAAAAATATAAAGATTAGCCAGGCGTGGTGGTGGGCATCAGCAGTCCCAGCTACTCGGGAGGCCGAGGCAGGGACAATTGCTTGAACCAGGGAGGCAGAGGTTGCAGAGAGCCGAGATCGCACCACTGCACTCCAACCTGGACAACGGAGTAAGATTCCACCTCAAAAAGAAACAAAAGTTTCATAATTTAAAATGCAAGAGACTGAGAACAAAATGGGCTTTGAGGTAACTGAGTTTATATGAGCCAGAGGTTTTATTATAAACCAGACAGCACTCATCTGACCAGGGAAAGCCAGTTGTTTCAAGCAATGACTATGATGATGCTCAGTGATGTTTTTGTTTGTTTGTTTTCATTGTTGTTTTTTTGAGACGGAGTCTCTCTCTGTTCCCCAGGCTGGAGTGCAATGGTGCCATCTCAGCTCACTGCAAACTCCACCTCCCGGGTTCAAGTGATTCTCCTGCCTCAGCCTCCCGAGTAGCTGGGACTACAGGCGTGTGCCACCACACCTGGCAAATCTTTTGTATTTTTAGTAGAGACAGGGTTTCACCATGTTAGCCAGGATGGTCTCGATCTCCCGACCTCAGGTGATCTGCCTGCCTCGACCTCCCAAAGTGCTGGGATTTTGGGCGTGAGCCACCGTGCCCAGCCAATGATGTTTTTGTTTCCAATATATTTTTAGTCACCTATGTTGAGGATGGTGATTTAAAAGACACTCCACAGCTCATAAGGAAATGCACATGGAATAATTATTATGAAGGGACACGCAGGTGACATAAACTCACCATTCAGCAGTTCAACTGGAGCTGAATAAAATAACAAATATCGTGTCTGATTCTGCCCACACTCCTTGATCCTCTACAAGGCTGAAGAACTGCTGCACAAGAGGAAAAGAAAAACCCTGTGCATTTGGGCTTTACTAACAACTAATAACATCTGGACTTTGCAAGCATCCGTGGGACAAGCTGAATTAGGCCTGCAATTTATGGATAGTTTAGTCTCTGAATTTGGAGACAGCAACTGTTTCAGTGTGAAAGTAGCTATCTTCATTAAATTGTATTTCAGCTTAAAAGTAACATTTTCACTATCATGTCAGATACTCTAGAACACAGTATGCCCAAGCCTCCCTT
Source organism: Hylobates moloch (assembly GCF_009828535.3). Classification (NCBI taxonomy): domain Eukaryota; kingdom Metazoa; phylum Chordata; class Mammalia; order Primates; family Hylobatidae; genus Hylobates; species Hylobates moloch. The sequence goes on along the minus strand of NW_026652277.1, from coordinate 6,666,954 downwards.
TATCTCCATAAAGAGAACTTGGGAACTCCTAAATGGTTGTTGAGCGAACAAGTGATGGCTTGTTGTGTTAGTATGACAGTATGTGATGGGCTGTGCCTTCAACTATCTCAGCTCTTCTTTGAAAAGGTCTCCTGGGCTTTTCCCCCAGGATACAACCAAGTGAGTGAATATTTTTATTAATCTTTGGAAGAAAGAAGATCTGATTCATGTAGCTATGGCTTCAATCCAAAGTTAGGACAATTCTTGATGTAAGAGCCTTGGGGTGACCACTGAGTTTTGGGAAGGGTCAGGGAGAAAAGGAACTCTCTAGGAGAGAGTCTGTTTAGCTCTGAAGTTAAAACTCTAATCATTTGCTACTGTGCACTGCAGACATAAATGAAGAAATGAGAAATAGGCTGGGCACGGTGGCTCACGCTTGTAATCCCAGCACTTTGGGAGGCTGAGGCGGGCGGATCACGAGGTCAGGAGATCAAGACCACGGTGAAACCCCGTCTCTACTAAAAATACAAAAAATTAGCCGGGCGTGGTGGTGGGCGCCTGTAGTCCCAGCTACTCGGAGAGGCTGAGGCAGGAGAATGGCGTGAACCCGGGAGGCGGAGCTTGCAATGAGCCGAGATTGCGCCACTGCACTCCAGCCTGGGCGACAGAGCGAGACTCCATCTCAAAAAAAAAAAAAAAAAAGAAATATCATCCTAGGGCCAATATGATGTCTGCTGTGAAATAGTAGGAAAGGCTTCTTGATGAAGAGGAAATACATCTGTGCAGGCTGAAAAGGCAAAACAGTAGCCCGTGGGTTGGAGTCACTCCTAGGAAGGCAGCTTTCAGCTCAATGTAAGGTTTTCATAACAATTAGAGCTGGGACAATAAACGCTCCATCAAAGAAAAGATTCAATAAAGTTAAGTTAAGGCTACTGCTTTAATAAATAACCCCTTATATCATCCCGTTCTCACACTGCTAGTAAAGACATACCCGAGACCGGATAATTTGTCAAGGAAAGAGGTTTAACTGACTTACAATTCAGAATCACTGGGGAGGCCTCAGGAAACTTATAATCAAGGTGGAAGAGGAAGCAAACACAGCCTTCACGTCGCAGCAGCCAGGAGAAGTACTGAGCAAAGAGGGGAAAGCTTCTTATAAAACCATCAGATCTTGTGAGAACTCACTCACTCACTATCACAAGAACAGCATGGAGGTAACTGCCCTCGTGATTCAATTACTTCCACCTGGTCCCACCCTTGACACGTGGGGATTGTTACAACTCAAGGTGAGATTTGGGTGGAGACACAGAGCCAAACCGTATCACCCATACATTTCAATGGCTTCACACAACAGAAGTTTCTCTCTTGCTCACATAATGGCCTGATGCTGGCATTCCTGGTCAGCTCATTCTTTCTTCCAGGTGGTGACTCAGGATCCCAGGCTTTTGCCTCTTGCAGCACTGGCCGCCCTCTCTGGAGTCCTCTGCTTCTAGCTGGTGGAAAAGAAATCAGTGGAGATTCTCAGGCCCATTCACAATAATCACTCTGCCTGTGTGCATTTCCTTATGAGCTGCAGAGGGCTTTTAGTCATCATCATCATCAACAGAGGTGACTAAAAATACCTTGGAAATGCAAGCATCATTGAACGGCATCATAGTCATTGTTCAAAACAGCTGTGTTTCTCTGGTCACGTGAGTGCTCTCTGGTTTTTAATAAAACCTCTGGTTAATATGAACTCAGTTACTTCAAAGCCCATTTGTTCCCAATCTCTTGCATTTTAAATTATGAGGATTTACTGTATGTGCAAATGCGTTGTAGAGACCCTGGCTGTGAGTTCTGAGCATATCCACTAGCAAGAGCTAATCATGTGGCAACATCTGGATCTACAGGGATCGGGACATGTATGAGGTGTGGTCCCAGCTGGGCTACATGAAATCTATGGTCCCTTCCAACTTTGAGAGTTAACTAATTCAACCAACACAGAATGAGCACCTACTTCATGCATGACTCATTGTGTCAAGGAATACAAAGAAATGAAAAATGCATAGAAACTGTCACCTGAAAGCATGCATAGAAACTGTCACCTGAAAGCTTACATCTTAGAAGGGAAAGCAGGACAAATTCAATGATATTACACAACAAAATATAAGAGTTATAAAATGCTATGGGAATTTAGCAGAGAATGAAGTCACCTGAAAAGAATTCATTGGCGTTAATGTCCTGAGGATGGGCCTTGAAGGAAGGGGTAGGATTTCAATGTATGGAGATGGGGGAAGGTCTAGGAGGCAAATAACTGGCATAGATAAAAGATGATTGGATTCCCAATAATCTAAGGAATTGCTCCAGGAATTGCTGTTAGCACTGACCCTTCATATCCATGGGTCGCACATCCATGGATTCAACTCACCATGGATCAAAAATACTTGGAAAAAAATTGCATCTGTACTGAACACACAGCCTTTTTTGTTGTTATTCCCTAAGCAATACAGTATAACAACTATTTACATAGCACTTGCATTGTATTAGGTATTATAAGTAATCTAGAGATGATTTAAAGTATATGGGAGGGTGTGCATAGGTTATATGTCCATACTATGCCATTTTATAGCAGGCACTTGAGCATCTACAGATTTTGATATCCACAGGGGACCTGGAACTCATCCCCCAGATACCAAGGGACCACTGTAGTTTTCTTTAATTTTTATTTCAAGTTTGGGGGTACATGTGCAGGTTTGTTACATAGGTAAACTCGTGTCATGGGGGGTTGTTGTACAGATTATTTTGTCACCCAGCTACTAAGCCCAATACCCAATAGTCATCTTTTCTGCTCCTCTCCCACCTCCCACCCTTCCCCATCAAGTAGACCTCAGTGTCTGTTGTTCCCTCCTTTTTGTTCATGTGTTCTCATCATTTAGCTCCCACTTATAAGTGAGAACTTGCGGTATTTGGTTTTCTGTTCCTGCATTAGTTTGCTAAGGATAATAGACTCCAGCTCCATCCATGTTCACAAAAAAGACATGATCTTGTTCTTTTTTTATGGCTGCATAGTATTCCATGGTGTATATGTACCACATTTTCTTTATCCAATCTGTCATTGGTGAGCCTTTAGGTTGTTTCCAAGTCTTTGCTATTGTGAATAGTACTGCAGTGAACATATGTGTGCATGTGTCTACATGGTAGAATGATTTATATTCCTCTGTGTATCTAGCCAGTAATGGGATTTCTGGTTGAATGGTATTTCTGTTTTCAGTTATTTGAGGAATTGCCACACTTCTTTCCACAATGGTTGAACTAATTTACACTCCCACCAAGAATGTATAAGTGTTCATTTTTCTCCACAACCTCATCAATATGTGTTATTTTTTGACTTTTTAAAATAGCCATTCTGACTACTGTGAGATGGTATCTCATTGTGGTTTTGATTTACGTTTCTCTACTGATCAGTGTGATATTGAGACTTTTTTCATATGCTTGTTGGCCACATGTGTCTGTTCGTGTCTTTTGCCTACTTTTTAATGGGGTTGGTTCTCTCTTGTAAATTTTTTTAAATTCCTTTTAGATGCTGGATATTAGACCTTTGTCAGAGACATAGTTTGCATATATTTTCTCCCGTTCTGTAGATTGTCTGATTACTCCGTTGATAGCTTCTTTTGCTGTGCTCTTTGTTTTTTATAAGCCTATCTTAATATATTTTCTTAGTATAAATGAATAAATGCCTTAATCAATATTAGCATAGAGAACACTCAATAAATGGTAGCCACTAGTAGCTTTAGGTGTAGAAGTGTTTAAAATTAAGGATTTGCTTGTTGATTTCACATGTACGTAATGTAATCATAGCTGGGGGCCATTAAGCTCTCTTAAATTCTCTTGATATCCAGGAAAAACACATGTATATACCCACACTAACTCAATTTAGATATGTTAACAAAAAAAAAAAGAAAAAAAAGTGAATTTCCTTCCAAGTACTATAAATGGAGACATTGCTTCCCCTGAATTACTGGGAGAGTCAGCCTGATTCTTGGCCTGGTTGTGTTACTAGAGGCCAGATGCCAGAGTCCCAGAATAGGTCACTTGGCCTTGATATACCTTGTTCATTCCCTTGATAAATGGAAATCACAGCCAGCATCACCTACGACAGAATGAGATAATATCTGTAAGGCGTACTCTACTCCCTGCTAGACCCAGCCCAACCCCATGCCCGCAGACGATGACAAAAAAATATTTCAAACCTATCTGAGTTCACCGGTACAGGTTAAATCTGAAAGGAAGCTTCATAGAGATTTTTCTTATTTAATTCATCTGGTGTCAGCTCAAGGTTCCACACTGTCCTTTGTAGATGGATTCGCCCTGTAGATTTGGGGGACCGCTGAGCTTGCTCTGTGCTTTCTGGTCTTCCCATAATCACTCAGGGGCTTTAAATCATTAGCTCATCTTAACAATTAAGGATGAGGGAAAAATTTCAAAGCCTCGCAAACACCCACCCAAGAAGAAACCACAGGAAGTTAGAATGAAATGTTCATTTTCAGGCTAACCAGGAATTTGCAGTGCCAGGCAGAGAATTAACAAGCAATCAATCGGCCAGAGTTGGAACACACTATTTGCAAACCAATTTGAATTTGATGAGGCTGGGTGGATAATTTTGAATGAAATTGGACCTGAATATTTCTAGAACTTAAATGTTTCAGCGAATGTGGTTGCTCAGATGTTTATGAAAAAAAATATGGGACATGGGTCTTACTTCCTGTTACAATCCATGACTATCTGAAGTATGCAGTGGGCTAAAGAGTGAAGGAGAAAAGTGTCAGACAGGAGAAATAGATTTTTATTTCATAATAACATAGAGGAAAATGAAGGTTGGTAGACCTATGGTCAAAATTAGGAGACTGAGAGAATCACTCACAAAATGTGTGTGAAGCCCTCAGTTAATGCCAGTTTTTAGTAATAGTACTAAGCTCCAGGAAAAAGGGCTCACTTATTGTTCTCCCTACTCATAAAACCTCACAGGTAGAAGAAGTGAGCGGAAAGAGCAGAGCCTACTGGAAAAATAAATTAAATTTCAATTATGTATTTTGTATATAGCAAATGCATGCAAAAATATACCTGCATGTTTATTGCTATACAAACATGCAATATATAAAGAATGTAAATGTATAAAACTATAAATATAATCTATACATATATGTATATGATCTGTGTTTGATAAATTTAATTTACGTATGTATTCTATATGTAAAATATTTATATATATATATCTCTGTGTGTGTTTGTATTTTTAAGGAACATAAATGAGTCACAAGAGGAGTTTGAAGCCTAATTTAGCCGTTTGTTTGCAAAAATGTTGCATGATTAATGTCAAATATCTTCTAGTAGGGGCCAATGCTACTTTACAAAATTGTAACTCATTCCATCCGAGCTCTTTTTGGATTCCCCGCTGAGAGGACAGCGGCTGGCCCCTAGTGCCTCTTCTGTAGTGATTCCAGTCAAGGCTGTGGCATGGTGAGAAGGTCTTCCCATGCCCCCAAAGTGAGGAACAGACATGGAGAATACATTTGTCTGTGTATTGATTTGTAATATATAAGCCTTCTGAAGTTAGAATAAGACCGTAAATGCAGATTCTTAATGAAATCCCCAGAATAAATTATGAAGGGCATTTCCTGAAAGCAGCACAGATCAGAGTTCATGTGGCTTCCACATCCATGAATCCTCTCTGTTCATGTTTGCAGTAGAAAGAGTGGCTTGGGTTTTTCCAAAGCTGCATGATGCTGGTTCATGTTCCCAGCGATGTGAAATACTAGTTTTAAGGAGGGAGATAAATGGCTCAGGCTTGGGAGGCCTGGTCTCCTTCACTCCCCTAAGATCTTCTCACCCACCACATTTTCCACTTACTCAGGGCAGCTTCAATGTTCCAGGAAATCTCCACCCAGCCAAATACTAAGCCACCAAGTCACATCCCACACACAGCATAAAACAACATGCATACATTACAAAGAAGTAGCTTGACCATATAAATAACACAAGTGAATAAAAATCTCCCAGCCATTAGGCCTCCTGTGACTGTTAATTTTATGTGTCAGTCTGCCTGGGCCATGGTGACCAGATATGTGGATGTTTCTATGAGGGTGTTTTGGGAGGAGATTAACAGTTACATCAGTGGACTTGGAGTAAAGCAGATTGCCCTCATAGTGTAGATGGGCCTCACCCAATCAGTTGAAGGCCTGGATAGAACACAAAGACGGACCTCCCATGAGCAGCGGGGATCCCGTAGCAGTCAGCTTAGGACTGGGACAGCAACACAGGCTTTTCTCTGGGTTTCTAGTCTGCCAGCCCACCCTGCAGATTTTAAATTTGCCAGTCTCTATAGTCACATGGGCCAATTCCTTAAAATAAGTATTTCTCTTTCTCTCTTTACATATATTTATATGTAACTAGAATGGGTGCACAGGCAAAAGGAAAAGTTATACAATGATGCCTGCTACAACACTGTAAGAGCAAAACCATAAACAATACAGACGTGCTTCAATAGGCGATTTGTTAATATGTTTGGTTCATCAATAGAATGGATTAATTGCAGCCATTAGAAGGGACAATGGCCATTGATATGGTTTGCTGTGTCCCTGACCAAATCTCATGTTGAATTGCAATAATCCCCATGTGTCAAGGGCAGGGCCAGGTGGAGAAAATTGAATCATTTGGGCAGTTTCTCCCATACTGTTCTCCGGGTGGTGAATAAGTCTCTTGCGAGCTAATGGTTTTATAAACAGCTGTTCCCTTCACAAGCTCTCTTGCCTGCTGCCATACAAGACATGCCTTTGCTCCTCCTTTTCCTGCTGCCATGATTGTGAGGCTTCCCCAGCCATGTGAAACTGAGTCCATTAAACCTCTTTTTCTTTATAAATTACCCAGTTTGGGGTATGTCTTTATCAGCAGCATGAAAACGAACTAATACGGCCATCTCTATATACTGACATGGAAAAGCAGTCATCATATATTGTTAAGTGAAAAAATTAGGAGTCAGATGCCTCTATATGCATGAAATGTATTTATATGTCATTTTTTGTCTCTAGGCGAGGTTTGTGATTTTTTTAATGTTTCTCTTTTTGTTTATCTATGCTTTCTAACTTTTTGTTAATAAATATGCATCACTCTCGTAATAAAAAAAAGTCAATAAACTTCCTTTATATTAAGTGTTAAATAAAAACAGACAAAATCAGCACAGGTTTAATGGAAACAAGGATCCGGCTAGGCTGGGAACTCCACATGCCAAGCCTTTGCCTGGGACGTGAGGTCGGCAGCTGAGGCAGGTTGGGGCAGGTTGAGGATCCTCATCCTATTTTCATATCTTCTTTCTCTCTCTTCCTATACTTACTCCCTCTTCAGGTGCCATGAGCTCCCCTGTCTCAAAGTTTCCACTGATTCAGGGAAAAGTACCTTCATTCACACTGAATGGTCTTTGAAGCAACTTGGACAGAGCTGGAGGCCATTATTCTAAGTAAAATAACTCAGGTATGGAAAACCAAATATTGTATGTTTTCACTCATAAGTGGGAGCTAAGCTATGAGGATGCAAAGACATAAGAATGATATAATGGACTTTGGAGACTCAGAGGGAAAGGTGGGAGGGGGATGAGGGATAAAAGACTATGTATTGGGTACAATGTATACTGCTCAGGTGACGGGTGCACCAAAATCTCAGAAATCACCACTAAAAAAACTTATCCAGGGCCTGGTGTGGTGTCTAATACCTGAAATCCCAGTGCTTTGGGAGGCTGAGGTGGGGGGATTGCTTGAGGCCAGGAGTTCAAGACCATCCTGGGCAACATAGCAAGACCCTGTCTCTACTAAAAAAATTTTTTTAAAAAAATAGCCCAGCATAGTGGCACACATCTGTAGTCCCAGATGCTCAGGAGGCTGAAGTAGTAGGATCACTTGAGTCCAGGAATTACAGGCTGCAGTGAGCTATGATTATACCACTGCACTCCACTCTGGGTGACAGAGTAAGACCCTGTCTCTAAATAATAATAATAATAATAATAATAATAATAATAATAATAATAATAATAGAATTCATCCATGTAACCAAAATCCACTCATACCCCAAAAACTATTGAAATAACAAAGAAAAAAGTAACATAAATGGAAATAAAATAATATAAAAACAAAACAGATATAAAAATAAAGCTATGTGAAATCAAAAAAATTACAAAGTAAAACAAGGCATACTTGTTAAACTTATTCTGCAGTAAAGTCATTTCAAAGACAACTAATTGTTTGAATCACAAATAGTGTCAATATACACTTCCTGTGCTATCAAAGTTAAAATAAAGTGAGTGAGATCTTCATCCCCTACACCCCACCAAAAATAAAGAATCCCTAGGGCAGAGCAACTGGGGAAAGAGCACGCCACTCTGTAGGCCCCACTGGGATAACCTTCTGTTCCTTAATGTGTTAGGTGGCTGTGGGCTCCATCATTCATTCATTCACTCTATGTGATATCTTAGTTCCCTTGGGCTGCTGTAATGAAACACCATAACTGAGCAGCTTATAAAAAACAGACATCTATTTCTCATGGTAATGGAAGCTGGAAGTTCAAGATCCAGGTGTCAGCAGATTCAGTAATTGGTGAGGACCTGGTTTCTGGTTCATAAACAGCCATCTTCTTGCTGTGTCCTCACATGGCAGAAGGGGTAACAGAGTTCTCTGGGGTCTCTTTTATAAGGGCGCTAATTCCATTCCTGGGGGCTCCATCCTTATGACCCAATTACCACCCAAAGACCTCACCTCCTAATATGATCACCTTAGGAGTGAGGAGTTCAACATAGGAATTTGGAGGGAGACACATTCAGACCAGGGTCCAGGAACTTCTGAGAGCACACACAGAACCACATTGGAAAGGGCCACTACCCAGCTACTCGGACATCCAAAGAAATCTCACCATGATGTCTCAATGGGAATATCAGGTTTTAAGGCATCCATTTCTTTCAGAATCGTTGATCTTTCATCTTTTCATGATACCAGAGGTCTATATTTAAATCACAATAAACTTTCTTTTCAGGTGAAAGTTTCAATATTTCCACCTCTCAAAATCCAAATTAAGTTTTTCCCAACTTTTCTTTCCTAACAATGAGTAGACCCATTCTTTACCATGTGGAATATCAAGGTGTATAAATCTTCTTATGGTGCAAATTCCTAAGACCCTCAGTGTTTGGTTGCCCAGAGAAATGCAGCCTTTAAAGAGTTAATTCCTGCCTGTGGCTCTTCCAGAGAACTCTAAAGCATCTTTGACCACATGCAGTGGCTCACACCTGTAATCCCAGCACTTTGGGAGGCAGAAGCAGGCAGATCACTTGAGGTCAAGAGGTCAGCCTAGCCAACATGGCAAAACCCCATCTCTACTAAAAATACAAAAATTAGCCAGGCATGGTGGCGGGTGCCTGTAATCACAGCTACTCAGGAGGCTGAGGCAGAAGAATCGCTTGAACCCAGGAGATGAGGTTGCAGTGAGCCAAGATTGGGCAACAGAGCAAGACTCCATCTCAAAAAAAAAGACAAAAGAAAGAAGAAAAGAAAAGAAATTTTAAAACATCCAGGGAACAAAGAGATTCCTCTTACAGGTTAAATCCCAGACTTTCTTTTACCAGGTCTTGCGCTTTGTGGTGCAGAGGTAGAACATAAAGTCATCAGGGAGAAATCATAAAGTCAGCAAATGGTACCAACCTCCCCTTTCTCCCTTTATAAAGTTCATGGCAGCCCCTCCCAATGTAGCATTTTCCTACCTTGTCTCTTTCATTGTCAATACTTGTGCTCAGAGCAAAAACAGATTAATCAGTCATTTATAGCATGATAGGAATAAGTGCAAAGTGTCACCTCCATCAGAGCATCTGCCTGCTGCGGTTCATCATGGATGGTGATGAGGAGCCCTTCCTCACTTCTGAAGACCTCACCCCATGTTCTTCTGGAAGGATGGGAGCCTCACACCGCTCTTCTCTCCTCTCTGAAGAAGGACCTCAGTTTACATTTAAGAGGTAAGAAAGGAAAAGCATGGATTTCAATATGAAAGTTGTGACTAATGGTTTTTGTAATCAGTTTCCCTGATATTAGTCACAGAGTATGAATCATATTTCCGTGGGAATCCAAGTCAGCTGATTCCTGTAGGCTATGTTTTTATTTTATAGCTAGTTGTTATAATAGCACTGCGTAAGCAAAAAGGAATAACCAGAGTAGGTGGGTCATGAACATGAAGAAAAATCCCATTTTACGCTCTAAAACATCAGCAGAAGCTCTGATTCTCCCTTGAGTTCCCCATTTAAAAAAAAAATTCTTTTGAGTGTGAAACCTGATGTGCAGAGAGAGATTACACCATATACCAAATAACACTTTAAGGCGCCATTACGTATGAGCTGAGGGTTGGAACTTGGGAAGGTCAGGCCCCATGGCTCCTATGTGCCCCCTTGCCAGCAAGGTGGCAGCACCAGGTGGACTGGAGGAAATGTGGCACTAAGAGGCTTTCCCATTTCCACATGGGAAGCTGAGAAACGCAAAGCCACCATAATCCATCAGGACCCTAAGAAGCAACCAGGACTCTTCAAGCCTCAGGGAGATTCCTGGGAAACTGTAGTTGGCACTGATTGTTTGGCTCTGTGTCCCCACCCAAATCTCATCTTAAATTGTAACCCCCACGTGTGGAGGGAGAGGCCTGGTGGGAGGTGATTGGATCATAGGCGTGGTTTCCCCCATGCTGTTCTCATGATAATGAGGGAGTTCTCTGGAGATCTAATGGTTTAAAAGTAGCAGTTTCCCCTGAACTCTCTCTCTCCTGATGCCTTGTGAAGAAGGGGCCTGCCTCCCCTTCACCTTCTGCCATGATTGTAAGTTTCCTGAGGCCTCCCCAGCCATGCAGAACGGTGGGTCAATTAAACCTCTATTCCTCATAAATTACCCAGTCTCAGGCATTTCTTTATAGCAGTGTGAGAACGACTAATACAGGCACCATTATCTAAAGAGCAAGAAATGCTTTGGAAACAAAGTCACCTCTTCTATGATACTAGCACATATGGTTGACCCTTATTCTGTGTGTATTGAAATTGAATTTAATTAAGTTGTCCATTTTCAAGAGTTTTCTGGGCTGATTTGGCCGCCTATATTTCAAAAGGATGTAGAAAATGAACCAGGCCTTGGATGGAGTTTTCAAGGTGCAAGGAAATTTCATTCAAGCACTAAGTACTATTTTCCACAGAGGCACTTTGAGGCTGCCTCGCGGTGGGAGAGGCTGAGCAGGTAAAGCTCTGGCCACGGTCTCTTTCCTGGGAGCCCACACCCAGCATCAACCAGAAGCACCCCGTGGTTAGACATGCTGGAATTGCAGTACATTTTTTGTTTGAATCAGAACTGCTGAAAGTTTGAAAGCCACCAGCCTATAGCGTCCCTAGATATTTCCTTTACAGTTCTATGTTTATTCATTTTCATGGACTTTTCACCTCCCAGCTTCTCCTGATGCCATTGTAAGGGATGAACATGGGGAAAGAAAGAAAGAAAGAAAGGAAAGCAGCATTGGGAGTTGTTTTGGTTGAACTGTGTCCTCTCCCCAAAAAAAGTTATGTTGGGGTCATGACCCATTCAAAAAGTCATGGCTAACATGGTGAAACCCCATCTCTACTAATAATACAAAAATTAGCTGGGCATGGTGGCACATGTCTGTAATCACAGCTACTTAGGAGGCTGAGGCAAGAGAATTGCTTGAACCCGGGAGGCAGAGGTTGCAGTGAGCCGAGATCGTGCCACTGCACTCCAGGCTGGTGACAGAGCTAGAGTCCGTCTCAAAAAAAAAAAAAAAAATTGGGGAGGTGTGTGGAAATCTGGTCACTGATGCACGCACAGGGAGAATATCATGTGAACAAGAAGGCAGAGAGTGAAGTGATGCATCTGCAAGCCAAGGACCTTCCAGGATGCTGGCAGCCACCGTGATCTGTTCCTGGAATAGATCCTGGTGGCCGCTGACAATGGTAGCCATGGAAGAGAGATCTGGAATGGATCCTCCCTCAGAGCCCAGAAAAGGAACCCCCTTGATCTTAGACTTCTGGCCTCCAGAACTGTGAGACGATGAAGTTCTGTTGTTGAGCCCCCAGTCCGTGGTACTCCATTACGGCAACCTGAGCAAATTACTACAGGGCCAAAGGCAGGAAAGACATTGGTGTCTGTTTATTACAGTGTTATCTCTCGAGCTGGGCCGTGTGAAAAGTGATGCTAACCAAAAAGTGAAGTTTGAGTTTTTCTTTAATATAAAAACAATTCCCCAAGTAGGCTAAGGGAACCTCTCTACCAGGGTCCACCAGGATTACACAGTGGAGCACACCCACGAACAACAAACAAGGCGGGCATGTTCCCATGAGGTCAAACCCCTGCTGCCCTCACCAGCCCACTTGGCCTAGACATTGCTGGGCAGTAATGACACATGCTCTCAATGGCCCTAGGCCAGCACTGTCCCCACCAGATTCTCCGGGAGCTCTGGTTTTGACATCAGCACCAGTCTTAGAAGAGTACTGAATTCTTCCCTGCAGAGGAATTTAGAAAGACTCAGCCACTCCTTAGTGGATGGCCTTTAAAAACCTTTGAGGTGGTAACCCTGCCTCCTTCTCCGGCCCTTTTCTCACCTCTTCCGGGTCGCATTCTACGTTTTCCCCTGCAGTGCCTGCCGCATCTCTCCTACTTCCTGACCTTTTTGCAGGTGGCTTCTCTCTCCTGGCACCCCCTTTCCCCTCCTCCCTGCCACCCATCTTGCTAAGTGCTGCTTGTCCTCTGCATCTCAGGTGTCTCCTTGAGGAAGCTCCTCTGACCATCCAAGATGCTTCCATGAACCCCCCATTGGCACCCTGTGCTGGCTGCCCAAAAAGCACTTGTCCTACAGTATGGAAAGTGCCTGTCTGCCCTCTGGACCCCATGCATCTTGGCATAGGACCCATGTCTGGCTCACTGTGGGCCCCCAGTGATTAGTGCTTATGTAGCAGAGTCACCTCTGGAAGCACTTTATTGCATAACTGAATGGGGAAAATGTCATTGTTAGAGTAGGCTATTAAAAGGCTGGTTAGAAGGTAATCAGAGTCTCAAATAAGATAATGGCAGGGATGATAGGCAGCAATCGATCCATAGGGAGAGATGTTTAGGAAATAGAATTGTCAATATTTAGTGAAAGGACATGTGGGGTGATGGAGAACAAAGACTCAAAGTTTTCTAGATTTCATGATTTGGGTCAGCCCATGGTATACAAAACAAATGAGTGAGTGAATGAATGAATAAATTAAGAGATGAATCCTCCCCGTAATGCTCCATTCTCTGGCAGCGACTGGGGAGGTGAGAGTTGCTATTGGCCTAGGAGGTAGATTATCTGGACTTCAGACCTCTCTCTGCCATAGATGTGTTTTTGAGCTATGGGCAAGTCGTTTATAATAACTGAGCTCAGTTTCTTTATTTGGAAAATGCAAGGATTGGGTGAGTTATTGCCTGAGGTTCCTTTGAGTCCTATCATCCTCTCCCTTTCTCCCCTGCTTGTGGAGTGATTTGGGTTCTTATTTAGCTTAAGTGCAATGGACATAGCTCTTCTCAAAGGGTACTTGGGAATCTTCTAGGATAGAAGCATTTTCAAGCAGAATTGGAGTGTCCCATAGATGCATAACTTGATATCCATTTTTGCAATTAGATACTTCGGGAAACTTGGCTCTGAGGGCAGAGCTAATCTAAAACCCAGCACTCAGCAAAATCAATTGCAACCTTGGGCTTACAAAGAAGAGAATCTGCAACTAATAACAATAATTTAAAAAAAAACACTCCGAATAGATTTATGTACACGTCTGCTTTTCCTGAAGGGACCTGAGATGTGTCCTCAGAGAATGACACCAGCACCTAGCCAGCACCACTCACTCCGAAGAACGTCACAGCAGCAACAGATGGTGGGAGAAAAGTCTGCCGTGGGTTTGCAGTGTCTTTCTCAGACCATCCCACAGAAACTTCTGCTCCTACGGCCTAGCAGGGGAGCATGTGTTTGCAAGGTCCATCATCGTCTTTTCTCTTATAGGAAGGCAGAATTGAAACCTGCACAGCAGTGGGGCACAATGGCTCATGCCTGTACTCCCAGCAATTTGTGGGGCTGAGGAGGCAGGATCTCTTGAGCCCTGGAGTTCGAGATCAGCCTGGGCAACATAGCAAGACTCTGTCTCTATGAAAATGTTTTTAAAAATTAGCTGGGCATGGTGGCACACGCCTGTGGTCCCCGTTACTTGGGACGCTGAGGCAGGAGGATTACTTGAGGCAGGAGGATTACTTGAGCCCAGGAGACAAGCCTGTCTCTACAAAAAATAAAAAAAAAAAATAGCTGGGCATGGTGGTGCATGCCTGTCATCCCAGCTACTTAGGGGACTTGAGGTGGGAGGGTCACTTGCACCTGAGTTTGAGGCTGTGATTGCATTCACTGTAGTCTGGGCAACAGAGTAAGACCCTAATAAAAGTTTTTTTTTTAAAGAAAGGAACCTGCACAGTGAGGTGCTCCATCACAGCCACACAACTCTGTCAACACAAACCAGCTTACTTAAGTCTCTTATTCTCCGTATGTCAGACACAGCATGGAAAGACACCCCTAGATAGGGGGAAATGGAACCAAACAAGGAGCCACACAGATGGGCAAGAGACTGCAGGGCTGCAAGGCAAGATGGTAGTTTCCAGGAGGAGAAAGATCTGATTTGCAGACGAGGATAAAATAACCTCTTAACTTTGGGAATTGAAGACAATAAAAGAGATGTTAAATTATCTGCATTCTTGTAGAAATACCGTTCAGTGAAACAGTTAAGATCAAGAACTGTGCCAACTATAGTGACTCACACCTATAATCCCAGCAACTCGGCAGGGCGAGGTAGATTTGCTTAAGTCTAGGAGTTCAAGGCTGCAGCGAACTATTACCATGGCACTGCACTCCAGCCTGGGCGACAGGGTGAGACCCCCAATTCAAAACAAAACAAAAAAAAAGGATCAAGGGTTCTGAAATTCATATCAAGGTTTAACCACTATTGACCTCTATAACCTTGCACAAGAGACTCAACATCTCTCCAAGCTGCATGTTCTCATCTGCAAAGCATGAGAAACAATAGGAACAATCTCCTAGGGATGTTATAAGAATCAAAAAAGCTAAGGATGGTCTAAGTGCTTACCACAACTATTGACCCCCATAAATCCTCAATCAGGGCAAGGAATGATCACTGGTCAAGGGGCATACACAAGTAAGAACAGAACCATCTTTAACCTGAAATTCCTCTTTTTAAATGGGAAACAGTATATACTTTTCTGGGTTATTGATTATGATTTCTATATTTTCAGACCCCAAAATCAGAGCAAGTGCTTTCTGAAGTTCACATTACTTCTGAAACAATGGAACAAAGCCTTTTAAATAAACGCGACTCAGACAATTCAGAACATATGGTTGTCATAATGTGTGTCCGTGTTGAACTATCCCTGAAAAAAAGCATGGAGCACTAAGCATTTAACAGTAAATAAATTACTCACAATCACATGAAAATATATAGACCAAGAAACAGTCTTACATTGAACGCCATCAGTGCCTTAAATTTAACTACTGGGGCCAACCTCTTGTGAACAGACAGATTTGCATCTTGTTTGTCTTACCTGCCCAGTACAAGACAACAGGGTATAACTCAAGCCAGTGATTTATTTTGAATAAAACAATAACGAAAACTTGCTATCATAATCGTTCCAGAAGGGGTGGCCCACCGCAACAGAATTCCCATCTTTCTAGGTCACCCATTGTGCTTGGAGAGGTGGTGATCTTTACTGCATTTTGGAAAGAACAAGAAGTGTCCTCAGTGCCAATTCTCAGACATGACAAAAACACTAGAAACAGTTTGTCAAGAGAAAAACACACCATGACATAAAAACTTATGGAGAAAGTTTTCGCTAAGGTTTAATATTATTCTAAACATATTTCAAGGGTTTCTTTTAAAATGTATGTTTGGGGGGATTTCTTTTCACTGATGTGTAGGGAGGCTGAACTCCGTGCTCACCTACAAGGGAAGAGAAGGAAAAGTACACTTTTCAACTTTCAGAACACAATAATAAAGCTTCGAGTGCGGAATAAATATTGAAACGAATTTTCACACTGGGAAATCTACTCACAGTAAGTAGGATGGAGAAGGAAATGAAAGGGCCCAAGTTTTCAGCTTCAACACAATACGTACAAATCCTCAGGCTCACCAGATGAATCTTTGTGCAGACTGTGTCGCTTGGGTGTTAGCATGGAGATGACAGAGAGTGATTTTCAAAGAATACGTACAGCCTCTGCAGCCTAAATTGAGTGGAATGAGATCTGAGTGAAAAGCATGCACAGTCAGTAATGGCCAGGGCTGGCCATCGAAGGCTTCTTAGAGGAGAACCCAGAGGTGAGTAAGAAGTAGAGAACATTCTTACCTCGCTTCATCCCCCAGACCACGTTCCAGCCATCTGCTGTGGAATTACCTTCAAAACTAAAGTAGGTCATAGAATTGTTAATGAGAACACAGGAACTTCAGGGTTCTAGAGATCTATCCTTCAGTTTCCTCTTTTGGAAATTGAGAGGGCTCGTAAGTGCTCAGCTCGGAGGATTTCTGCAGGGATCGAATGAGTGAGTCTGTACAAAGCACTGGGAATAGTGCCCGGCACAGAGCAGGAGGCTGTCCAGGGTGAGCTCTCCGTTTGCACTCATGGCTTTCATTGCCACCCTGATTGCTGTTCTTCACCTCTCCTGGCCTCCTGTCTGCAGAGGGCTCAGTGAGAGCCACAGCCAGGGGTTCCTAGACTTTTCTTTTTTGTTTGTTTGTTTTTTTGTTTTGAGACGGAGTTTTGCTCTTGTTGCCCAGGCTGGAGTGCAATGGCAAGATCTTGGCTCACCACAACCTCTGCCTCCCAGGTTCAAGTGATTCTCCTGCCTCAGCCTCCCGAGTAGCTGGGATTACAGGCAAATGCCACCACACCCGGCTAATTTTGTATTTTTTTAGTAGAGACAGGGTTTCTCCATGTTGGTCAGGCTGGTCTCGAACTCTTGACTTCAGGTGATCTGCCTTCCTCAGCCTCCCAAAGTGTAATAATTTAGAGTATTGTCATACCATTGACTACTTTATATTTTGATCAAGTAAAGGCATTGAAAACCTTACCATCTAATAGGGCAGAAGAGCATATTTGAGAATATAGGACAATTCTTTAAATAGATTTAGCTTCATGAAAAACTCAAATGTTATTTTTCTTGTCTTGAAACAGACCAGTGAAAATCTGCTGTGAGCTGCCAGAGACCCAGAGCCCCATAGTCAGGAAGGACTTTCTGTTCTATAGAACAGAGCTCCACACGGGCAGGCTCTGAAGTGACTTCTTCGGTGTCATCTCGGAGCCTGTCTTTGTGGAATTCTATGGATGTGCTTACACCTTGATCACGGTGATGGTTTCACCGGTGTGTGCACATCCAAACTCATCAAACTATACACATTAAATATGTGTAGTTTTTAAAAATAGGAATTATACCTCAATAAAACTGTAAAGAACAAGAAGAATAACAATGAAATCAAACAAGCATAGGTTAAGCCTAATTTCACCTATTTGTATTTTTTTCTGAAAATGTTTTATATTACAAAGGTATTTTATATTCTAGATTTCTAAAGGGTCATTAATGCCAGGATGTTTAATATTTGATGAAATTGAGAAACCAGGTCCAAAATCATTCAGAAAGATAAGATAGAGATAACAGTTAGGAGTTAATCATCACACACTTTAAACAATCTCCAGTCTTTGTTTATCCATTACTGACTGTTGGATTGCTTTGTTTTTTTAATTTTTCTTTTTTCTTTTTCCTTTTTTTTTTTTTTAAGAGTCTCACTCTGTCGCCCAGGCTGGAGTGCAGTGGCGTGATCTCGGCTTACTGTAACCTCTGCCTCCCAGGTTCAAGCGATTCTCCTGGCTCAGCCTCCAGAGTAGCTGGGACTACAGGCACACACCACCACACCCGGCTAATCTCTTTTGTATTTTAGTAGAGATGGGGTTTCACCGTGTTTCCCAGGCTGGTCTCAAACTCCTGAGCTCAGGCAATCCGCCTGCCTCGGCCTTCCGAAGTGCTAGTATTATAGGCATGAGCAACCGCGCCCTGGCTGTTTTTGATTTTCTTAAGTGAGTAAAGTCTTATAAGGCTTCAGAGAAACTACCTGGGGCTACCTCATCAATGCAGCTGCTATTGCCTCTGCCCTACTTAAGGCATTGGCAGTCTGTGAAGTTCCTCTGCCAAGAAGGAAGCTATCTCTATGAAGGCAAAGGGAAAATCCGCATGGGGTGGGGGTTGGGCGAGTATGAAAGAAAAAAGACCATATGTTGGAACTAGCAGTGACTTTTGTCTGTGTTTCCCCCCAAGTTTAATTTTTTTCCAATGCACATTTCAGTATGTGTGTGCAGAAGAAGGCATGTGGGTTTTGTAGTACAGCAGACTGAGTTTGCCACTTCTAGCTCTCCAACCTTGAAGAGGTAAATTAGCCCTTCTGAATCTCAGTTTCCTTGTGTGGCAAATTGAGGATAATAGTAATACCTGTGTTGGAAAATGAGAGGGTTCATAAGTGCTCAGCTCAGAGGATTTGCAAAGGGTCTGCAAAGTGCATAGCCCATCACTTAGCCTGGTGGTTGTTCAATAATTATACCTCTAATAGAAAACATAAATTCACTTTTCTTCTTTTTTCTTTCTTTCTTTCTTTTTTTAATTTTTTCGAAACGGAGTTTTGCTCTTGTTGCCCAGGCTGGAGTGCAATGGCAAGATCTCAGCTCACCACAACCTCTGCCTCCCAGGTTCAAGTGATTCTCTTACCTCAGCCTCCTGAGTAGCTGGGATTACAGGTGCACGCCACCACACCCGGCTAATTTTGTATTTTTTTAGTAGAGACAGGGTTTCTCCATGTTGGTCAGGCTGGTCTCGAACTCCTGACCTCAGGTGATCTGCCTGCCTCAGCCTCCCAAAGTGCTGGGATTACAGGCGTGAGCCACCGTGCCTGGCCCATAAATTCACTTTTCAAAATAGCTAGGGTTCTTTTATTTCTTCAAGGCCAACTTTGTGTAGACTACATTAGCACATATAAGTAAACTGAAAACCACACTGAGGAATGAAAGGTAGACTTGGTCATAAATGTCAGGGGGTACTGGAAGGCCCTGCAAGAGCTTCAGCAGGAAGGATCTGCCATGCCCAAGTTGATGAAGAAACCTAGCTATCATCATGGAAGTCAAGAAGATTTAATTAGGAATCCACACTGATTTAGCAGGACGCTGACCATGGTAGTCTCTACAAAATGGCTCTGAAAATGGCTCTCCATGTTTTACAGCTCCCATTCCCACCCCCAGATGTCTACTGTGAAAACTGCCACTTTCCACCATCATTTGTAACACCTGGATTATCAGATGCTATCTTTTCTGAAAAGCAGCCTATATTTATTTGGGTTGAGTTTGGAAAATTTCTGGTGAAGAACTTTATCAATGTTGTCACAAATATACCTTATCACCTTCAAGCAGATTGTCAGGCCAATAGGGTGGGGTAGATTACCCAGGAGCCCTCTAGCTGAGGGGCTCTAACGTTAGAGGAGACTGGCCAACAAGACTCACCAAATTCTTATCACACACTTTGTTAGTAGCAAGGAATCAGCATGTTGAAATGCTGTTATGATTTATGACTCACCTTCACAGCCTCCATTTAGACCTTGAGAAACGCTTCCAAAAAGTGCAGGAATGATTTCTGAAGGCTGCTCTGGCTATACTATTTTGTTCATGTCTACCAAGAGTCTTTTCCAAGTAGCATTGCATTTGTTATTGAACAAGAATTCCCTGTGTTCCTCAAGTTCTCATGAACAAACAAAGCCCCCATAGCATTGTCATGGGAACCTACAGAAAAGATCACAGCAGTGGTACTATTAGAAGCAACTCTTCTAGAACCATCTGATATTGACTATCGAGCTGCTTCTCCCGAGAACGTCGTCAAGGCCACGAAAGGAACAAACAAAAAGAACTCTTTTATTTCTGGTCATAGCAACTGCAGCGGTGGAATAACCTGACATACATACACCCACTTGAAAACATTTTGTAATTTGTCCAGTGAAAGATTACACTGCTTACATTTTTTAGGCGTGCCCAGCTGAGCCACTTACTCTAACAATATTTTTAGGGTTTCATATAACCATCCCCTGCCACAAAGGTGTTGCTTGAATTTCAGCACAGGCATTCGGGCGTGTAAAACACAGAAAGAGAACTGCCAATCTTCCGGTACACTCCAGGCATCAGCACCTTGACAGAAGAGCTCATTAGCAAGAAGAGAGGGAAATCCAATTTCCAACGTGCAGTCTTTTGGCTGCAAATGTTGATAGCAATTTCAGTCATTAGTCTGTTTCATAAGTGCTGAAATCATAATAGTAACAGAATGGCCAACGGGCAACCTCACCTCAGGCTCGTTCTTGCAACCACTACCTAAGCCTGACGATTTCTCTTTCAAAATAATTACAGGAGCAGCCATGCTGGCCATGAGGAAAGATGCGACCTTATACACTCGCCCTTTAACCTGGGCCAAGAAGGAGCCTGCTTTATTATTCTTTCCGGTTAGGATCAAGGAATATGGTTTTTTGTATGTTTGTTTCCGCAACATAGAATCCCCACTGGCTTTTAGAAGAATTATTTGCTCATAAAGGGAAGGAACAGGGTAGGAGCAAACAACGTTTTGTTTTTTATTTTTGGTTGGCAATATCTTTCTAGCAGATTTTGCAAACTTACAGACATGCCTGTGAGAGCCAATATCATGTGGTGGTTAAGAGTGGGTTTTGTTTTGTTTTGTTGTTTTGTGGTTTTTTGAGATGGAGTCTCGCTCTGTCGCCCAGGCTGGAGTGCAGTGATGTGATCTCGGCTCACTGCAATCTCCGCCTCTCGGGTTCAAGCGATTCTCCTGCCTCAGCCTCCCGAGTAGCTGGGATTACAGGCGCCCGCCACCATGCTGGGCTAATTTTTGTATTTTTAGTAGAGACGGGGTTTCACTGTGTTGGCCAGGCTGGTCTCGAACTCCTGACCTCGTGATCCACCTACCTTGGCCTCCCAAAGTGCTGGGATTACAAGTGTGAGCCACCACGTCTGTCCAAGAGTGGGCTTTTTAGAGTCAGCCAGCCCTAGGTTTGAGTTCAGGTTTTCCCCATAATAGTTGCATCTTCTTGGGCAAGTGATTTAATGCTGCTGCACCTCCCTTTTCTGAACTGTGAAATTAGTATACAGTAGGCCCTGATTCATAATGTTGTAAAGATTCAATAAGTGATGCATAGCACCTGGTACATGACCAGCACTCAATAAACAGCAGCTTTTATCACTGTTATATTTATAACAGCTTCCGTTGTTCCTGTGGCAACAGCTGCTCAGATCAGAAATCTATTCCTTCTCTGATCTCTACGTGGGGGAGTGGGGGGTCTTCTCACCCGACACCTCTAGAGGGCAGCAATGCGCAGTGACCGTCGATGCTCCCTAATGGGAACTGAAGTCCACTGAGCTCTTCAGGGAAGTTTACTAGGAGTTTTGATTTGTTCTGTTTGAGATACCAAGACAAACAAACCCGTATGACACAATTAATGTCATAGCCTTGGGGAAATAGGTGGCATTTCAACAACAACAAAGATGTAACATTAACAATAATATAATTAGAGTACCATAATTGAGGGCCTGCTCTACAACAAGTATGATACCTACATCATCACTAGTCCCCACAACAGTCCTGCAAGGTTGACATGTGAACCCTCATTTTACATGTGTAGACACCGAGATTCCTAGACGTGAAGGAATTTTCTTTTTATAAGGATATTCTTGATGCCAAAAAAAAAGACTGGAATGTGGCTAGGCACAGTGGCTCACGCCTGTAATCCCGGCACTTTGGGAGGCCCAGGCGGGCAGATCACCTGAGGTCAGGAGTTTGAGACCAGCCTGCTCCAACATGATGAAACCCTGTCTCTACTAAAAAATATACAAAAATTAGCCAGATGAAACCCCGCCTCTACTAAAAAAATACAAAAATTAGCCAGTCGTGGTGGTGGGCCCCTGTAATCCCAGCTACTCAGGAGGCTGAGGCAGAAGAATCGCTTGAACCTGGGAGGCAGAGGTTGCAGTGAGCTGAGATCATGCCACTGCACTCCAGCCTGGGCAAGAGAGCGAGACTCCGTCTCAAGAAAAAAAACAAAACAAACCAAAGACTGGAATGTAGGTCTGTCTGATTGAAAAACTCATGTTCTTTCTGTTCCACTGCATTGGCAGTAGAGTTTACCAGTTGTCTTATGTTAAGTTGCACCACAGTGACAAGCAACCCCACACCCTGGTGGCCTGCAGTCACAGAGGGTTATCTTCACTCATGCTGTGTGTCAGCTGTGGGTCAGATCCAGCTCTGCTCTGTGCGTTCTCGATTCCAGGAGCCAGCTGGAAAAGCAGCTACATCTGAGACTTAACTATTCTGATGGCAGAGAGAAAATACCAATGAAGAAGCCCCCTGCTGACTCTTGGTCAATTCTTTTATTCATTCAGTCCTGTAAAAATACATTTATTAGGCAACTTATGTACTACCACAGTCCCTCCTCTTATGTAGCTTACAGTCTTGTGCAAATAATCAACTTGTTAAACCTATAAGGTAAGTACATTAAAAGAAAGTAACACAGGATCATGAGGATGCATCATGGAAGAATTTCATCTGGTCTTGGTGGGCAGGGAAATAGCATCAAAGAAGACTTCTCCAGAAAAGTGTCCTTTGAACTAAGATCTAAAGGATGTATAAGAATTAACTATGCAAAGGAAGCCAAGAAGGCAGAGAATTGCATGTGCAAAGGTCCTGTGGCAGGAAGAGGTTGATTCATTCAGGGCACTGGAAAAGAAAAGGCAGGATCACGGGAGTAAAGCGAACAAGTGGTGGGAAATGGTGTTGGGGAAGCTTTATGGGCCAAGGCTCTTGGCCTCTTCCTACATACCCGGGAAGCTGTTGAAGGATTTTAAGTCATTTAACAATATTTACTTTCCTAGATGGGGAAAATATTACCTTCTAGGTCAGCCAACCTCATAAGTAGTGATGAATTAATTACTAAAAGTGGACTCCAGTAATGGCATCTGATGGAGACATTTTATCAGGCAGTATTGATACTTCCTCAACATAATTACTGAGCCATTGTGAAGAAATATATTTACTGCTGGGATAAGGCTGTATTCCTCACATAGCTTTAGAAAGAAGGGAGAATGTAAAAGATAGTTTGAAAAAGGCTGAAATGTAGATGGTTTCATCAATTACTTGATGGAACTTTAATCCCTTTTTTTCAGAGTTGGATCACAATGTATATAAAACAGTGCCCTGTGAAGAGGTAATTTTTGTAATTGAGTCATACACCTGCTGTTCTTTCTAGGAGCCAATCGGCTCCATGAGAATAGAGTAAGAAAGATATGTGCTACCAGTTTGATATTGGAAATTTTGTGAAGTCTAATCTAAAATTAGGCTTCAAATTCTCCCCTACTCCAAACACACCTCTGCTATGACCTATGATTCCACCTGATAAAGATTAGAGAGTTATTTAAATAAAGATAAACATTAGAGAGAAAGATATTTTCATTCTTTCTTCCACATACCAACACCTGGACCTTTCCATGAATTTATCTATTTGTAGGGTAAGGCAATCACTTCCCTTAATCTTCCAAAGCAGCTGTTCCAAGACATTAATTGCCCTGTCGTTTATATGTCTCAAAATGGTGCCATTTGACAGTGGCACACACTTGAATTTGTTTGCTGTGTCAGATTGTGTTCCACTAGTTACCACTTTGCAGCAGGTTTTCTAGATTACTTTCATGGGTTTGTATACACAAGTGCTGTTAAAAAGTTCCCTTTAAGAGAATCTCTGCTATTCATCATCATTAACCAGCCCCATCGCAATCAATACACTACTCACATTGTGTAGAGGAGTCTTGAGAATTTACATCAACTCGCAGTTTCTAATCCCAAGCTTCAGTCTTGCCATCAGCTGAGAAATAAATGCATACACATACACATAATGTTTCTTTGCATTAATAATGAAAAATGACTAATGCTCACAAGCAACCGTTTGGAATCAAGACATGCTTCCTGTTCAAACCATCATATGTTCACTCAGCTTTGTCGGCCAATGATAGAGCAATTTTGAGGGTTTTATTCCGTTAGCTGACAGCTCCCCAGACAGACTACACAGCCATCTGAAGTTTCCAAATAAACTAGCAGACCGTTCTTGAACGGGTTTTTCACATTTCTTTCTTTCTTTGGATTCAGAATGAGAATGGCTTTCCCATGACTTGCTTTGAGGGCTAGTTTGAACTATACTTCCTCAGGGCTACAAATGTCCACGATTGTGAAGTTCATCACACCCAAAACCTCAGTCAGAGGGAAAGGGACTGGAGAAAGACTTTGCTGACTGATAAGCAAAGCTTAGATCTGTGTCAGGGAAACAGATGGCATCACCACAGTCAAAACCTCCTCTCTATAATCACTCATCTGAGTAAATATACAAGAGTCAGTAGCAGCAGACACCTTTGCAGAATTTACAGATGGGAAACTCAAGGAGAAGGTTCAGTAATGTGTTTGATGTCCCACATTGACAGTGTTTAATGCTAGGACTGTCACCTAGAAGTCTGTGTACCTAATTCATTCCTTAATTACCTACATTCTCTGAGCTTTAATTTCTTCATCTCTAAAATAAAAGCAGTAAAATTGAACCTAGTGATAACTTGATAAGAAGTAATGATAGGATTCAGTAAAAGCCTCAGTGCAGCATGTGGTGCACCGTGAGAAGCAATCCACATTAAATCCCTTCCATGCATTATAAAAAAGTATTCATATCACACATCTTCCAGAACAGGTGCAGTCTAAAGTGATATTGCTTGCTTCAATTATACCAAATTTGGAAAAGAAGTCAAACTGCCAGCTTTGAAAAGGAAGCATTTTAAAGGAATAATGATCGAAACTGGAGAAAGGAGAAGTGAAATAGTAAAAATGTCTATGTGAGCACTATATACTGTCAAACACTTTGCCCAGGTGCTGGGATTTACTCGTCAAAGTAGAAAATAAGTGGTTTTCAGCACGTGCTCTCAAAGTATGCATATATTTTATTTGTAAATTATACATACACACATATACAAGTTACTTGTAAAGTATATGTGTATACCTGCAGTATCAGTCCCATGTATATTATACGTACGTTATCCCATGCAACCACCTGTATTTATATGCAAATATCCCATGTGCATTACAAATGCCACCAAACCCAATTAAAGGAGGGAACAGGTAGAGACACGCCATGTTGGAATGAGGGTGTGAATAGTCAGACATTATGTATAGAATGCCCTCCCCTGAGTATTCATAAATGTATAGTCAGAGGTAGACCTGGAAGAGTATGAGGTCAATGGGTGGGCTGGGACTGTGTGATCCCCTGGAATTCTATGTAAAATATCATATACACATTCATATATGCATTTTCTAGAGACAAGATCCATATATTTCATCAAATTCTCAGAGGTACAAAAGACCTCTGAAAAAGTCCAGCATCACTGATTTACACCAACCTTACCTTTCAGGATCTTCCCAATCAGTCAGCATACACGTCACTCTCTTCCTCGCTTCTGGTATAGTCTGGAGCCTGATAGAACTTGTAGGGTCCCACCCTTTATTCTTCTGTTCTTTCTAGGGTGCTCCTGACATAGGGAATCAAAGGCATTGGAAAGAAGACATTAAAATCAAGAAAATGGCAACCTGTAGGCAATTAAGTATGTAAAGCGTTGAGCCTAGAGTGACTTACACAGATAATCAGTTTGTGTACAGATTGCAAAGCTTTCCTCTGCCTTATACTTGAGGGTGACACTTGGAGAAATCCTGAGGAAATGCTGTTATAAGGAATTAATCATCAGAAGTTATAGTCAAAACTAATACGAGATCTCAAAAGAGCTCCCAAGTGGAGTTTAGCTGTGGCTCTTCCATGACACATTCTAATACAGGGAGAAACTTCATTCTCCTTTCTTGCCTCTGTTTCCTCAACCAGAACATTAAACAGTGGGCCAGGTGACCTCTAATGTCCCATCTCATAGACACCACCAGTTACTGAGGGTCTACTTTGCTAAATGCTGGGCAATCAACAGGCAGAATCATATCTCTCCCAATCCTCACAGAAAATCTGTAAGGCAACAATGCTTGTCGGCTGTTCAGTTCTGAAATTCTCTTATCTAACTTGTATAAGGCACTGTGTCTTCACAGCAGGACCTTGAGTAGGACTTGGGTCTCCTGACTCCAGCTTAAATATTCTTTCCTCTGTACCAGTAGTCTTGAAACTTAGAAAAAAAGTGGTTTTCAGCATGTACTCTCAAAGTATGTATATATTTCATTTGTAAATTACACATACACACATATACAAATTACTTGTAAAGTATATGTATATACCTGCAGTAACAGTCCCATGTTCCCATGTATATCATATGCATATTATCCCATGCAACTACCTGTATTTATATGCAAATATCCCATGTGTGTTACAAAATATATACAGATGGAAATTTGAGAGTGATGAGCTAAAATTTTAATAATGAGTTATTTGTTGCAGGTACGAAATTGTACTCTTACCAAAAGGGATTATTACTAATATTTTAGGGAGCATAATGGAATTGATTATATATCATTTTTAAAAATTGGTTAAATCCCTTGTGATTTCGCAGTTTATGGATCTGTGTCTAATATAATTTAGACTATTTCCCTACGTGGATTTAGTGACTGTTGTAACAGTGACAGATAAGCTTTGACTGTGCCAAATCTTAGTTTTTAGTCCTCTCCATTCAGCATACAAATGTTTGTTGAAATTCAGCTAATGCTGTTCCCTCTTCCCAGATGCCGATGAATTGTTTTTATTTACTAATCAGAAGCTGCTGCATTTTAATATTTTTGACAAACGGGCTTGAAACTTCTCACACTCTTTTGCTTAAATTTTTCAAACTGGCTAGAAATTGGTTTCTAAGTTTTTAAGTGTGAAAACATAGAAGTTTCTATAAGCAATTCACTTAAACCATTTTCTTCAAAAAAGTCACAGGATAGAAACCTTTCCCAAGATTAGTTTTCAAAATGTTCTCTTTATAGCATGAGATTCTTACAAAAAGTCATTATTTTTCCCCACACTGTTAAGTTATATTTACCTAAAAGGGTAGATTAAATGCACTTATTACTGCTAGGCAGCACACTCTGACAGCCACTTTTCATCACAGTAAAGGTCAGCAATCTGGAGCTCTTGACTTTTGCAAAAGAAAAAAAAAATGTGCAACTCAACTCCCCATTCACAAATCTCCTAACATTGCCACAAAATGAGCAGCAAACTTCGGTGTCGGAGAAAAGATGTTCACGGTCACCCTTTATCTTTTCACAAAGCCTGTTAAAGACCTACTGTTTAAGAGGACAAAATCGGCTAAAAACCATGTACCCAGGCATGAATAAACTGATTCATACCCTAATTTTCCGAAAGCAAGCAGGGGAGGGATGGGGCCAGGTAGAACTCCAGCTCTTCCCTAGGAACAATAGATAGCTCAGAGACCATCACGCCACATGGCTGTCGGCCATGCAGATCAAATGGACATTTGTACATTCAGTATTATCCAGAGATTGGGGGTGGGTGCAGTGGCTTGCGGCTGTCATCTCAGCACTTTGGGGGACTGAGTCAGGAGGATCGTTTGCGACCAGGAATCAAGACCAGCCTGGGCAACATGGTGAAACCCCGTCTGTACAAAAGATAAAAAATAAAAATAGGTTTTGACAGGTTTTGTCGCTACTATTGTTCAGCTCAAATAATTTTTTAATTTCTATTTTTTTTTTTTTTTGAGACAGAGTCTCTGTCACCCAGGCTGAAGTGCAGCGGCACAATCTCAATTCACTGCAACATCTGCCTCCTGGGTCAAACGATCCTCCTGCCTCAGCTTCCCCAGTAGCTGGGACTACAGGCATGCATCACCACGCCTGGATAATTTTTTGTATTTTTTAATAAAGACAAGTTTCACCATGTCGGCTAGGCTGTCTCAAACTCCTGACTTCAGGTGATCCACCCAACTTAGTCTCCCAAAGTGCTGGGGTTACAGGTGTGAGCCATCACACCCAGCCTAATTACCATCTTGATTTCACTATTGACCCAGTGATCATTCAGGAGCAGGTTACTTAATTTCCATGTGTTTTCATGGTTTTGAGGGTTCTTTTTGGAGTTTATTTCCAATTTCATTCCACTGTGTTCTGAGAGACTACTTAATATAATTTTGATTTTCTTAAAGGTATTAAGACTTGTTTTGTGGCCTATCATATGCTACCTTGGAAAATGTTTCGTGTACTGATGGATAGAATGTATATTCTGCTGTTGGGTAGAATGTTCTGTGAATATATGTTAGGTCCATTTGTTGTAGGGTATAGTTTAAGTCCATTGTTTCTTTATTGACTTTCTGTCTTGATGATCTGTTTAGTACTGTCGGTGGAATATTAAAGTCCCCCACTATGATTGTGTTGCCATCTGTCTCATTTCTCAGGTCTAGCAGTAATTGTTTTATACATTTGCGAGCTCCAGTGTTAGGTGCATATATATTTAGAATTGTGATATTTTCCTGTTGGACTAGTGCTTTTATCATTATAGTGTCCCTCTTTGTCTTTTATTCCTGCTGTTGCTTAAAAGTTTGTTTTGTCTGATATAAGAATAACTACTCCTGCTCACCTTTGGTGTCCATTTGCATGGAATATCTTTTTCCATCCTTTTACCGTAAGTTTATGTGAGTCTTTATGTGTGACGTGAGTCTCCTGAAGACAGCAGAAACTTGTTTGGTGAATTCTTATCCATTCTGCCATTCTGTATCTTTTAAGTGGATCATTTAGGCCATTTACATTTAATATTAGTATTGAGATGTGAGGTACTATTCTATTCATCATGCTATTTGTTGCCTAAATACCTTGTATTTTTTCATTGTGTTATTGTTATATAGGTCCTGTGAGATTTATGCTTTAAGTAGGTTCTATTTTGGTGTATTTCGAGGATTTGTTTCAAGATTTCATGTTTCTTTTAGCAGTTCTCGTAGTGCTGCCTTGGTGGTGGTGGATTCTCTCAGCATTTGTTTGTCTGGGAAATACAGTATCTGTCCTTCATTTATGAAGTTTAGTTTCACTGTATACAAAATTCTTGGCTAATCAATTGTTTTGTTTAAGAAGGCTAAAAATAGGACCCCAATCCCTCCTAGCTTGCAGAGTTTCTGCTGAGAAATCTGCTGTTAATCTAGTAGGTTTTCCTTTATAGGTTACCTGCTTTTGCCTCACAGCTCTTAAGATTCTTTCCTTTGTCTTGACTTTAGATAACCTGATGACTATGTGCCTAGTTGGTGATCTTTTTGCGATGAATTTCCCAGGTGTTCTTCGAGCTTCTTGTATTTGGATGTCTAGATCTCTAGCAAGGCTGGGGAAGTTTTCCTCAATTGTTCCCTCAAATACGTTTTCCAAATTTTTAGGTTTTTCTTCCTCAGGAACACCAATTCTTCTCAGGTTTGGATGTTTAACATAGTACCAAAGTTCCTGGAGGCTTTGCTCATTTTTTAAAATTCTTTTTTCTTCGTCTTTGATGGATTGGGTTTAATTTGAAAGCCTTGTCTTCGAGCCCTGAAGTTCTTTCTTTTGCTTGTTCGATTCTATTGCTGAGACTTTCCAGTGCATTTTGCATTTCTCAAAGTGTGTCCTTGATTTCCAGAAGTTGTGATTGTTTTTTATTTATGCTATCTATTTCACTGAAGAATTTTCCTTTCATATCCTGTATCATGTTTTTGATTTATTTAAATTGGACTTTACTTTTCTCTGGTGCCTCCTTGATTAGCTTAATAACCTTCTGAATTATTTTTCTGGCAATTCAGAGACTTCACCTTGGTTTGGATCTATTGCTGGTGAGCTGGTATGATCTTTTGGAGGAATTAAAGAAACTTGTTTTGTCATATTACCATAACTGTTTTTCTGGTTCCTTCTAATTTGGGTAGATTATGTCAGAGGGAAGATCTGGGATTCAAGGGCTGCTGTTCAGATTCTTTTGTCCCACGAGATGCTCCCTTGATGTGGTGTTCTCCCCTTTCCCCTAGGGATGGGGCTTCCTGAAACCTGAACTGTAGTGATTGTTTTTGCTCTTCCGGGTCTAGCCACCCGGTGGAGCTACCAGGCTCCAGGCTGGAACTGGGGAGTGTCTGCAAAGAGTCCTGTGATGTGATCTGTCTTCAGGTCTTGCAGCTGTCAATACTAGCACCTGCTCTGGTGGAGGTAGCAGGGGAGTGAAGTGGGCTCTGTGAGGGTCCTTGGTTGTGTTTTTGTTTAGTGTGCTGGTTTTGTCTTGGTTGGCCTCCAGCCAGGAGGTGGCGCTTTCAAGAGAGCATCAGTTGCCATCCTTTAGGGAAAATGCAAACTTGCCCTCAAGACACTTGGTTAAGTATTCAGGTTTCTTAGGCAGTGGGCAGGGCCATAGAGCTCCCAAGAAATTATGACCTTTGTCTTTGGCTACCAGAACAGGTAGAGAGAGACCACCAGGTGGGGGCAGGGATAGGTGTGTTTGAGCTCAACCTCTCCTTGGGCAGGGCTTTCTGGGGCTGCTATTAGGGATTGGGGGTGTGGTTCCTAGTCCAATGGAGTGATATTCCCTGAAGAATTATGGCTGCCTCTGCTGAGTCATACAGGTCAGGAGGGAAGTGGGGGAAAGCTGGCAGTCACAGGCCTCACCCCACTCCCACGCAGCCCACAGTCCTAAAGGCTGGTCTCACTGTCACCGCATCCCCCCAACAGCACCAAATCTATTTCCAGGCAGCCGGTGACCAGGGTTGAGAACTCGTCCCAGACCATGAGCCTCCCTATTGAGAAAGCAAGCAGACTCACAGTCTTTCGGCATCTCAGGGAGGCTGCTGCAGCGATCCAGTTCCTTCAAGGGATCTGTGGATTCTCTCTGCTTTCTTGGTACGCTCCTGTGGTAGTTCTTGGAGCAAAAGTTTGCAGTGTGAGTCTCCACACACTGCCCTGTCCATCCGAGTGGGGGCTGCAAGCTAATCTTGCCTCCACTTCATCATCTTAATCCTAGTGTGTACATGCATGTGTCTTTAAGGTAGAATGATTTATATTCATCTGGGTATATACCTAGTAATGGGATTCCCGGGTCCAATGGTAGTTCTGCTTTTAGCTCTTTGAGGAATCACCATACTGCTTTCCACAAGGGTTGGACTAATTTACACTGCCACCAACAGTGTATAAGCATTCCCTTTTCTCCACAACCTCACCAGCATCTGTTATTTCTTGACTTTTTAATATTAGCCGTTCTGACTGGTTTGAAGATTTTAGACAAGGGTTTCTCTGTGTGCTGTTTGTCCCTAGTTTACCCAGCATGTCCATGCAAAGAACTATAGTGTCCCTGAGTAACCCTCATCCTCTCCTGTTTCTTCTTACCCAGCCTTCAATGTCAAAACTGATCCCAGCTCTTTCTCTAAGTCTGTTCCCCCACATGTTGGCATTTAATGGTGATATTCTTTCCATTACACCCTAAGACCTCTCTAGAATCGAAGGACCATTTATCCTGTGCTTACAGTTGTAGCTAAAGGACGTTCTATGTAAGGACATTCTATGACATTCACTCTGATCACCATCTCCACTCTCCTATGAAATAAAGACCCCCTTAAGCCCCTTTCCTGGGATTCCATGGCCCGGCAGGATGGCATCACAGAGAGTTTTATTATGTTTTCCTGTGAAAATATCATTTGTGCAGTGTTTATTTATAGCTAACCTCCCTTTCAAAGTGTGAGGATCTACGTATTACAATAAGAACCACTTTATAAGTCAAAAAGCAAAAACGGAATCACAGCTTTTCAGCGAATTATCTAATAATCTGAAAGACTTTGAAAACTTCTGTCCCATTTTCAAAAGGTCAGAGTGTAATATTTTTTTAAATGAATTGTTCCAATAAAGTAGCAGCTGTGGAGAATGAATACCTTTTTCTATGCCCACTAAACTGTGATTCATATAAAAGCAAAGGTCTCTTGAACTAATGAATAGCTGTTAAAGTTAAAGATCTGTGCAGAGAATAATGTGTAGGTGCAGTTCAGAGAGTTCTGGAATTATAGCCACACTATAATTGAACTCAGGGGTTACAAAAAGAGCTTTGAAGACCAATGGTCTCTGTTTACTCATAGAACAATAAAAGTTTGTAAAAACCTATTTCCAATCATTCACTCTTCCCTCTGAACTAAAATTCCTTCCAGCACAGCCCAGGACCTGTGGTGTGGGGAGCCTTCAGCCCAGATGCAAACTCCTCAAGCAACGAGCCCAGGTTTGACAGGGGGTTTTTATGTTTTAGGGCTGAAGACTAGATAGTCAGAAATCCCAATCCTTCCTCCACCCCATTAATTCACTTTATAATAAAATACAGTTCCCTTTTTATCCACTTCCTCATCCATAAAATGTAGGCATGCGTCAGCTTCACTTTTCACCGCTCATTTCTTTTGATATTGACCAATAAACCTCTATGCTTCTTACTGCCCGTGCCCACTCATTCAACGATTTCCAATCTATGATCACAATGTGTTCGAACTCATAAAAGACATAGCAAAAATGCAGTGTACTTTATCCACTCTTTAACCAATTGCCAAGAACACAGAGCCCTGAGAAAGGGGAACCATTTGTATAATCAACAGTATTTTGCTTACAGTGGTCTTGAAAAAATTTCAGAAAAAATAAAAATAAGAAGTGATTCTAGTGCCTTAGAGGCTGCATCTCCTGAAAGCTCAGTACCAAAGATTTTGCTCAGGGTCAATATTTATTCAGCGAGCTCATTCAATATCCATTCTCCTTCCTTTACATCATTATCTAATAAGTTATATGTAAGTAAATTTAGGGTAAAAACTCACTTCCTGAAACTTAGATTTAAACGTCTCTAACTCACTCTTTATTAACCACCTACACTTTAATAAAGTAATTCTTAGAGGGTAAAGCTGAAATGCTCTGTTGTAGTGTTAAGGACACTATTAAGAAAAGACATTGTGTTTCATATTGCAGAATTTTGGAACTGGAAAGAGATCATCTAGTTTAAACTCCTTTTTCCATAGTGAGAGAACTAAAGAGTGGAGAGGTGATTAAGACGATCTCAGGGTCAGCCAGTAGTGACAGTACCAAGATGGGGACCCTGTTTCACTGGGTCTGTGACCTGTTCCTTTTACCACAGTCCTTTCTGATAGGCTATAAACATATTCTTAAGTGATCTAAAATCATTTCCCTGGAGTTTTTCTATTGCCAAGTGAATTCATTAAAAAAAAGATGATACAAGGCAATAGAAAACCTATTGTGTCCAACTCCTACACACACTACCCCCTCCCACGCACGTCATAGAAAGCAAATCTCATCCTCCCCTGTTTATAATTGGGAGTTCATTCTTCTAGTTCCCAATCTCACAGAACAATTTCTGGCTCCTGGCAAGTTTGACATAAATCCTGGAGCATGTAATTGACACAGTGTGCTACAAGGATCAGAGAACTCGGTGGGATAATGGACAACGCGCCCACTAAGGGCAACGTGACTCATACATTTAATGTGCCAAGGAGGCTTGCAGCGTAGCACAGTTCTGTTCTGTTAAATGATTTTCTTCTCCTCCTTCAAAGTCCTGCTCAGTGACGGTGCTTCCTGGGCAGCAGTTTTCCAACCACCTTATGATTTCATGATGATCCATTTCATGTCATAGCAAAATAACGGGTGGGTGGGTGGGGGTCCTTCTTAGTCACACCCAATTTCTCCTTATTTTGTCTTCTAGGAAGACAGAAAATTTCAGGTCAGCATCTATCCAGCCACGACTGACATGCTTTTAAATGACCTGCGAGTTTTTTGACAGATATTTTTCTATAATACTGACAATGGATAACACACATGCAGAATGGGAATTCTGTTTGTCAGTGCTATGGTCTGAATATTTGTGCTCCCCCACCTCAAATTCATGTGTTGAACCCTAACTTCAAAGGGCTAGGATTAGGACATATGGTAGTAGGGACCTTTCGGGGGTGATTGGGTCTTGGGGACAGAGGCCTGTTGAATGGATTAGAGCCTTTATAAATGAGGTCCAGAAAGCTCTCTTGCTGGTCCTGTCATGTGAGGACCCAGCAAGGGGACATCTCTATGAACCAGGAAGCTGACCCTCACAGACACAGAATCTGCTGGTGCCTTGACTTGGACTTCCCACCCTCCAGAACCGTGAGAAATCAGTGTCTGTTGATTATAAGCCACCCAGTTTATGATATTTTGTTCTAGAAGCTCCAATGGACTAAGACACCTGGTAAATATTTGTTGAACTCCTGCTACATGCTAGATTGTGCTGCTACAGAAATCAGAAGACATTTTCCATGGTCTCTAGAATTCACTCTCCATGGGAGGAAAGCTGAATCGCCGTTTCTGCATAATAAGGATGACAATGAGGGACAAGGGAAACAGAGAAGGAGTGTGTCTACAGGTCAGAGAACACGTCCTTTTCACCGGGGAAGCTGATGTTTGAGCTAGTTTCCAATAAGCAAGTAGAGAAGGAAGACATCTTATGCAAAGTCATGGGGGAGGGCTTCAAACCTGCAGGAAACACGTGTTCTGATATCTTAGAGGCTGAATGAGGAACAAGGAGTCCCAGGAAATGAGGCAAGCCAAGTAAAAAGAGGTGAACCTCCACTTCCTCTGTAGTCTCTCTACCCACAGAGCTCTCTGCCCCCAAAGGCCAGCGATCACCCAGGATGTTTAGTTTGGTTGCTAAAAGTAGATTTCAGAATTTCTAGACATCTTTGAAATTCAGCTCCCAGGCACTTACATTGTACACCTCTCCTAAGGACTGTGGGAAATTAGTGTCTGGTTTTCTGAATATTGCCTTCAGGCTGAAAGCCTCTAAATTCTTAAAGTACAATCAACTGAGCACAGAAAGGGACACAAGAGGCATAATTGTCCCATTAAATGAAAAACTCTGGGCATTATCCAGCTTCTCTTAATAACAAGTGACTTCTCATTTGTCACTTGGAAAAGGAAGGAACAGGAGGGAAGAGGAAAAGAAGAGAAGTTTTATTTATTCTTTTTGTTTAACTTTTATTTTAAGTTCAGGGACACATACGCAGATTTGTTATACAGGTAAACTTGTGTCATGGGGGTTGGTTGTACAGATTATTTTATCACCCAGGTATTAAGCCTAGTACCCATTAGTTATTTTTCCTGATCATCTCCCGCCTCCCTCCCTCCACCCTCTGATAGGCCCCAGTGTATGTTGTTCCCCTCTACATGTCCACGTGTTCTCATCATTTAGCTCCCACTTATAAGTGAGAACATGCAGTATTTGGTTTTCTGTTCTTGCTTTAGGTCACTTAGGATAATGACCTCCAGCTCCATCCATGTCACTGCAAATGACATGATCTCATTCTTTTTTATGGCTGCATAGTATTCCATGGTATTTTTGCATTTTGTGGCTGCATAGTATTCCATAGTATTCAAAATATGTACATTTTGAAAAGCTTTATTTTAAAAATATCTTTATTTCTTAAAACAGCTAGCCAGCCAGCATTATTTGGGGACTTGTTTATGTGTTTTGTTTCAGCATCTTTGAATTTCCCTAAAAATATAGCATATTTTAAAGGTAAATGGGTGTTGGGGGGATAGGTCACAGAATTAAAAGTATGTGAATATTTTTTCTGAGAATACTGGAATTTTAAAATCCTTGACAAGGGACTGCCTAAAAGGAATAGCTTTAAAATCCTGATATCTTTTCAGAACCAGGTAAGTCTTGTAACACCTTCTGGTTGGAATATTTCAGTTGGGTTCAAAGGGTTCAGGTCTTTTTATATGGTAAATGTAGGGCATAGAAAGAATTGATGGAATTGTCCATAGTAAGAATGATGAATTCTGCAGGTTGGTGTCTTTATAGGACATGAGACACAGAATAACACCAACATCCACCTGCAAGTCTCTTCTTTGCTCTGCAATCATGCTTCTCTCTCTCTCTCTCTCTCTCTCTCTCTCTGTCTCTGTCTCTCCCTGTCTCTCTCCCTCTCTGTCTCTGACTCTCCACCTCTTTCTGGTGGGTACTGCTTCATGCCTAACTCGGGCTTAAATTTTAAAGGCGGTAATTAAGCCCTAGAAACTTCTGGTGCCAAAGCTCTTCTGCAGCATTGTTAGTGTACTGTAAATCACCATCCTCTCCCCTTGGGGCTCCTTCCCAGAAGCTGTCACAGGCAACTCCATGTTTATGGGAGAGTCTCTCGACGCTTTATACTCATTGAGATAAAATTAAGTCAAAGAGCATTCAGTTAAAATGGCAGAGTAATTAAGTGAGCTCTATTCTGTCCCTCCATTTAAATTGCATCAAAGACTTTGGACTGGGGGGAGAAGGATGTTGCAGCCATTTTCTTCCCGAGCTGCTCTGCTGTACTGTAGGTACTATGTGGCTAATTAGGTCATGGAAGACTGGAGACTTTGCCATCTCTTCAGAGTGGACTCAAAAAATACACAGGTTTTACAGGGCTCTTATATCAGGCCAAAAAGTGTACAAGAATCCATCGAGCACCAGTGGAAAAATACACAGCTCTGATACCTGATCAGAGATACAGAGAGAAGAGAGCAGATGTGGAATAACATACAGAGAGAAGAGAGCAGATGTGGAGTGATACACAGCCCTGATACTTGATCAGAGATGTGGAGAGGAGAGAGCAGATGTGGAATAACACACAGCTCTGATACCTGATCAGAGATGCAGAGAGAAGAGAGCAGATGTGGAATAACACAGAGCCCTGACACCTGATCAGAGACGCGGAGAGGAGAGAGCAGATGTGGAATGATACACAGCCCTGACACCTGATCAGAGATGCGGAGAGGAGAGAGCAGATGTGGAGTGATACACAGCCCTGACACCTGATCAGAGATGCGGAGAGGAGAGAGCAGATGTGGAATAACACACAGCTCTGATACCTGATCAGAGATGTGGAGAGGAGAGAGCAGATGTGGAATGATACACAGCCCAGATACCTGATCAGAGATGCAGAGAGAAGAGAGCAGATGTGGAATAACACACAGCTCTGATACCTGATCAGAGACGCGTAGAGGAGAGAGCAGATGTGGTATAATACACAGTTCTGAGTGAAGATGCAGAGAGAAGAGAGCAGATGTAGAATAATACACAGCTCCGATACCTGATCAGAGACACAGAGAGAAGAAAGTAGATGTGGAATGACACACAGCTCTGATACCTGATCAGAGATGCAGGAAGAAGAGAGCAGATGTGGAATGATACACAGCTCTGATACCTGATCAGAGACGTGGAGAGAAGAAGGCAGATGTGGGATAAGACACAGCTCTGATACCTGAGCAGAGATGCAGAGAGAAGAGAGCAAATGTGGTTTTTGGTCTCTGGGAATTTACAGATTAGTGGGGAAACTACTTCAACAGCCAAGGGCACAGTAAACAAAAGGGATGCGATAGGGAATGATGCCAGATGCTTGGCTATAACTGGTATTAATAGAGAAACTTTGAAACTGTGAAATTTTGATACCCAAGAGAGATTATAGAAATGGTCTAGTCCACAGGTCTCATGATTATCTTGTCGGTTTCTACTAGGAGTTTCCAAATACATACCAGAGCTAAGGTTGCTGGGAGAGGTTAATACAGCTGGTAGTAATAAATCAGCTTCATATTACACTGAAACTATTTTTTAGTCTATCCATTTCCATCTTCAGCCCCACTGCCATCCCTATTCACCTGTACAGATCCCTATGTGAGATTTCATCAATGCACTTTCCCAGGCGCATTGCATTTGTGCGTGCGTACATCACCCTCCATTAAAATGATCACTGAATCCCAACACATGAGCTTGCCTCTTGTTCATGTCCACCGGTGCTCACCCTTCCTCCTTGCCTGCTCAGCATGCCCCATCTCTTGCATTCCAACCTTCAACCTGGTATCCACCTTCTCAAATCACCTTCTTGACCTAGCAGCCTCCCACACACCCCACAGGGGCCATCATCAGCTCTCTTCATCTGGATCCATTGTTCTGCTTATTCATTGACTTTGCCACCTCAGTATGCAGTCTTTGAGAATCAGTACCTTCCATTTTTCATGAACTGTACAATCTGATAGCATCACACAATAGTAGCTGTTTACTGAGTTACATTTAAAAAAATAGTCCAGGATAAATGATTTCTGAATTACAATCTTTAGCATTTTTCAGAGGTGCACACTTTATTTTAATTTGCTCCTTCTGTCCACGTCTTAGTTTAATTCTGAACAGTCCACTAAACATTTATGCAAGACTCCCCTTCCAACAAATTGAGCATTCATTTTCATATATCTTGTATCCATTAAAGGTAGTTTCCTGCTTTCATGCCTTTTAAGCATTATAAAGACTGAGTAGAAAGTGGACATCTATGGGACGTCGTGACAGTAGATATCTATGGGATATCATAACAGGGTCTGCTCAAGTTCTGCCAAGTTCTAGAAAACTCCATCATTCTGACTCTCCATTAGTCTTTGGTAACTGGCTCTGCATCTATCAGAAGGCACATGGAGTCTCCCTGATTAAGTTTCTGGGGTCTCTTTGATGCTTGTGCCTCTTTTTTTTATTTTTGAGACAGGGTCTTGCTCTGTCGCCCAGGCTGGAGTGCATTGGCACAATCTTGGCTCACTGCAACCTCCACATCCTGGGTTCAAGCAATCCTCTCGCCTCAGCCTCCCTCGTAGATGAAACTACAGGCATATGCCAACATGCCCAGCTATTTTTGGTATTTTTAGTAGAGGTGGGATTTCACCATGTTTGCCAGTCTGGTCTTGAACTCCTGACCTCAGGTGATCCACCTGCCTCGGCCTCCTGAAGTGCTGGGATTACGGGCGTGAGCCACTGCACCCCGCCTCATGCTCGTGCCTTTATCACTCATACTCTTGTCTCTTTCTAAAACTCCTTTTAGGGGGAATGTTTGGGAATTATTGCTATCCTTAGCACATTTACCCTCCTCTGGCACTTGGTACTTGCCTGAGCATTCCAGGTTTGCTTGAGTACAAGGACATGGCCACTTGGTTTGCCCTGGTTCCGTGAGTGTTCCCTCTGGTACAGTCTTTCAGTCTCAGCCTCTTGTTGGTCTCTGCATTCCAGAAGTTTCCTCTGGGTTGACATCCCATCTCTGTAAACATCATGTGATTCATTTTCATTAGGAGATGTGTAGTTGAAGAGCATAAGGTTCCAATTTCATATGAGGAGAAACTGAGATTTACACAAAGCTTTATAGGAAATAGTAATAAAGCTGGAGTTGGCTATTGTAAGATGAAAATAAACAAAGACTGTTTGCCCACACCAGGTGTTACCTGGTAGATCTGGGACATGAGCAGTTCATCAAATACGGCAATTCTAAGTTACTCACATGAAGGAAAGAAGGCAATCTTCAACAGTCATGAGATTCGGACATTTCCCTACAGAGCTTTTATCAAATTTCTCACATCCTGATTGATGTGAATTGTCCCGGGTTTGTGTCCTTTCATTGTGGGGGAAAGTGAAGCAGTGAAATTAACGAGGCAGCAACTTCGAAGACCAGAAGACAAGTGAGCTTCCCAAGTAATCAATAGTTGGCCAAGGATGTTGACCTCACAGTGAAGGTAGTTTTGAGAATGAGAACATGACCAATGTTTAAAACTCTCATTCCACCTGCTCTTTAGATGGCTGTAAACTCCTAAAAGGCAGATCTATGTGCTCTGCTTATGACATACGCTCATAACCCTTAGCTCAGGGGCTTATAAGTAGAGAACATTCACCAAACTATCGTTGAATAAAGAATGAATTAATATTATCATAGCTACCAGTACTGGATTTCCATATTATATCCCAGAGATAAACACAGTAAGATGCAATCTTATTAAGATAATATCAAGGTTGTAAAAATATTTCTGGCAGAGCTAAATTTTTCTATTTCTTTAGGGCCAAGATTACTATGTACAGTAATAGGATGAAAACAGATTAGGAAAATTCCCCGACATAAATAAGAGTTAGTAAAATGCAGAATGTTCAGTGAGGTGCACAGACATTTTAAAAGATTTATGTCCTGGGTTGCCACCGTATTTTGATACTTCCCGATTGCATTTTATGTAAAAATTGAACTTTGAAAGAATTTTATAATTCATTTTAAAGTTAATTTTGTGCATTCATTATTAACCAAAGAAGTATACAACTGTGATAAAATAGCTTGCTAACAGTAGCTACCCAGGGACTACACAAACTATATGGTATTATGCAGTTGTTCTTTTGCATATTTCATTTACTCAGGGGGAAAATATTATAATTTGTAATTTCCATATTGCCAGATTGTTGTGCATTCTCCAATGATTACTCTATTTGTTTGGAATCTGTCAATTTCTGCACAATTTCATAAGACAATTTGACTTCCCAAACACCGGAAGAATCTCGGAGGGCTGCATTTCAATTGAAAATTGAAAAGATCACAGTTACTTCTCAAGAATACCAACTCAGCATCATCATTTGTTACAGCACCTTCCCAGTCTATTTCTCTTTTCTCCCCTGAAGCTTAACTATTTGATTTCATCTTGGTACAATAACATTTTCAAAAATGTAATCGTAAATATTATTTTAATGCTGAAATAAGAAATGTGGGAGATGCAGTTATTATAAGTTTGCTGTATGCTGCAATTGCCTTACAAATTCACCTAGATTTATGTGGGGATTAAATGCAGTAACTCTCTTGCAAAGACTCAAAACAATTTCCACAGCATTTAATATATGAATTGTATAAACAATTTTCAAACATTATTAAGTTAAAGAAATTCTATTTGGTCCTTGCCTGTACATTGTCCACGCTTAACAGTGTTCTCCTCAGCTCCCTTCCAGCCCAGCAACTGAAAAGTTCTAATACCATTATACTGCGTTCACAGCGGCCCATTTAATTTTGCTTTGCTTCATCAAGTTGTTCCTCAAATAGGTTTTGCAATTAGAGCGGATGTCATGTCAATCAGGAAAATCTGTTTGTTTAATTCTATCAAGTCAGCGAGTATTTACTGAATGCCTACTTGGAGCTGAGTGCTGAAAATACTCTTTTCTGCAATATTCTGGGCTGCTGGCTCACTGGATCCTTGAAGGATTTTTTTTTTTCAGGCTCCTTCTTCAAAGTCCTAGTTCTTTAAACCAGAGAGCACAAATTAACAGAGTAGCTAAGGGAACTTTTTTCAGCTTCATTTTTCTTACCCATTAGAGTTGTTATTGAGAAATTTTCATGCATTCAACACTATGCGTAGGCAACGAACATATGTAGCAGAAAATAATAAGGATAAATATGTAATTTAGAAGCAATCTACGATATATATATGCTAGTAGCATGGTTTAAGATTGTGTTTTATTTTAATTTTTTTGGAGATGGAGTCTCACTCTGTCACCCAGGCTGAAGTGCAAGGGTGCAATCATGGTTCACTGCGGCCTCTGCTTCCCAGGTTCAAGTGATTCTCCTGCCTCAGCCTCCTGAGTAGCTGGGATTACAGGTGCCCGTCACCACACCTGGCTAATTTTTGTATTTTTAGTAGAGACGGGATTTTGCCATGTTGGCTAGGCTGGTCTTGAACTCCTGACCTCAGGTGATCCGCCTGCCTCAGCCTCCCAAAGTGCTGGGGTTATAGGTGTGAGCCACTGTGCCCAGCCCAAGAGTTTGTATTAAGAGGGACTATATTATAGAGGTCAAGTCCCTGGTCTGTCAGTTAGTAGTTGCTGACCATAAGCTAGTTGTTTAACTTCTCTATATCTCAGTTGCTCATATGTAAAATGGGAAGAGTAATAGAGAATGCCTCATAAGGCTGTTGAAGGATTAAATGACATAATTCCTATAAGGCATTGTAGTTAGATGACAAATCAGGATGTCCAGAGGCTTATTTGGGTAC
Source organism: Hylobates moloch (assembly GCF_009828535.3). NCBI lineage: Eukaryota > Metazoa > Chordata > Mammalia > Primates > Hylobatidae > Hylobates > Hylobates moloch. Next base: position 6,624,987 of record NW_026652277.1, on the reverse strand, counting down.
TTACGAGAAAGCTGGCTCCAGGGGTCCAAGTTAGCTCAGCTCCGGAAGCTCCCATTTCTCAAAAGGCCATTTCCCCAACCAGGAAGCTTCCATTGTCACATAGTCATGTAGATGTGCTGGACCCCCAGAACTGCAAATGTGTAGAACTGATTCACAATGGAACTTCCCTCTGTTCTTGAACATTGGCCAGAGTATGCTGTCCACATATGCCCTGTCTAAACTGCAGGGTAAAGAGAAGTCACAGATGCTGTGACCTCTAACTCCTCCTCACTTGTAAGTTACCCTGCCCCATGAACTTTGTATATTTGCACCAGAGCCAAGGAATGCAAGTGCAAAGGTGAGGAAAGCTTCCCAGAGGGGATGTCCCAGTTGGTTCTCAAAGGATGGGAAGGATCTTTGTAGGATATACAGGAGTTGACCCACTGTGGCCCTTAGGCAGAGCAGAGGGCCACAGTGGGTCACCTCCTCTTCATCCTACAAAGTCCAACTCAAGCTTTCACTTCCTTGTGACCTCCCTGGTGACCACTGAGCCCAGGCGCAGCCCCTCTCAGAGAACAGGGTGCGCCCTCCTTCCAGGCACAGCCCCTCTCCCAGAACAGGGTGAGCCCTCCTTCCAGGTGCAGCCCCTCTCAGAGCACAGGGTGCGCCCTCCTTCCAGGTGCAGCCCCTCTCAGAGAACGCGGTGAGCCCTCCTTCCAGGTGCAGCCCCTCTCCCAGAACAGGGTGCACCCTCATTCTTCCCTCTGGCGCTCTCACTTGCATATTCCCCATGGTCACATTTAATAGTCACCACCTCGTTGTCTCTGAGGTAAATGCTTCCTTCTAGACCCCAGGGAATTCCTTAAATGTTGGGTGTATGAGTATTCACTCTCATCCCCAGATCCTAGGACTTTTGCTAGCATCAGGGACTCTGTAAATATTGTTGAAATACTAATCTGATGAGTTTCCTTATTGATTAAATGAGGGGGTTGGTCTCGTTCAGAATCTCCCAGTGGTTCACTGTGTAATATTCATTCTTTGCAAAACTAATGTGCTTTACATGAAAAGGGGTTCTATGATTAAATATGTTTTGCCACTGCTGGGTTAACTAGATTAAGGAGATTTCTTTACCATGACTGCTCATATCTGGAATGTGGTATAGAGTGTTTTCCAAACTTATCTGAAGACAGAATCCTGTTTTCTTGCTGTCCTCTTAAGACAGTGATCCCAGCACATACTTTGCTAATCTCCATCTTAAAGATTCTTCTAGCACCATGTTTACCTGCTAAAGGCCCTGTTGCAAATAATTAATCTGTGATAGATTTAAATAAGTAAATTGTTAGGAAGAATGACTTTATATATGACAGCTGGACAATATCCGGTGGAAAGGATAAGAAAAATGATCCACTGTGAATTAGTTTATATTATAAAGACCCTTTTTCACGCTTGATCATCAGCTGGAAATGGCATAGAACATGCTGAGGCTGGCAATTATCTTCTAACTCTCAACTACAACATTTAAAAAAAAAATGTGGCCAGGCGTGGTGGCTCACACCTGTAATCCCAGCACTTTGGGAGGCCGAGGCAGGCGGATCACGAGGTCAGGAGATCGAGACCATCCTGGCTAACATGGTGAAACCCCCTGTCTCTACTAAAAATACAAAAAATTAGCCTGGCATGGTGGCGGGCGCCTGTAGTCCCGGCTACTCAGGAGGCTGAGGCAGGAGAATGGCACGAACCCAGGAGGCAGAGCTTGCAGTAAGCCGAGATTGCACCACTGCACCCCAGCCTGGGCAACAGAGTGAGACCCCATCTCAAAAAAAAAAAAAAATGTTACTTCAACTTCAATTATTTATGCTTTTTAAAATTGAGAAAACAGGCTGGGCGTGGTGGCTCACACTATGATCCCAGCACTTTGGGAGGCCAAGGCAGGCAGATTACCTGAGGCCAGGAGTTCGAGACCAGCCTGGCCAACATGGTGAAACCCTCTCTAATAAAAATACAAAAATTAGCCAGGCATGGTGGCACACACCTGTAGTCCCAGTTGCTGGGGAGGCTGAGGCAGGAGAATCACTTGAACCCAGGAGGCAGAGGTTGCAGTGAGCTAAGATGGCACCACTGCACTACAGCCTGGGTGATATAGCAAGACCCTTTCTTGAAAAAAAAAAAAAAAAAAGAACTGAGAAGAAAAGACTTAAAGGAAAATTGGGGGAATGATCTACTGTTTTTTAAGAAGGATAGATTCTTTCACTCCCCGATATTAACTGAGTCCCAGTGGAGGTATTCAGAATCTGTCACTGAAAAAAACACCTTCTTTTCTTCAGATTAAAACAAACGTTGTGCTGATAAGTAAGTTTTCGTTGAAATTCCAAGATCTCTTTCAGCCTCATATCCTCTGGACGGTTAGTGGACAAACAGTGCTTTAGTCTGAATCTGATATATGATCCCCTTACAAAATCATGCTGAGTCTGCATGGGAAAGACAGAGGTATTCATTTATTCCTGACTTGTTCATTCTACTCTGCTTTTTCCTTGTGAGATGACGACGACTGATGGTGCTGATGATCATGATGATGATGACCGTGATGGTGATTCTTATTGTAATTTTGACACAGAGCCTCACGCTGTTACCCAGGCTGTAGTGCAGTAGTGAGATCCTAGCTCACTACACCTTCCAACTCCTGGACTCAAGCGATCCTTCCACCTCAGCCTCTCAAGTGCCTGGGCCTACAGGTGGGCACCACCCAACCCGGTTAATTTTTAAATTTTTCTGTAGAGACAGGGTCTTGCTATGTTGCCCAAGCTGATCTTGAACTCCTAGTCTCAAGTGATCCCCCTGTCTCAGCCTCCCAGGGCGCTGGGATTATGGACATGAGCCGCCATGCTTTGCCCCTTGAGATTATTTTTAATAGACTTGGTGTAATTAATCTTACACAGAGATGCTCTGTGGTGCCATTCATACCCGAAGCTCCCCATGAGACCAGGCTGAAGGCTCAGCAGAAACCCCCTCTTTGCCTGGCTACCTCTGTGCACTCTCCCACCTCCCTCACCACGCTGCAGGTTTCCCCTGAGGGAATCCCCATCTCAGGTTCTGCTTCCAGGGAAATTGACCTAAGACAGGCCCACTTTATTTTTCTCTCCCCATTAACCAGCTTTCTCTGTTTACCCAGGTTTTGACATCAAAATGGCTTGGGTTTGCGATGGCACCAGTTTGAGATCAATTTTTTAAAAAATCAACTTGCTATAGTCTCTGGGTCTCCTGGTTCCAATTGTTTTATAATCAGATTGGCCAGGTAACAACCACTGAGTTCTTTCTGCCTTGATCATGCGGCACAGACAAGCGTCCATCAGGAAAAACAGTCTTCAGAGAAGGTGTGGTGGGTGGGGTATGCACTCAAGGCACAGACCCTGCACAGCTTGGACTTTTCCATCAGAGTGTACACGGCTTGAAGTCAAGGATCATGGCCTTTTTTTTTTTTTTTTTTGAGAGGGAGTCTCTCCCTGTCGCCCAGGCTAGAGTGTAGTGTCACAATCTGGGTTCACTGCAACCTCTGCCTCCCGGGTTAAAGCCATTCTTCTGCCTCAGCCTCCTGAGTTGCTGGGACTACAGGCACGCCCAGCTAATTTTTGTATTTTTAGTAGAGACGGGGCTTCACCATATTGGCCCGGCTGGTCTTGAACTCCTGACCTTGTGATCCGTCCATCTCAGCCTCGCAAAGTGCTGGGATTACAGGTGTGAGCCACCGGGCCTGGCCAGATCATGCCTTTTAATGTCCATACCCAAGAGATTTAATGACACACTGTAAGGTTTATAATGTACTGAATAAGTGAGTCAAGAAATGAATCTTTCCATGGCTCACCTCAGCCCATGATGACCCTTCCCTTCTTTGCAGCCTTTGCTTTTTATAATGGGTACACCACACCATCAAGCATCAGACTATGTCATAGCTTGCATTATTTTCCAGTTCTTTATGTATGTGATGGCCTCATTTCTCTAAATTGTAAAACCTCCAAGCTTAGCTGAACTCCATTTTCCAAATTAGACACTATACAACGAGTCATTCGTTTTGCTTTTAAAAGCATTTATTAAGTGCTGGGAGCCAGGCAACAGGCTGGATTCTGAAGATTCAACAAGGAACAAGCAACAGTGCCTACCTTCAAGAAATGCACAGTGCCGTGAGGAAGATAAGTCAGTAGCCAGAAACGTGAAATAAACGCTGTGGATAAAGATAAGCTCGGGGTGCTGGGTAAACATGGACGAGGGAAACATACCTCAGATTGCACATTTCACAGGGTTGTGGTCAGGACTGGATGATATAAACAATCTGGATATAATAAATATTAAGAATTTTGCACATGGTGTCTGCTCCATAAATATTAGTTCACATAGCATTCTCCTTCCTTTTTGCCAAACCTTGTTGCAAAGGACTCTTGCTAGAAGATAAACTAGTGGCTTCTTAAGAGATACTGTTTTTAAGAGCACTGATAGATATAACTGATGTGATATTTTTAGGCTAGAAATAGGCTATATTGTATTCACTTCCCTACATGCCTCCCAATACAGTTTGATCATTCTGAAAACTAGGCAAAAACACCTCTGCACAAAAGGATCTGCTTATCATCCTAACGTGAGCTCTTTTCCTCCCATCTCATAACTCTTAGAGGAGCGAATAAGAACATTCCGGACTTGGAGAGACTTGAGTTCTGATCCTGATTCCCTGACAATCTTTCTGATCATGGACAAGTTACTTTCCTAAACCTCATTTTCCTCTGCTGTAAGTGGGGGAAATAGTACCCACCTCAAAGAATTGTTGTGATGATTCAAGAAGATAACTTATGGATAGATCTTAGCACACTCAATCATTCAACAAATGTTAGTTGAGCACCTGCTCTGTGTTGGATGCTAAAGATAGAGAAGAGGAAAACAAACAAAAAACCCAAAAACAACAACAAAGAAAAACCACAGAACAAATTATACCTGCCCTCATTGAGCTTACACTCTGGTGGGGGAGAGAGAAAATATATAAGATAGAGATAAGGACGACTCATAGTATGTTTGAAAGTGATAAGAGCTAGGAAGGGAAAAGAAAACAGAGCAAAGGAGGATATAAAGTAGAAGGCAGGCATTGAAATTCCCGGAGGGCGAATTATCTGAAGAAAGACCTAAACAGGTAGTGCCTGGCACAGGTGAATACATGGTAAATTTTAGCTATTTTGCTAGGATATATTTTTGCTCCACTGCTCTGGATTTGGAGCACATTGTGGCCAACGTGTCTTAGAGAATGCTGATTTAAGGTAATGACTTGGAGTTGTCACACTTTGCTAGCGAATAGACTTAACCACCATTCAGATTTCTCATCTGCATTACTGGCTGCTCTCATTTTTTCCCCTCTGCACTCATGAAGGTTCTTTTCTTAAAACAAACACACATCATCCCCTTCTGGAGTGATATTGCTACCAGAGGAGCTACTAAAGCATTTGCTCTTGCATCTTTCATAAGGACCTGTCCCCATAAAAGAAGCACTCTGTCTCCCACAATTGTTTCTCATCAGATGCTAAATTACATAAAAGGATGCCTTGTTCCAAGTGGAGCATGGGGGCCCCTCACTCAAATGTGGTTAGTGCTGCTAATGGGATCTGCGTGGCTTGCATGGAGGGGGAGACCTTTAGTCTGTCATAGAAGTTGACATTCTAAATAGCAACAGGTTCCAGATAGAAATACCCAGCGTCAACACACTTGGTTACTGAGTTAACGTGATGACACCACAATCCAAGGGGCTGGGAGTGCAGTAGAAACAGTTGTCCCTGGTGATCAAGGAAGTGAGAAGAGAAGGATTTTCTTGCATCTATTTTCTCTTTTCTAGCCAGACAAAAATCCTCAAATTCCTAAGATGAAACCATTTGATCTGAACTTTCCATCTGCATCTTTTTCTCCTTTTATTCATCCATCTCAAGCTTTTGACCACGTCCTTTCCAGCTCTAATCAATAACAGTTTGCTAAACACCCAGTTGTTAAACACCCAGTTGAGGAAGAGACTGTTTGACCACGTCCCTTCCAGCTCTAGTCAATAACTGTTTGCTAAACACCCATTTGAGGGTGAGACCGAGCTGTGTGATCCTGGGCAAGTTGTGCAAATTGTTCAGGCTTCAGTTGCTTCTTCTTTGACGTGGGAATGAGAACACCTAACCAGATAAAACATGAGATTCTGTGAGTGAGGGTTGTGAGCTCAGCAAAGATTCAATGACACCAAAAATTATCTCTTAAGGGGCTTCTTGTATAGCTGGACAGACAATGTTGGCACCTGGATGAAGGAAAAAAGACCACATATGCAATGCTAAGGTATAAAGAAAGCAAGGATTCCAAGATAGATGACTCACTACTAATGGCTCAACAGTCTCTTCCTGGCATAGCACTAGTATATGACAGTAAGTACAGCAGTGTGTGTGTGTGTGTGTGTGTGTGTGTGTGTGTGTGTGTGTGTGTGTTGGACAGATAAATCAACTGTGGCATACCCGTACAATAGGATACCAGGGAACAATGGAAATGAATGATCTATAGCTTCATGTGAAAGCACGAATGAAGATTTTTAAAACGAAGGGAAAGACACCTGGGTTCAGCTGAAGCGCCAGCTTGTTCCACCCAGAGAAGCCCACTTTGTGAGAACCAACAGGAAGGAGCTTGAGCTGCCTGAACCTCTTCTCTATGAATTCATGGCATAATGGGTGTTAAAAAAATAAAAGACCTCTGGACCGTAAAAATGTTTTTCTTCATTGGGTAGAAGTGTGGTGTCATCTCCCCCAGAGAAATGTTTAAAGCAAATTTAAATCGTGTCCAAAAAAAAAAGATCTGATTCTATTTACTCAGCCTACAAGATGAACAGAAGCAAATGTAAAACCAGCAATTCAATAAACAAGAGAGAGAAGGAGAAATAAATGGAAAACACAAAAATCTCCCACTCACAAACCAAAATTCCAAGAACACACAAACCATCTCATGCTAAGAAAAAAACAAAAAATTCAGAACTGAAATTCCCTTTCAGTTGAGTTCACTGAAGTTGCTGTATAGAATATTAGAATATTTAAAAATGTAGAGTCTCAGTAATAATGAACAAAACATAACAGAAAAAAGATAGTAAAAAATTATAAAGCATTTAGAAAACATTTAACAAAATACATGCAAGACTTTTACAGAGAAAAACATAACCTCCTGAAGTACATGTAAAATACATGAATAAATTAAAATTATATCTTCTTCTGCATAGTCAATAGTATAAAAGAAGTCAATTGTCCCCAAATTTTTACAAATTTAATTAATACAAATCCAATCAATACCCTAACAAAGTTTTCTCTAGACTTGAACAAGTCTAAATTCATAATGAAGAATAAAATATCAAGAATAGGCAAGACAACTTTGAATAGAAACAACAGGCAGGAAAATTTCCTTTACCAAGTAACAGGGGTTATTAGATAGTGTGATGACAGCATTGATCAGGATAGACGCACACACCAATGAAACCAAATATTGACCAGACGTAGACCTGCACTTGAATGTAAACTTGAAATATGACAAGTGGGATGGCCAGTCAATGGGGAAAGGATAGACCCTGGGCAATTAAAATAGAATAGGGCAATTTCACTAGCCCACATGTCCATTCCACATCATTCCACACTTATCAGATTAGCAATCATGAAAAACACCACTGCATGTTGTCAAGGTGCAGAGCAGGGATGAATTTCCTACGCCACGAGTGGAAGCTAGCGCTAACACTTTGTGTGTGTGTGTGTGTGTGTGTGTGTGTGTGTGTGTGTGTGTGTTTAGAGGTAGAGTCTCACTATGTCGCCCAGCCTGGAGTGCAGTGGTGCGATCTTGGCTCACTGCAGCTTCTAACTCCTGGGCTCAAGTGATCTTCTCACCTCAACTATCCAAGTAGCTGGGACCACAAACAAGCATCAACATTCCCAGCTAATTATTTCTTTTCTTTTTTTTTTTTTTGTAGAGATGTGGTCTCACTGTAGTCTCAAATGCCTGGGCTCAAGTGATGCTCCTGCCTCAGCCTCCCAAAGTGCTGAGATTACACGGGTGACCCACTGCACTTGAACCATTTTGGATAATACTGGTAGCACCACCACAAAGAAAATTCTAGAGAGTTTGGGGAAAACAAAATATAAACTTTTGATTTTAAGGAGCATAATGAAGCAATTGCTTCTAAGAAGGAATGCCACAAAGTGGAAATGTAATAATTCCAGGAGAATGCCGAGAGACAACTGCAGGTTATAAGACAGGAGTGAGGAGAACTCAGAGAATAAATAGAAGAAAAAGCAAAACCGTCATAGAAACGAAAAGGAAATCCAGTGGTCACAAGAGAGAATCAACGGTGTGATAAAAAGACAAAGGGTCCTGAAGGATAGAAATGAGAAAAATAAAATAAAGTAATATAGTAACACATAGTGAAAAAGCCCTAGAAAGAAAATGATAGATGTAAAATAAATGCACTGGAATTTTCTTTCTTTCCTTCTTTCTTTCTTTCTTTCTTTCTTTCTTTCTTTCTTTCTTTCTTTTTCTCTTTCTTCTTTCTTTCTTTCTTTCTTTCTTCTTTTTTTTTTCTGACACAGAGTCTCGCTCTGTCACCCAGGCTGGAGTGCAGTGGTGCCATCTTAGCTCACTTCAACCTCTGCCCCCTGGGTTCAAGTGATTCTCCTGAATCAGCCTCCTAAGTAGCTGGGATTACAGGTGCACGCCACCACACCTAGCTAATTTTTGTATTTTTAGTAGAGACGGGGTTTCACCATGTTGGCCAGGCTGGTCTCAAACTCCTGACTTCAAGTGATCCACCCTCCTTGGCCTCCCAAAGTGCTGGATTACGGGTGTGAGCCACTGCCCCTGGCCAGAATTTTCAAAGATGAATGAAATAGAGCAAATGAGCAAAGGCATAAATTAAATAAAAGGAAACAAATCTGCATGCTGAACAGGCATACTATGAGCCAGAAAATACTCACCACAAATTGTCAGCATCAAAATATAATTTTGTGAAATTGTTGAACTAGAAAAATGAAAGGAGACATCCTGGGAAGCCAGGTAAAAGTACTGTCACTAAAACAAGGGAACAAATAGGGCTGGCTTTAGATGTTTCCAGAGCAACATGAAGACCAAGAAACAATGCTTATAAGACATAGACGAAAATAAATTGTGGACCAAGGATTTTCATGGGGCCAAGCTCTCCTTATAGTATAACCAATCCGAAAAAGAGTTTTGATCTGCAAACCTCAGATTATATTTTTCCTATAAGCCCATGTTGGGGTAACTGCTAAAGAATGAGGTTTCTTCAACTAAGAGATGACTAAGAAACTGAGAAAGGTATAGCAAAAGGACTAATAGTAGTGCATGAATATATTCAACTGTACAAATAAGATTGAAATGGTGGGGGATCAGTGAGGCAGGATAAAATACAAATGGTACATGCCCAAACAAGGTATAAATGCTATGAGTGATAAATGTAGGAGAGGCAGAGGGAAAGAGTACGAGTAGATAGGTTTGCTAATTGCTTCATCTATAACGCTAGATATCAAAGGTACCATTTAAAACTCACAAACCAGGAAACAGAAGCAGTAGCATATTTCATACTACATAGTTAAGCACCAAGAAAGGTAATATTATTAAATGAAATTGGGTCATGGAGAGTAGGGAGGAGGAGATAATAGCTATGAACTAAAGAGAGTGCTGGTGATAATGCATAAATTTGCAATTATAAGGGTAATCAACCATTAAACAAAAATATTTTTTAACTCTGTGATGAAAGTACTATCCACGGAGTGCATAGTAAAAGACCTTTAAGATATCAGGAACACATAAACATAAATAAAAGGTAGAACTAAAGCTTGACATATCTATCACATTAACAAGTTAAATGAGTTTCACTTATCTATTAATACAAATGGATTTCAGTTTGGATCAAAACCAAACACAACTTGAAGCTAAATGAAAACAGCATTCCTAAAACAGAGCTTCACAAATCATGGAAATACAAGTATATAAATATAAAATAACAGAGATACGCTAGTCAAATGCAATTGAAAAGAAAATGATCACAAACTTTCGTATCAGACAACATGGAGTTCAGGCCAGAAGAAGATGGACAAGGGCACTTTGTAATGCCGACTTGTGTGAGTCATAATGAAAACACATTAGCCCTGCACTAAATATAAAATAACAGCCACAGTCATGAAGCAGGGATTAAAGGAGACACAAGAAATCGAAGCGAACTGGTAGCAGGAAATCTTAATTTATCTCTGTCAGTCATGACAGGTCAAGTACAAAAGAAAATATGGATGCAGTAGTTCTAAATAACATTACATGATTGATCAATGTGTATCTAACATTCTATCCTGAAGACACTGAATAAACCTTTTCAAAGTGGCCCCAGCGCTCTCAGTACACATTGTATACCCATGTACAGTATACATTGGGTCACAAAGATATCCTAAATAATGCTCCCAAACTACAGAAAGCACAGGCAGTTTTCTGTGATCACAGTGCAGTAAGACTAGTAGTTAATGAAACTGGATAACTAAAAGTTATTTCAACCTTTAAAATATATATAAATAATTATGTATTATTATTATAATAAATATATCTAAAAATATATATATTATTTATATATAAATAATATAATTTATATTATTTATATATAAATAATATAATTTATATTATTTATATATAATTAAATAATTATATTAAATTATATTTATAAATTAAATTAAATTAATTAAATTAAATTATAATATATATATAAATATATATTAAATTATATTAAAATATTAAAATATAGATTATATTGCAGATGACATTTGCTATCTGCAGATGACAATAAAACTAAATATTTGGAAAACTGAAGTGAACTCATTGATCAATTTTAAAAACTATAAGAATATACTAAAGGAATAAGGTATAAAATTATTACACTGAAATCAATAGCTTTCATATATATTAATAGTAGCCCGTTAGAAGATATAATGGAAGCAAAGACCCCATTTACAATAGCAACCCAGAGATAAAATACGTAGGAATAAACTCAACACAACATGTGCAAGATTCAGATGAAAAGCATTAAAATGACCAACATCTGCTCTTAGACCCAACAGTTACACTTCTGGCCATTTATCACATAGATGTCTGGGCACATATTGAAAAAATATATTTTGAGATTATTAGTTACAGCACTGTCTGTAATTGCGGACAGGAAATAATCTAACTATTAATGAAGACCTAGTTCATAAAATACGGTATATGATTTACCCAAGTAATGGGCTATCACGCAGCTGTAAACCAGAATAAGAGAACTTTCTATAGGTGGATATGGAAAGCTCTCCAACCTATAGTGTTATTTAAAAAAGCAAGAGGTGGAACAGTGTGAACAGAGTTTCCCTTTTTTGTGTTAAAAAGGAAAAAAATACGGATATTTATTTACTTTTATTTGTATGCCTTCCTACTCTGAAAGGATACATAAAAAAATTCATGACAATGGTAATGTGTAGACGAGTAGCAGGCATTTGAAAGAGCCTTTTCACTGCATTCCTTTAAATACATTTTTAATTTTTTAAACTCTGTGTGTGAATTACCTATTCAAAAATAAATATAAAATATTTAGGAGAAATACACAAAGAGTTTAGAGAATGGTGCATGGCAGCCTAACCCAGGTTGTTTTTTTAAAAAACAAACAAAAAAACTATTTTTTTTACTCAGAATTGGGAGGCAGACCATGCATATTACAGGGTGGAGGCATTTAGAAGACTGCTGATCTTTGACCCAAGATCCCGTGCAAAGGTTTTTTCGTTTTGTTTTGTTTTCTGAGACAGTCTCCCTCTGTTGCTCAGGCTGGAGTGCAGTGGCGCGATCTCGGCTCACTGCAACCTCTGCCTCCCGGGTTCAAGCGATTCTCCTGCCTCGGCCTCCCGAGTAGCTGGGACTACAGTCACGTGCCACCACACCCGGATATTTTTTGTATTTTTAGTAGAGATGGGGTTTCACCGTGTTAGCCAGGATGGTCTGTTTTTTGTTTTTTTTTTTCTGGAACCTGGCTTTAGGTGAGAAACACTTGCTCTAATTTTCTGGCTTGCTCCAGCCGGCAGAATGCTTCAACAAATGTCCTGGACAGTTGCCGGGTATCCCCATAGAACAGGCTGAGTTTTCCAAGACGTCCCATTAGTTCTTGCTGCCTGCAGAGGCGTTCAGAGACAGCAACATTGAATGTGGAAAGACAAACCCAATAGCACTGGTATCAGCTATTTTTCTTGTAAAATACCTTATTTTGATGTGACGCTATTGAACCTTCATGTTTAATGACTCCTGCAACACACCTCTATCCGGCGAAGCCATCTGTATTTGGGCAAATATGCCCACTTTTCTGCTTACTCTGCATATATTATCTTTACTTAAGGTTTAGGGGGAGATATATCTATTTGGACACCTGTTCTTAACTGATTATAGGCAGAGTGAGCAAGTTTCGTCCTTGTGCCTGCGGCTGCCGGGAAATGACAAGAGCCCAACATATGTTAGAAGCAACAATCGCAGACAAAGAGTACAACTTGTTTTTGAAGGTATGTAAACCCGCAGTTTAAGAGGCTGGGAGTTGCTGCCTTTGTTCCCTCCCATCTTGAGTATTAGTTCTATTTAAAATAACAAATATTCTAACGTGTGCCAGGACAGAGTCACTTTTTTGCTTTGGAAAGGAAAGTGCACAGCTTATGTGAACATTCACCCACTACCCTGGCTCTGCACCCTGCCCCGGCTCCTAAGGCGGACGCCCACGTTACCTCTGCTGTTGCTTCAGAAGGCTGCTGCCACCTATGGGCGTCTGTCAGCATCTGCGCAGGTGCGATGTCTCCCAGTCGGGACACACAGGGAGAATACAGGGCACAGAAGGGGAGCGTAACGAAGTCAGGGGACAAACAGCACAAGAGCCATCCTCTAAGCCTGCGACCCAGCTCTTTCCAACGAATCTTCGGGTGAAATAAGATGATCCAGTTCAACAGACCCATGGTGGGAAAAGGAGAAACCCCCCCAAAAAATCACAACCCTGCATATCAGTTAGACTCCTGGGGCTCTAACCATACTGACTTTTCAAATGAGAACATTTAAGCACCGCCTTGTACTTGCCAGCATAGGTCCTGTCTGTTTGTAAGTATATTCCATGATAATATTGCAACAAAGAATTTATGATTTTTAAATTAGTTCTTTCTTTTTTTTTTAATTCAGACAGAGACTCACTCTGTCACCCAGGCTGGAGTGCAGTAGCATGATCTCGGCTCACTGCAACCTCTGCCTCCTGGGTTCAAGTGATTCTCATGCCTCAGTCTCCTGAGTAGCTGGGATTACAGGCGGATGTCCGTGTCCAGATAATTTTTGTATTTTTAGTAGTGACAGGGTTTCACCATGTTGGCCAGGCTGGTCTCAAACTCCTGGCCTCAAGTGATCTGCCCACCTTGGCCTCCCAAAGTGCTGGGATTACAGGCATGAGCCACTGTGCCCAGCCTGAATTAGTTCTTAAAAAGTATTTATTTCACTTGCTTATATCCTGTAAATCCTAGAATCACAAACTCTATTAAGTGTTGGGGACTTTATAAAGCAAACAAGCCCACGCTTTAACCCCAAGAACCTATTTTAAGATATCCTGGACAAGGAGCCCTCCAGCCTGTGTGTAATGGCTAACTGATGTGTCAACTTAACTGGGCCATGGGTTGCCCAGATAGCTGGTCAAACATTATTCTAGGTGTGTCTGTTTTGGGATTTAAATCAATAGACAGAGTAAAGCCAATTGCCTTCCTAATATGGGTGGGCCTCATCTAGTCCACTGAAGGCCTGAATAGAACAAAAAGGTTTACCTTTCCCCTATTAAAGGAGTTCCTCCTGCTTGATAGCCCTCTGACTGGGATACGGGTTTTTTTCTTCCCTTCAGACTCAAACTGAAACACTGACCCTTCCTGAGTCTCAAGCCTGCTGGCCTTTGGGCTGGAACTAAACCCTCAGCTCTCCTGTGTCTCCAGCCTGCCCACTCTCCCTAGTGATCTTGGGACTTCCCAGACTTTATAATCATGTGAGCCGACCGATTGCTTATAATTAAATCTCTTCGTATATTTACACACATCTTATAGGCTCTGTTCTCTGGAGAACTGAGCTAATATGCTGTGTTAAAGCATTTTCAGAGATAAATCTTGTGAAATAAATCTTGCTTCATCTCCCTCTTTTGATGTGTGTCATTAATGTGCACTGTGAAGTGACTATTGTCTTCTGCTCCAATTGTGGAAATTGTAGATCTTTTAGATATCATATGAGCACTGGAAAGAGAGACTTAAAATGCACCTTGTCATTTCCTGAACATGTTATCTTATGTACCCAAACTTTGGTTTCCTCTCCGGTGATGAAGTGTGGATCATAACATCTTCCCCCTACATTTTAAAGGATCAAGTGAAATCACACATGGAAATGCATTTTGGAATCTGTGAAGTCATATGTCAATTGCTTATTGTTTAATTTTACTTATAGTAAGACATTTAAAAAATGACATCGTGATATGGTTGCGAGGTCACTGGACCAGGAAACAGAAACCTTATTCCTGGCGTTGGTCTTGAAACCGCACTGAGACACAGGGTCTTGACCTTGAAAATGAGGAACTAGATGAAATCATCCTGCATGTCTAGAAAACTCTGATACGTAAAGCTTTGCCATTATAAATATGGCTTCAGGTATTAAAATGAGGAAACAGTGTCTTCTTTCTTTTTCAAATCTCTATACACTTTATCTATAGGAAAAATGACATTCCGTTAAATTGCATAGAAATAAATTGCTCAGTAATTTCATACTTACTATTGCATATTTTTTAGCACCCCCCATCTGCCAGACACTCTCATAATAATTCAAGCTTTTATTCTATATGACTTTGAAAGCAGATTTACTTTACATTATCTTATGTGATTTTCTGAAATGCCTTCAACGGAAGGTAAGACCAAGATTACTAGGCCCACTTTACAGAAAGAGAAGTGGAACGTAAGAGAAATTAAAGGAGCTGCCCAGTTTCACAGATCTAGTAAGTGGGCATCCAGGTTTGGGCCCAGTGATCTTGGACTTAGCAAAACTTGTATTCTTTCAACTTTGATGGATACATTTGTGACATGGTCTCTGTCCTTAAGATGGCAATCTTCTAAGACAGCTCTTAAAATTTGGCAGATACACCTCCTGTAAAGGAACAAGGTTACAAAGTCACAACCTTTGGATGTACCAAGAAAATGTAGTTTCTTTTAGTTTCTTTCTCCTATGAAGCTGCTCTATGAGTTTCTGCCTACTAGAGAGGAGAGAAAATGAATATACAACATGATTTTTCTTATTTGGCATGATTCAAGGATTTAAACAAAGTCTATAGGTGTAACTCAGCCATCTGGGGCTGCTTTCTCATTCTTCCCATTCTATCCCTCCTATTTGGCCCTGAGATATTGTCTAGGACTTGGAAGAAGGTGGAGTGGGGAAGAAAGCCCTTGCCCTCATGTGGTCTTTGGGTGTGTGCTGGGTTTTGTCTTCTGAGTTGGCCCAAGTTCCATTGTGGGGTATCCTGATAGGTCTACTGTTGATGTCTGTAGTTGGTAAAGTGGTGAGCTATCATTTTTCCATTCAGGCAGAGCTGGGGGCCCTTCCCTGCTAAGTGTACCTCTTTCAACTCACTGGCCCTCCAGACTCCTCTCAACTTGCCTCTGTTCTCTTCATCTTGCATTCAGGGCCTGCCATACATATCCAATCTCATCTAAATCCATCACCTGCCTCAACTTCTTGAAGCCCTGGATGCCACGAGATTCATCGTTCCTGGCTACAGCCCATTAGAGGGCACTTAACCCACCCATGTAGCCTGTGACCAATCAGATTCTCTCTCTCTCTCTCTTTCTCTCTCTCTCTTATTTCTCTCTCTCTCCTCTCTCTTCTCTCTGTTTCACTCCCCTCAAGAAATTGAGCAAAGGACACAGAAACAGGTCGGGAGATTGAGCTGAAAGATTCTTTATCAGGACTGGTACCTTGTCAAGTTAAAGCCATATGCACACTTAAGTTACATGGGAGCAGAGAAATCCTGAGTAGTAATAACAATGATGGCTACTATTTATTGAGTATTCATCATGGCAGGTACTATGTGAAGTGTTTAACATGTGTTATTTAATTTTTATAACCACCATCAAGATATATGTCTGTCTATCCATCTATCTATCTATCATCTAAATAAATAAAGAAAATTACTGTGACCACCCAACAGATGAGGAACTAAGAGTTTAAAAAGTTTTAAAACTTGTCCAAGGTCATGCAGCTGAGATACTAGAATAAAAGCCCAGGCAGTATAATCTCACGGTTATTTACTCTGTGACTGGAGTGTAGAGAGGATAATGGAGCAAAATCTACAGAGGGATGGAGACTCTATGGTCTTAGACAGACAGATGGTGGACAAATTGACTGATAGACACATCTAGATTGACTAAGAGGTTAGCTGCTTAGCCCCAAGAGATTTTCAGTATTCCATATCTTTGCAGGTCCTTTTTCCCTCAGTGTCTGAATACATTCAATACTCCTTCTACACTCTGCCTCCCTTTCCCATCTCCACACTTGCTTAAATAGCTCAAGAGAGTTTCTCTTTCTTGCAACAAGTAGCACTTTGGAGAAAAGATCCTTCAACTAGACACCCTGTCCCTAGTATTCTGGTTCTTCTCCTACTTTTCCTGCATACCAACCTTCACTTTCAGCCAAAATGGTCTATTTACTCTGCCCTAATTACCTCTAGAAATTTCCCCATCTGAGGCTTGGTAGCCTCTTTTCTATCATTCCCAACTCTATAGATCTACCTGCTATTCCCACTCCACTTTCTCCATGAAGCAGGCGTGCTCTTCACCCCCTCAACTCCACAGCACCATATTTTCAGCCTCTGGAGCACCGGTTCTACATCTATCACATTACACGTTCTCCTTTCGTATTTGTCTTATTCCCCGTGGGCTGCATAGTCTTTGCCTGCACCCATGTGGTATTGTGTCCACTGGAGGAGCTCGGTCAGTATTTGTGGAATCTCCGGGAAGGAGTGGCGCTTTAAAGTTTAAAGCTGGAGAAATGTACATGCTCAATTCAGCAAACCCCCATCAAGTGCCTGCTATGAGCCAGCAGGGACCATGTTACTATAGCCATGAAAAGAACGCAGTCTTTAATTACAGAGGAGACAAATAGAGACTCTGTGAGTTATGATGAAGAGGGCTGGGAGGGCCATAGGTAGAGGATCAGGTGACTGCAGGTGACGGGGATTAAATCCACCCACCAGGTGGCATCCAGGAAGGTTTTCCAGAGGAGATCACATTTGGGCTTGCCTTAAAAATGGGACAGGTGTTCTCTAGGCTGAGATGTGGAGGAGTAGGGATGGACAAGACAGACACAGAACAAAAATGAAGGTGCAAAAGCACATGATGTGTTTGTAAAACTGTCAGAAAACCAATGTGTCTGTACATGTGGGTATGTATGCATGATGTGTGTGTGTGTGTGTGTGTCTGTATGTGTGTAGTGTGTGCATGTGTCTGTGTATGTGGAAGGTTTGGGTGAAGAACAATATAGTGGGGAAAATGGGGAATTGGATCTGAAATGAGAAGGGGTCAAGTTGTGGACAACATTGCATTTAATATTAAATACTTTAAACAATTTGGTAGGCAGAGGGAGCTAAGTGAAGGCTTTGAAGCAGCCAAGCAATGCGATCAGGCTTGTGTTTTAGAAGATAACTATGGATGCATGGTAGAGCATTCAAGAAGGTGAGCACTCTACCCACTGATAACCATCTGCCAAGCATTTACACCTGCGTCTATCCCTACACCTTCATACACATTCGTCTCTATATCCATATCTATCTATGAATCTATCTATCAATCTAATATCCTCCAATGGTTTTCAACTGGGGGCAATTTTATCCCCCAGAGACATTTTATAATCATCTATCTAGAGACATTTTTAGTTGTCACAACTTGGGATGCTACTAAATGTCCAACAACACACAGGACAGCCCCTGACAAGGAATTATTTGGCCCCAAGTGCCAATGGTGCCAAGACTGAGAAACCCTGATTTATTTGCCATGTAAAACCTGCTCAGGTGCCAATTCTAACTTGATCTAAATCGACTAAGCAAACCCTTCAAAGTGAAACCAGTTCCCTTTCTATTCCTCTTTCTCTCTCTTTCAAGATCCTCACAGCTTAACTAGGTCAAAAGCAGTATGAATGTAGTTCAGTTTTGTTTTTATGCTGCTGAGTTTAAGCCAAGAGTGGCCTGGTACTTGTCTTCTTGTTTGACATAAACATTCTTTCTAAGGGCATTGAGTCTGTAGAGCTGGTTTCATAAATGGATGGGTTTCTAGATGTGATAATAATCGCTAATGTTTAGAGAATACTCACTATTTCCATGCACTTTCGTATTATTTTCTCCATTTTCCAGTGGAGGAAGCTGATGCAGAGAGTGATTTACTTGGAGACTCACAGTCGACTGGCACATTTAGTAATTGATGGAGCTGGACCTGAAATGTAGGTCAGTTCGACCACTGAGTCTGGCTCCTAACCATCGTGCTGGGTTGGTCTTTAATACACTGTACAAGTTTCATTATAATTTCCTTCTATGGTGTTGGTCTGATGAACCTAATCCTTTTTGACTTGAAAACACAAGGGTGGCTGAAAGGGGGAGAGGGTGCATAGCTGTGCTGTGTCAGGCAGAACCTTTTGCAAGTAAAATGAAAACAGTTGTGCAACCACCGCAGGAAAAAGAGATTATAAACTGATAAAGTGTCTGGATCACTCGAGTACACTGATTTATGACTAGTACTATGTCCCTTTGAGAAAGAATACCATATGATGATTCATATTTGGCATAAAAGATGTTGCCTCTAGCTGAGGAAGCTGGTAGGTTCTCTCCTGCCTTCTTATATAAATATTTAAGAGCCATGCATCATCATTTATTAGATTTTCTGAAAATTACAGGTGTGAGCCTCTTTCCAGAATACTGGCTAAGTAGGCCTTATCAGATCATCTGTAACTTACTTACTTAACAAAGAATTGGGTTTTTTAGGCCACTTGAAGATTTCAGAGCCACTTCTGGGAAGCACTGCTCTCTGTGGGATTGCAACGCACTTGCTGCTGGGCATGGTTTGCTCCATGTAGCTGCTGGTACTGAAGGTCTGTCCCGGTGCCTGATGTGGGATGTGCCCCACCTCTTGCTGCAGGGACAAAATCAAGCTGAACTCTACTAGTTCAACTAGTTCCGCACTCTGGAGCATAACCCCAGAACTGGGCATGCCAGTTGAGCCGGGTGCAGTGGCTCACGCCTGTAATCCCAGCACTTCAGGAGGCCGAGGCAGATGGATCACCTGAGGTCAGGAGTTTGAGACCAGCCTAGCTAACATGGTGAAACCCTGTCTGTACTAAAAATACAAAAATTAGCCAGGCATGGTGGCATGCACCTGCAGTCCCAGCTACTCGGGAGGCTGGAGCAGGAGAATCGTTTGAACCCGGTAGGCAGAGGTTGCAGTGAGCCAAGATCGCACCACCGCACTCCAGCCTGGCGACAAGAGCAAAACTCCATCTCAAAAGAGAGAGAGAGAGAGGAAGGAAGGAAGGAAGGAAGGAAGGAAGGAAGGAAGGAAGGAAGGAAATGTAGCCATGGAGACTATCAGGGTAGGGGAAAAAAGAATGATTTCCTCACCCATTGCAAGGATCATGGCTGAGACTCCTATAACAAAAGACAGATTAACAAGGGAAAGCAGACACATTTATTTAATTCAAGTTTTTTTTTTTTTTTTGAGACAGAGTCTCTCTCTGTCGCCCAGGCTGGAGTGCAGTGGTGCGATCTCGGCTCACTGCAAGCTCCGCCTTCC
Source organism: Hylobates moloch (assembly GCF_009828535.3). Taxonomy (NCBI): domain Eukaryota; kingdom Metazoa; phylum Chordata; class Mammalia; order Primates; family Hylobatidae; genus Hylobates; species Hylobates moloch. Next base: position 6,605,098 of record NW_026652277.1, on the reverse strand, counting down.
GGGTTCACGCCATTCTCCAGCCTCAGCCTCCCGAGTAGCTGGGACTACAGGTGCCCGCCACCATGCCCGGCTAATTTTTTGTATTTTTAGTAGAGACGGGATTTCACCATGTTAGCCAGGATGGTCTCGATCTTCTGACCTCATGATCCACCTGCCTTGGCCTCCCAAAGTGCTGGGATTATAGGCGTGAGCCACTGTTAATTCAGGTTTTATGTGACACTTTATATGGAGCTTTCTGGAATGAGGACACAGAGAAACACAACTGTGTAAATGTTACCCTAAGTCTGATGAAGAAGTGCATCCTTGTGGAGAAACATGATTGGACCAAGGGGATGGGATCTAATGGGAATAAACTGGAGGGATCTTAGCAAGGCCCATTTGTTCAGATTCTATCCTGTGTCCCTGTGTCCCATAGGGCACCTCTGGAATGAGGACTCATTCCAGGCCTATTTCAGGGAAGGTCAGCTAGGTTATTAGGCCTGCTTCAGGGGACATGGCATGAGGGAAATTCTCTCCAATTTTTATGATCAGCTTTTGCAATTTTCCCAAGGTGCATAATTTGGGGTAGCATGTCCTGAACCCCACTGTCAGCCAGAAGAGAGGGACTCCTGGGTGGAAAGTATTAAAATCAGCCTGGATTTGTCTTCTTGGTGACCATCGGAAATAGTCACATTTTGACTTTGAAGGAGAGAGAATGACCCCAGAAACTGATCCCCCAGGAACTCAGGCCATCTTTGCAAATGATATTGACTGGACCGCTAGGCAGAAACGGAACTGTGATAAGGATTGAAACAAAGCTGTCAGTTTGCATATGGGGGAGTCTGCAGGAGCTGGAGAGGTTGACAGAATCTGGAGAAAAGATCAAAATAAGGAACTGAAAATAAATATTTAAGATTCCATATCATTACTTATTCAACTTTTTGAAGACTACAGAAGTGAGGTTCATCAATTTCTCTTTCCCTTAAAAAAATAAAAAAGAGGGGAAACCTAACCTCCCAATCCTGGCAAGAGGAAAGAGGCACCCCTGTAGTCCAAGGAAAACCGGTTCACCTTATTGCTATTTCATGGAAGCAGCCTCATCCACCAGGGAGGAACCAAAGAGAGGCTTTTATTTGAAATTAATGGTTGAGGTCACCTCTTAAAAGCCTGTCATTTACATGAACAAAGGAGCAATTACTTCCTGACAGCAGTGATGGGAAAATGGAAACATTGGCGTTGATGTTTTACCCACAAACCTCCACTCATCTACTTACTCCATTTTATCCCTTGACCTGTCTTTTTAATAATTTCACCTCCTTTCTGCCAAGAATTACTGCTTTCTCTAACACAGGCAGTGACCTTACTGCCTGGCGATTTCAAGGACCCCTTTGACAAGAGGAGGTCACTTACGATTGTCCATTCATCCTTTCAGGAATAAATCACGTGGGTTCTTCCTCATTGCATGTGGATTCATAAGAGAATGGAGACGTAGGGCAAAAGGTTGGGTTGCTCACTGTCCAGAGGAGGGAAACCTGCAGTTCCCACTGCACCACTTGAAGGACATTGTCCAGGAACCCAGTGGTCCAGCTATCACAGTATTTAGGTGCAAGTGTAATCATCATGTCATGCTAAAGACTGTGTTGCCCTGAATATACTAAGGACCATCTTGGCTATAGACACCATCACTACAGAGTATTCCTTTGTTTTGTTTTATTTGAGGGGAGAGGGGATGTTCTTGTTGCCCCATTTGTTCCAAAGTGTCTGTAGCTTCTCTCTGACTCTCTTGGAACTTCTTTAACCCACAAGAGAAGTCTGTGTCTCTCCCTACAATTAGAAAACTACAACACAAATTGAGGCCTTCTTGGTCTGAAATCTCCAAAAAGAAATCCTCTCTTTCTCTGGCCCTTCCCCATGGATTTTGTTTACTCTAATTTTCTTCCAAGATGTATATTGTGATGCTTCAGGAGCAATGTAGTGCAACGGGTAAGAGTGTGAAGACTGTGGCCAGACTGAAGGGTCTGTGTCATATCCTACATTTGCCAGTGTCGGGGAGAAAAGACTTCTCACCCATCACAACGTTCATGGCTGACACCCTGATATCATTTGGAGGTTTGTCCCATCCAAATATCATATTGAAATGTGATCCCCAATGTTGGAGGTGGGACCTGGTGGGAGGTGTTTGGGGTCATGGGGGCGGATCCTTCATGAATGGCTTGGTGCCCTCCCCATGGTAATAAGTGAGTTCTTATTCTGTTAGGTTACGTAGAGCTGGTTGTTTAAAAGAGTCTGGCATCTTGTCCTCTCTCTTGCACCCAATCTTGCCATGTGACGTGCTGGCTCCCCCTTGGCCTTCTGCTATGATTGGAAGCTAACTGAGGCCTCACCAGAAGCAGATGCTGGCACCACGCTTCTTGTATATCTTGCAGAACTGTGAGCCAAATAAACCTCTTTTCTTTATAAATGATTCAGTCACAGGTATTCTTTTATAGAAACACAAAATGGACGAATAGAGACCCCTATAACAAAAGACAGATTAATGAGGGAAAAGCATACAAATGTATGTAATATAAGTTTCATGTAACATGTAACATAAGATCCTTCAGAAATGAAGATGCAAAGAAGCAGGAGAGCCATGTATATTTTATGCTAAGTCTGATGAAGAAGTGAATAGTTACAGGGAAACATGATTGAACAACGGGGGTGTGATCTAATGGTAACAAACTGTGGGGACATAGTGAGGCCAGTTTGTTCAGATTCTCCTATGTGTCTCTGTGTGACATCCCTTCCTTCTGGGTATAGGGGAAAACATCTGTCACATAAGGAACTTTAGGAGAGACGGGAGGAAGAAGGTCAGAGACTGATCTTCCTCAGATACATGACCTGCTGTAGGAAAGGAGGGCAAGGGAAATGTCAGAGAGACCTTCCTCCTTCTGCTTTCTCAAATGCCAAGGTGTCATATTTTGGGGTAACATGTCCTCAACCCCCTCAATAGTGAGTCTTTGAGAAAATGTAAGCCTTGGTTTTCTTATCTGTAAACTGAGAATAATAATTTTAACATACTAGTGTTTAAGGACTATATTAGCCAATGAACTCAGCACAGAACCTGGGATATAATAAATACTCGATAAATACTAGCTTTATCAGGAGTATTATTGCTTTTTACTATTGCTATTAATAGCATGTGCTCTATGGAATTCAAGTCAGACCAGTTACCAATGCCATTCTACCTGGCAAAATGCCTAACCACCAGTGCCTTTCACAAGGAAAATATTTAATGAAGAACCTTAACATGGAAGAAAGGGTGAGAACGAAAGTAGGAGAGGACAGGAAGAACTTGGTAAACACTCCTGACAAATCAAAGAATCTGCCAACCATTGTGACTCCTCGCTACCATGTGAGGGCCTATCTGGGAGCATCCCTGGAGGCCAAGTTAAGGCCTAATAACAGGAGAGAGTCTGGGATGCTTAAAGGATGGAGGAACGAGTAGGTTGAAGTGGGTAGAGTCAGAGGTGGGCTGTAAACCTGGAGAGACAGGCAGGGCAGGACCAGGCTGAAGTCTTAGCCATGTTACTTACTTTGGTTTTTATTCTAAGAGCAAGAAAGCCAACAGAGAGTTTTAAGCAAGCAAATTTTAAGACCAAATTTGTATTTTGAAAAGACTATTTTTTTCTTTTTCTTTTCTTTTTTTTTTTTTTTTGAGACAGACTTTTGATCTGTCATCCAGGCTGGAGTGCAGTGGTGCAATCCCAGCTCACTACAACCTCCACCTCCTGGGCTCAAGCCATCTTCCTACCTCAGCCTCCCAATTAGCTGGGACCACAGGTGTTTGCCAGCATGCCTGGCAAATTTTTGTATTTTTGGTAGAGATGGGGTTTTGCCATGTTGCCCAGGCTGGTCTCCTAACGCCTGTCTTCAAATGATCCACCCACCTTGGCCTCCCAAAGTGCTGGGATTACAGGTGTGAGCCCCCACATCCGGCCTGAAAAGACTCCTCTTAATCTTAAGCATAGATTGGGCAGAACCAGAGTAAAGGAAGGTGATAGATGAATTGGAAGATTATTGTAGCAGTCTAGGCAAGAAATGTACTAGCAGAGAGTATGGTTGGGATGGAGAAAATGGAAAGAGCTGGACGTACTTGAGAAGTAATTTGGGAAAAAAAATCAAGAGGGTATATTTATGAATCAGTAGAGGAAGGGGTTGAAGAAGAGAGTGGTATCAACTGTGACTCCTAGTTGTGACCAGAGAGATTGGGTGGTTGGTGGGGACATTCGAGTTACTTTTGAGATATCAAAAATTGTTAACTAGACCACTGGGTATGCAGATCTGGAGCTCAAGGGAAAGATTGGGCTGAATTTGGAAGTGATGAGATGGTAATAAAAATGTTTTCAAATTTGGAGAAAAGTACAGAAGTAGCTGAAAAGGATGAGACATTAAACATGTTTATTTTAAGATCAAAAGTTCTTGAGCACATACAAAAGTTAATGAAAATTAAAAAGAACAATGGAATATGCAGGAGGAAGAAGGAATAAATAATTATGAAGATATTCTATCAATTTATATTTTTAACCAATTTTGTATTTTTCATATTTCCAAAAATTATTCAAAATAACATAATATTTCAACATGAAACACGAAAGCAGTAGTAATTTTTGAAATATTTAATATTAGTAACAGAAGATTATAATACATTAAGGTATCTGAAACTAGTGGATCTGTCACGATGATTGAAATTAACAAACCCCTTGAACAGGGCCAAACCTAGCCTAGCACCTGATTTTGTAAATAAGACTACTGGAAAACATATGCCCATTTATTTACATATTGTCTATGACTGCTTTCCACCACAATGGCAGAGCTGAACAGAGATTGTATGGTCTGCAAAACCTAAAATATTTACTATCATCTGCCTCCACTTTGGCATAAAGATTATTTTAAGATGCAGACAATGAGAACAAGCAGACACACACACACAAAAAGCCCTCTGCCTTGTCCCTATTTGCCTGAAATCAGGACATAAATTTCCCTTTGAGATGGTATCACCACTCCTCTTTCCCATACGAGGAAGAGGAGAATGAATCTTACTAGTGGAGAGAGCACTGAGATAAGTATACACAAACAAAACCTTAGTGAACAATTTTTATCTTCCGTTAGTTTCCCCCATATATTTACCTTCCCATAAATTACCCTGGAAGCTCAAAACTCCTGTTCCTTTGTAATTGTCATGTCTGCACAAATTTACAGCCCTTTGTTAGAGTGGTATATAAGCCTCTAGGTCTCGCTGCCTCTTTGGGGTTTCACTTGATTTCTGTGAGGCCTTCCATATGCACATAAAATAACTCTTTTCCTCCTGTTAATCTGCCTTTTGCAAGTTTACTTTTTAGGACCCCAGTTACTAAACCTAAGAGGGTAGAGAAAGTTTTTCCCTCCCTGCAATACTAAGCATGTAACATAAAAGTAAACTGCAAAAAACAGATGTGAGATCAGGAGGGAAAATTCAGAGTTGGAATCAGAGGCAGGGAGGGGAACTGACATCAGCCTGTCTTTCTCTGTCCAAATCATATCCTTACCGTGTCCTTATTCATTTCTTCATTGAGAAGATCCTTCATATCCTTACCATGCCCTTATTCATTTCTTCAATGAGAAAATCCTTCTTTTCCAAGTTTTTCTGGTATTGCTTTGAAAACACAAAAATCACCTCTGGGAAGCTTTGGTTTTTATGTTTATAAATATTCACTTAATTTCCACAAACATGACGTTTTTCACCAGGGGAGGGGGGCCTGCTTGTTGGAAAAGATTGTAATGCATGGCCTTGCAGATTTTGTCCTGTCCAGTTTTCTTATTAGCTTGAAATAACTTTATTTTTTTTCTTTGGAATATCCTTTCCTTTCTGCTTTCCTCATTGTAATACGTAAGACAAACATAAGTTCTTACCCAATAGAGTCCTTTGTGAGAAAAGGAGAGATTTCGAGTAATGTGTGGCCTGTGCAAGATTCTCACTGAATTGGACTTTGCTAGATAGGAATCTTGAATGAGAGATTTCCTTGTTAGGTTTTCTCCTTATTGTCACTACCTAGAGCATATTTTTTAGATATATTTGCAATATTAATTGAGCACCTACTGTAAACCTTACATTTTACATAATTTGTGTAAATTATTCCTCACTATAACCTTGCAAATATACCTTATTGACCCATTTTATAGATGAGCAATGAGGTTTACAGAGTGAATTTCCTACATTCATAGAACTGGAATTTGAACTTTGGTCTAGTTGAATTACAAAGTTTGCCCTCTTTCCAATATATCCTCCTGTCATGTTCTTGGGCAAGATGTGTTTTCCTGCTAGTTAATTCTATATCAACATTTGAACATATAGCCAAGGACACAAAGAGAGTTTTTAGGATTTCCAGTGGAGTTCTTTGTAAAAACACTGTTCTTATTTTTTTATTTTATTTTATTTTATTTTATTTTGACAGAGTCTTGCTCTGTCACCCAGGCTGGAGTGTGAAGGCGTGATCTTGGCTCACTGCAACATCCACCTCCTGGGTTTAAGCATTTCTCCTGCCTCAGCCTCCTGAGTAGCTTGGATTACAGGCACTCGCCACCATACCTGGGTAATTTTTTGTTTTGTTTTGTTTTGTTTTTGAGACAGAGTCTTGCTCTGTCACCCAGGCTGGAGTGCAGTGGTGCAATCTCGGCTCACTGCAAGCTCTGCCTCCCAGGTTCACGCCATTCTCCCGCCTCAGCCTCCCGAGTAGCTGGGACTACAGGCACCTGCCACCATGCCCGGCTGTTTTTTGTATTTTTAGTAGAGACGGGGTTTCACCATGTTAGCCAGGATGGTCTCCATCTCCTGACCTTGTGATTCGCCTGTCTCATCCTCCCAAAGTGCTGGAATTATAGGCATGAGTAACCATGCCCGGCCAATTTTTGTATTTTTAGTAGAGACAAGGTTTCACCATGTTGGCCAGGCTGGTCTTAAACTCCTGACCTCAAGTGATCCACCCTCCTCGGCCTCCCAAAGTGCTGGGATTACAGGCATGAGCCATCGCATCTGGCCAAAAACACTGTTCTTTTACATTTTTTTTTTTACATCTATTGAGATTTTTAAAAGTTGATTTTACAAATGTGCAACCAATCTCTTTGCTGCTTTCTCTGTTCTGATTTTCTTGTAGCTGAGCCCTATATCCTAGAGTCTTCTCTTTTCACACTAAAACAAAAATATTAAGAGTTTGCCCAATATAATCCGTAATTAGCTGAGAAAGCTACTGTTGAAACTGCTTACTGCCCACCTTTACCCAGAACCAAATTGGGAAAAGCATTTCCTTTTCAAGGAGATCCATAAATTATGAAGAAATATATTGCTACGTTTCTTATTTAGCAGTTTTGTAAATTATAATTAATAATATTGTCTAACAATAATATTTTGGTAACAATGGTTTACACAACACCAGATATCTTTGCGAAATATAGGGAGATGTTCTTTAAGACTTTATTAGAATAGGTAAGTGTGATGAATTTATTACTGCCTCATCTTTTTGCCCGTCCTATATTTAAAACACTGCAGCTTATGATGTAGCATATTAAAATCTATTATGAATACATGATTAGTACATAAAGAAAAACTCCTCTAACAGCTGTTCTGTTTTATTGTTATGACTGTCTTTCCAATGTGACATTAATAAAATTGATGCCATAATACAGTCCCTCAAATTGGTTGTTACTGGTAATGAGGGAATAATTTGAAAGTAAATAGTCTCTGGCAGAACTAAAGATGGCTATTTATTTGAGACTTGATTAATTAATAATTGTTCATTAACTAATGCTAAATGCCTCATGTGTTGTCTTTGCCTCTTGGCCAAAAGATACTGGTGTTTTATTTTGGTGCCAATGCTAATTGTTAATTATTGCTCTGGGAGCTGGAATTTGACTGAGAAACAAAAGTTTTTTAGCGACTTGCTTTCTTGAAGTCCACGAAGGAGGGGAAAAAAAAAAAAACCTCCAGATCCTTGAGTCTCACTTCTAAGCCTGAGCTTTATGCCTAAAATTTGCAGCCCTGAGGGTAAGGTTTGGAAAGCTGCCGGAAAACCCCACAAGACAATCATTCATAGCTGAAGCTTTGGGGAGCATTTTTGCAAACTGAGTCCTAAATCAACTGAGGTCATTTAAACTGAATGCACTACCAGCCTGTTTGAATGTGGAATTTCAGCAAGGTGTGGTTAATATCCCTTTAACTGGCTTTGTGGTGATTTAACATTTTGACTACTGGGACCTAATTGGACCTTAGGTCTTAGCAGTTCTAAACAAAGAGTGACATTTTCAAATAATTTGGGAAAATACATTAATTTCCTTAACTTTTTTATTGTTTGTGGGTAGGGCCAAGGAAGACTACATCGCTATGAAAAAGCACACAGATCCTTCCAATTTATTGCTTGACAGTTCACATAAGTTTAGACATTTGCATGGTTGATGGTAGATGATAGAATGCCTTGAAAGTTTTTTCCAGGGTGCAAAGTTTATATAATTTGTTTTACATTTCATTGCAATAGGCAGTGTTTACATTGGCTGCAATTTTTTAAGGCTAGACATGCACAACTTCTGATAGCAACAGGAGGCAGCCAAACGCCCAGGCAGACAGGGGTGGGTCCCCAGTGAAACCCCACCTTCAAGCCAAAAAACAGCCTGAAGGCTGGAAGACCAGACTGCTGGTCCAGGATGAAACCCATGACCCAGTGTGAGAACTTCCGTTCCTGTTTGCCCCACTTTCCTGGTTGATTCTTTCTGAATAATGCCTTTTAACCAATCAAATGTTGCCTTTTCCAATACTACCTGCGGCCTGCCCCCTCCTCTATTCTGAGGCCATAAAACCCCAGACTCAGCCACACTGGGGGGACTTTCCTGCCTTCAGGTAGGGGGACCATCCCCATGTCTCCTCTCCATGGAAGGCTGTTTCATCACTCAATAAAACTCCCTGTCTTGCTCACTCTTCAATTGTCGTGTATCCTCATTCTTCTTGGATGCTGGACAAGAGCTCGGGACCCACCAAGTGCAGGTACCCAGAAAGGCTGTCCCACTGGCCTTTTGCCCTCACTGGCAGAGGGCAGCCACCCCACACAGTGGGGCCAGGGGCCAGCTGAGCTGCTAACATGCTGCCGTCCATCAGGCTGTGGATAGAGGAACTAAAAGAGCCAATTAGCACACACACTCCCCCTCTGGGGCTTCAGGGTCACAGGCACCCTCTCAAGGTGACATGCTTGGTCTGGTCACAGGCCCTGTGTGGAGCTTGCTCCTGTGTTGGTGCTTGGAGTGGCCAGATCCCAAAATTGCTTGCTTACATGCTCCCTCCTGCAAGGGGCTGAGTGCAGCAGGCCAAGTAGATGGGACGCCCCTGCTGCGAGTCCAGCACAGAGGCTGAGAAAAATCCTGTGTCACTTCCACAATGTATAAAGCTCTTTAAATTTAATGAATATCATTCTTGCACATGTCATTAAAAAATTAACACTAAGCACTTTGTGGCCACTTCAGGGAGTTCTCTGGCATTCTTTTGATGGAGTGACTTTCTAGTTAAGATAGAATTACACCTCCCTAATATGGGAAGGAAACACAAGGAACATTTGTTTAATTCTTTGATTCAGGGCTAGATCCAGGTTAATTGAACAGTGAGTTGTCTATGCTAGTCTGAAAGGTTTCCAGGAATGAATACTTCATCTCTTGGTAGCCTGTTTCAGTGCTGAATCAGAAAGTTCTTTACCAATGTCTTATTTGACTTCTTGCTGCACCAAAAGCTTTGCTCTCTGTGGATATTGAGAATGGTTGGGAAACAGTCTATTTATAATAATATTTCAGATTCTTAATGATAGCTATTAAATTTCTCTTCAACTTTCTTCCCACCAAGCTAATTAACCCAATTCTTTTAACCTTTCCTTCTAAGACCTCACGTGGCTGTTAGCAGCCATGCGTCATTTACATAACAATTCTCAGTTCTAGTGCTCAAATTATTTCAAGGATACTTGCTGGGTATTTGGCCATGAGGCATTTGAAAAGGTCTCAAGGAATTCCAACAAGAGTATTTTATTGCAGTGAATGTATAAGTCCTGTTATCCACCGTGTGCTGGGCTCTGCCAAGGACTACCTTATACCAGCTGAAGGTGTCAGGCTCTTATATTTTATGGTAGATAGTTCTTCCCTTCATGGAGTTTAAAGTATTGTGGAGGAGTGTACATCCCCAGGAAATGAAAGCATTTCAGCCCAAATTGACTTGACTGTCATCATTAATGTTGGTTGCTGTCCCTACAGCAGCTTTCTTTCAAAGTTGATTTATCAACAAGAGTCCATAGGTTGAGAAAAGGGACAAAATAATTCATATCAGGAGGGCCTGAAGGAGTAGGAAGTCAAATGGCAATGAAGGAACCCAAAAAGGGCTCCCCACCTGGGTCTAGTATCTGTCCGTGACAGAGACTAAAAGTCCAAGCCTCTGTCACACCCCAGTGCTTACCTTAATAATGTTCCACACAGCACCTCTCCTCTCAGGCTACCCTTTATTTTACCTTTTAAGAATAATAATTGCTATAACAACGTACACTTCTAATTTTGTCTTTACAAAAACATTATGTGTGCATTTGAAATAAAGGGAAACATGCAAACAAACTGGAGAAAGAGAAGGAAAACCTCATCACAGTCCTATCATCTAGGTAAAACTACCAATAATAACTCCTAGCATTTCCTGGCCTTTTTATTGATTTGAACAAAAGTAAGATTGTATGATACAGTTTTATAAATGTGTCTTTTAAACGTTTAATCAGATATCATGAATGTATTTTGATATCAACAAATATAATTTCCCATCCTTTTTAGTGACTGCGTGATACTTCATTGCATGAATATAATTTACTTAACCAAGCTCCTATTTTGGGATAGTTTATTTTCAATACTTTCAATGATAACATTTAGACAAGCACTCTCATAGCTAAGCCTTTGCACATTTTAATTGTTTACTTAGAATTTAGTCCTAGGAAGGAATGAAAAAAATTGTTAAACAGAATATATCCATTGCTAAGGATTTGGCTAAGTGTTGCATGCTTCTCTAATAGAAGGTTTTCACTCATTCATTTTCCTACCTGCCGTGTATGAAAGCATCCTGTCCTCACGTCCTCACATCTTAAATTTTTTGCCAGATTGACAGTTTCAAAATGATATACTATTTTTGTTTTTTAAAATCAATTTGATGAAATTATTATTTACATACAGTATAAAAAATACACTCACTTTACAGGTATGTTCCACAAGAGTTAACAAATGCACACACAATGTAATCACAAGCCAATAAAGATATAGAATATTTTCGTCCTTCTAAAAAGTTTCCCCATGTCCTTTTGTCCTAGTCCCAATCACTAATTTATTTGCTGTCACTATAGAGGCCTTTTGATAATTCTATACTTTCATACATACAGAGTCATACAATATATATGTACTCTTTTGAGTCTGTATTCATTTACTCTGCATAATATTTTTGAGACACATCCATGTTGAGAGCATCAGTAGTTTATTCCTTTTTATTACTGGATAATATTGCATTGCACAGATATACACAATTTGCCTACCACTCATTTGCAAGTGGACATATAGGTTGTTTTGAGTTTTAGCCTTAAAAGTAAGTTGCAACGAACATCTGTATACAAGTGATTTTTTGTGGACATGTGTTTTTATTTCCCTTAGATAAATACCTAGGAAAGGAATTATTGAATTGTGTAGTAAATGCATGTTTAATTTCACAAGAGGATGCTAAAGTCGTAACAGTTTATACAACCAAAGGAACCTATGAGTGGTCCAGTTGTTCCATATCTTTGCCAACACTTGCTATCATCAGCCTTTTAAGTTCTAGCCCATCCAGTGGGTGTGTAGTAGCATCTTAACGTGATTCAAATTTGCATTTGCTGATGGCTAGTGATATTGGGCATCTTTTCATGCGCTTACTGGCCATTTATATGTCTTCTTTCATGAAGTGCCAGTTCAAATCTTGCCTGCTTTTTAATTGGTTTGTCATTGAGTTAGTAGAACCCTTTATACACAGTGGATGTAAATCCCTTGTCAGATGTATATTGCTAGTATTTTCTCCTAGTCTGTGGCTTGCCTTGTCATTTTCTTAATGGTATCTATGATATCTTCCAAAGACCAGAAGGTTTTAATATTGATGGAGTCCAAAGTATTATCTTTTTCTATTATAGTTCATGCTTTTTTGTGTTTTATTTGAGAAATCTTTGTCTATTACAAGGTTATAAAGATGATCACTTACATTTTCTCTTTGAAGTTTTCTAGTATTAGCCCATACATTATCAACTGTGATTCATGTTGAAATAATTTTGTGAATGGTGTGAAGTATGAGTTGAAATTCATTTTCGTTTTTTTTTTTTTTTGTTTTAGCACCACTTATTAAAGGTTATCCTTCCCCTATTACATTAGCTTGGTTTCTTAGACAGAAAAGCCAACTAACTATATATGTATGGTTTTATTTCTGGAGTCTGTTTTTAGTTCCAAAATAACATGCCCATTGTTAAGTTAATATCACATTTTCTTAATTACTGTATTTTTTGGTAATTCTTGAAGTCAGGTAATATGAGTCCTCCAACATTACTCTCCTTTTTCAAAATTATTTTGGGTATTCTACATTCTTTGCATTTGCATTTTAGAATTAGTTTGTCATTTTTAAGGGAAGCCTGTAGGAAATCCATTAGGATGGCTTTGAATATATAGATCAATTTAGAGATAACTGATATCTTAATAATACTGGGTCTTTCAATCCATGAGGATTGATGTGGTTTGGCTGTGTCCCCACCCAAACCTTATCTCAAATTGTAATCCCCACACGTGGAGGGAGGGACCTGGTGGGAGGTGATTGGATCATGGGGGCAGTTTCCCCTATGCTATTCTCATGATAGTGAGTGAGTTCTCACAGGATCTGATGGTTTTATAAATGGGATTTTCTCCTGTGCTGTCTCTCTTTCTCTCCTGCCACCATGTAAGAGGTGCCTGCTTCCCCTAAGCCTTCTGCCTTGATTTTAACTTTCCTGAGGCCTCCCCAGCCCTGTGGAACTGTGAGTTAATTAAGCCTTTTCCCTTATAAATCACCCAGTCTCAGGTATTTCTTTATAGCAGTGTGAAAACAGACTAATACGGAGATGATTTATTTCTTTAATTTATTCCAGCAATGTTTTTTGGTTTTCAGTATTCAGGTTTTATACATATTTTATTAAATAATTTTAATATTTTTTATGCTATCGTAGATGGTATTAGTTTTTTAAATTTCTTTTTTCAATTGTCCATTGCTAGTGTTTTGAAATATAGTTAAATTTTGTATACTGACGTTGCATTTTGTAAGCTTTCTCAAGGTACTTATTATTTTTGTAGCTATTTTTTAATTTATTTTTATTTTTGTTGTTTTTTTGAGATGGAGTCTCACTCTATCACCCAGGCTGGAGTGCAATGGCATGATCTCAGCTCACTGCAACCTCTGCCTCCCAGGTTCAAGTGATTCTTCTGCCCCAGCCTCTCTATCAGCTGGGATTACAGGTGCGTGCCTCCACGCCCAGCTAATTTTTGTATTTTTAGTAGAGACAGGGTTTCACCATGTTGCCCAGGCTGGTCTTGAACTCCTGACCTCAAGTGATTCACCCGCCTCAGCCTTGTAGCTATTTTTATAGATTTCTTAGGATTATCTACATATGCAATCATATAATCTGCAAATGAAGATAGCTTTATTTCTTTCAAATCTGTGTACATTTTAATTCTTTTTTAATCTTATTGGGCAAAACCTCCAGCCCAGTGTTGAGTAGGAGTGGTAAGAGAAGACATCTTTTCCTTGCTTCTGATCCCAGGGAGAAAGCATTCAGTCTCTAACAAGCATGTTGCTAGTTGTAGGTTTTTCGTATCTGTACTTTGTTAAATTGAAGAAGTGCCCTTTATTTCTAGTTTGCTACAAGGTTTTATCATAAATGAGTCTTAATATTTTGTCATGTATTGTTCTGTGCATTTTTGGTGGTCATACGCTGCATGCTCCACCCTGATTCTGTTAATATGGGTGGGAGCAAACAGTGGGGAAATGTAAATATAACGTCATAAGGCTCTTATACTTTACACGCAGCGATATAATATTATTGGGAGAAAGGATCATTATAAGGTAAGAATGCATAGCGTGATCCCTAGAACCACCACCAAAACAAAGCAAAACAAGTGACATAAAGCAAACATCCATCATGGAGATACAAGGAAATCATTTTAAAAGTATTCTGTCAATCTGGAGAAAGGCAGAAAAAGAGTGGGGGAGAAAAACTCAAAGAACAGACGAGTCAACTACAAAACAAACAGCAAGATGGTGGAATGAAACACAGTATTTATAATTATGTTAAGTGTAAATGGCCTAAACACCACAACTAAAATTGGTTTTCAGACCAGGTAAAATAGATCCAACATATGCTACCTATAATAAATGTACTTTAAAATATAAAAACATCTATAGGATAAAAGTATGGAAAAGATATATCAAGCAAATAGTAATCTTAAGAAAGAGGGAATTGTTATGTTAATATCAAACATCATAGACTTAAAGACAAGGAATATTACCAGCACCATATAAATTATATTTTATAATGACAAAAGAATTAATAAATCAAGAAGCTATAATAATCTCAATTTTGCGTGCACTAAATAGCAAGGATTTCAAATATATGAACACTCATGTAGATGAAAGTAAAAATAGATGAATGCATTTTAGCTTTTCTCTCTTTAGATAACCACCAAATCTGATTTATAAGAGCTTTTAACTTATAATTTTGTAAGACAGTTATAAATTATTTGTCTGTTGTAAATATTTCTAATTTGTTACTTGTCATTTCATTTTGTGTAGGTGTTATATAGTCATTACGAACTTTTTCCTTTATGGTTCTTGGCTTTAGTGTTATGCTTAGAACATATTATTTTTATCTGGATATTAGATGCAAAATTTCCATTGCATTTTTGTTGCCTTACAACAGTTTTTAAATTTCATTTAATTTTTCCTCTTAAATATTTATATTTTGGGAATGTAAGTACTACTAAACCCCATGCAATTTTTAATTTTCAATTTTTAAGCATTTTGAAATGTTTTCTTTCAGAATATAGTGTAGCATAGTAATCTGCTTGTTCCTAATCATTAATTTCTGCAACATTGTTGGAATTTGGTCTTTTTCCAGTTTTCTTTGCAAGTTTAGACTCAATGACTCTTTCCTTTCTCCCTCCTGCTTTCCCTATGGAACACTTACTGAATGGCTATTCCATACCATGTGGTATGCTTGAAACTGGGGATTAAAACAGCAATGACAAAAACAAGGTGTGTAAAAACCAAATACATTGTTTTTGAGCCCATGGTCTTTTGAAAAGTAGAGGAACAAATAGTAGACGTCTGAACATCTAAAGCACTGTGTTATCAAAGATGAGGGAGTGCCAGCCTCTGCCTGGGAGCGGTTAGTAGGTGACATTTGATCTGCTCATAAAGAACAAGGAATGGGGAAGCTCACAGCAGTCCCAGGAACAGTTCAGCACCGAGGGAGCCACTGTGCAGATGAGGCGCCAAGTGGGGCTGAAATCCAGCGCCAGTGCTTCCTGCCAAGCAAGGTGGCCGGCACTGGCTGTATCCTGCTGGGGAACGGGGCCTTTTGATTTACACAAAAGCTCTATGTACACCACAGACAGCCCTAGAAGAGTCTAAGTCCAAGCATTTGGCATTCAGCGTGACATAGCGGAGGCAGATGGGGAGTTCCAGTGAAACTTAAGCATGGACCCTGTAGACAGCCGTGCCTGGAGAGGTGCTTTCACAGTCTCTTAGAACATCTTAGAGATTTCAGACTCTATCCTGTGGAATCAATTTTTCACGTTAGAACAGTAGGCCTACCCTGCATGATCAGTACCGCATTTTGGAAAACATGCCCTTGGCAGCAGCATGGAGGGTAGTCAGCAAGAGAATGGGAGAAGAGACTGAGATTGGAGGTGTTGGGGTTAGTGAGAGGTTGTGAGTAGTCAAGGCTAGAGATGCTGAAGATTCAAATTTGTACGGATGGTGGGGAAGGCCACACTTTGAGAGAGATTTCTGAGGCTGAGTAAGCGGGACTTAAATCCCCACAAAGGTAAGGCCTAGAGAGAAATCAAATATTTTCCCTGGTACACCCAATCTCTAAGCCTTCAGAAAGGAGCTCATTTTAATTTGAGGTTTCTGTTTAGAGAAGCCTGGGTGTGGTAGCCCATGCCTGTAGTCTCAGCACTTTGGGAGGCTGAGGTGGGAGAATTGCTTAAGGCCGGGAGATCAAAACCAGCCTGGGCAACATAGCGAGACCCCATCTATAAAAAAAATAAAAAATAAAAAGATAAGCTCAGACACCCAAGTGTCCCAAGGCACTATATTTCCTGCTTACCTGTGAAATATATAATGAGTTCCAAAGTCTGTCGAGCTTAGAAACATAACTGGATACACACCTGACCTTTTAGGACTTTACAATCTCATGAAAGATTAAAAAAAAAAAAACTTACATTTTTCTAGTAATATTTTGTAGCCCAGAAAATCTTTCCCTTCTGCAGTAATGATCTCTCCTAGGTGCTTAGTCCTCATGGACTGGAGAGCTAATTTCAGTGTAGTCTGAAAACATTCCTCTCTTACAGCCTCAGCCTTCCTTCCCTGTACCAAGCACACTGACCTCATAATCTAAGGCTTTAATTTATTCACCACACAATGTCTTTGCCCTCTTGCCATCTGTAATTTATGCCTAACACACTCTGCTGCCTGGCATTATTTAATTCTGCTTTAAAAAATGACAAGAGTTTTGTGAACCAGTTGGTAGGAATCACCCCATTAAAAATATTGTTATGCATAATGGCGTTTAAAAAAAATTCCCAGCAGTGAATTTCAGTTTTGTAAGATAATGCTTGTTTTAGCACTACCCTGCTGGTTCCAGTTATCACTAATATTATGAAGTAAAGATAACAGGAGCCCTAGGGAAAGAATGACCTCCCAAGAGAATGTTAGAGATTCTAATCCAGATTTGAATTACCCATCTGGGCAAACAAAAGGAAGCAGCAACTTAAATATGTCAGGGTAGAACCTGAGCAGAATCTCTGAAATGCCCAGGCTACCCTGGGCTACAATTGACCTCTCTTTCCTTTAATATCATTTTCTTTGGCAGATGACAAATTGGTAATTAAAATATTGAGAGTATCCTAAAAAGTGCACAGAAATGGTATCCTTTTTTTTTTCCTCTTGAAGATCTTGCAACCAATACTCTAATTTTCATTTCCTGACTACAGTGTGTTTCTTGGGGATTTCTTCTTGTTTT
Source organism: Hylobates moloch (assembly GCF_009828535.3). Lineage (NCBI taxonomy): Eukaryota > Metazoa > Chordata > Mammalia > Primates > Hylobatidae > Hylobates > Hylobates moloch. The sequence continues at coordinate 6,587,768 of NW_026652277.1, read as the reverse complement.
GGATCCATTACTGATGAACTAGTGTGATGCTTTGGGGGTGTTAAAAACCTTCTTTTGTCATATTACCAGAATTGTTTTTCTCGTTCCTTCTCTTTTGGGTAGGCTGTGCCATAGGGAAAGTCTAGGGCTCAAGGCTGCTGTTCAGATTCTTTTCTTCCATGGAGTGTTCCCTTGGTGTAGTCCTCTCCCCCTCTTCCTAGGGATGTGGCTTCCTGAGAGCTGAGCTGTAGTGATTGCTATCTCTCTTCTGGACCTAGCCATCCAGCAGGTCTACCAGGCTCCTGGCTGACACTGGGGGTTGTCTGCACAGAGTCCTGTGATGTGAACCATCTGCAGGTCTCTCAACTGTGGATACCAGCACAGTATTTGGGGTGTCTCTCGGGTCCTACAGGAGCAACCTGCTTCCTTCAGAGGGCCTGTGGATTCTCTCTACTTTCCTGGCTTTTTCCTACAGTAGTTCTGGAGCAGCAGTTCACGATGTGAGTTTCCAGACACTGCTCTGTCTGTCTGCATGGCAGCTGGAATCTAATCCTGCCTCCTGTCTGCCATGAGCCTAAAAATGTAAGTCTCAAGCTTTAAGACCAAAAGGGGTAATTTCTATGTTTATCCAAAAAAACGGTCTATTGGGCTATTGGGTCAGTTTCAAGGTGAAGTTAGGCACAGAGACACAGATGTAGGGAGAAGGCCAGGTGAGGACGTGGGGAGAAGACAGCCATCTGCAGAACAAGGGCAGAGGCCTGGGGCGGACCGTACCCCACAGCCTTGGAAGGAACCAGCCCTGCCAACACCTCCATCTTAAACTTTCAGCCTCCAGAACTGGGAGACCATAACTCTCTCTTGTTTAAGTCACCCAGCATGTGATGCTTTGTGATGGGCAGCCCTGGCAAATGAATAAGCTGCCAGGGAACAGGAACTCCCATTGTGGAATTCACAGAAGTGAGAAATAAGTATCTGTGTGATCCATTATATGTTTTCGGTTTGTTTGTCACAGAAACCAGTTTTATCTTACCTAAGAGGTGGGAAGAGAACACTAAATGTCACCATCAACATCATACAGTTGTTTCCGTCCCAGTCTTCCTCAAGAAGCCAAAGTCCTTTGCCCTGTCCTGTCAGGATTTCCCTGAAGGTTGGTGTGAAAGGAGGGCATGGTGTGGAGTCTGGCGTGAGGGCAGGCAGGAGGGGCCAGGGAGGGACAGGGACGTGAGGGAGTCCTGAGGTCAACAGCACAGAGCACGGCTGGCACCCCTTTCAGAATACCAGCCTGGGCTCCACAAGCTTCATTGCTGGGAAGAAATGCTTTGGCCAGGACCTTAAACTCTTCATCATTTACAAAGTGTTCATTTACACCCATTGTTTCATCAAAAGTTTACAGCTACCCTGAGAGACAGGCAAAGTCAGGAAGTTGTCAAATTCAGTCCAGAGGCCTTTGGTGGGGGCTGAGCAAGGAGCCTGTGCAGGGGCGGGAAAGTGCGTGGCTGGAGCAGAGCATTGGAGCCTGTGTGGGTCCACGTGGGGTATCAGCACTGGGCAGAGGAAGAAGGGGTCTGCAAGTGTCAGAGCCAGAGCAAAGAGGGGATTTGCACAGGAGGAGGCCCACGGCAGGGTGCGGGCGCTCCAGAGGGTGAAGGGCACCCAGGTCAGGGAGGTGCCCACAGCTCTTGCAGCTCAGGAAACCGGCTACAGATGGGGGCAGTGACCAAATGGGTAAACATGTTAAGGATGATGGAAGCCAGGTTTTTTTCTTACCAAAGAGAATGACAAGTATGGGGAAGGAAGGAAGGAAGGAAGGAAGGAAGGAAGGAAGGAAGGAAGGAAGGAAGGAAGAAAGGAAGGAAGGAAGGAAGGAAGGAGGGAGGGAGGGAGGGAGGGAAGCAAGGAAGGAGGGAGGGAGGGAGGGAGGGAGGGAGGAAGGAAGGAAAGAAAAGGAAGAAAAAGAAAAGAAAGAAAGAGAAAGAGAAAGAGAGGAAGAGAGAGGGAGGGAGGGAGGGAGAAGACTAGAAAGATGAACTCTGTGGTGCAGGTTGGATTTGGAGGCTTTGGCGTGAACATACGGTTTTCAATGTGCTGTATGGAGACAGCTGTAGAAATAAATACGGGTGCCAATGTGAGTATGTGTGTGCAACGGGCCTACCCAGTGCCCTGATACTGTTTCTAAATTTTGTTATCTACTAACAGGGCCCAAGTTTCTTTGATAAATGGCTGATTCCTGCTCTGGGACTAAAAAAGCACACAATGAGTCTGGAATATCTTCCTTCTTGTGCAAAAAGTAATAGAATTCACGGAATGATGGGGACATGCCAAAAGGACATGGTGGCTATCTCCACAGGGCTTCCACATGACCAAATCTCGGACAATGAGAATATTAAAATAAATATTTTATTGAGTAAAATGAGAAACTATTCGTTTATAGTGATATGGATAAATGAATAACTTAGAAGACTGATAAGGTGCAGGCTATTTACATAGTCTCAAAATATCTTCTCGCTAAATACCTATTAATTATAAAGGAAAAATGTCATTAGATTGAAGGATCCAGGGAGAAATCACCTTGACCATGTGACCGAAATTAACATCTGTAGTAAGTCCATCCAAACTGCACACCGCCTGTGTGTAACATTGCTGCCTAGCTACTCACAAGGCAATACCAGCAAAAACAGCCTGAGAGCTATTCTATGAAATAACAGGCCTTTGATCCGCAAAGATTTTGAGATCAGGAAAGTCGAGAGAAGACCTAGCAGCTGTCCCAGATTGCAGGGAATGCGTGACATGACAATTAAAATGACATGACAACTAAAGGCAGTCTGTGATCTGGAATAAGCTCCTTTTGCTGAAAAAGACACTAATGAAAGAGCTGGTGAAACACAGATGCGCAAACACTAACTTCCTGATTTTGGTGGCTGTGTTGTTGATTTTGTTCTTGTTTGTAGGAAATACACACTGAGGTTTTCAGGGGATGAAGCACTAGATTGCATCATGTTGGAAACTCTCTCATCGGTTCCAGAAAAGCTCTTTGTACCGGAGTTGCAACTTTTCTATAAGTTTGAGATTGTTTCAGAATGAAACAAATTTTGAGTTATCAGACCCATTTTACAGGGTCCCAGGTGCTTAATTAACCAGCCAGTATATGAGCCAGGCCAAGTTTCTTGTTTAATTGACTTTTTAAAATTAATTAATTAATTAGAAACAGGGTCTCACTCTGTTGCACAGGCTGGGGTGCTGTGGTGCGATCACAGCTCACTGCAGCCTCGAACTCCTGGGCTCATGTGATCCACCCTCCTCAGCCTCCCCAAATGCTGGGATTCCAACCATGAGCCACTGTGCCTGATCTCATTAACTTTTATAACACGACATTGTCACAATATTAGAGTGGTGCAAAGAAAGTAATTTTATCGGAGACAAACAAACCTATGTCTAAAACTCCACTCTGTTTAGTAGCTTTATGCCCTGACCACAGTACTGAATTAATCCACGCCTCATCTTTCTCATCTGTAGTTATCTAAGGACACATTCAGTGCTAGCGTTCTATGATTCTATACTGGGAAAAATCAGTGATAACCAGCCAATAATTTTGGCATGGAAGTTTGGGGAAACATTTTTGCTTTCATTACATTTCCTCCCAGGTCCATAAAACAGAGAAGCTGTTATATTACAGAGCAGTGTATCTCCTTTTATTGAAAGCTAAGAGTGGTCTGAGGGTGGAGTTGGGAATGACGGCTTAAATTATTCATCGTGACAGAAATAATTATCTTCATACATGAGACAGAAACCCAAATGCCTTTTAGGAAGCCAACTTGAGAAATGTTCCCCAGCGATACAGAAAGTAATAAGATGGGGCCCGGGCCCTATTCACAAGCTTTGATTTTTCAACACTTGTAAAGTGCCCTGTGCTGACAAATGTCTGATTAACAAAATTAAGGAGAGATTTGGCTGCAGTCTTAATCCCTCTCCTGGGCCTTTCTGTTTCTGGATTTCTAGGTTGATTATCTTTTCAGGTCAGACTGTTCTCCCTCTGTCTCATTCTTTATCATTTGTGGTCGAGTCAATGTGAAGGTTTTCTGCCACGAGAGGCCTAGGGCAGAATAACTATCTCCTTCGCAAGAGGTTCTGCTTCACCAACAATTACAGCCCATTATGTCTCAGAAAGGCTGTTGAATCTTGTCACCTTTCCCTTCAAAAGTTCATATGTTTCTTCAAAACAGAAATATAAGCTATTGTATGAAAAAAGTGGCAAGAATGTTTTCATTCAAACCTGGATATGACTTATGTAGACCCTAGGGGTCTTTTTGTTGCTATTTGAGTTCACTGGTGTGTATTTTGGAGGTTGGGTGATGAGGGTGGATAGGGAGTATCTTGGGGAGCAATTGGTCTGTATGTCCACAAAGCCATGGTTATGAGATTGAAACTCTAGAGATAGGTATGATTATTAGTGTTACTGCTCTTATTTCATATTTGAGGATGATGAAACTCAGATTCTGATGTCTTCCCCTAAAAGTCAGACAGCTGCCTGTAGTCCCAGCTACTCGGAGAGGCTGAGGCAGGAGAATGGCGTGAACCCGGGAGGCAGAGCTTGCAGTGAGCCGAGATTGCGCCACTGCACTCCAGCCTGGACGACAGAGCGAGACTCTGTCTCAAAAAAAAAAAAAAAAAGTCAGACAGCTAGTAGAATTAAAACTTAAACGTGGGTTTTTTCAACTAAAAAATGCCAACCACTGATTTGAGCATTTACTAAGAATTGAATTGGTTTATTAAGTATAAACATTGGACTGTAAATGACTTGGCTAGTAACTCTGACAAGCAATGAATCGTACAAACCATTATTATCAAGGTGAAAGACTTAATAATATTTTAAGGTTAAATAATTTATTATTAAAATAATATATATTATTATATAAGATTACTATATATCATTAAATACTATATATTATATATGTGTTTTAATTATCTTCTTTCCAGTTAATCCAGTTGAACAAAAATACATTTACCTTTCTGACCTGGGGGGAAAATATCTGACATAGCCCCAAATGATATTTTGGCTTTGACAGATTCTAAAGAAAGGAGAAAAGAGTAAAACAGTGAACAATTACATACATTATAAAAATTTCCTTCAAAAAATTCTTTATAACAAATAAAGGTGAAAACATAAAATAAAAAACTATCAGAGATTTGGAGACATTAAATAGAACCAAGGACAAAGCAAAGCAAAAATGGGCGATGTCCTTGTTTTTAGCTTAACATTTAAAAAGATATGTATATTAATACTTAGGCCAAAAAGAGGGGAAAAATCAGGCAGGACCTGAATGTGTGGGTTGATGGGGGATGGGGGGGCTCTCTTGAGGGAACCTATTCACAATGTTGCATTCATTTTTTTTGGCTCTGCAATGCGGCCCCGGGGAACTTCTCACCAGCCTGGGCTTTGATTTTTCCACTACAAAGTGAGGAGTTGAACTAAAGTCTCACAAAGGTCCCTAGAGCTTAATGTTCTACAGCAAGGGTGTCCCTATTTTTGGCTTCCCTGGGCCACATTGGAAGAAGAAGAATTGTCTTGAGTCACACAAAAAATACACTGACACTAATGATAGCTGATGAGCTAAAAAGCAAAACCACCAAAAATCTCAGAATGTTTTAAGAAAGTTTAGGAATTTGAATTGGGCTGCATTCAAAGCTGCCCTGCACAGCATGTGTCCTGCAGGCTGCAGGTTGGACAAGCTTGTTCTAGAGCTCAATGGTTTTATAACTGAATAAAGTAAATTTCATGAAAAACTAGAAAGTGAAAATTCATGACAGAAAAGATCAATTGTTTCCAAATCTCCAATAGACAAAAATAATGAAAACAACGGCCACAAATCACTGCATGCCAGGCCTAGCTCTGAGTGGTTTATATCTTTTAAGACAGCAGTCCCCAACGTTTCTGGCACCAGGGACCAGTTTCATGAAAGGTAGTATTTCCACGGATAGGGGTGGGGGGATGGTTTTGGGATGAAACTCTTTCACCTCAGATCATCAGGCAATACATTCTCATAAGGAGCGTGCAACTGAGATCCCTGGCTCGCACAGTTCACAATAGGGTTTGCGCTCCTATGACAATCTAATGCCACTGCTGATCTGACAGGAGGTGGAGCTCGGGCAGTAATGCTTCCTCACCGGCTGCTCATCTCCTACTGTGTGGCCCTATTCCTAACAGGCCACGGACCAGTACCAGTCCATGGCACAGGGATCGGGGACCCCTGTTTTACAGCATTCCTTCTGTATAAGCATCTTTACGAGGCTGGCACTAAGAAGTCATTTCCAGCTTTCAGAGGAGAAGGTTTGACACAGAGGTCACACAGCATGCCTAAGATCCTGGCACTGGTGAGGGCCTGGGTGGACTCAATTCTAAGGCCAAGCAAATTTCCTTCAAGATAAAAGGCAAACTAGAAGGTGTTAGAGGAGACCTGAAGAATTGGATGCCGAAAACACTTTAAGAGAAAGTGGTAGGTTTAAGCATCGGACGACCTATTATAATTATGGCAAATTAATTAATTTGCCTTGTACTGAATCCACATTTCTCATAAGATCTGTCACCTCAGTGCCTTGGTTTAGTAGTAATAATGAGAACAACAACAAATGCCAACAGTAATAGCAGCTGACATACATTGAGCACTAACTGTATGCAACAATATGCAAGGAACTGTTAAACATTCACCTCCGCTGGGCACAGTGGCTCTTTCCTGTAATCCCAGCACTTTGGCAGGCAGAAGTGGGTGGATCATCTGCGATCAGGAGTTCAAGACCAGCCTGGCCAACACGGTGAAACCCTGTCGCTATGAAAAATACAAAAAGTAGCCAGGCGTGGTGCCATGCACCTGTAATCTTAGCTACTTGGGAGGCTGAGGCAGGAGAATCACTTGAACCTGGGATGTGGAGGTTGCAGTGAGCCGAGATGATGCCACTGCACTCCAGCCTGGGCAACAGAGCAAGACCCTGTGTCAACAACAACAACAACAACAACAAAAACAAACTAAGAAAACATTTATCTCATGGAGACCTTGCAAAACACCAGCAAATATATTTGCTTCCTGTTTTGTGGATAAATAAGTTGCAGTTTGAAGAGTTTAAATCATTTCGTCCAGGTGACGTACAGTAAGTGGTAGAGCTGCAGATTGATGAGGGTTCTGTTGGATTCTGAAGCCATGTGATCCTTTCTCTCTCCCCACTGCCTCGGATGCCATTTTAATGCCTTCACACTGCACTGGCACCATCAGCGGCAGCCAGCTACTGTCTAGAGTGTTCAATGAACAGAAACATCCTATTGCCAAACCATGTTAGAAAAAATGAGAGCTAGAAAAAAGATGGAAATGAAAACATCAACTATCATAAATTGACGTTGTAGCATGGATCTCAACCGAAGCTGGAAAATAAGAATCCCCATGGAACTTGATTAAAACAGAAGCAAAAGTGAAAGTGCACATGGCTGAGACTCTCCCCAGAAAGCAGACATTATCTATTTATCTTTAAGGAGAATATCCAGTTGTCCCAGCACTATTTGTTAAAAAATCGATTCTTGTACCTTCATCAAAAATCAATTGGCCATAAATATAAGAGAATACTTCTGGACTTTCACTATTATTTCACTGTCTACATGTCTGTCCTTATGCCAGAACAATACTGATTACTGTAGTTTGTTGTTAAATTTTGATATTGTGAAGTGTGTGTGTCTTCTTGGGCATGTATAATTTGGAAAAGCTTTGCTAGAATTCTTATACATAGCCAAGGTGTGAGAACCACTGGTCCCAGAAGGCTTTGTGTGGGTGACATCACTAAGGAGATAGGAGATAAGTTTCAGAACAAGCATTGTTTATTTCTGGAAGTGACTCTGGACTCACAAAGAACCTGAGCTTTCCAATATGTCTCCAATGCTGCTGCTTCAGTGACCAGGACAATAACAGCATTTAACTTCAAAGAAGTGGCTTTCTTTGGGCAACAGTCCTCTATTTATTGCTTTTAATGTCAAAGCTTCCATTAAAACATAAAGCTTTTCAAAGGCTAGGTCACAAGGTCTTAACTTGGAGTAAGAGGCTTATTGCAAACAATAATGGTTGCATGTATGTGCAAATTCTGGGAGAGGATCTAAAATTTTTTATAAGACTCTCGAAGGGGTTCATGATGCAAAGCAAGAAGCCAAATCCTCTGGATAAATCTGCTCTTTGCAAACCCTATCAGAAGAATCCGAATCCTAACCCAGATGATGGTGAACACTTCCGAGTGACTTGCCGACAACTGTTTCTTTGGCTTCTCCAGAAGGGGGGAGTTAGTTGTTCCTCTTGGGGAGAAGTGAACACTGACTGCCAATGATACTGAACACCAGGGGTTCCGTCTAGGGCCTGTTGCTTGCTGCACAGAAAGGCAATCACTGAGACGAATATTTCCAGGAAAGAAAGGCTTTGTTCGGGTGACATCACTAAGGAGATAGGAGATATGTTTCAAATCCATCTTCCCAACCAACCAAAACCGGGGTTTATCTAGCGAGGAAGGAATGTAGCTATGCGTGGGAATACAGGGATTAGGGAGGATAAGAAGTAGGAGTTGGCCAGCAGGAAGCAGGTGGTCAATTAGGCAGTCATGGTGGATGAGGGATCTGGCAACTCATTGTCTGGATGTGGTTATTTGGTAAGTTTCAGTTCCTTGATACTATCTGGGAGGCCTGAAAGAACTTAGATAAGTGCCAGGCTTGGTGGCTCACGCCTGTAATCCCAGCACTTTGGGAGGCTGAGGCAGGTAGATATCCTGAGGTCAGGAGTTTGAGACCAGCCTGGCCAACATGGTGAAACCCCATCTCTACTAAAAATGCAAAAACTAGCAGGGTGTGGTGGCACATGCCTGTAATCTTAGCTACTTGGGAGGCTGAGGCATGAGAATCACTTGAACCCTGGAGGCGGAGGTTGCAGTGAACAGAGATCACACCACTGCACTTCAGCCTGAGTGACAGAGTGAGACTCCATTAAAAAAAAAAAGAAAGAAGAACCCAGAGAAGACAAATGTAAGTTTCAACCTTTAATTTTAAGGGGGTGAATTTCTGTGTTTATTCAAAAAACCCACAAACATCAGTTCTATAGGGAAATTGGGCTGGTATCACCAACAACCCTGAGAAACTGCACACTGTGTGTATACCTATATTCTGATCATCTGGGAGAGGACAGAGCTCTGGAAGTTTCTTCCCATTCCCAAGTTCTGTGTCCAGCAACGACCCTGGAGATTTTCAGAAAAGGAAATAGTATATGTAATAGGCTTATTTTCCAGTGAAAACCTTGTATCTGCCATCCTTGCCACCCAAGGTGAACCGTCCACTCTCCCAGATGCTTCCAGATTTCCTAATTTATGAAATCCTTCTAACACTGCATTTATGTGGTGCTGGGTCGTCAATTTTAACTGCATACAATCCAGTCGAAAGCTCCTATCATATGATGATAATCACCTAGATGTTTGAAACCTTTGTAAACTGTGGGCTCAATCTTTCTTCCCAGCTTTTCTCATGTCCCTTCTTCAGTAGGCAAAGATTCTTCTCTTGACAACTCCTATGTTCTCATGAGTATTACAGAAACATTCTTGGTCCTGTCATTTGACAAAGAAACATAAACATTTAGATATTGTGCAGAAGTGCCTGACTGGAAGTATAGACAAATTATCAGGTTTGGGATGTCATAGTTTAGTCATCCAGGAATAAAATAGAGACAAAATGACTCCATGGTAGACAATGTGAAGTGGAAAAGGGTATTTAGGTGGGATTCTTCAGCAGATTGCGTGCTGCCAACCTTGCCTTTTTGGATTGTTGAGAAAACAGTCGTATAGAGAAATCATAGATTTCAATGGTGAAGGGGAAGAGAATATAAAAATTGTTATACTTGTATGTCCAGCACATTGTATAAGATCTGGATTTCTTCTTTGTTTCCTGGGGCCAGGACCCAACTGTCTCTTCCAAACTCGTGAACTCTTTTTTTTTTGAGATGGAGTCTCGCTCTGTTGCCCAGGCTGGAGTGCAGTGGCGCAATCTTGGCTCACTGCTAGCTCCACCTGCCGGGTTCACGCCGTTCTCCTGCCTCAGCCTCCTGAGTAGCTCAGACTACAGTAGCCCGCCACCATGCCTGGCTAATTTTTTTTTGGGGGGGGGGGTATTTTTTAGCCAGGATGGTCTTGATCTCCTGACCTCGTGATCTGCCCGCCTCATCCTCCCAAAGTGCCAGGATTACAGGCGTGAGCCACTGCACCCGGCCAAAACTCGTGAACTCTTAAAGCAACCATGTATTAATGAGGCCAGTATGAGATGGGAGTAGGCACTTCATCTTCATCTCATCAAATAAGCAACACATCATTGACTCCATAAGATCTGCAGCTTGATTGAAGCTTCTATGGCAGTGACCCAGATATTCTGGTTCATAAAAATACCAAATCCTTTAATGAAACACACAGAATTAAGTTAATATGATTTATGTCACCCGTCACCCAGGGGGCTGATGCTTCGTAGTGATCTTGATTAAAGGGAGATTATGAAATAGATGCAGCCTCCCTCATTTGCATTTAGTTCAAAGAAAATGGCCCAAATGGAACTAAATAGGCATTTAAGCACAAGGAAAAGATTTTTTTTTTTTTAAATTAGGCATGAAAATGAAACAACGTGCCAATAATTTGCACAACATTATTTTCGGACTAGAAAGTGAATTAGGCATGAAAAAAGTTCCAAACTGATTATGTTAATTATGTTTCATCTGAAAAAGAAAATTTAATAATCTCCATCCCCCAATATACATCAATCTCAAATTTGGTACTTTAAGCTATTTCCATCTTAGAGTGTTAAGTGGTGCATATTTTAAACACATGTGGTTTCTTTTTTGATTCAAAGGAAGAAAAAAGTTAGAAACTAGTATGTAATATTCTATGACATTTGTTTCATTATCTTCATATTACAGGTAAAAATATTGAAGCTCAGTAGGTCCAATCTTAATAGTAGGAAGAAGTAAAGCAGAAATTTAAATTCACACCTGTTTCTATAGCTCATTATTTTTTACTGCACTGTGTTGCCTTCTCTTCTTTCCTTTATACCTGGAGCAAAGACTATTTCACATGACTAACATGCCCTTCAAATCCAGAAATGGTACCTGTAACAGAAAACACTCATCTAGCTAATACTGTATACATTACTTCCTTAGACATGATTATGGGTTTACTAATATCTCTTTCTATAAAACAGTGGTATCTGCTTCCCTTGGACTGAACTAGGCATTGTTTTCATGTGATTTCGTAATTTCATATGATCAATGAGAGCCAGCATTGGTGAGTATGTGAAAATTACAGTGGGCTGGGTGCAGTGGCTCATTCCTGTAATCCCAGCACATTGGAATGTTGAAGCGGGAGGATCACTTGAGCCCAGGAGTTTGAGACCAACCTGGGAAACATAATGAGATCTTGTCTCTACAAAACACAAAAATTTAGCCAGTGTGTGGCAGGCAGGCACCTGTGGTCCCAGCTACTCAGGAGGCTGAGGCAGGAGGATGGCTTAAGCTCAGGAGGTCAAGGCTGCAGTGAGCCATGATCACGCCACTGCACTCCAGCAACAAAGCGAGACCCTGTCTCAAAAAACAAAAAATACAGTACATTAGGTGACAATTGCTGACATGAACAGGTGCCTGACTGGTGGCAAAAACCTGAAAGGTCTCTGTGCATTTATTTACCTAACCGCATTTAAGATGTATGCAAAATAGCTGATGTAAGAACAAAGAAATGATCAGAGAAAATGCTAAGAAAATAGTACAGCAAAGCTCAAACAGATAACTAGATCAGAATGAGACGCTATGGTGAGGAAGAGGAACCACCACTGCAGAAGAAAGAGAAGAATGACTGGCTGTAAGAACAAATCATAAAAGGGTTGCAGGTGCCACTAGTCAACAAACTGCAATCACAATGGAACAGCAAATCATAAGAAATAAAACTGACTTGCTATGAAATTAGGTATTATTCTCATACTATGCCTACCTCTTATTCCAGCTGCTACAAATATGTTTTTTCCTGTTCAAAAAAAAAAAAAAAACCGGTTTCCTCAAAATAAATGTAATGCTTTTCAATGATTATCATGTTTCAGGGACAGACATTTGTCACAATCATCTTGTATCTTCCAAACCTCTATTTATTTACAAACATTTATATATGTCCTTTCGGCAGCTTAGTAATTGGACTTGTTAAAGTATTTTATCTAGGAAAGATAATATTGCTAATTGTGTGTGTAATGAATAAATATACAAATGCTAATATCACATTAATGATAATTAAGCTCTGCTGTAATGATGCATGCAGTGATGAACTCTGCTAGTAATGTAATGAATTCATTCTCAAAGCACAATGTTCCTAAGAGCAATTCACAACTGAGATCTGGATGGTTCGGTGCAGTATCCCTGGAGTCGAGATTGGTGTTTTGCACAAAGAAGGTGCTCAGTGATTGTTTGTTGAATGAATGAAGAAATAAGAAAAGAAGAGAAGTGACAAAGTCTAACATTGTAACCTATAATTTTAGAAGAAAAGAGAGCAGGAACACAAACAAGCTTCAGTATCAATATACATTTTTACTACTTGGACAATCAAACAACTGCTAACTTCAAGAGCAGGATAAGTGCTGAGAACGTTAGAGAAGCCCACTTGGGGAGACCACTGTGTACACACGAATTTCAATGTTAGAAGAAGAACCTCGGTAACTGGTGGAACGCCTATCCTAGATGCAAAGGATTGCATCTCAACAGTTTGCTCATAATTCTTCCAAGGTTTGTCAAAACTGAAAATAGCTTTACATGGAATGATATTTTGGTAATAATCATGGGAAAAATGATTTTGAGATATAAATCAATAATATGTACAGCTTACAAATGTACCCAAATTAAAGATCTTTTATAGCAATGAAATCTAGGTCCAATAATGTAATAGCAGACACTTCAAATGAAAGGGTTTTACCAAGAAAAGAGGAGTTGCTTTAAGTGATTTGATAGCAATCTCAAAAGGCTTCTGAAATTTTAATATGAAATTAATGTTAACCGATATTTTACTACACACCTACGAACAGATGCTAATGGATAAACCTTGTGTTTCATTTATTTTATTTTATTTATTTATTTTTCCAAGACAGAGTCACTCTGTTGCCCAGGCTGGAGTGCAATGGCGTGATCTTGGCTCACTGCAACCTCTGCCTCCCAGGTTCAAGCAGTTCTCCTGCCTCAGCCTCCCAAGTAGCTGGGATTACAGGCGTACACCACCAGGTCTGGCTATTTTTTGTGTTTTCAGTAGAGACAGGGTTTCACCATGTTGGCCAGGCTGGTCTCAAACTCCTGGCCTCGTGATCCACCTGCCTCAGCCTCCCAAAGTGCTGGGATTACAGGCTTGAGCCACCACGCCCGGCCTATTCAGCAAATTCTTTCAAGCTTCTTAGACCTATTGGGCTGGGTTTGTCAACATCTCGTTCTTTTAATCAGCAGTATATTCATGAGAACGAGAACTCAGCATCTTTTTCACTCCACTGGTGGCTATTTTAAAGTGAGAGTCTTTCAATCTACTCTAAGGGAAGAAGGATTCCACAAAGGTGTCTTTAAAACATACTATTCCCCTTATCAAAAGAGACAGGAAAAGTCCTGCCTCTCCTCTCTAAAGTTGTTCTGGGCTGCCTCAACACGTAAACCCGGTCTCTACAGCAGCACCCTGTGCGTGATGGAAACTTTGATTGGCAGAAAGGAGCTGTAAGTGCTGGAGATTAATCAAAATAAGACATTTCTGCAGGGAATACTGGTTTGTAATAAAACATTCAGTGTTGCCTAGCATTTTGACGATTAGCTGTACAACATGAAAGGGGTTTTTTTTTTAATTAAAATGAGTAAACCCTACAAAGCACACAATGTCTAAAAATCTCCATGTGGTTAAAGACACATGCTCAAAGAGGGACTCAGAAACTGTGGGTCCGCTTTTGGACAGAGCCCTGACTTCAGGTGAATTGATTTTTCTCTGCAGCGGTATGACGGTGGGCAAGAGGTTAATACTTCACCTCTCGAAGCCTCATTTTTTTAAAAGCAATCAAATGAAAATATTTGAGTCGCTGCTCTCTAAGTACCTCTCCTGCCTCTAAGTTGCTCCTGCCATCTGTGTGGACTGAAGCACACAGCCAAGCCAAACCATTGAGTTTGGTGCCTCTGGAAGCATTCGTAATCTGCACATTTCAGATTATTCCACTGATGAGGGAAGAGCAGGGTGAGGCCAACTTTCCATGTGAATTCCTTATTCCTTCTGTTGGTAAGGACCTCAGATGAGTCCTACACAAGCCAGCTCTGGCAAAGCAGTTATTTAAGTGACATCAGCTAATGGGCAAGCAGCCCATGAGAGTGAGTACTCAGAAACCTACAACAGGGCACGCAGGGGCCCCCGGAGCTCGGGGGCCTGTCGTAGGTCATGCCTCCTGTGTTGCCACGGTCCCCTCCTGCCACCCGGAGGAAGAAAGAGGAGGGAAGAGGCCCAGAGAGCAAACACAAGCTGGGGCTTGGGTTTCCACAGAGCGTTCTTTTTGGCAAGCGGTCCCGCTAGGATTGATTCAGACTCTCCGAGGAAATTGATGAATGGTTCCGCAGAGAGAATGGAATCTAAAGAAACAGTTTTTCTTGCCTTCCCTTGTACCTTGGGAGTGAGGGTTGAATTACCTTTCTGACTTGATTCACTGCCGCTGAGAAACTGGTTCAAGGGCCTTCTGTGTAAATGGTTTATTTGATGTCCTTATAGCTGGAGAAGGACCGTGAGGAGGCAGGCAGAGCTACGAATGCATTTTTGTCTCACTAGAGTGCACGTATTTCATCAAGGATGATGTGGCATGGTGTCCATTTGCTGGTAAAGACACCCTGTCTTGTCTGTCAAAGCCCACAGCATTCTCTGTGGCTGGCCCATCGATATTTTATACGTGACACGTAGACCCCCCCCTTTCTGATTACGTTCTTCAAGGAAAAACTCACACACCCAACCCATAACATTGCAGGAATGATCCCCGCCTGCTCGGAAAGGCAGAGGGCTCACAGCCCTGCTTTTTTTAGCGGATCATAGCTTAGGCCGGCACCACCTGTCACGGTGTGGGAGACAAACCGCCTGCATTCTGGCCGCGGTCTCTGGCTGCCGTGCACAGCAGGTGTTGGAGGCAGCACCCAAGGCTCACATCCACCAGAATCGTCAAGGCAGAAAGCTGGATCTCGAGTGGAAAGATCCGGTTTCCATCCTGAACTCTGTTATCAGGAAACCACGTCCTCTTCTCTCTTTCAGCCTTCGTTTCCATATCCAGGGATGACGATATTATTACGGAAGTAACAGATTTTCTAGGAAGATTAAAAGAGAAATTATATCTGAAAACCATGTATAGACTGAAAACACGCAGTTAAAAGCTATTTTTATTATTTTATTTCTGTGATCCTCATCTAGCACTCTGATGGTTAATGAGGTACTGTACTAATCATGTTTACATTTTTTTGTATTTTATGATGCTTTGACATCTCGGGGCCTTGTGAATCTGGGAAGGAATGGCCCCCTGAGGTTAGCTAATTTCTAGGGATAGTAAGGCTTGCAGGTGAGTGCGCCCATGACATGCAAACCAACCAATCCTGTCCGTGCCTCACCCTCATCCTTTTATCTGGTTCCTGCAGTCTGTGATACTATTCTCCTGCCCTCCATCACCCCAGGACCAGGCATCTGACAAGGGGGGACCACCCCAGCACCCTGGAGCCTGCAGAAATGTCTTGAACTACCCAGCCCCAGGTCTGCGCAGCTCCCTCACCTTGCCTCCTGTGACACCCAGTAAAGGCTTTCACCCGGCTCTTCCTTCCTTCCCCCTGACTCCCGGCTGGCCCTGCTGCTTCCCCACATGGCCCTGCGTGGTGTGCCCTCCCCCTGTTTCCAGGGGTGGTGTGAGAGTTTAAACGCGTCCTGTCTTAACAATCATTTTGGTGTCTGTGCAGGTCTTATCATACCTGATTAAAATAAATCCCAGGTGTGTGTGTGTGTGTGTGTGCGTGTGCGTGTGTGTGTGACTTTTTAGAGACAGAATCTTGCTCTGTTGCCCAGGCTGGAGTGCAGTGATGTTATCATGGAAAACTGCAGCCTCCATCTCCGGGGCTCAAGTAATCCTCCCGCCTCAGCCTCCCAAGTAGTTGGAACCACAGGCACTCATGCCCACGCCTGGCTAATTTTTTATTTCTTGTAGAGACGGAGTCTCCCTGTGTTGCCCAGGTTGGTCTTGAACTCCTGAACTCAAGTGAGCCTCCCACCTCAGCCTCCCAAAGTGCTGGGATTACAGGCACGAGCAACCATCCCTTGCCCCAGGTAAAATGTTAAGACAGGTACCCATATGAATACAGCATTTCTGGAATGAACAAATCCATGGAACAGAAAAGGCAATGGCCTGTGTGTTTGGTGAGGCTGCTTCATCTCTGGGTGGCAGGGTTGGAGTGGTTGCAGCCAGGGCTTACTGGATAAGCTGCCCCTCGGAATCGCGAGCAGGTGCCAGGTGCCTGAGCTCCTCCTCAGGGCAGGCGGGGCAGCTCTTGTTGGTGTGGGATTTCTTTAATCGCCACCACCCGCTCCTGCTGTGCCACAAGGGTTTAATGCTCGGCCAGACTGAGAACTATTGGAATGAATCACCTGTAAAGTTTGCTCCAGCTTTAAAATAGTGTTATACTAAATAAACCCTGGGGGACCATTTTGTGGGCCAAAGATATTTGAGGTAGATGAATTAGATATAGAAAGATCCAAAATATTAGATCGCATAGGCTACTCCCTCTTGATCTAAAAAAAAAAATACATTTACCATCTTTTAAAATGAAGTAGGGGGGCAAGGTTTTCCCCCACATTTGAGCTGATTAGAAAACTGTTGTGCCCATTAAGTAGGGATGATGACATGTGATCATGTGGTCTCCTGGGTTTTCCTTTTGGCCCTGAGCTGTTTGATAGAAGGAACAGCTTTGTGATATATAATTCAGTGTCTTGTATCTGGCCCCGGAGGCCGCTGAGCTAGTTTATATAATGATCATACTCATGAGGGAAAAATTAATTGCATCTTCCTCACCAGTTGCTGAGTGCTACAGTATCATTGGAAAAACCAGAATTCCCCTTAGGAAACCCAATTTCAAGTTAATATACAGTAATGCTGTGCATGACTTTATTAATCTAGGGCCAGGGCAGATGAGGAGGTAGGAACTGGCCGACAGCAGGCTGGAGATGTTGCTCTTGCCTGGCCAGTCCACAGGCCAGCTGTGTGACCGGGGTCACTTCCTTAACCTCTCTGTTCTTTAAGTTCCTTCCCTAAATGTGGAGCTGAAATAATCACATATATCTCCTGGGCACACATAATAAAAACAAATGAGATAATATCTTTGGAGGGATTTGAGTTCCTTGAAGTTAATTACCATAACATACACAAACACTCTGC
Organism: Hylobates moloch; assembly: GCF_009828535.3. Taxonomy (NCBI): domain Eukaryota; kingdom Metazoa; phylum Chordata; class Mammalia; order Primates; family Hylobatidae; genus Hylobates; species Hylobates moloch. Next base: position 6,570,310 of record NW_026652277.1, on the reverse strand, counting down.
GTGTGCGTGTGTGTGTGTGTGTGTGTGTGTCTACGCATGTTTTCAGTATAACAAAGGCAGAAACTGTAACACCCCAAAAATGTAATTCTACTCCACCCATTTTCCTTAACATAAAAGCCATTTCTCCTCCACAGAGCTGCCGTGAAAGTTACTACTAATGCTCCCAAGAGATTGCATTTGGAAAAGGATGTTTCGTGTCCTGCAGCTAGAATTCCATGTGTCCTATGAGAATGACCCAGGTTGGGCTCAGGAAAGACCTCAGACATGTTTTCCAATGGCCTCCATCAAATCCCTGTTGTGTATTCTTTTCCCTGCTAATCGCTGTAGTGTTTAATTGTTAAAGCCATATGTGTTTCAAGGGAAATTGAATCCATATGTTTCTGATTCATTCTCACTGAGCTCATCAAATTGTTGTTTTATAAGAGCCGTTTGCTGTCCAGGAAGAATTCCCCAGTGCCCCTCCCCACACCGTTCTATGCTTTCTAATATCTTTAAAACAGGACGCTGTGCTCTGCCCTGTACCACTACCATACTACTGCAATCACCTCCTTCTCCACTGTAACATTTTACGTGATAAAATTTAGCCTCTTTTCATGGGAGTAAGATGACGGTATCTTACAGAAAAGCCACCTAAGTGTCTCCCATGAAAACTGCAGAGTGAAGACTGAGTTAAACAAAGTTAAGCAAATCTCCTCATTGATATCTCAAGACTCAAAATTTCAAAAAAGTGAAGGGGCCAGACATAGTGGCTCACACCTGTAATCCTAGTACTTTGGGAGGCCGAGGCGGGTGGATCACTTGAGGTCAGGAGTTCTAGACCAGCCTGGCCAACATGGTGAAACCCCGTCTCTACTAAACATACTAAAAAATTAGCCAGGCATGGTGGCACGCACCTATAATCCCAGCTACTCGGGAGGCCGAGGCAGGAGAATCACTAGAACCTGAGGAAGCAGAGTGCAGTGAGCCGAGATCATGCTACTCAGTCCAGCCTAGGTGACAGAGCAAGACTGTGTCAAAAAAAAAAAAAAAAAAAAGAAGGTGAAGTTCCCTAGATTCATTCATTCAACAAACATTTAGAGAGTACCTACTGTGTACTAAGATACACTTTTATATACTAGATATATCACCATGAAAGGATAGCCTGTCCTCATGAAGTATATATTCCATGGGGCATTTCCCAAACATATTTTGATCAAGGAAACCAGTATTCTAAAAAATCACTCCTTAAGGAACACTAGTTGATAGGGGAAGAAAATGTTAGCTCAACTAACCTGAGTTCCCTTGCCCATGTGCTTAGATTGGGAACTATGATGCCAATATGCAATTCTTAGGATATATTCTGGCAGGAGAGCAAAAAAATAAACAGTTAAGCAAGAGGTATTTGTGGTCAGGTTATGATACGATATGTGCTGTAAATCACCTAAGGCAAGGTTGCAGTGTGTGGAATGAGGACTTATTTTTCCTTCAGCCAAGGAAGTGACATTGGAGTAGAGACAATTGAATGAGAGAGAGGAGCTCACAGGAAGATCTGGGGAAATAAATGACACGAATAGCATTCCATTGGCAAATTTGTTTTTGCAGTGAAATCACAGTTAAAATTAATGCTGTGCGTCAAAAGACTGAATGACAGGTAGCAGAGAAACTGGAAAGTATCTAAGGCTGGGATCAGCTCCGAGGCAAGGAAGTGACCATTTTAACTTGCACTCGCACAGACCACGGGTCAGGTGGGAGGGAGATGCCGGCAGAGGGGCGGCCTGGTGGGAGAAACAGGCTCACGATCCAATCACAGGCTATTCTCTCCGTCACTCTTCATTAAAGGATTTTCTGATTCCCAATGGAGAAATTAAGACAGTGTTAGTGCTACTAGGATTTTTATGGGTGAGTTTATACACATAGTATTGTAGACATCTTTTTTTTTCCCCCCCAGAATCTTCACCAGTCTGGAACTGCCTCTTCCCTAGGTGGCCCTGTTTTGTCTCTATCAGGTGCAGACTGTCCAGTCAGAGCGCACTGTTCCTTTTGTTCCAGTGACTGGCTCAAGGAAGGAAAGGCAAGGTCCGAGCTGGACCAACCAGAGCTATTCAGGAAGCTATTTCTCTCCTTTGGCTAAAGGCAAGGACCAGTAACCCAGAGTGGTTGATGTCAATCTTTGCAAGAACCAGAGGATAATTTAAGGTGTGGAATCCAGCCTTGCTTAATGCTAAGACTGCTTCTAGACTTTGTAGTTATCAACACCAATAAATTCCCTTTTTCGACTTAAGCGAATTGATGACCTTTTCTTGTGATTCCATCCATAAGAGCTATAACAGAGTGTCATTTAATTTGGTTATTTGTTGTGTGCCTATAATTCATGTCATAGCTTGGACATGTTCTATTTTTTGTTTCCTTTATGCAGTCCCAGGTAGGAGGCCCCTTTCCGTATTGTTAAGGTTAGGTACCTACGGCAAGATGGAGTCAGGAGTGCAGACAGAGAGGGCCGGTAAGTAGCACAGAAAGTTGCCCAAATGCCACCAGTTCCCATGTGAAAACACCATGCTGTATATTCTAAGGATAGGATTTGGCTTTGTGTCCTCAACAAATCTCATGTCAAATTGTAATCCCCAGTGTTGGAAGTAGAGCCTGGTGGGAGGTGACTGGATTATGAGGGTGAAGTTCTCGTGAATGGTTTAGCACCATCCCCGCTTGGTTCTGTCCAGTGAGTGTGTTCTCACGAGATCTGGTTGTTTAAAAGTGTGTAGCACCTGCTTCCTCTCTCTCTCGGTCCATCCTGCTCCCGCCATGTGACATGCCTCTTCCCACTTTGCCTTGCGCCATGAGTAAAAGCTCCCTGAGGCCTCCCCAGAAATAGAAGCCACTATGCAGCCACTTGCCTGCAGAACTGTGAGCCAATTAAACCTCTTTTCTTTGTAAATTACTCAGTCTCAGGCATTTCTTTATAGCAATGCAAGAATAGACCAAAACATCTAATATTAATGAAATAGTGAATACATAAGTGATTTAACTGTTTGTGTACAAAATCCTCACCATGCTAAAATATAGTACTCCTTTCTACTGATGATGAAAACTAGGATACCTTTAAAACAGCAAGGACTCCCAACGAGGGTCTCTGGTGTTACTGAGCTGCAATCAAGGGCATCCTGGAGAGTGAGATCCTGTCCATCACGAGGCCAAGCCTGGAAAACAGAAGCACTCGAGAAGCTGCCTGCTCACTGTGATTTCTGACCTCAGCTCTATCGGGGTGCTCTAGAGGGCCTAGGATCACTGAAAAACATTCTCTTGTTTCTCTCCCACCTCGTCCCAGTTTTGCACAAACACTTGTTTCTGCATCGCCTTAAAATGATGATAATTTGGGAGACCAAGGCGGGTGGATCACCTGAGGTCAGGAGTTTGAGACCAGCTTGGCCAACATGGCGAAATCCCATCTGTACTAAAAATACAAAAAAAAAAAAATTAGCTGGGTGTTGTGGTGAGTGCCTGTAGTCCCACCTACTCGGGAGGCTGAGGCGGGAGAATCACTGGAACCCAGACGGCGGAGATTGCAGTGAGCTGAGATGACATCACTGCACTCCAGCCTGGGTGACAGAGCAAGAATCCATCTCAAAAACCAAAAGGAAAAACAAACAAACAAAAAAATCCATGATCATATTGCCAAAGACCAGTCAGGGTGTTACACAAAATGGCCAATAAAAATGATTGAAATGCATTTTTAAACTATAAAAATCATCTTAAGATTGTTTGGCAGGCATTCTGTGGGGCTGCTTCTTGTCAATGAGCTGCTGAAGATGAGCCAGTGTCACCCAGAAGAGCAGCGCTGACGGCTGCACTGATGACGTCAAGTTCACGGACGATGTGATCGGAAACAGACATCAAGATCATGGATGATGTCATCTTAAACAAGATGATCTTTCTGAGCCTCAGTGTTAAAGAAATTCTAAATCCCATGTTTTAACTTTGTTAAAAGTAATTAGAATAAAAATAAATGTATCCTTGGCATCTTGGAGAGAGACACGGCATCATTCTAAATGTTTAACCATGAGGGAAAAGACTCCATCAGACTGGATTCACCATTTCATGCCCAACGGTGGTGCACAGTAGGCATTCAGTAAATATTTGTTGACTAATAATTGACTGTTGGAATAAATTAGTGGAGCATCAATTACTTCCTATTTTAAGTATCCATAGACTAAGTTTCCCAAATAGTTGCAGTGAAAACTAAAGATCCTTGTTAAATGCTATGTCCAAGCAAGCTGTTTTTCTCCTGCTACTAGCTGAAACTAATAGTAAACTTTCCCGTATCTCCCTACCTACAAAAGACAGCTATCTCATCAGTATTGAGCACACTCAGTGGACTCACTAGAATATTATAATAATTTTGGGGTTATGAAAATACTCAAAGTTGTGGCTGATGTACTTTGAGAACCTTACAATCCAAAATAATCAGAGGCGCTTAAAACATAAAATGGTAAGTCCTTGTGTAGTATATAGAACATAGAAAAAGTCACGAAATCAAGTTTCATTTTTTTCAGTCAATTAGTCAACAAATAGTGACAGTCATCGTGCTAAACACCTGGGACTCAAAGCAAAACATACAAATACTCCCTCAAGAAACTCTCAGTCCACCGAAAAAAAGACAAGTCCACCATTGCGAGTGAGGTGTGTGAGAACTTCTGTTCCACAGGCATGCCCCCCATCAGGAAGAGGCTGCAGAAGTCACCTTACCCAGTGAGGGTAGGGGTGACTAGGAGAGGTTTAACAAGGGTAGGAGCTGATCTTTTATGGTAAATATGCATAAGATTTACCATCTTAACCATTTTTTTTTGAGATGGAGTTTTGGAGTTTCACCCTTGTCACCCAGGCTGGAGTGCAATGGCATGAACTCAGCTCACTGCAACCTCCGCCTCCTGGGTTCAAGTCATTCTCCTGCCTCAGCCTCCTGAGTAGCTGGGATTACAGGTGTGTGCCACCACGCCCAGGTAATTTTTGTATTTTTAGTAGAGATGGGGTTTCACCATGTTGGCCAGGCTGGTCTCGAACTCCTGACCTCAGGTGATCCACCCACCTCAGCTTCCCAAAGTGCTGGGATTACAGGGATGAGCCACCGCACCTGGCCCAACCATTTTGAAGTATATGCTTCAGCAGCATTAAGTACATTCACATTGTTGTGCAACCGTCACCACCACCCATCTCCATAACTCTTTTCGTTTTCCTTATCTGATACTCTATACCCATAAATGATGAGTCCCCATGCCCCCATTCTCCACCTCCTGGTAAACATTGTTCTACTTTCTGACTACTATAGGTACCTCATGAAGTGGAATCATATACTCTGTGTCATTTTGTGACTGGCCTATTTCACTTAGCATGAAGTCTTCAAGGTTCAGCCATGTTGTAGCCTGTGTCAGAACTTCCTTTGTAAGCTGAATAACATTCTATTATATGGATACACCACATTTTGTTGATCCATTTATCTGCTATGAGACATGAGGGTACACATAGTGAATCAACGAATAGTGACAGGCATTGTGCCAGACACCTGGGACTCAAAGCAAACCATACACTTGCTCCCTCAAGAAGCTCACAATCTAAAGAGATAGATTCTGTTCACATGGGGCTGATTTTTGAATTGATCCTTAAAGGATAAGCAGATTTCCACAAGTATTATAAGGTGAAGAAGGGCATTCCAGGGAAGTGTGATCAATTGTAGCACTTTTCAGGAACTTCAGGTGGTCCACTCTGCTGGGAGCATTTTGATCCAGTGGGACATGATAAGAGATGAAGTCAGAGAGATAGGCAGGTGCTGGATCGTAAACAGAGCTTTGGAATTGAAACAACAGCCCATGGTGGGAAATATGGACATATTTAAGAGGACGGAATTAACCAGTCGTTGTATAACAAGTCTTAAGACCCAGCCACTGAAAGAAGGTGATAAGAAAGCAAATCGACCATTTGTTAACATGGTGTGGTAGAAAGTCACCAAGATGGTCCCCAGCAATCCTCATTATGTCAAGGCAAGAAAATCACAACAAGATTCTTCAGATGGTGTCCATCGTCACAGAATTTTGTTCCTCTTTTCTGATTGAGCCTACTCTATCTTCTATTATTTATGTGTATCATATTTTGCCACTATTCTGGGTTTCTTAAACATTGAAAAGTTACAATCCTATGGGATCTTTATTCTGCCTTCACCCCTGTTTCTGGCTTGTAATAATACTGGTTAACATTTTCTGAACCTTTTTTCTTGCACTATGTGTGGATCGACCCAGTGAGTCAGTTACCCCAAGGCTTGCATATTTATTCTATTCACTTTAAAACAAATCACAAAACATTTCCTCTGTGCCAGATATCAGACTTTTGCCTATTTTGTTCTATTTGTCTTTATCTCATTGATGAATACATTTATTCACGCTTACGGGAGCTAAAAGGTTTAACCAGGAAAGAGTTAAAGAAACCCCAGACAACAGTTTCCAATGATAAAAGAGCTGTTCCACCCAGATACACCTACTCTGCACTGAGCCTTAGGAATTGATTTAATAACGGGTGATAGAGATGTGGGTATGAAGAGTGTGAATATGCTTTTGTTGGTTTTCCTACTTCTCTGATACTCTGCTTGATGGCTAGTATGACAAATTACATAGATGCAGTAGTCATGGTCAAAGGAAAAAGAAATGCCTTTTTGACAGCACTGACGATTACTGAATTCCATGATGCAGGGCCTGTTGCAAATAATATAATCACACGAAAATACAAATTTTATCCGTGCACTGTTTGAACTCCAGGATTTCACCCTATCGTTAAACACACTTAGCCGAGCCAACAGAGCCATTTGCAATTCTGATAGGACTCAGTGCAGAGCAACCGCCTGGACCAAAGTGGAATCCCAGCCTCCTTCAACTCTGAGTGGGTTTGCCTGTGAGTGACCTCTGTTCTTTCATCTTGCCAGGAGCTGAGTTAGAACAATCCAGTTCATACCAGTTCATAGTTTGCCTGACCTGAGCATACATCTAAAAGGAAATCAATAGAGCAGAAAGCCCTTGTCCAGAAAATAAGAGGAAGGCCAGTGATAAGGTTATGCATCTACTTGCGTGGCAAATGGAAAGAGGCAAGTATCTGCTTGCAGGGAGCTGCCGTGCTCCTTCTAACCAGATTTGCAGCTTCCAGTTGAAGTAGGTTTAAACTTTCCAACTGTGTGTGGAGTCCTTTAAGAAAATGTGATTTCAAAACACTCCAAGTTCTTAAAGCACGTCATTTTCCAAATGGACATCCATGCTTTAAAAGCTTTCTTTACAAAAATACTCAGGGTTCAACTGCTCTTCCGTAGCTGGTGCTTTCAGTGTAGGGTTTGATTTACAAACCCTAATTCACAATCTAAATTTTAAAAATCCACAAAAATGCGTGTAGTCCCCCGTAATGAAATTGACCATCTGTCAGAGTCCAGTGATGATTCACAAAGCAGGGCACTTAGTTACCTGGAAGTTAAAAGAGCCCGTTTTTAATCTCAACATATTATGAACAACACTAAAATCTGCTTGATAATAGATTTATCTGAATGATAAAAGAGTGAGTGATTATGACTAATAGTGAATAATCGCTGCCATTAATAATTATGGTTATTGCTAAATTGGTTTTATCACTGCCCGCATCACATTTATATCTAATGTAAAATATGATAAGGTTTGATTTCAAGAGGCAAGTAATAATGATAATAAGATAGTAAAAGCTTGTCTTGAAGGATCTCATTATACTGTAAAGTAGATATCCTGCTGTTCAAATAATAGCCAGCAATATGCATACTAACTTATCGTACTTTAACTTATAGTACACCATTTTCGCTAATCTAGAGATAATCTAATATGAAGGTGCAAGCCCTGTCCTCTACTACCGAAATTCTGAAGGCATTCTCCTGTTTTCAAAATAGTAATTAAAGTCACATGTTAGGAGCCTAGCACGTATTGCTATGTATACAAGGGAATTTACCACAACAAATTGTTGTGATAGTCCTCCCCTCCAAAAAAGAAGAAAGAAAGAAGGAAGGAAAGAAAAAAAGAGAAAGAGAGAGGAGGAGGGAGGGAGGGAGGGAGGAAGGGAAGGAAGGGAGGGAGGGAGGGAGGGAGGGAGGGAGGGAGGGAGGGAGGGAGGGAGGAAGGGAGGCAGGGAGGAAGGAAGGAAAAAGAAAACCCAAATGTTTACCAATAGAGTATAGGTTGAATAAATGGTAACATGTTTGTACTCTAGGCTGGAGCATACCTAGCAAAAATAATGATTTAAAGAGAATAAGTTAGAGCTGTATGTTTCTATAGAAAAAGATGCATATTATAGTAAGTTAAAAATATTACATAGCAAGTAGTATATGGTATATCCCATTTTTGTTGAAAATGTATAAAAAATTTTAAAAAGAGCAGAGAGGGGAAAGGAAGGGAGAAGAAAGGAAGAGAAGGAGGAAGGAAGAGATGGAAGGGTGATCTATATGTCTACACGAGCAAAAAAATGATGAGTTTGTAGGGACATGGATGAAACTGGAAACCATCATTCTCAGTAAACTATCACAAGGACAAAAAACCAAACACCGTATGTTCTCACTCATAGGTGGGAATTGAACAATGAGAACACATGGACACAGGAAGGGGAACATCACACTCCAGGGACTGTTGTGGGGTGGGGGGAGGGGGGAGGGACAGCATTAGGAGATATACCTAATGCTAAATGACGAGTTAATGGGTGCAGCAAAACAACATGGCACATGGATACATATGTAACAAACCTGCACATTGTGCACATGTACCCTAAAACTTAAAATATAATAATAATAATAATAATAAAATAAAATAAAGTAAAAATACACAGAAGTACGTTGAGTAAAAGGTTAACATTCTTCTGGAGATAGAATATGAAGAGGGAGAAGAGTTAATGATTTATTTATAAACTCCTGTTTGTTTTACTTGTGGTGCAAGTTTTTATTATTTCTATGATATTTCAAAATTCCAAAGAAGTACAAAAACCTAAATATATAAGCAATGACAACTTTTATCTGAGATTCCTTGACTCAAGAGTTTCACTTCCCAAAGCTGAAAAAGAATTACAAAGTCATTATTTTATTTTTATGTGTGTCATTAACAAATACACATTAAAAAAATAGGCCATTGATTTTAACTCTTAGAAAAGAAAAACATTTCCTTTATAGGCAATTTATGTCTATTCATTGAACACCTAGCTTTAACATGAGTATTTATAATGCTTAATATTGATATCTTTCTTTGCTATTTACAAAGCACTTTCATGAGTACAGTTAAATTTAATCTTCAGAGCAAAAAATTCAGGATTATTTTACTTCAAAGGAAAAAAGTGCCTACAATCCTACTCCATCCACTTTCACCGCAAAAGTGAAACTTGGATTGACAACAACACTACTGCTTTTACTAAGGAGAACGTGGGCTTCTTGCAGAGACAGTGTCAAGCATGCATTCATGTAACAGACAAAACCAAAATAAATGATACAGTCTCTAAATGAAAAGAGAAATTGTAGCAAACAGTTCATACTTGGTGTAAGTAACTTACTAAAATAATTTTTTTTTTTTTTTTTTTTGAGACGGAGTCTCTCTCTGTCGCCCAGGCTGGAGTGCAGTGGCGCAATCTCGGCTCACTGCAAGCTCCGCCTCCCAGGTTCACGCCATTCTCCTGCCTCAGCCTCTCTGAGTAGCTGGGACTACAGGCGCCCGCCACCACGCCCGGCTAATTTTTTGTATTTTTAGTAGAGATGGGGTTTCACTGTGGTCTCGATCTCCTGACCTCGTGATCCGCCCCCCCTCCGCCTCCCAAAGTGCTGGGATTACAAGTGTGAGCCACCGCGCCCGGCCTAAAATAAATTTTTTTTATTGGAGCAGTTGTCTTTATAAATGATGATAATTAAAGTCTTGGACTTGAACATTGTCGGTTGATTAGGTATATGAAACTATTCACTATTCTTAATACGGTTTAATACAAATGACATTTCTGGGTTCTGGGCTACAGTGTTAATAGATTGTTTTAGGTTGTTGTTGCTTGCTTTTCTAATTAGGGTGGATTCTCTCAGAAGAAACAAGAACATTTTAGGTAGAAAAATGGCAATGGAAGAGCTGGTTCTGTTAGAATAGGAAATAACTCATTCTGCTTCTTTTATTTTGGGGAAAGAGAAAAGTGTATTATAATTCTTTCTACATATGTAACTTGTGTTTTTGGTGATCTTGTCGCATGCTTCCAATGACTGAAATGGGTAGATGGGGCCATTAGAAAATTGTTGTAATGTGGCTGGGCACGTTGGCTCATGCCTGTAATCCTAGCAATTTGGGAGACTGAGGCAAGCAGATCACCTGAGGTCAGGAGTTCGAGACCAGCCTGGTCAACATGGTGATATCCGTCTCTGCTAAAAATACAAAAATTAGCTGGGCATGGTGGCAGGCGCCTGTAATCCCAGCTACTTGGGAGGCTAAGGCAGGAGAGTCGCTTGAACCTGGGAGGCGGAGGTTGCAGTGAGCCGAGATCGCACCACTGCACTCCAGCCTGGGTGGCAAGAGCAAGACTCTGTCTCAAAAAAAAGAAAAAAAAGAAAGAAAAAGAAAGTTGTTGTAACGTACATTTTGTTTCAGGTGAAAGAGAGGCAGGAGGGATATTGGAGACCAGTTATTGGAAGGTGATGCTAGGGCTGTAATCTCATTTTCCTGATGAAAGTCACACTTCTCTGTGCTTCCCTCATTAAAACACTCAGCCAGATGTATTTAATTATTTATTTTATTCTTTTTTGTCACTAGACTGAAAAGCTTGATGCGGGTCTTATTCTTGGCTTTATTTCCAGCGCCCAGCATAGACACTGGCCCAAAACACGTCCTCCGGAAATGTCTACTGAATAAATGAACAAATTGAATCACTATGTGCTGGCTAGAAATACCGCTCTAGCCACCGAGGCTGACCTTCTGATGTCACCCGGAGAGTACTGTGGTCTAGGTGACTTGCTGGTAGGACGCGGGCATATATCTATTCAACCAGGTCTTGTCAAGGTTCACTGATATTTTTGTCCACAATATCTTCATTTTCTCAATTATATGTCTCTGTCCAATAACTCTAAGTGAAAATGACCCACCTGTAGAAATGGGAGGTTGGAAAACTCCCCTCAGTTTCCCCTCACCCCTTCCCCACCAAGTAGAATCGATTCCAAATCACATCCACCTCAGTTTGGTGCTAGCTAATAGCCACAGACTTTTAGTTTGATTGTCAGAAAGCAAGTTGATGATGGAGCTCTGGGGCTGAGTTTTCACATAAGGAGTGTTCTGGTGACCCACATTGGGACAGTAGGGTTAGCACCTCGATGGTGCCTCTGATTCATTCAACGATTGACAGCGGTGCTTCTCAAAGTGTGGTCCCCAGACCCACAGCACAGCATTGCCTGGGGACATGTTAGAAATACATATTGTGAGGTCTCACTCCAGAACTACTTAATTAGAAATGTATAACAAACTACAAGACAGAGTGGAGAGTTTGAAAAGCTCTGGCTTACAGCATGCCAGCGATCATCTCTTTACATCATTTCATCCATTCAGGTGCATCTCCTGCTGTTCCCAATCTACTCATCCTAGGAACCAACTTAGGTATGTTTATGAGTTTATGGGGGTAGTTTATCATACAATACTTGTAATATATACATTTGACCCTACTTTTCTTCCCATTCAATTTCCAGTGTGGTTTACATCTCAACTCTCCTCCTTCCTTCCCCTTCCCCTCCCTACCAACGCATTGACTAGGCAGTCTTCATTGGATTGAACTATTTTTGGTTTCTATCTCATTGAAATCTGTGACCAATAGCACACTGCAGTTCTACTGAACAAACACAGGGAGAAAGTCTAGGGTGAAGCAGAACAGCTCCAGGCTGGCCTATTAAAAAGGCAAAAAACCCTAGGGCAGGGTCTCAGCAACGTCTCTCTCAATCGCCAGTGAGGTAGGAGACCAGCAGGACTTCTTCCTGGTCACAGCCCTGCTGACCAAAACCAGATCTGGTCCAGACAGAATGAAGTGAAGAAACAGGTCAAACCCAGCAGATGGCACTGAAAGTGGTTCCTAGGTGTCCTCATTGTTCATTAGCATAAAGACACTCCCACCAGTGCCATGACAGTTTCCAAATGCTATGGCAACCACCTAGAATTTACCACCCCTTTCCATGACAATGACCCAGAAATTACTACCTTTTTCCTAGAAAGTTCTGATTAACCCACCTCTCAATTTGCAGTAACTAACCCCTTAATTTGCATGTATGTAATAGTGGGTACAAGTGGATATAAAATACAGTTGCCGACAGCCCACAAGTGCAGCTCTGGATGCAGCCCCTGTTCTGTAAAAGATTGCTGTCTAACGCCACTGGCTCACCTTTAAATTATTTCCTGGGCGAAGCCTCAGTTTTGGGGTTCACCTGCCTACCTGCATCACTGGGACTAAATGGTTTTTGATGTATAATATGTTCACATTTGCACAAGGACCTAAAGATGAAAAAAGAAATCTCTTCTTCAAATTGTTTATATTCCAGTGGGATCTAGATGAGACGAGGTAAAACAAACAACAAAGCCTCAAAACTTTAAAAGACGTATAAGCACCCCTTCATCCTTCCAAGCCAAACTAATGAAGGAATCCCTGTCTTAAGGTTTCTTCCTGCAGCTAGCCAATAAGCATTCTTAAATACTCTAGAGAAAGGCATGCCCGCAGCCAGGCAACGGAATCTGTCCCACTCCCAAATACCTGAAATTATTATGTATTTATTTATGACAATGTTAAAACCTCCTCCCTTATACCAATTTATCTAGCGTTGACTCACAGGGCCACGGGGACTGAGGCCTTAACGTATCTGAAAACAACCCTCATGCCCCACTCTCCTCACTCTCTTAGACAAAGCATTCCTTGTTTGCCCTCATCTCTCCCTTCTATGACAATTTCATTTATGACTCCTTCTTTCAAAATGTGACTTTGCCAGTACAAATTATGTGCAAAAGCACTATTTTTTTTTTCTTTGGTCAACACTATCCTTAATGGGCACAGCACAAGATTGTATCATAATCTGTTTCACTCATAGTGAGCTTGTACTTTTTAAATAATACTCCTAGACATTTTTCTGAATTTGTCTTAAGCTATAAGCTTGTGATTTTGAGATTAGTGTTATCGTTAGGCGAAGAAGCTTCGACTTTCCCTTATTAAAGCAACATAGTCTGAGTGGACAATTAGTGGTCGCAGTTCGAGACCAAGGTGTCTGGCAGTGCCTGAAGTGCTGCTCTGTAATTTTACTGAAAGGAAATGGAAATACTTTAGGATGTTTGGATACAAGACTGACATAGTGTTCTGAATTTTAAAGAGACTTTTCCAGGTGAAAAATCATCTACAGTATGCATTGAGCTCTCCTCGCAGAGGGGTATAAACAGGCAAGGTCAAGTATGTCTCGTGTAGCAACTGTGGATCGGCTCAAGTTCAAACAAACACTGACGGAAAATCCTAGAGACTTGCATCATAGAAATGGGAGGGCTGGTGGCGGGAAGCCTTTTAAGGACAGATATTATTAATCACTCACTTAATTCATTCACTCAACAAATATTCATTGAGTGCCTACTATATGCCAGGATATTTTCAGCACCAAGAATAGAAGAGCGCACAAAACTATGACAAGATTCCTTCACCATGGAGTAAAGATTCCAGTTGTGGGAGATAAACGTCAAACAGAGAATCAAAGCAAAATATGCTAGGAGGGGTTGAGTGCTATGGAAAAAATTAAGCAAGTTAAGGGAAATAGGTTTGCTGGGAATTGTGGAGGTTGGGGCTATCATGAAACAGAGGTTATGAAACATTTTCATCTCAGGATCCCTTTATGCCCTTAGAAACGACAGAGGACCCCAAAGAGCTTTCACTTATGTGAGTTATTATTGACATTTACCATAAAAATGTTTAGAGAATTAATTTAAAAATAACAATAAACTCACTGAAATTTATATGACATTGAATTTTATATGACACGCCAATTTTATATGACATTTTAAAAATAATTAGTGAAAAGAGTAGTTTTGTTTTAATTTCTATGAATTTCTTTGGTGTCTGGCTTCTCGTATCTGATTCTGCATTTAGTCTGCTGTGCTGTTGCTTTGGCTGAAGTAAATGAAGAAAATATAAACTCAAATAGGTAGTTTACTAGTCAAAATTGTTGATGCCATTTATGCCTACTGTTTCATTATTGGAACGCTAAGAATGTGGGAGTTATTTACATCCTACCGCTCAAGGTCATCACCAAGGTCTGATTTTTCAAGTTCAAAAAATTGCAACCTCAGGCATAAATGGGTTAAAATGAGAGGGTTATTTTATAGCCTTTTCAGTTAACTGTGGATAGTCTTTATTGATGTTAACACCAACAATTTTGATTAGTAATATTTTCTTAAAGTTACTTGTGATATGAAATTGGAAACCTGTTGATAATTTGAATTCTGAATTAATTTGTCATAAAGGGTGGCACATAAAAATATGGAAATAGCTGGGCCTGGTGGCTAACACCTGTAATCCCAGCACTTTGGGAGGCTGAGGCACGCAGATCATCTGAGGTCGGGAGTTCAAGACCAGCCTGACCAACATGGAGAAACCCCATCTCTACTAAAAATACAAAATTAGCCGGGCATACTCTTTTGCATTAAAATCCATACTCTTTTGCATTAAAATCCGTTAGTCTATCTTGCACTTTGAATGTTACCTTTTACTCATGCATGATTTTGCAACGTCATGCGTTTGGTTTTTCAAATGTTTACACATGTAATTGTATGATATCAAAAAAACCACCACTGATATCACTAGCAAAGTGTTCAAATATTTGCCACCATCAGGGTCATCTTGGTGAGTAAAAGTTTTCAGAAATTCTAATTTCACCAGAAAACTCAAATTTTATTAGACCACAAATACTGTCCATTCTTTTCCTTGACATGACACACTCTCTCCATTTATTTCAAGAAAAGTCTGCTAAATGACCAAAACTGAATACATATAGCTTGTTAGCTATTTTTTTTTCAAATAAAAAGGTGGTTCCATGAAAAAAAGTGGCTAGTTCAGCTTGCAACTCAATGATTGCACAAACGCTTCTTCTTGAGACAATCATTGTAGTTTGACATACTTTAGATGTGGTGTACTTTCCATTTTGCCATACAAACTATTAAGAAGGTATGTACTCAAGGGTCAAGATTTAATAAAATTAATACTTCCACTGCTTCATTAGGACATTCTTAAACAAACAACAGTGGCTTTTGCTTACTTATTTATATATTGATTTATTTGAGTGTGTGGTAGCAAAGAATCAAATGACCAGCAGACAATTGGATGCCACTAGTTGATTTATGCTAAGGACTGATGTTTTACTCACCATTGCTTTCGCACCATTCATGCAAATATTAAAGGAGTGAAAATGAAAAATGTGTTAGTATTTTTCAAAAAAAACATTTTAACCTTGTGAACACCTAGTAGTGGTTCATGGATCTTTTTTTTTTCTTTTTTTTGAGATGGAGTTTTGCTCTTGTTGCCCAGGCTGGGGTGTAATCTCAGCTCACTGGGGTGTAATCTCAGCTCACTGAACCTCTGCCTCCCGGGTTCAAGCAATTCTCCTGCCTCAGCCTCCTGAGTAGCTGAGATTATAGGTGCGTACCACCATGCCCAGCTAATTTTTGTATTTTTAGTAAAGACTGGGTTTTGCAATGTTGGCCAATGATTCCTTATGAAACACTACCATAAAATAAAAGCTTTGGATAACTCCTTTATTTGATTTGAGAACTGAATTTTATCTCATTTTTCTGGGAGATTAAATTGTCAATAAGACCAGCCAGGGATTTATCAGATATTCTGAGAATGAGACTTCCAGCAAATGTCCATAGTTGGAATTCCTTGCTGCTACTAGATCTTATTTCTCTGTCAGGTTTGTGATACTAGGTCTGTGTACGCGGATAACATCATCCACAACCTCAATTCTAAAACTATATAAGCTAAGCTTCCTCTCCATTTATCCTTAACCAAATGTTCCCCACACTGTTGATGGCTTCAGGCTGGTAGATTTCTCCTAAGTTGTGTATCTTCTTGATTTATAGTTGTTTTCTTCTGCATCTTCGATGAGATTAGATTTTTTTGTGTGGGGGGGGTGGGGGAAGGTACATTTTATACCCCTTTATGGTAGTCATGTGTTTGTGTTACCAAATTTTTGATTAAACTAATAGGATCTTATCTGTCTTCTGGGGTTAAATTTCAAATTTTTCTTGTTTGTATTTTATCTCTCTGAAAACTTAAGAGTCAGTTTCAATCCTTTTCTCTTTTATGTTTTCTGGAGAATTGTGTAAACCTTCTTCACTGGCCTTCTGCTTTCTGTGCAGCCTCCCCTAAGTGTCTGATGTTGCTTAAAGTAGGTAGTAAAGAACTCAACAGGGAAACAGAAGGCCGATGTTGCAATACAGGTAAGATAGTGAACTAAAGGCATGAAACACCTTCTCAGTATCTTATTTTCATATTCATAAAGTATACAGTTGATCTAGGTGATCTCTGGGCTCCTTTCTACCCCTATGAGTTCTTGTTTCCTTGAAGTGGATTTCCTGCTCTTAAAACAGAGGGTATTGAGAATGGGTGATAAGGATGGTTTCTCTCAATTTCCCAGCATACTCCTGAGTAACCTCTGCTCACCAGGCAGCATGTGTTCTCCTGGAAATACCAATGAAAGGTTTGCTTTTGATTAGAAGGAGTGGTTTACCTTCTAACACATTATGAGCCAGGATGAGTTCACCACTCCCATCCCTGGATAACTCTGGTGGAAAATGATAGCTGTGTTCTTGCTAGGGCCTTTGCATTCATCCCTTTTGGGATGGAAAAAAAAAATCTATTAACATTAAAGTGGGTATCTAGAAAGTTACCAGCTTAAAACACTTCTCACTTACGGAAAAAAAAAGATGAATAACGTGCAACTCAAACTCAGTTGCACAGTGACCATGCAGATGAATAACATGCAAATCAAACTCAGCTGCACTGACAAACTCAGTTTGTCACTCATGTTATTCTCTGGAAAGCATGAAGTACTCAATGTTATGTAAATTTCTTTTAACCTTAGTGTAAGAGTTAAAGAAAGAGGAAAGAAACATGAAAAGTGGCTCAACAGTCAAAGACAGGTTTATTTTGGAAAATAAACCTGAGAGGGGCTTCTGGTTGATTTCGGTCAGGAGCATTCTCTCTTGCAGACTAAGGATATTTAAGGGTTTAGGGAGAGGGAAGCTTTTTGTAGGTTCAGAATGTTTCTATGTGAGGGAAAGTTTACTGTGGGTTTGGAATGTCTCTGGTCGGAGGGGAGGCTGTCTCAGGGTCGGCATGTTTCTGGCCATAGGGGTGTTCATCTTAGGGTTGGAATGTTTCTGATTATGCTGCCAATAGCCATTAGGCTGATGTCTTGGGGCTGGATTTAGGCAGTCTTTTAATCAAGAGGAACTTAAAATGGTGGTGTTTGTCCAAGATGGTGATTCTCCTGCTCTGTCAATTAGCATAAACAAAAGAGAATTCTGATACCCTATTGGAATGTCCTCATTCCTCTGAGCTTCTCCACTCACATGATAAATGCAGCAGTGGCTTCCCCTCGTGGACACCTGCAAATGCAGAGTGTGGGGGCTCTCCTGGCCCTGCATCACTAGCAGGAGCAAAAGCTGCTCCGAGTCTTGTTCTTAGAATCTGGTCGACAGCTGGAGCAGAATTGATGCCTATGGCTCCAAGTCAAATACTGCTAATCTCATATATTTTCCTGCCATCTAGTCCTCTTCGCTAGAATCACACCAGTTATTACCTATTAACACTGGACTCTGAGTACCAGGCAATTGATTTGCACGAAGAAAGTTGAGGGTATTATCAGATATTGCAATCAGTACAGAGGGAAGAAGATTTCAATTTAATTTCAACTTAACCTTCGTCTTTGTCTGTTAACACTAGTAGAGGGTGTCTAATAAAATGTTCGAATTTGTGATCTCATTTGTTATAACCAGCACTCTTTTCACAGATGTGATGACTGATTTCCAGCAGCTGAAGGGAAGTCTTTTGGATTAACTTTTGTGATTGATTTGCTCTGGGTTCAGTCAGCCTGCAAGGCAGATGTGATGGTTGGAAATATAGAGTGTGTATCTTGGCGAATGACAAACATTCTCTTCCAGAGAGCAAGATATTGTCATGACTTGGGGCAATAGCTCATCATACCAGAAACAAAGTTCCCTCCACGATGTGAATATAGTTCTGCTTTTGTTTAAACTTTTAAGGAATTCACTCTCACTCTATTCCACCAATAATCAACTACCCACTGTGGATTTTTCTCCTTTGAGGGTCATAATCTTCCATGGCCAAACATAGCTTCTGGCTTCACCACTTTGTCAGCAGTGAATGTGTGTTCAAAAAATGATAACTAATTTTACAGTTACCCAAATAAACAATAATTGGAAGGTAAATCAGAGTCTGAAAAATGATAACATATTCATACATTCTCAAATAAAACAGAATTGACTTTTTTGATTAGACTTTCTTCTATCCCCTACTATAAAAAGATTTTGATGAAAATTTATCTAAGCTACTTAATTCTAAAAGACTCAACAAATTTTGATTTGCTGACCCTGTTCTATTTACCATTGTGGAGGTCCAGGTAAGCTCTGTGTCATCAGGTGACGTCTGGGCAAAATGACCCAAGGAAAGTTGAGGTGATGGGTCCAACATCTTAGTCAAGGACAGAGTAGAGGCAGGATTTGAACCCAGACCTTCTAACTTCTAGCTCTTTCACAAAGCAAGCTTTTTCAATATTATTTTAATATACTTCTTGGTAAACAACATAGATTAATAATTTTGGGGGATTTATGTCTTTAGATTTACTTAAAATCATTGGTTCAGTGTTAGTCTTATCAACCTGTTTAAATCATTAGTTAATCCATTATTAAACTCTTAATTGGAATTGATCCAGTGCTACAAATGAGAAAAATATGAAGAAAAGGGTTTGCAAATAAGTAGCAATCCAGATGTCTGCAGCATATGACATGTGGCTTGACTGTGAGTCATCATTGCCTATCTCTAGTAAGTTCTCATGTCATGATGAAAGCGATGCCAGCTCTAAGAAAATTGCACTATAAGTAGAATTAAGATCATTAACGGCCGGGCGCGGTGGCTCACGCTTGTAATCCCAGCACTTTGGGAGGCCGAGGCGGGCGGATCACGAGGTCAGGAGATCGAGACCACGGTGAAACCCCGTCTCTACTAAAAATACAAAAAATTAGCCGGGCGTGGTGGCGGGCGCCTGTAGTCCCAGCTACTCGGAGAGGCTGAGGCAGGAGAATGGGGTGAACTCGGGAGGCGGAACTTGCAGTGAGCCGAGATTGCGCCACTGCACTCCAGCCTGGGAGACAGAGCGAGACTCCGTCTCAAAAAAAAAAAAAAAAAAAAAAAAGATCATTAACATATTCAAGCCAGCATAGAGCACACTTGACAAATGTGGTTATGGGTCATGGAAAGCCAGAATTATGTAGAAGAGTGACATGGTAAGATTTGGGGGATGAGAGGGGCTACTTTAGATGCAAAGGGGACAATTAGATGGCTACTGAGGTAATCCAGACAAAAAGTTCTAAATCACGGTGGCAATATGGTGAATAGGGGCGGGGGTGTATTTGAAGAAACTTGGGAGGCCGTGGGAGAGGCTGGCTAGTAAGAAATGGGACAAAGGTGAAAGCAGCTTAGGGGCTGGTTTTCAGTTTTCTGGCACTGCAGACTGGGTAGCGGGAGGTGGCTTTCTCAAGAAGAGAGGTGGGTGGGAAGAAGCAGGGGTGCAGGGGAGGTCATGGTCTTGGGAGTGGTGCTCAGTCTGACTTGCACATAGAGGAGATTATTTTAGATTTCTGCAAGAAAATGAGGATTTCTTTTGGATTTCTGCAAGAAAATGTCCAGCATGTAGTCATATCAATGTGTCTGGAAAAAACAAACAAACAAAAAACATGAGATTTAGCCCCCCCAAAACATTTGGTGTCATCAGTATCTGGTGGAAATTGAAATGATGCAATTCTGAGGGAGAGATACCAAGAACAGAGCCAAGGAGGAACCTCTCCCCAGGATGCAACGCTTGAGGTCGGGATAGAAGCAGAACCGCCTTCAGGGAGGCTGAAAAGACACCGCAGCGAGGTGGAGGAAACCAGCAGGGACGGCTTTGGGACACCCAAGGCGGGAGGGAAATGATGCATGACGAATGCCAACAGGGGTCATGGCCAAGTGAAACAAGGCTGCAAGCACACGTGTGAATTGATAACCCGGTTTTCTCAGCTTGCTAAGGGTAATGAGGCAGTGGGGTGAGCAGTCAATGGAATAAGAACCAAACAGCAAATAAGAAATTTAAAAAAAAAAAAGGAATTCCTCAAACTGAGGGCTATAGGCCTTAGGAAGTCAAGGTTATTTCATTCAATCAATAAAATAATAATTCCCGAGCACCTACTATGTTCTACACATTGATCTAGAATCTGGAAATTCTGCGTTCACTCTAGATGGAGACACAGTCAATAAACAAGTGAACAAATTCATAACACAATAACGTAAAGGACTGACTAGAGCTAGGAAGGACATAAGGCCATAGAAGGCATTAATATGGCTGGCTGTGATGTTGTCATATTAAAATACCTGAATCATTTACAGAAAGGAAAACCCCATATTACAAAGGTATCAACCCTGCCTACAACCAATCTATGAATTCAGTGCAATCCTATTCAAAATCCCAACATATTTCGGGGGGAAAACTTGACTAAGTAAAATAAATGTGCTAACTAAAGCACAAAGAGGGGAAAATAGCCCTAACAGATATGAAAATGTATTGTAAAGTTACTATGCTTTGCTGTAGCCACAGGGCAGTATTCTATGAAACGGAACTGGAAGACCCATATGTAAAAAGAAATAAGAAAATGAAAAAGGCGGCATTTTAGTTCATTGAAGAAAGGATAGCTCATTCCAGAAATGATCCTGAGATAATTGCCAGTCTGTGCAGAGGAAAAAAAGTTATAGGCACTCTACCACCCTGATTCCTATCATTCGCCAAAATAAATTCCAGTTGAAATAGAGGCAAAACTGTAAAAGAGGTGAAAATGTGTAAAAAGTAGAGAATTTCTTAAACAGGCCATAACCATAAATGTTAAAAAGCAAGAGGCCATAAAAATAAAAAGTAAAAATGCAGAAGAAAATATTTATAAATTAGACCCAATTAAAATTATGTAGAGTAGAGACAGTAGAGATAAAGCCAAAAGACAGGCTTTCCATTGGGAAGTATTAACGTCTGGAGATATTCAAGTTGCTGTTATCTCAACAAAGGCTGAAAAAGACAGGAAACTCTGAAATTTGGGAGAGTGAGCTAAACTTAAGTCACAGGAGATATGGAGGCCCCGGACCAGGGCCACATGGATGACCAAGAGAAAAACACATGGGCAAGAATTTGGAAAGAGGCAATGGCAGAAAAACAGATAAAATTGGATCAAGAGCATCTGGAAGAAGTTCTGATCAATTGCTTCCTCCACAAGCCCATATCAGGCTCTTCTTTATGGAGCAGCAGGTTTGTGATGTGTGGATGGATCTGGGGGCTTTCAGGGACAGGGCAAGATGGACGTGTGCAAGGTGCTGGCTTTCCCCAAGTAACCCTACCTTATGGCCCCACCATCCCAAAGGCCATTACCATGAAGAAGGCTCACTGGAGAGTTGACTGGTGGTTAGAAATTGGGGTTGCATGGTTTTAGATGCAAAGCTGGCTCCTTGATTAAACTACAAGCAACTTGAGAGCATGAATAGTGTCTTACACATTTTCCCAGGTCCTTGCATAATTCAGGATGCATTAAGCACTTAGTAAGCACTAGTTGAATAAAGGGGCAAATGAACACATGAACCCCAGCATCCAATCCCTGCTTACCTCTTAAGGTATCTGGAACCTTGGGCAGTTGCGCAGGTCCCTTCCCTTTGACATGGCACCACCTGAAGGACCGTTTTGAAACGACAGCTGAAGCCTCTGAATATTTCCATGGGGTTGGTACTGCCAATTATAGCATCATCCAGGCTGCCCCTTTCTCATTTGCAGGCATAGCACAGCACTGACTTGGAAAGATGTCAGTGGTGGAGAAGCTGACTCCACCTGTCAATGCCTGTCTCTGTGCACAGACGGGACTCCACAGCTCTGCACGTGCTAAGACCCAGTGTGGCAGAAGGAAATGCTGTTTGTTGTTTTTCTTTAATAAAATGGTATGGGGGATCTTCTTTGCTATGTTAGACTTAAGAGGTTGATCCCACATCTGGCAGATGGCATTCTGCAAAAGGCGAAGCAACAGACCTGAAGGTAGTGTTCCAGTCCAGTCTTATAGTGATCTGACGAAGAAGATAACTGGAATCAGAAGGTGAAGTGATTTACCAAATGAGCAGGTGTGGACTTTGAAAATCACTGATTTTAGAGTACATGACATTGGTGTATGACAAGTTGACTATAATGATCTATCTGATTAGAAATAATCTTGCCAAAAGCAATTTGATCGATATTAATTACTTAGAAAACAAACTGAATAAGAAATTGTTGAAATAGATTGATAAAAAAATATTCCATCTATCTATATATATATATGCAGCTGGCCTGCTGTGCAGGAAAACCAGGTGGTGGACTGTGGCTGGGCTCCCCAGCTGGAGAGCTCTGCGTAGAAGGCTGTGTCTACAGAGACGGATCCCTCTGCCCAGGGGAGCCACGTGATACCTGGGGCCGCCTGAGCCCCCTAACTGCTGTACGCAGAGCAAGAAGCCTCAGTTATTTATACCAGTGTGCTGGACATCGATTTCCACTTTCCCTGGGTGCTGTAATAGGAAAGGCATTGGTTGTGTGATATGCCTTTGAGGAACTAGGAAGGTTCTGTTCAGACCCCACGCTAAACACCATCAAATATCTCCTCTCTTGGCCTGTTGGTAGTTGCCTAAAAAAACCCTTCATTTTTAAAGATGAAAAACATTTTTGTTTTAAATTGTGAACATGCGATTATAATTGAGTAGCTCAGATTATTTTCAAAATGACAAATTAGTTGGTGACTATTTTAAAAAGCAGAGAGATGAAGACTCTGGAGGGGTGTTGGGCACTGCCAAGTGGCTACAGACGGGTTTTTAATTCCTCTGGGCCTCAGTTTCCCCATCTGTTAAATGAGGGTGTTGACTAGACTGTTGACAGGGCCCCTTTCAGTGTTCAAACTGTAATACCAAAACTAAATTCTGTCTAGGTGAGGAAAACAAATTTACTAATTTTACCTTGCCCTTGGCTTAAAAGCAAAAATAGCCACAGATGCCTCCTAGGCTGGCTTGGGAAGGGGTGTAGACCTGTACATGGGTCCCCAACAAAACCTGGTTTGAAGGGCTCAAAGTTCACTTCCCAAAAATATGACTTCTACTGGCATTTTTTTTTTTTTTTTTTTTTTTTTTGAGACAGAGTCTCGCTCTGTCGCCCAGGCTGGAGTGCAGTGGCACGATCTCCGCCCACTGCAAGCTCTACCTCCCGGGTTCAAGCCATTCTCCTGCCTCAGCCTCCCAAGTAGCTGGGACTACAGGCGCCTGCCACCACGCCCAGCTAATTTTTTGTATTTTTCGTAGAGACGGGGTTTCACATGTTAGCCAGGATGGTCTCGATCTCCTGACCTCATGATCCACCCACCTCGACTTCCCAAAGTGCTAGGATTACAGGCGTGAGCCACCGCGCCCGGCCTCTACTGGCATTTTTTTAAAATTATTTTTTAGTAGAGACGGCATCTGGCTCTGTTGCCCAGGCTGGTCTTGAACTCCAGGTCTTAGGCCATCCTCTCACCTCAGCCTCCTAAAGTGCTGGGATTACAGATGTGAGCCACCACAACAGGCCTCAATGGCAATCTTTTTTTTGAGACAGAGTTTCACTCTCGTCACCCAGGCTGGAGTGCAATGGCGTAATCTCAGCTCACTGCAACCTCTGCCTCTGGGTTCAAGCGATTCTCCTGCCTCAGCTTCCTGAGTAACTGGGATTACAGACACCCGCCCCAACTAATATTTGTATTTTTAGTAGAGATGAGGTTTCACTATGTTGGCCAGGCTAGTCTTGAACTCCTGACCTCGTGATCTGCCCGCCTCGGCTTCCCAAAGTGCTGGGATTACAGGAGTGAGCCACCGCACCCGGCCTCGTTGGCATTTTTAATGCCTAAACTTGTCATTCTTATCCTGACAACGTTCTTGCGGGTCACCTATAATACCGTTGTATTGGCTTTCCTGATTCGGGTTTTTCTTTCCTCCAAACCATGACCAAATTTACCCTTCCATCACCATGTCACTGTTATCACCTATGAGGATTTCTGCAAAAGAAGGGGTTAAGCACCTGGAACTCAGGACCTGCTGTGATGTGGCTCCCAGCACAGTCCTCTCAGGCAGCCAGGACCTCTCCTGCCCCACCTCAACTCCATCTCTACCTCTGTCTATTCAGCAGCAACAGCCCTTAAAACTAGACCCACAGCCCCATGCTCCTTGGGAGCTAAAACTGACTTTCTAGGTTGATTATAATCACACCTTCCTTTCATTTTTACAATCTAATTTTGTTTTCTCTTAAAAATTATTTATTTATTTTAATGACATATAATAGTTATACATATTTTGGGGGTACAGGTGATCTTTTGATACCTATATACAATGTGTCATGATCTACTCAGGGTAATTGAGGTGTCAATCACCTCCAACATGTATGTTTTTGTGTGGGTGTTGGGATCATTACAAATCTTCTCTCCCAGCTACTCTGGAATACACAATAAGTTACTGTTAGCTATAATTTCCCTACTGGCAACCTAGTGTTTATACATTCTTTCAGACTACTTCAAACCCTCTCTCTTTTGTAATAGCTTCATGACTCTCCCCACTGCCCCCCCCCCAAGCACGTAATTTATTTTATCTTCTAGAAATTTGCTTAATCTTATTTTCCATACTACAAAAGCTAACAATGGATTGCATTTCTCCTTGTGTTTGCTTTACTGGGTGTCTACTTCACCTAAAGACTCTTACGAGATCCGGGTCAGCGCCGATTGTGTCTTCTACTTTGTTTTGTGATTAGGATAGCTCCTGACATTGTGCTGGGAATACCAGATTTTCCAAACACACTCTATTTGATGAATAATGATATTTCTGTGTGCTGTTTCTTCCATAACGTCCTTCGCTTTCCTCCCAGAGACATAACCTAAAATGAGAGGAAACAAGCTCAGGTGGTGGCCGGTTCCAAGATGTGAAACTGTAAGGAATCAAAGGCACGAGGCAACACTGCCTTGTGGCCCGGCATTAGCATTCAGTGCAAATAGGGGCAGAACACCTTCTTTTGTACTTCAGTGCAGTGACCATCCACGTCAAGGGAGGAGACCGAGGACATCCCGCCCACGGCCCGGAGAGCAATGAGGCCCAAACTCAAGAGTGAGAATGAACTGGAACAGGGACAGGGCCAGCTTCATGGTGTACAATGAATGCAGTGCGCGCGGGAGGGACTCGCACCTGGTTTAACACTCTGCTGTTGCCATCTTGACATTCTTAATTGTTTGTTTGTTTGTTTGTTTTCCAGACAGGGTCTTACTCTCTTGCCCAGGCTGGAGTGCAATGCTGTCATACTCACTGCAGCCTTGAATTCCTCCCACCTAAGCCCCTTGAGTATCTAGTGTCTGCCACCATGCCCGGCTAATTTTTTTAAGTTTTCTTTAGAGACAGGGTCTCACTATGTTACCCAGGCTGGTCTCCAACTCCGAGACTCAAACTGTCTTTTCACCTTGGCCTCCCAAAGCACTGGGATTACAGGGGTGAGCCAAGACTCCTGGCCTTAATAGTTTTCTTTTTTTTTTTTTTCTTTGAGATAGAATCTTGCTCTGTCTCCCAGGCTGGAGTGCAGAGATGTGATCTCGGCTCACTGCAACCTCTGCTTCCTGGGATCAAACGATTCTCCTGCCTCAGCCTCCTGAGTAGCTGGGATTACAGGCACCCACCATCACACCTGGCTAATTTTTGTATTTTTAGTAGAAACGGTGTTTCACCATGTTGGGCACAGGCTGGTCTCGAACTCCTAACCTCAAGTGGTCCACCCATCTCGGCCTCCAAACGTTCTGGGATTATAGATGTGAGCCACTGCAACTGGCCGTGGCCTTAAGAGTTTTCTTAAACAAGATGTCTACATTTTCATTTTGTACCAGGACCTGAAAATTCTGTAGCTGGTCCTGACTCCGGACATATTCACCACACCAAAAGGCCCACGTGAGAGCTCCAAGAACATCTTGGCAGTGGCATGGGACCTAAAGAGCCACCACTGGACATGACAGAAGAGAAGGGTCCCACACAGTGGCCCAGAAATCTGCATTTGTGAGTGCACATCAGGCACCACCTCAAACCCCAGGAACCAAGGGGGCAGAGTTGAGAGTTGGCTTCCTGCAATTCTGCAGATGGGTGATGAACAGAAGAAAAACTCTTTCTGTTATTGTTACTGTAAACCCATATTGTAATCCCTTGGCAATGGCCACCTGAGGGAAAAATAGACTTCAGTTAAAAAGAAAAAGGAAACTGGCTTGAGAGAGAAAAACCATAGCATTCAGAAATAAAATAACTTTGAAAACATTTACTCTCTCAGATACACAAGGGGGGCTGTTAGAGAAAAGGCTTATGCCAGACTTACAATCTCTTATATATATTCTAAAAATTTATTGGTATTCTTTTGAAAAAGAAAAGCAAAAGAATTCATGTATTCACCCAGGAAATAATACAACTAGGTTATTGCGTTTGGGCTCATATAAACACAGAAACACAGAAAAATCAGCACCAACTCCTTTTGCAAACTGGTTAATGTGGTTGCACCAAGGAACCAGCATATCTGAGAGTGTGGCCCATACTTGGGTCTCCGTGAGTATTTGCTACACGAGTGGATTAAATCTGGTGATCAGATCAGCAAACTTCCAGAGCCCAGGAAGATTCCTGAAACCTAGTAAGTAGGCAGGAGTAGGAACACACACAGCAGAGGGAAAAACAAAAAGATGAACAAGCCAAGAATCTGTCATTATTCATCAAAACTAGAAAGAGATAAAGGAAATATGGAGGCAAGAAATGCACATCATTATTATAGCACTGCTAAAATGACTACTGCTGATGGCCAAAGCCCATGGAATATTCCCAGCAAACGCTTGTAAAAATCACTGCACGTGTGTTGACTGCTTTGATATTTTCACATGAAGTGGAAAATATGATCCATAATTCACAGAAGGAGAAAGTGGAGGCACAGAGGGACTTATCTCCTGCCCTCCTTCTCCTCTCCTCAGCCCCAGGGTCCATTAAACTGCCAGAGCCTTTTGTTCGAGGACTCCCTCAATAGTAAGATGACCCCAGGTCTGTGCAGATCCACCAGTGCGCCATCCCACAGTGGGGAGGAACAGAACAGTGGGAGGTGACGCCTTCCTGGATCAGCCTCCTGCTCATGCCATGACAGTGAGTGACCCAATCCCACAGCGGGGACGGACAGAAAGTTAGGAGGTGATGCCTTCCCGGATCATGCCATCACAGTGAGTGAGCCAATCCCATAGGAGGGAGGAACAGAATGGTGGGAGGTGGCGCCTTCCCTGGTCACCCTCCTGCTAGTGCTATCACAGTGGGTGACCCAATCCCACGGAGGGAGAATAGAACAGTGGGAGGTGACGCCTTCCCAGGTCACCTTCCTGCAAG
The DNA here is from genome assembly GCF_009828535.3 of Hylobates moloch. Classification (NCBI taxonomy): domain Eukaryota; kingdom Metazoa; phylum Chordata; class Mammalia; order Primates; family Hylobatidae; genus Hylobates; species Hylobates moloch. The sequence continues at coordinate 6,542,560 of NW_026652277.1, read as the reverse complement.
TGCCATCACAGTGGATGACCCAATCCCACAGGAGGGAGAATAGAACAGTGGGAGGTGACGCCTTCCTGGGTCACCTTCCTGCAAGTGCCATCACAGTGGATGACCCAATCCCACAGGAGGCAGAATAGAATGGTGGGAGGTGATGCCTTCCTGGATCAGCCCCCTGCTCATGCCATGACAATGAGTGAGCCAATCCCATGGAGGGAGGAACAGGATGATGGGAGCTGACGCCTTCCCGGGTCACCCTCCTGCTAGTGCCATCACAGTGGGTGACCCAATCCCATGGAGGGAGAACAGAATGGTGGGAGATGACGTCTTCCCAGGTCACCCTCTTGCTAGTGCCATCACAGTGGGTGACCCAATCCCATGGAGGGAGAACAGAATGGTGGAAGACGACGTCTTCCCAGGTCACCCTCCTGCTAGTGCCATCACAGTGGGTGACCCAATCCTGCAGGAGGGAGAACAGAATGTTGGGAGGTGATGCCTTCCCTGGTAAGCCTCCTGCTCATGCCATGACAGCGAGTGACCCAGTCCCACAGAGGGAGGAACAGAATGATCGGAGGTGACGCCTTCCTGGGTCAGCCCTGCTCTGCTCATGCCATCACAGTGGATGACCCAAGGCTCACCTCTTTCATTCTGGTTTACATTCAGTGAACTCCAGCACGGGCAGCTCAGCTCTCTCTCCCACTCAGCTGAGCTCCTGACCGAGGCCAGCCTCATTTTGTTTTTTTGTTGTCCACCTCTAATGAATGTCACTCGAGATGAAACAAATGTGCTGTAAATGCCCGAAGGAGGAAAGTGTTGAGCTGGCTCAGTCTTTCCTGAAGAAGCCTCATCGCTGGGCTGGGATGCTGGTGCTTGTCTTAAGGTGTCCTGCAAGTTGTTGGAAGAATAAGTGCAGGAACTCCCGGACCAGAGGCATTATCACTGCACAGGTGCTAACTAATTTGTCAGAGAGATACCTGTCATTGGCAGGCAATGCTGGCTTCCTTCAGCCTCTGTGCTTAACTGAGATATAATTTAGCAAGAATATCATTTCATCATTTTTGTAACTTAAGTGCCTTTCCCCTGCATGTCAACATCACCAGGGAAGCCTACTGGGCACCAACCTTTGAACAGGGGCTTGGCATAGGTGAACACAGCAAAAAGATACTAGTGGAGCTGAAATTTCTTTTCAAATGAATCAATTGTCTGCCCTTTGACTAAAGATAAACAATCGACAGAATGATCTAACAAATGAATAGAGTTTCTCTTTACAATTCTACTATAAGGGATTATTTTTATTAATTTAAGTCCTTTTCCTTGTTTGTTTTAATTATACATGTAAGGCATATTCATTTTAGAAAAATGTAAAATATAAGTAATAATAATAACAATAATAAATTACTTAACATACCACTGCCCAGACAAATTCACCATTGACATTTAACTGTATGGACGTACATGATTTTTCATTGAATGTGTCATGAACTTCTCTCTATCACCTGTACATATTTATATATGAAAATAATCTGCTCAATGTATTGTAAATAAGAGACATACATTTGAAATTTAAGCATGTGGCTAAGTCTAGAGCACACAGCTATGAGTTAGAGAAAACTTAATTCGCAGCGGTGATTCCCATTTTTTAGAGGAAGGACCCATGCCTGAGAATGCAGATTGTTCATGCCTGGGGCCACTAGTCCACAGAAGAGGTCCTGTCCCTACTGCCTGTTCCACACTGACCACTCTGGCATGGCTGAAAGAGGCTTAGCCCATTAACTGAGGGAAGAATTCAAGGCCCAGTTATCTACATTCTTGCTAACAGAAGTGTTTTGTATTAATTGAAAAAAATGAAACCAAACTTAATTTCCCTAAATGAAACTCAACATGTATTTAAAGACATGATCTTTGGCTGCGCACAGTGTTTCATGCCTGTAATCCCAACACTTTGGGAGGCCAGGGTGGGTGGATCACCTGAAGTCAGGAGTTCAAGACAAGCCTGGCCAGTATGGTGAAACCCAGTCTTTCCTAAAAATACAAAAATTAGCCAGGCATGGTGGCGAGTGCCTGTAATCCCAGCTACTTGGCAAGCTGAGGCAGGAGAATCGCTTGAACCTGGGTGGTGGAGGTTACAGTGGGCTGAGATTGCACTACTGCACTCCAGCCTGGGCAACAGAACAAGACTCCATCATAAAAAATAAATTTAAAAAAAAGACACACTCTTCAGAGATAATCCTGGTTGCCATCTAAAGCAATCTGCCACTTCTCCCCATGTAAGGATGGCAAATACAGGATCTACTCACCCAGCATTGAAAGAAGAAACAAATAACGCCTACCATGTATGGAAATATTTTAGGGGCAGAACTTATGCCTCATGCTAGAGGCTTTAATATCACTTACATCATGTAATCATCAATTCTGGGGAAGAGGCATTATTAACACAATATTATAAATAAGATGATTATGGCAGAATTAAGGTAAGTAATAGCTCAGGCAATGTCACACAGCGTCAGGGACAGAGACAGAACTTACTCTGGTGCAGTCTGGCTCTAAGGTCAATGTCTTTCCATAAACTTAACCTGGGCATCCCATTGCGGTAACAAACTCACCCTGGGAGGAAATGAGTGATTATTTACAAAGTAAAGTTGGTGGTAGCTCTTCACTTAACAGTAGCGCGTAGGTATCCTCTGTTCTGCTAGTCTAAAAGTGCTAGAAAATAAACTGATTCTTGGTCGAGTGTGGTGGCTCATGCCTGTAATCCCTGCACTTTGGGAAGCCAAGGCAGGTGGATCACCTGAGGTCAGGAGTTTGAGACCAGCCTGACCAACATCGTGAAACCCCGTCTCTACTAAAAACACAAAAATTAGCCGGGCCTGGTGGCGGGCACCTGTAACAGCAGCTACTCAGGAGGTTGAGGCAGGAGAATTGCTTGAACGCCGGTGGCAGAGGTTGCAGTGAGCCAAGATCACGCCACTGCACTCCAGCCTGGGCAACAAGGTGAGACTCTGTTTCAAAAAAAAAAAGAAAAAAAGAAAAAGAAAAAGAAAAAGAAAATAGACTGATTCAGAGTTCAAGCCACTGACCATCCTTGGAGAAAGAGACTTTCTCAGGAACCCCAATAATTAAACACATTAACATCCACCCAAAAGACCCTGAGAAATAAAGAGTCCAAATGCTTTTTTAAAACTTTACCTTGTTTCAAAGAATATTATAATTAGAAGAGATCATCTCTATCAAGAGATTTAAATATTTTCATATCCTAGAAATTTAACCTTATGAATTAATAGAAAAAAGTTAAAATATAAACACCTTCATCAGAGGATTATTTATAATTATAAAAGCAACAATAAGATACTGTAAACTTTTAACAATGAACAAATACATATGGTAGAATGCAGACAAATGTCAACAAAACTTGGTTGGAATATAGAAAATATTTATAACATGATATGAAAAACCCAAGACTGTATTTATAGTCTGAGCTTAAAATGTAAAACAATATGTATAACAACAGCCTGGGAGAGAAGCCACCCAGCAGTGGAGCAGGTGTCCTCTCAGGGCAGTGCAATTACAGGTACAATTTTCCCCCTTACACTCCTATGCGTATGTTGTTTTTTGCTTTATTGAGCATATATTACATTTAAGACCAGAAAAAAACATAAAATTTCAACTTGGAACCACGAGCTGGTCATTTACACCAGTTCTCCTCAAATTGTAATATGCGCATGCTCACCTGAAAACTTGTTTAAAATTCAGACTCCGATTAATTTTGCAGCAAATTCTGAGATTCTAGATTTATGTTGATGCTGTGGGTCGGGGACCACAGCTGGAGTGCGGTTTCATGTACAACACACAAGTAAGAATCATTGCAGATCCTCTTAAGTCAGAGGTTTGGAGACCAGAAGCTTCCTTTGTAAGTTCTTTCCTTATAATCCAAATCTGGAAGTGTCGTTGAATGGCGCCCTACGTCTCTCGTGTTGTGATGCCAGCCTGTTCCTTTCCTAGCTGAGCTCTCTTCTGCATGAATTTCAAAATCTGCTGTCCAACTCGTGAGGTTTGCTTCTCCTGGGTAACCTTCCTTTGCCCCTGTTTTGAAATTAAATTCCATTTGTTCTGTTCATGTTGGCGCAAAAATCTTCTCAAGTTAGTTTAAGAAAACCATCACTAAAACAATTTTCTTGAGTAGTGTAATTATAAAGCTAGTAATTAGACTCCTCACTAAATGAATAGTGTAGTAGTTAGATTACATTTAGATAAGCACCACATACCCTATTCTGTTTTAATCCTCCCTTAATTGCAAGCCTGTTTGTTTGCATAAAAGGACTTTTAGATGGTAATGATAAGACTATCATATATACTCTTGTACGATTACACCACTTATAAATTGAGGGAGATTTGGTGTACAACGTGTTACCCATGATCTTATCCATGGTGGCAGATGTGGGGGAGGCTGGAGGAACTTCTCCAGCATTGTATCAATTTGGTAAAGGAATGCTAGAACTCAACCTGCGGAAGTGATGTGAGAAGTCACTGAAGTCAGACGCATCGTTGGATGTTCAACATTGTGACATGTTTAGATGCCTTATACCATTCCATTTGTCCAATAAGCCCTGTTTCATAGGTGAAAACAGGCTCAGAGGAGGTATGTAATTCATTCAAGTTCAACCAGCGAAGGAAGTAGAGCAGAGATTGCAACTCATGCTTTTCTAACTCCAGGGTCCAAATTATTAGCCGCTATGCTCAACCAAGGAAGCACATTCTCAGGTTGCCAGCCCATTTTCATTTTATGGAGCCTAAGCCCACGGCTCTCCTTCCACGTGCCTCCCTCCAACTTAGCAAAGTCTTCAGCTTCTCTGATAGGTTAAAGCGTTGAATGCCTCCTGCAAAATTTAGATGGCCCATGTTTTTGTTGAGAAAGACCGTGCCTCCCAAGAGCTGTGGGGCCTGACTGAGCCCACAAAGCCAGAGAATCTGCAGCAGTTGTTTTCTTGTCTAACAGTGCGGAGCTTTATAGTTTCCCACAGGGTGGTGGGGAAAATATTACGCTAAGAGCATCTCTGAGTTCTCCAGGAGCCTCTTCCTGCCTCTTTAATTTGAGATTTGCATTTCCTTATCCAGGAAATGAAAATAATTATATCTATGCCTCTAACATTTTAGGGGCGTGTGCGTGTGCGTGCACAAAATGAGATAAGGTGTGTAAAGCGTTTTGTAAAATGGAAATGTTATTGCATGTAAATTATTATTATTATGACAACTTGGTTTAGGATACGCATTGCTTAATAAAGTGAGTTTGTCTCTGGAGTAGTTTAGATGTCGTATGTCATATCAAGGAAAAATAGTATTATATTACATAGAAGTGTTATTTATGTTTATATATTTACCTTATTAAAATATAAAAATACAAGTAGGGTGTTTCCTTAGATGTTGTAAGCCTTCTTTTATATTTTATTCTTTTTTTTTTTTTTTTTTTTTTTTTTTTTTTTTTTTTTTTTTTTTTTTGAGACGGAGTCTTGCTCTGTCCCCCAGGCTGGAGTGCAGTGGCGCATCTCGGCTCACTGCAAGCTCCGCCTCCCGGGTTCACGCCATTCTCCTGCCTCAGCCTCCCGAGTAGCTGGGACTACAGGCGCCCGCCAACATGCCCGGCTAATTTTTTTTTGTATTTTTAGTGGAGACGGGGTTTCACCATGTTAGCCAGGATGGTCTCGATCTCCTGACCTCGTGATCCGCCCGCCTCGGCCTCCCAAAGTGCTGGGATTACAGGCTTGAGCCACCGCGCCCGGCCTATATTTTATTCTTTATTCTGGTTTCAATTTGCATGCTCTGAGTTCCCTCTTCAGTAACAGAATTACCCTGCTCTGGGCTGATTGATTCTAGGAATTTGCTGAATGCAGCCAAACTATGACATATTTGCATCTTTAAGGCTTGAAACGTTTTTTCAGTTTTTAAAATGAGTTTATTTTGGGGAAATGTATGACTTCTTGAACTAATGGCAAATTAAGTTAATAAAATTCATACCTGCTGTGGGCAATGATGATTATATATCAAAGGAAAAATAAATCAAAGGCTAAATTCCACACTCTGTAATTGATCACATTTCTTATTCATTTCCATAGAAATACTTTCTGTTTGGGATTGTAATGTTGAGGCATAGAGCAATGATTCTGCCTTTTAAGTTGCTTCTCTCTCTGGCCTTCTACTGCTGACACTGTCTCTTTCCTCCTACCTGGTCACACAACTGTCAGAGTTTGCTCACCACAAATGTTCACTACTTAGACTGCACTTACAATACTGCAATATTCCTTGCCCTTAGGAAGAATGTTTGTTTGTAATTGTGTTTGCTGATGATTTGTTAACACCAATCACATTTTAAAAACAAACTTGAAAAACATCTGGTGCAGAATGAGACACAAGGCCGGAATTCAGGCATGTTTCCCACAAGGCCCTTCTGGCTCTATTTAGCCAGATTCTGGCCCTATTTAGCCAATGACATAACCTTCCAGTCCAGTGACCACTCACTCGCATTATGAATTATCGTTCTTAAAGTAAGACCAATTCAAGAGAACTTAAAAATGATGTGATCTCTGACAATATTTTTGAAACTAGGTAGATTTGACTTAGTATGCATTTTATGGAGATCATAAATCCAAGTCCACCTGAAGCTGGGTCAACCAATTAGAAATCGTGAGATGAGTTAACAAATATTTATTCTACTAGATGTATATCTAAAATATGTATTTCATTTGAACCCTAATTAGTCTCTTGTGTAGTTTCTATTAAAAATTTGTGCTGAGACAGGTTGATTCTACAGACAATCTTAGCTCTAATCCAGAGCCCTGGAAGTTTCTTAGAATCTGAAATGAGTGATAGTAGCTTTTGTGCTATTATTTACACCATAGATCAAATTAGGATTTACTTAGTCGATACTTTCATAGACTATGACATTGATGGATAGCGAAGTGCACAAGGTAATTAAGCACACAAAAAGCAGCCCACTTAGAGGAAAAATTGCAAAGAGTAAGTTTAGTCAGCGATGCTAGGCAAACTACCAAATATAGAAAGATATTCAGCTAATTCACATCAGGGGTTAAGAATATTTAGAAGAAACATTTCGGGCAAGTATGCAGTGAACAGAAGATCAGAAGAGATCATGACTAGTTTAGAAGACATATAATCAAAAGTCACCAAAATTCAAATCAAATCAATATGATTTAATTTAACACAGCATTCACTTTGCAAATACTCTGTGCCAACACACTGTAGCAGGGGCTCTGATATTTAATATATTACCCTTGACCTCAAAGAATTTAGACCTAGAAAGGAAAGTTAGAAAAAGGCATAAGGGAATTTTAAAAACAACTTACGGTAAGATAATCGAAGAAAGTAATTGATTATTGGCCAGGCCCAGTGGCTTATGCCTGTAATCCCAGCACTTTGGGAGGCCCAGGTGGGAGAATTGCTTGAGTCCAGAAGTTTGAGAACAGCCTTGGCAACATGATGAAACCCCATCTTTACCAAAAATACAAAAAAAATGCCAGGCATGGTCATATGCACCTGTAGTCCCAGCTACTCAGGAGGCTGAAGAGGGAGGATCGCTTGATTCCAGAATGTTGAGGCTGCAGTGAGCCAACATCACACCACTGTGCTACAACCTGGGAGACAGAGCAAGACCTTGTCTCAACAATGACAAAAAAAAAAGGAAGAAAAAAAGAAAAGAAAAAACGTTGATTATTAAATTAGATGTCTGGGTTTGAATTCCACCAAGTCACATTTCTTTGTCTGTTTCCTCAATGACATATGAGGACAATAAGACCATGTAGACCAGTAGACCATTTAGAAATATTGGTGTAAAAGTACTTTTTAATGTTTCTTCTCTCCCTGGGAATAAACCCATGGGCAGGAACTGAGGCCCTCAGGTATTTGACAACTGGACAAATAAACATGAAACGGGCCATAGAGTTCAACTCCCAGTGCTGTGGTGGGTGAGGAAAAAGGAACCCCTTAAGAAGACAGAGTTCCATGTTTCTGTGATAGGTGGCGAGTGGGAGAATCCTGGTGGCAGGCGACAGGACAAGAGGTGGACATGCGGGTACTTTGGGTGGAGTGCAGAGTACATGGAAGGAATGAGGGAAAGATTGGAAAGGAAATCTGTCCTTAATTAGGTCATGTGGAACCTTTGTTTTCAAGTAGGGCAGTGATATTCAGAGCTGTTTGAAAAAAAATATCTGGAAATAATGTGTAAGTGGGCTGAGAGGCTGGTGATACAGAAAACAGAAAGAGTATCAGGAAGCCTTTGTCTACAGGGAAACAACGTGTCCTTGAGTACCTAAGGTGGAAATGGTAGCCGGAATTACCAGGGAGGAAAGATATGGAGAACAGGGCTAAGTTTTCCTTGGATTTCATGGAAGCCCACCCTGTGATAATGATCATGGTGGCTCGTATTTGTACCACGGTAGATAGAGACTGTCTTCTGAATAGCCTTGCTGGCTAGGGTGAGTCTATCCTGAGTAGAGGTTTGAGTCATCAGAGCTCTTCATAAAGATGAATCTGGCAGCAGTGTGGACATGGATTATGAAGAAACTGAACTCAGAAGAAGTGGGAGGTGCTGGGAATAGCTCGGGTGGTAGACATGATTTAGCAAAACTGAACTAAAATGTGTGGGTGGTGGGGCAAAGACATAAAACATGGTCGTGGCACATTTCTCCACACCGTTTTTATTTTTACCCTGAGGCAGGACAACTTTAACTGAGCCTTAAGTCCACATCACTCATGCCACCTGCTGCACTCTTTGTCCAGGTAAGAGGTAACAGCCCAAACTGATGTGTTGGCAGTGGTCGTTGAAAAGATGAATGTGTTCCTGGCTTATAGAACATAGTCATTCATTGAATGTGGAAATCAGAATGGTGAATAGTCAAAGATGACACCAGGTTTTACAGCTTGAATGATTGAAAGGACGTTAGTTCCATTACATAAAATCAAGCAGAGGGTGGGATTTCAGTTTTGGACAGATCGAGTTGGAGGTGATGGCAGACGGACACCTAGGTGGAGAAACTCAACAGAAAGCTGGAAATGCTGGAGCTTTAGGGAAGGGGCAGAGCTGAGTATAAAGACTTAGAAGACATACCATTAAAACTGTAGTGGAAGCCAGAGGAGTGATTAATTTCCTGAATTAATAGAGCAGTTCCTATGACGGTGGATGAAGCAACAGTATTCATCACCTCATCCTGGTCCCCACAGTCACATCGAGAGCAGATACAGCTCTCAGAGTGGAAAGAACTTTGCCTGGTTTCTTCGTATTCGGATGTAAAGGGAGAAGAGACTATGATTTAGTTGATTTAATCAGCTTAGTCCGCCAAACCAGATAATCAAGCCCTCTCTACCACCCTTCTAGTCTCATCTGCTTTGTCCCTAAATTATTCAATTTGTATAGCGACATTGATTAAGTATCCAACTACTCCACTGTGTATGGGATACAATCATTATAAATCTTAAAGGAATTGTCCAAAGAACTTAACCTGATATGAGGTTCTAATAGCATGTAAAGCGAACCTAAGTTATCAGAGGTTTATTTTATTAAGAGTTTTCTGCACATCTCTAATTCTATTCTGCACATTACTGATCAATCATTTAAATGCTGAATATATTTTTAAAAATTAGGGAGTTTAAAACCATCAAGAACTTTTTTCAATCATTTACTAATATCAGAAGGAAGTTTCATGAGGCTAAATTGGAAAGAATTAATTCTCACATGGAAAGATAGATATATTTATCATATAAATGATTAAAAGCTAAGAATGATTAGAATCATAAAACTCTAATAAAAAAACTACAGTGCAAAATTTCAGTATTTTGAAATAAGAATGTAAGTTGCTTGCTATGCGGACTGTTGCTTCTATCTGCAAAATTCATATAAATTTTAAATGCGAGGGATGGCATTTCTTGGTGGAAGGAGAAAAAAGTAGACAAGAAGCCTGGGGTTATGTTTTCTGAGACCTTGGACAAGTCATCTGCCCTGTTTGGGTGTCAATTTTCTTATAGATAGATGAGTTTAGAATAAATCCAGCTTTTCACATGCACTCCCAGGAGCACCTTCAGGGTTTTCCCTGGGAGTCGTGGTATGTGTGGAGATTGAGCTTCGCCCAGGGTGGTCCCATTTGCCTTGTTTACATTTCCCTGTAGAGTTTCTTTTTCATTTAAACAAATGATTCTAAGCTTTAAAAAGTATGTTTGCAAACCCTTAGACTAGATGTTTTTGCCCATCTCTGAAATTTGTAGAGTCTAAACTATTGTATACTGGAAGTCTTATGGAGTAGTCTTTTTAAAATAGCATTTGCTTTGTGGACAAAGAGTAAATAATGATTAAATAAGCAGGAGGGAGTAGGGTAGAGAGAGAAGACGTGGCACATGACTGGCAACCCAAAGGCTTCATGTTGGTGGTTTCATTCTCCAGGCTTGCCGACTTCTACTCCTTCAATTCAGACCTCAACTTCTCTAAGGACCCACACTGAGTCTTTCTGCAAATATTGCAGTCTCTGCCCTCCAGCCCCAGTCACCTTCCCACACACACAAACACACACCCACACTTCTGATCCACCTTACTGGGCTGCACTATTTATTTTTTCCATAGTATTTGACACCTTAAGGGAAAGAGCTCTGTCTCTTTTGTTCATTGCTGTATCCCAATTTCCTTGAGTTGTGCAGGATGCAAACACTTGTTGAAAGAATGGATTCTGGATGACTGGGCCCAAATTTTAAACTAAGGATACTTGGCCAGTTCCAAGTCACCATTGCAAAATCCTCTCCTCTCCTGGCCTCTCATTCTCCCCAAGCAGTCTTCTCTCTGAGTTCCCTTTTCTGAATCACGTGAGTGTTAGTTTGATGCCATCCAAATCTTATTAGGTCTTAATTTATGATGAACATAACTCAGGGCTATCTGGCCAGTCCCAGGGTTTTAAACTTCCAAGGAGGACTTTTGGAGGATGAAAACAGCTTTTGGTGCCTTTGCAATTGGGAAAATTATTGTTTTGAGAAGGAGGCTGCATCCTTCCTACTTCTATGGTGAACCTGGGCACAGAAGGCAGAGTCACAGAGCTTGGAGAATGCAATTCTAAAAAAATCATGCAAGGGGTGGGGCTTGGGGAGAGAAGGGAAATGTCACCAGTATACTCCTACATACGCTGTTGGAGGAAAGATATACGTACCGTTTACTTGGCACCTGTTACTGACTGGGAACTATACCAGCCACTCTAATAGGCTACTGTTTTAGCATGTAGGTTTTATTATCCAGGTACGGTGACACAGGGGTCAGAAGATGACTGCCATTGGAAAGATGGTTTGTCACTCACAGTTCCCAGGAGGAGGGGCATGTCACACCATGGGAGCCCACGTGGGGAGTCAGGAGGCAAATGGAGTGAAGAGTAAGCATGGCCACAGCCTCTATTGTGGCTTCTGTGGAAGGGATGGGGGAACCAGGGTGAGCAGGCTTAGGATCTGCTAGCGTGAATAATTTCAGCAGGCTCTCGGGCATGGATGCAACCCCTAGTTGTTATCTAGACCTGGGGTGATTAGGGCAGGGGAGGTGGCCCTGAATGGGGGAGATTATGGGGATGGTTGGGGAAAGGGCTCTGGATCAGTTAGTTCAATATAAAAAGTGCACTCACAGGGGAGTTATTTGCTCTTCCTAGGAATTGGCTAACTCCAAGAGCGGCAGGCCCTTCAGGGTCGGAAAGGCCTCAGATGTCAAGGCATCAGAAATACAGAAAATAGAGGCATGATCAATACACTTATTTTATTTTAAAACATGAAGATTTGAACAAAACAGTCATCCACTTGTCTGCGACAAAGAATTATTTGCATCCGTAAAGGAGAAGACAAATGTCATCCTTGTTGTGGAACGGGCAGAGTGCAAGGGAAAAGAGAAAATATAGATCTACCTCCCACCTCTCATTCAGGCCATGGAACCGCTAAATAGGAAAAAACGAACTTAAGGCAGACTGGAAAAACGACACTAGATGAGCTGCCGCCCTCTCCATACCACACAGTGTGCTCGCATGAAGCCTCATGGCTCCACAAGAAAGCCTTTGCGAAGTGTTATCGATTTGCCAGAAACACCTCCTCTGCCTGTATTTCAGCAAAGGGGCAGAAAGCTCTGTACTGCGTCTCCTAAAAGGTTTGGGGAAACTAAATCTAGAAACTTTTTGTCTTAACTTTCGTGAAACTCCTGAACAAAGCTTAGGAGAATGTGGGTGATGGGGATGATGGTGTTTTTTTTTGTTTGATTGGTTTTTTTATTGGTTGGTTGGTTGGGTTTTTACCTTTTAGTTTGGGTTCAGGGGTACATATGTAGGTTTGTTACGTAGGTTGTAGGTTGTGACCCATGTCACAGGAGTTGGTTGTACAGATTATTTCATCACCCAGGTATTAAGCCCGGTACCCAATAGTTATCTTTTCTGCTCCTCTCCCTCCTCCCACCCTTCTGCTCCCCCGCCTCCTCCCACCCTCCCCACTCAAGCAGACCCTAGTGCCTGTTCTTTCCCTTTTTGTGTTCAGTTCTCATCATTTCACTCCCACTTATAAGTGAGAACATGCAGCATTTGACTTTCCGTTCTTGCATTCATTTGCTAAGGATAATGGCCTCCAGCTTCGTACACGTTCCTGCAAAAGATGTGATCTTGGTCTGACGGTTTTAACTGTAAACACTGTTCATTTTCCTTTGGGTGACATTGGCTTCTTAAGATGAAATCAATTCATTTTAACCTCAAAGGACCTTCTAAAAGGCACACGTTTTTTCATTCCAATTGAAGGAAAGATGTGGGTGCCCTAGCCTGCTTCACCAAATTCCATCTATGAAAAACCCTCTTGTATTTGTGATCGATTCCAGTGGGAATGTTTTAGATGAGTGGACAAACCCCCACCCACGTGGGTGACTCTTACTCCCGTGCTAGGTGCAGAACTGCCGGGATGGACATACCCGAATCTGGTATTGAAAGTAGTTTCTGCTAAAATTTGATTCTGATCTGAGTTTCTGGTAGGAAATAGCTGCATTATAATGTATATAGTATGGACATATTTTGAGGTGGAGGAAGACAGCAAAGTGTAGTTTCTGTAGTTTGCAACACTCAGAAGCGGTAATTGGGCTGGCATCAGATGGCACCTGTGCTGGGGCCTCCTGTACCATGGCCAGACGCACTCCCCAGAACCCCACATGGCACGTGGGCAAGGTTTGACTTGGAGCCTGGAAATAAATCAGAGGTCACCATTTTAGTCTTTTTTTTTTTTTCCAAGATAGCAATTTGTGGCAACCTTTGTTGAGTATTTAACATAATAGCTGCCTGTTAGAAACTACCTTTGGAAGTTTTAAAGTTTTTCAACTTTCTAGCAAATTTTCTTTATTTAAAATTTTTTTCAAAATATAAAAGGAATATGATAATGAGAAAAAATTAATTTGGAAGAAAATTACACTGTATTAAAAATTTAGAAAAGCTTAAAGCAATATTTCTCATTCAGAGAAAATCCCTGTAATGTGGTATTATTTTCCTTAGCATTTTTCCTATTGCTTTCTTTTCTCTTCTTCGCTCTCTTTGGATCATATTACATCTATCATTTTGAACCCTACTTTTCGACATTTAACTTTAGATAAAAAATATTTTCCTATGAGATAGAAAAAATCATGACAGCATCATTTTAAATGGCCTTAAATAATATTCTGTCATATGGCGTCCTCTAATTTATTTAACCATCCTCTTATATTTTTTCGAATTTCTTATTAATTTAAAATAATGATGCAATTAATATTTTTGTACATAAATATTCCTGTGCACTTATAACATGGGGTAAAATATTTTTAAAGATTTTCTTGTCCTTCAAATTATCCAATGTCCCTCCCCGTTTTTTTTTTGCCGACATCAAAACAGGAAGATTTCATCACCAAGAAAGATCAAAACAAGAGAAAGAGAGAAAGCAAGAAAGAGAGAGGAGAGAGAGCGCCAAAGTTTTACTTTTTGAGTTTTAAAACTCATAGCAGAGACGTAATCCTGAAAATCTATGTTTTTGGTTGACAGGAGCAGCCTTTTTTAAAAAACAGAAAAATTTTTCTTTTTGTTTTGCATTCAAAGAGTTAAACCTTTAAGGAATTGAGGCATAGACTTCATGCTATAAAGAAAAGATTGGAATCAAGGGTTCTTAATCTGGTGTTTGTAAACAGACCAAAATTTCAATATAATGTGTTTCCCATTATATTCCTATGTATTTTATTTTATGCACCTAAAACATTTTTCTAAAAAGAAACTCAATGGGCTCATCAGGCCACCAAAGGGGCCCGTGACACCGAAACAGTTAAGTGTCCCAGTTTGGTGATGGGCAGATGACATCCCCTTCAAAAGACACATCACTGGTACCTCTTGCTAGTTTTGGGTCTTTGAGGGAGAAACTTCCTCCACGTGTGTGTGTGTGTCTGTGTGTGTGTGTGTGTGTGTGTGTGTGTGTGTGTGTGTCTGTTTGAAACATGGTATAGATACTACCCCATCCCAACCTTAGGTCTATTTTGGGAGCCCAAAAAATAGAGAAATGTGTATTTTACATGGCAGCATGGAGTCCTGGCACTTCAGAGGGTTATGACTAGGCCTGAATCTCCCCCTGCCTCAAGGAGACACAGGGTAGCTGAGAGAGACTGAGCCGGCAGGTGCAAAGGACCACTCCACATGGGGCATCAGGAGGCCAGAGCACAAGCCATGATGGACCCTTCACCTGGGGCCCAGGAGAGATGCTGTTTCAGCTCAGGTGAGGCCACCAGGAATGGTGAGGACCCAACTGGACATGGCATGTCCACCCAAGTCAGCAGAGAGAATGCTGACTGTCAGAGAATACTGGGAAGATGAACATGGGCCATGTCCAAGCCGCCATCCTCTTCCTCTCTTTCTCTAGCTCTGAAATGTGTTACCGGGGGGCAAGAGAGACTCTGAGATCCGTGAGTGTAAATCCCAAATCACTGAAAAGCAGAAGTGACAGGTTTTCACTGAAATTGACTGGATCTTATTTTTTAACTCCAGGAGGTATGAGAACTTGAAATCGACATTTAGTCATAGAAAAATAGAAGTTCTTTTTTTGTACCCTTCAATTTCATGATCTGTGAAAACATCACATATTCAGTAAGTTTCTTTAAATGTTAAATTTCTGAATCTAATAACAAACATTTTATTAAGGCTCTTTATATATACATTTAATGATTTTTCATAAAAGCTCTACTAATTATTCTCCCAAGCCACAAGCTCACTAGTACTATTATCATAATTTAAATATTTCCCAATTTGATTTTTAAAAGCACAGTTATCTGATATCCAATTTTATCATAATTTGGAGCCATTTGTATTCTTCTGTGAAATATGTATTCAAGACCATTGCTCATTTTACTTTATGGGTATTAGTTCTTTTATTGATTTCGTTGATCTTGCCTACATTCCTCCCCACCTCCACCTGCCTCTTTTTTTCTTTGTCTTCTTCTGGTGAATAGTTATTTCGTTCTGTCCAGATTTGCAAACTATATCTTCAATCAGCTTAAGAAACAAAGAACCTCCAGTTTCCTTGGACAACACTTCTTAGGAGAGAAGGAGAGATTGTAAAGCAAAAATAACAACAAATTTCTCAGCTAAGAAAGTCTCAAAGTTCCCACTTTCTATAAGATTGTGCTTGTTTTAGAAAGGAAGACTGGATCATGTAGCAATGACTGCTGATCACCTATTCAATGTCCACCAATGTCCTTCTGTATTACCGAAACCCTACTTCTTTTGGAGTAACAATACGCTTCATTTTCCAGCTTTTGTTGCAACCAGGCACAGCCATGTAACCAGTCCTAGCTGTCAGGATGTGAGCAGCCCTTCTGGCAGGGCTGTCTCATAGGAGATGACAGCATGAAACTGCCATAATCGTTACTGACTGCTTTGCTCTGGACTTCGTTGTGAGTGTAAACTTGTGTGTATTAAAGCACTGTTACTTTGAGTTTCTGTACAGTTAGCTGAAACCCATCCTAACACAGATACCCAAAGAGTTCATGCACTCTGTTCCTAACCAAGAAAATTCATGAAGGTAGAATCTAAGGGTCTGCAGAGGAGCATGGTGCTGGCTGTTCTAATGGTTTTTGAAAAGGAAATGCAAAAAGGAAATCCCATCAAATTCTTGATAGCACAAAAAGCTTTGCTTTTGGCATAGTCAGGGCTCGGACAGAGAGTACTTAGGCTTTTAAATTAAGTATCTATCAGCTTTTAACAATTGGGGAGATTTTTATATTAAAAATATGAACAATGACCTTAGCAAAGAATTCCAATTTTATTGCTGGTGCTGGACATAGAAAGCAAAAAGGGTGTCCTTCAGGGAAGTGACTGGGCGGGTGTCATGTCGCTCCCCTGTCACTGGCCCAATGCATCTCCCAACCTATCAATCATTTTACATTGTTCCAAAATGTTAGATGCCTAAAGAGTAAGGTCCAAATGCTACAAGCCTACTTCAGACCTCTGCACAACACAGCCCTATCTGAATATCCTAGCCTCCCTTTCTTCTGCAGCTCACACACACACGCATTCGATGCCTCACTGTAAGATAGTTTCATGTTTCTTTACTGTTGCTTCTACCGTCCTTTTAACCTGCCATACTCTTATCTCAAGCATCTGTCCATTCATTCATATGTACATTTAACCAATATTTATTGAGTATTTGTTATGCATCAGGCAGGCATTAGGATAGGTGCTAGGGTTACCCCAACAAACTTGTTACGGTTCTAGTCCCTAACAAAATTCCACTTACCACCCATGCACCCAGAGACTTAGCTCAAGACTTAGCTCAAGACTCCCCGCCCCCCTACCCAGCCAATGAAGACTTCCTCTGCTCTCTGCTCTTCTTCCTCAAGATTTCCTTGGCTGTTTTTGGCTCATTGCATTTTCATATAAATCTTGTAATCACTTGAGTCAATTTACAAATACACACACATGTAATCTCCTGGGATTGCATGAGGCTGGGGATGCATGTAGGAAGAGTCGACATGTTTACAAGTGAGTCTTCTGATGGACAAATGTCCTAGATCTACTTATTTACTTTATCTACTGATTTCGATCTCCCTTTGAGATCCCTCTCAGAGATGCCTTGTGGTTTTAGAACACGAATCTCATATATCTCTTTAAAATTTCTTTTAAGTATTTAATGTTCCTCGATGCTATTGCAAATCCTGTAATTGCAAGATTTTGTTTTCTCTGTGTTGCAGGTCTATAGATATAGAGGTGATTTTTTATACTGAGCTTATATGCAGAGACTGTGGAAATAGACATTTAGTTGTTTGCAGATTCTTTTGGATTTTTTTTCATATGGAGTCAGTTCATCTGTGTCTAGTAATTTTTTTCTTCCTTTCCAATGATTCTGCCCTTTGTATGTTAGCTTGCATTACCGCCCTGGCCTGGACTTCCAGGATGATGCAGGCTAGAAGTGGTAAACAGTAGGCACCCTTATTTCTTTCCACCACTCGAGGGAAAGCTTTCACTATTTTGCCTTTAATTTGCAGTTTGGGTAAGTCTCCTCTGGGCTGGTCCTCTTCCTGCAACATGAGCTTCCAGGGCTTTGGCTGAGGCTGGTGCGTCTCAGGAACACTGCCTCTCCTGGGAACGGAACTCTAACCTGGGTCTCCAAGGCATCGTCACACTGTAGAAAACTCCACTCAGCTTTTCTGATGTACTCAGTTTAGCTTTCCTATGTCCTTCCCTGTGCAGCTTCAGAATTCAGCAAATGTCTTGAGGGGGAAGCCGGTCCTGCGTTGAAGGCCCTATTGTGTTACACAGCCTGGCTACCTTCCCTGAGCTCTGCTGAAACCTCTGCATCCTGCCCCCCGAGAAGGGGTTTGGGTAGAGTTTAGATGCCAAGCTTCTCGCTCTCACCCAGAACCTACAGTGAACCCACAGTGCCCCAGAATGAAAAGCTGGTGCAGATTCTCCCATTTGCTGTTTTTCAGCCTCTCTAACTACATTGCTTCAACAGCTCTTTGGTGCCTTTAAAACAGATAATTTTTGGATTTTATCTGTTTCATCTAGTTGTTCTGAGTTTCAGGGTTAGTCTGTCACCAATATCTCCATCTTACTCAAAAGCAGAAGTCCCATAAAAGGTTTTTCATAAATGCTTCCAAATTTATCTTTGATTGATTATACACTTCCAAATTTATTCCTCCTTGGGAGATGGAATATGAGGATCAAAGCAAACTCTGGAGGTTTTCTAGGGTCTCCACCTGAAGAACAATAGTGAGGTTATTCCCAGAACTGAGAGAACTGCAGAAATTAAGGGCCAGCCGATGGAGTCAAGTTAACTTTGGATAGATCTGAAAGAGAGGGCAACAGGGCATTGCATCCAGGCTCTGATTGGAGCAGTTCATCTAATCTCCAAGTCTTTATTTCATCTGTCTACTACATTAACAACTTCCCACGTCAATTGCCAAGACAAACTAAAACAATCATAAAAAACAAACTTGTCGTATATGTCTAGATGTACAAAGTTTTGCTTTGGGAAGTAATAAAGAAATATAAGACATCATGAACTCAAGACTCCTTGAGTTTATCTGAACCATTGGAGAACCAAATGTTACCCTTAAATGCACTTTCTGCCACCTCCTTGGTCTGTTCAAGACACACACAGAGGTCATTGGGCAGATGAGTGCATCACCCTGGAAGTTACCTAGTGTGCCGGCTTCATGGAAGTGTCCCTGCCTAGTAGCAACACAGCATCTAAACTCAGGAATAGGATCCAGAGATCTGGAAAAAGTGAATATGAGGGTCATCTGTTACTATGTTATTGCTAGAAGTAATTTTTCTGATCTGATAGGCAGGCAAGTTTCGTCTCTCAAAATACCATGCACGTCTTGTCTAACCTTGACATTTTTTCCAACTAAAGGAAGGTTGTTCCTTGATTAAACATATGTAAGTGGCTGGGATATTTCTACCCAAAGAAGAATGTCATGCATTTACACAGCCATGGGCTATTTGGGGTTACACTCCAGCAGCAACATGTCACTCTGTATATTGTTGCACTTTCTGTTTTTAATTGTCCTGGCTTTCTAATCCTATGTTAGTTCCCACCTAAGTGTAAGGCGGCTCTGTCTGGAATGTGTTAACTCTGCTATGACATCTTCAGCTTTCTTCAAAGGTGTGGAAGGATCCACATGGTGGCTTCTGGACAAGGCACAGCAATTAGATCCTCGCTTATGTGGCCCTTGAACGTCCCAACTTCAACAAGCATCCTTCCATCTCTGCAAACACAGCTTCGGGACTGAAACCAGTTGGAGACCCAGGAGTGATCCCCTAAATGGGACTTGAAAGGAAAAATGCTCAAAGAATATCAGGCTGTGAACTGGGCGTTTTCAGTGAGGACAGAATGCAAAGGAAGGAAAAGGAGAAGCTGTGAAACGCCTATTGACATTTTTCTGGGCAAGGAAGAAATGGGTGTTCACCTACCTTCCAGGGCCCTTTTGTGTTGCTCTAAATTCTGCTACTTGTTCTCCTATTCAATCTTGTGTCAGATTTCCTTCTCAGAAAAAAAAAGGCTGACATGAAAAATAATTCATATTCATAGAGTCAATTCTGATGAAAATAATCCCTAGGGCTTTAGTGCACTGCATCCCAAATTAAAACACTCTGGACGCTCAGGGTTTGGGCTCGTGTCTCTCCTGGGATGCCATTAATGGTTTATGCATATTAGGTTATTTTCCAAATTCTGCTGTTTTGCTCTGGGAAACAGATTTAAAAATCCACTTGAGATACATCTGGAAGACTTTAAAAACTGGGAAAGATTCTCATCTGGATGGGATGATTTAAGTGTGATGCTGCTTGAATTTGGAGCCAACGGCCATAAGATCTTTCCAGGCCATTTCCAAGACTCGAATTTTATAATACTATGAATATCTAACCAACAATCCCCTCAGGGATAGATTTCAAAATTGGACATTATGTGAAAAAAAAAATCAATTAATTTTTTTTTTTTGATGTAGTAGAAAGGCCCTGAGCTGGGATTTTTAAAATATGGCTTTTTGTCCCAACTCTGCTCCTCATTAGATGAATGACTTGGGAAGTCACATAACCCTCACGGACCTCAGTTTCGTTGTCTGCAGATGAGTATTTGCTTGATAATACCCAATGTCTCTTTGAATTGTCTCTCCAATAAAGGTTTTGATTATTTATTTTCCATTTGTCCACTTCCCTCTATATTCCCTTGTCATTTCCTGGTCCGCATTCCAGGTAATGCATTGATTCTGGCTTCTCCTCTCACTAGCTGTGCAACTTTAGGCAAGTTACTTAACCTTCCTGTGCTCGGAAAAACAGTCTTCATATTGTCTGCCTCATAGAGTATTGTGAGGATTAAATGATTAATGCACGTGAATTGCTTGGCTCAGTAATAAGTAAATAAATGCTAGCCTCTATTCATTATTTTCAATAGGCTGGTTTCATTTACTCAAGAGTATAGCCGATGCACTTTATTCCTGGATAACAAGGATAGAGTTGAGGTCATTATTATCAAGAGCAGCCTCCATTTATTGAAGAAAAGTAAACCTATTAGATTATTGACTCTTTTTCTCTTGCCTAGTCTCAAGTCATTGATTCAGGAGCTCTGCAGAGTAACACGAACTTGAATATCTCTTTCCATGTAGAGCTCTTTCCCCACCCTTGTGTGAAAACACGGAATGAATCGTGAAGGTCTGATCTCAATTCAGAGACCTTGAAAGCAAGATCAAGCAGAGGCTTATCTTTGGCTCCCCCAAGTCTGCAGTACAGGTTGGAATAATCAACATTCAACTGTAGGAAAAAAATATGTAGATTCCAAGTGAAACACTAGTATCACTGGGTAATAGGTTTTAGGAAAATAGATTCAATTATTTGGGGTGGTATAATTACATACTACATACTGTGAAATGCTCAGCTCATAAGTGCACACGGTATGAGTGTTGACAACAGTATACACTACCTGTCCAACGCCCCAACTGAAATGCAGCTTCAACCCTAGGAAGTTCCCTGCGCCCCTGTCTATCAACGGGTCTCCTGCATCAGAAGCAACTATGATTTTGCTTCCTATCCCCATAGATTAGTTTTACCTGTTCTTGAACTTCCTATAAATGCACTTTTTGGGTCTGGCTTTTTTTGCTCAGCCTAATGTATTTGAGATTAATCCCCGCTGCTGTATGTATCCACTCATTCGTTTTTAGCGCTAAGGAGTTAGTATTCCATCGTGTGACTGTATTGTTAATCTGTTTATTCCTTTTGCTGCTCATGGACCTTTGGGCTGTTTTCCTTTTATGCTATTATGAATAAACCTGCCAAGAATGTAGAGAATGACTGCTGCAATGAAGTGATTTTTTTTTCCCTGAACTTTTAAAGTTTTCTGCCATGCGATTATATTTTCTTAAAACATGAAAGATTTAAAATGCATCTCAAGGTCGGCTCAAGTCTTCCCTCTTTCATAAAGAATTCAGTTCCTCCTCCTAGGGCCCCCAGGCCTCTTTTCTGAACAGCTTTTGCGCGTGCCCACGCACGAAGGCAAGCGTTTCACACACTGCCATCGTGTGGCTTGCTTTTGGACTCTGTTTTAATATTCCTATTGTTTCTTGTGAATTAGGCTTATCTCCTTATTAGGTGACGTGATGTCTTATATTTATTACTTCTCAGAGGAAAACTTTTTACATCTAGATATATTTGACAAGTCTGTTTCTGATGATTGTTTTTAGTCGGTCTTGGCCATTGACAGGGGAAGTTGTTAATGTAGTAGAAAGATGAAACGAAGGCCTGGAGATAAGATGAACTACTCTAATCAGAGCCCGGACGCAATGCCCCATCCAGTGATTCCAGGGCCCCTTACTCAGGTGAAGGGAAATGCACTGATTTGCAGTTTCTATTACTTGCCCGCTCCTTCCCAGTTCAGAGCACAGGCCTGCTGAAACTGGCTTCACCGTAAGTATCCTTAAATATTTCCCTTTGCGCCCCCAGAGCGTGCTATTGGAGGAATGTCTGTAAAATCCCCATTCAGACAATGTTCTCTCAGTGAGATGTCAATAGAAACTTAGCTCTGATTGTGTTCATTGTCACAGCACAGGTGGGGGTTTCTAGCCTTTAGATGTTATGTGGTGTGTGCGTGTACTTGTTTGTGTGTGATGTATATGTGTGTGTGCATGTGCTTGTGTGTGTATGCTGTATATTTGTGTGATGTGCAGTGGTGGGCATATATGTACATATATGTGTGTGTAGTGTGTGGTGTGTGTGGTATTTATATGTATAATGTGTGTGTGCATGTGGTGTGTGTATTTCATGAGCGTATGTGTGTGTGTAGTATATTTTTGTGTGTGTGTGGGCAATGAATGTGTATGTGCGTGTGTGTATGGTATATCTGTAGTATATTTTTGTGTGTGTGTGATGTTTCTATATATATGTGCACGTGTGGTACATGTATTTTTCTGTGCATATGTACGTGTGTGATGTATGTGTGGTGTGTTTATTTTTGTGTGTATATGTGTGTATGTAGGTATGTGTGTGCCTGCAGATTTGTGTGTGCATATGTGTATATTTATGAGTGTGTATGCATGTGTGATGTGTTATTGTGTCTCTGTGTCTAGTGTGTACTTGTACACACAAGGATGCATGTACACACCTGCACACGTCTCTCTTCAGTTCTAAGAGGAGTAATGAAAAAACAGAATTGCTAGGATTAAAAGTATCATAAAAATAAATGAGTGAGTTGTTTAGTTATTTGATGATAAAATATCAGCTCTGGCTGCAGAGTAGTGAGAACCGGAGACGTGATTCCCTAGAGAATGTTATGTGTTCTTCTCTAAAGCCCACAGAACGGCCACGCTCCCACTCTTCCACCTACTTTTTCTATCAGTCTTCCCTTTCATAATTGCTGCCTTAGATGGCTTGAGCTTATATATTAAGATCATAGTTTCTTTTACATTTGTTCTTCATTCACGTATTTTATTTTAATGAAAGCGTGCAGAAGAAAATCTAAAAGTACTTTAAAAGCAAATATTTAATGAGTCTTTAGTTAATGGTAATGAGTAGCCCTATAGAAAAAATATGATTTTCACAATGTTGGAAACACAGTAATAGTTTATCAAAGCTTCATTAAAGATTAGAGTGCTTAATTTCAGTGTTTCAAATCAGAAAGGGTTTTTATAAATGTATTCAAGTGTTAAGTAAGGTTGGGCACAGCAGCTCATGCCTATAATCCCAGCATTGTAGGAGGCCAAGGCGGGCAGATCGCTTGAGGCCAGGAGTTCAAGACTAACCTGGCCAACATGGTAAAACCCCATCTCTACAAAAATACAAAAATTAGCTGGGCGTGGTGGTGCATACCTGTAATCCTAACTACTCGGTAGGCTGAGGCATAAACCCAGGAGGCAGAGGTTGCAGTGAGCCGAGATGGGGCCACTGCACTCCAGCCTGGGCAACAGAGCAAGACACCGTCTCAAAAAAATAAAAAATTTAAGTAAGCATAAAACTAAAATTAGAATTTTATTCTTGATTTTTATTATATATGGTAATGTAGTTTTACTGAATATCAACTAACAGTAAATTTAAAATAATGTTTATATATTTTATTATGAAATATTACCTATTTATTGTAAAAAATTACAAAATAAAGATTAGCAGAAAGAAAAATACTTACCAACTCGAGAGGATTTCTGTGGAATTATGGCACATAATAGATATATATATATATACTTTTACATATATATTATTTATAGAAACAGATATAGAAAGATAAATACTAATATATATGGGTGTATGTTTGTATATGTGTAGGTATTTATAATATGAGATTTATGTATATCTATATATTTAAGGATATATACATAAAATAAAATAAACTGGTCATACACTTATTTTTTTCACTTATGATAGGTTATAAACATATTTACATATCAATAAACATTCACCTACAGGATCACTGATAATGTGAATGGAATTTTCATTCTAACAATGCTGTATATACACACAATTCTCTTGGTAGAATTACTAGGTTGCTTTCAGTTTTTTTTTTTTTTTTTGAGACAGAGTCTCGCTCTCTCACCCAGGCTGGAGTGCAGTGGCACGATCTCGGCTCACTGCAAGCTCCACCTCCTGGGTTCACGCCATTCTCCTGCCTCAGCCTCTCCGAGTAGCTGGGACTACAGGCGCCTGCCACCACGCGTGGCTAATTTTTTGTATTTTTTTTAGTAGAGATGGGGTTTCACTGTGGTCTCGATCTCCTGACCTCGTGATCTGCCCGCCTCGGCCTCCCAGATTGCTTTCAGTTTTTAATTATAAAAAACCTATTGTGAAATTTTGCTTCTAGATGAGGTGAAATAACAGAAGCCAGGTTTACCGTCTAAACTAAAAAATGAGACAAAATATGAATCAATGGTTTTTGAGACATTGGACATTGGACATCAGTCATCAAAGGAAAGAGATGAGAACAAACAAAGCTAAGCCTCAGCTTGTAGACCACAATGAGGAAGGGAAAACTCCGACAGAAACTGGCAGACTCCCTGACTTGTTAAGGATGATGTCTGGGGAGATCAGAGTGGTGAGAGTTCACAGCACAGAGCACTGGGAAGGAGAGAGCTGCGTAAAAGAAGATGATGGACGTCTGCAGGCCATCCCCCTCAAGTGTTTGGCAGAGCGCTGATCAGAGCACGCATGTGAGGAAACTACCTGAGTCTTTCTTTCTCTGGAAGAAAGAACCACATGAAAAGATGAGAGGAAATGTAGCTGGAGCTCACATGAGCCTGGGAATAGTATCCGTTTCCTCCAGCCAGGTTGGAAAACTTCCTAATTCACATGACACTGGCTAGAGTGTTTAGGAGGCTCTTGCCCTGATAGTGGGGAACAATTAGCCCTAGACCGGGCTTATCAGGTGGAACTAGAGGGGTGTTAATCTAGGCTAAAAGATCAAACTGTTTACAAGTAACTTAGCTGCATCCCAGAAGAAAGCTCAAGAATATTCACAGGAATATAAAAATATCTGGTGTTCTAAACCAGGCAAAGTTGCAATGTCTCGCATCTAATCAAAAATTGCCGGGCAGGTGAAGAAGCAGGAAAAACACATTGCAATGAACAACATTATCACTGACATTTTGAGGGAATCTTTCAATTTGTCCACTCACAGCTGACCTAGCAGGAGGTGGACACCTGCCCCAGAGCAGGTTAGAGATCATCCTTCGGCAGCCAGTTACCTGAGGCCTCTCACCTGACTTTTCACAATGAGTAGAACCAATCAGCTACCTCTTCTCTTAATTTAAACTAAGAAGCAGAAAGAAGTTAGCAGTCAGTGGTGGATAATTGAGCTGAACGGTCATATAAAGTTATGTGTGGGGTGTCATTATTACCCTAAGTACACATTGCAATAATGAAGAGCAGATACTCAGAGTTAGAATGGAGCAGATCTATGTCCTATAGATCAAACAAGGCCAGCAGAAGGGGAAATGGGAGTAAGAGAGATGATTGCACTCAAGATGCTGCATCTCTTCAGATCCTGAATCCTGGTTTTTCAGCTTTTTTTGAATTGCCAGAGCTCTATACCCTTATACCAGTGATCCTTCCTTGGGAGTGGTTTGGGTTTCCCGCTCCTCCCAGGAGATATTTGGCAATATCTGAAGGTACAGAGTTGTCACAGCTAGTGAGGGGCTACTACTGGCATCTAGTGGATAAAATCCAGGGATGTTGCTAAGCATCCTACAATGTGCAGGACAGCCCCTACAACAAAGAATTATCTGTCCCCAAATGTCAACAGGCCAAATTTGAGAAATACTGCCTTATGTTAACCTCTTTTTGAACCTGAGTTACTTTGCATGGGTTTCTCTTTTTTATAAATAAGAAATGCTTCCGTCAGACACCACTGTAGCTAAGGCTTTGTTCACATCCTCATTATTTCCTTAGGTTAAATTGCTAAAAATTGTGGGGTGGAGGTAGGGTCAAAGAGCATGCATTGTTTCAAAAGTTCAGATATACACAGCCAATTAATGTAGCATCCGTTAACAGTTTACTCATGTGTACTGAAGTCCAAGGCCAGATCAGGCTTTATCTGTTAGGAGAACAGCTCATCAGCCTTAGCATGCATCTTTGTCTCTCATCCCTAACCTTCTCCTCTTTAGAATATCTTTCTTGGTGTCAACTCGAGGCAACTCTGCAATACATGTGGTACCACTCCTTTCCCTGTGTCCAAGACAGGCATTCATTCAGCATACAGCAAGTGCTAATTGAGTGCTCACCATGTGCCTGAGAATTCTTCCTCACACAGTGCTCCAAGCAGCCACTGCTCATCAGTCAGAATTGGCACATGAAATTTAAATAAACAATAGCCCAAATAGCAAAATAACGATCAGCCATTTCTGCCCTTTTGTACGGTTGAATCAAGGACATTGCTGTGAGCTTTCTCCTCCTTTCTTCTTTTTCTGTGTAAAGAACAGGGGAACCATTGTGCAGACTGGAGCTGATACAAGCTCCCCTACTTTTGAGTCACTTCAGTGTTACACCTGACCCTTCCTTTCTCTAGAGAGAGGAAAGCGTGTTTTTTTCCACCTATTTGCCCTAGCAGTAGGTCAGTAAGTGTGTTGCCTTAGGCAAAGCTGTAAGGCACACCGGAAAGAACCACAACGAAGACAAAACCCTCTTTACAGTTATTTTTAGAATGCCTGAAACTCTAATTCCTTCCCTTTTAGATCGTTATTAGTGAGAAACTTTTTTCCAACAACAAAAAAAAGCAACACTTAACCTATGAAAATCATGTATCTTTTTGTGTGATCCTAAAATAATGTTCCAGACTCTTGAGTCTGCCTCTGTTGTCCCACATTCCAAGACTATCTGGTTCAATGTGCAGCTGCTCAGATGTGCAGGAGGTGTTAGGACCTTAAACTTCCAGCGTCCCTGGGAGGGATGTGTATTTCCCTCATGTACCTGCCAGAGACATGAACTTTCAGTGAGTTGTGTCAACCTCAACAGACCAGAAACAGAACTTAAAAGTCCACTTATATTTCATTATTTGAAATCATAACGATGCACATCAAAATTAAAGAAAAGAAAAGAAAAAGAGCAATGTCCTTACTTCTAAACAATATGCGATATTTTTTATCCTTGTATCCTGGAGGCAGCAGATGGTGGAGGTCTCTGTTGCCCCCACTCACTTCCCTTTCTGAAAGGTGCCTTTGAATCTTCTTCATCGGCTTCAAATCTTCTTCATGGGCTCAAAAGTAAAATATATCCAGGGAAGAGGCTCCCTTTTTTTTTTTTCCCACAAACTGGCTTCTGGATTTGTCATGGCATGTGGCACTAACTGCTACTTAACAGACGATTCAAATCTGCTGCAGCACTGCCAATTTTCCAATAAATCTTCTTTTAATTTAAAGTTATTGAATCATCAATCGCTTCCCACTGTTCACTTAAAGCATAATCAATTTATTACTTTCTCCAAATAAGATAAGCCTAAACCAACCAGCAATTCCAACTCAGGTTCTTTATTTATTTCTTGTACCAGTTTATAAACGTAAAGATTAGCAGAGATGCCCTGACTTGACCAGATGGTCCTAGTTTCCTGTGATGATCAACAGTCCTCGAAAGAGAAAGGATTTACCACTATGGATTTAAGGGAAAAAATAGTTGAAAACAATGGATATTGTTTAACTTCTCATACTAAGATGTAATTTACATTGTCAGGAAACCTAGGTTCTCTTTCTCTGTTCTTCTTTCAGTTTCCTATGGTCTTCTCTGTGTGCAAATTACTGGCAAGCCTAGGAAAGGTACCAGCCCTGTGTTAACTTAACCCTTGGCTCTGCCTCAGCCTTCTTAATTAGGAATGAGTATACCACAAAGGTGGGTAAGAAATGAAGTGGTGATGGCTGGTGGGGCTACTCAGTGAAGGCACAATCATGTCTTCCCCAGTGCTTTCTTCAAGTTCATAGAAGGACCCAAACACTAAACCAATCTTCTTCTTCAGGTATTTCTCAGGGCTGGTGGTTCTTGGCAACTGTGAGTTGCAGTTGGCCTCAAAGCCCTAAGATGCACCTATTGCGTGTATGTATTTCAGGTTGAATCTCATACATGACATTCTGGAAGGCTTAACAAAGTCAGTGCTGGATAAAGGCAGCATGATGATACTGACTTTTCTGAATTTTTTTTGTTGGTTATGGCCTTCCTTCCTTCTTCACTCTCTCCCACCCTCCCACTCTTTCTTTCTTCCTTCCTTCCTCCATCACTCCCTCCCTCCTTCCTTCCTTCCTTCCTTCCTTCCTTCCTTCCTTCCTTCCTCCCTCTCTCCTTCCTTCCTTCCATTTCCTTCTTTCCTTCCTTCCCTCCCTCCCCTCCTTCCTTTCTTCCTTCTTCTCTCTCTCCATCCCCCCACCCTCTTTCCTTCCTTCCTTCCTTCCTTCCTTCCTTCCTTCCTTCCTTCCTTCCTTCCTTCCTTCCCTGCCTTGTTTCTTAACCATTGTTTGTTAAGGGATGGCTCTGCACTGAATTCTGGTAATCGCTGTGCTTTTCTTTTACTAAAGGTGGAATGCAGAGGTGAATCGTTTAGGGCAATTAAGGGTATGTGGGAGAGGTTGATGCTTTCCCTCTCACAGGTGAGTCTCAGGCATCCAAGGAAATGACAGAAATGTTTACAGGTGGTTTTAGGCAGTGATGCCTTATGGGGTAAGTGTTTGCTTTCTTTTCCTAAGAAAACAACAGTCCAATCTGATTGCTTACCAGTGTTTTGGAATTGGATTTGTGTTTTGCAGTGATGAACCTGGCCTTAAGGTAGGTGCGGGGTGAGACTACAAGCCCCTAAATGGGTAGGAGCCCATTAGAGATAAAAGGTAAAACCAGAAATCCAGTGGACAGCCATCTGAAGCCCGTTCAGCCCGAAGCACTTTTTTCTAGACTCAAGGGCATCATTGTATCAATAGAAAAGGGCAAAGAAGGTCAAACAAAGTCATGTATATCCGTGTGCTTTCTCAAGCTTTTTATGGGTATTTTCTACAACTTAGATGTGCCTCGTCCTCACCAAAACCCATGTGGAAGTTTAATTGCAAGAGACAGTGTTGGGAGGTGGGGCCCAGTGGGAGGCGTTTGGGTCAAAAGGGGTGGATTCCTCACGATAAATTGGTGCCATTCTCAGGATAGTGAGTGAGTTCTTACTCTTGCAAGACTGGATTAGTTCCCTCAAGAGTAGATTGGTATAAAACATGTACCCTCCTTGGTCCCTTCCTTTTCACACACGCCTACCCCAGTTTTGACCTTCTGTTATGTTATGACACAGCAGGAAAGCCCTGGCCAGAAGCCGGCGCCATGCCCTTGAAATTTCCCACCTGCAGGACCATGAGCTCAATAGACCTCATTTCTTTCTAAAGGACCCAGTCTCAGATACTCTGTTATAGCAACACTAAATTGACTAAGACACTGTTATTTTGTAGAATTAATGTAACCCTCCGAAAAGAACATGGGATTCGGGGAAAAATGCCACAGCTCTTAGTCCAGTTTTGCCATGACCTAGTAGAATGAGATTGCTGATGCTAAAAACGTTGAAATAAAATCATGGTATAAAGTTCCTAAAACCACACCTGGCATGAAGTAGGCACTGCATGAATGCTTTAGCTATGTGTTTTCTCACAAAGTAAATCTAAACTTTACTGAATTTCTGGGTGTGGTGGCTCACGCCTGGAATGCCAGCACTTTGGGAGGCTGAGGTGGGTGATTCAACTGAGGTCAGGAGTTTGAGACCAGACTGACTAACACGGTGAAACCCCATCTCTACTAAAAATACAAAATTAGCCAGGTGTGGTGGTGTGCACCTGTAATCCCAGCTACTCGGGAGGCTGAGGCAGGAGAATCTCTTCAACCCGGGAGGCAGAGGTTGCAGTAAGCCAAGATCATGCCACTGCACTCCAGCCTGGCAACAGAGCAAAACTCTGTCTCAAAAAATAAACAAATAAGAAAAAAAAAACTTTACTGAATCAATTTGTGTTCCTGTAAAATGGAGAGAGCAATAAGTCCCCACTTGCCTGAGCAAAACACTTTGAAGATTAATTAAAGTAATGCATGGTAGTATATATGAAACCAGGATTCTTAGCTCACACAACATCCAAAAGTACCAGTCTATAAAACAGATAGCCACAGGCTCTGCACACCGCTACCCTATTGCTGCTTGCTGCTTCCCACTGCCCACTCCTATTCTCACACCACAAGGGTAGAGGGGGAGTTACAAACAACTGGTCTGTGCAAAAGTATTCTTCAAGCCATAAAAAGTACGTGCATACATAAAACCATTCTGTAGATGCTCTCAAGAGCTAGCCAACAGGGTGACTCTGAGTCTTTAGAAAGAGTTAAGTGAACTTCAGCCTAAATTTCAAGAAAACAAAAAGTAATTCACCAAAATGAGTAAAATTCCAAATAGTAATCTGGAAAATTTCAAACTAGGGAACACTTTGTTCTTAGACAACGCCAGAAAAACAAGGCACTTATATAGATTTTGAATTGTGTTTCCAGGAAATGGAAGAAATTCTCAGGTAAGAATTTGCCCTCAGCAATGTGTGTGGTCATCAGGCCACTGACAGTTCTGACAATCAGGCAGCCCCTGACCCCCTCCGGTGCCCAGCCAGCCACCTCTATGTGGCACTGTCATGAACAGGGCTGTGTCTCTGCAT
Organism: Hylobates moloch; assembly: GCF_009828535.3. Lineage (NCBI taxonomy): Eukaryota > Metazoa > Chordata > Mammalia > Primates > Hylobatidae > Hylobates > Hylobates moloch. The sequence continues at coordinate 6,511,920 of NW_026652277.1, read as the reverse complement.
CATACTTAGCTCCTCTGTGATCATTTCCATGTGTTTCACCTCCTGTTTCTACATACAACATGTGGACATTTTCACAAAAGGTACTTCTCTAAGCAAATCAACAGCTCCAAATTCAAATCCATTCATCTACACAAGAAATGTTTATTGAGTGACAATTTTGTGCCAGAATCTGTACTAAATGCTAGGGATACAGGAATGATCAAGAGAAACACAGTCCCTTGAAAATTATAGCCCAGTACAAGAGAGGGAAATGCAAAAATGGTAATTGTTAAATAATAATTATTGTGATAATGACTGCAGAGATGGAACTTGCATTTATGTTCAGTGTCTGCAAGAAGAATCTGGAGCTTATCTACTTGCTTATGAATTTGGTTTACGTATTAAAACAGCAAAGTGTATGTCATCATTTGGGAACAGCAGAAAAATTGCAGGTGACAGTAAGAGGCTGCCCTATTAATAGGTAGACTGTGAGTATAACCCAGGCTCTTCTTTAATATGGTTACATCACTGTTTTAGGAAACTATGGAAATGAAAGGTTTTTACAATAATTAGTTTGCATGTTTTCTCTTCAGCCTCTTGAGTGAGCCTATTTACTAGAACCTAGGAATTTTCCTACACCCCCTCAATGCTCAATTTCAAAAGATGCTGAGAGGAAATGACAGACGCTCTCCAGAACAGCCCCGTTCTGAGGAAAACTCTCGAGGGCTCAGAGCTCACACTAACCTGAAGACAACTGTGTAGATCCGTGCCATCCTTCAACGAAGAAAAAGGGGAGAGAAGAAGGGTTGATTACATGACATATTGTGTTAACACATAGGCTTGTTTCTCCCAACCCAGCCTGAGGGCACTTGAATGATGTCATGTCTGTTGTTCAACCCAATAACTTCTGCTGAAGACGGGGAAGAGTGATGGGACGTCAAGTCATGACCACAGGCTAGGGGAGGCACTTGTCTTTGTCATGTCCCTTAGCGTAGCAGAGGAGTCAACTCCCCTTATCTGCTTAATAGACAAAGGATAAGGAGAAGAGAGATGGCACTTTTACCAGGGCACGTGGTGGGTGTGAGGTGGACAACCTCTGTGGGGCTGTTCATGTCCTTTGTGGAGACTCCTGGCTTTAAAACCACTCTCGGCTGCCTGGCCAGGAGAATGTGGTTTCATGGAAAAGGGTTACGCAGGCAAATCACCAACCACGCTGGAGGATTCTAACTCTTCTGCAGCTACATGGTGGCATGGGTAATAAAACTGTTTGTATGAAAAGGAGAAAATGATGGGTAGAGCAGAAGTCTTCTCTAGGGCTCTGTTCAGAAACCTTACCCCACAGAATAGGGCTATCACCAATGAAGAGAGGCGAACACTGATCGTGAGTCTTAAGAAATTCAGATGGGACAGTATTGTCTGGAGTTTGATGAATTCACTGCTTCTGTTGAACTCAATGAGTTCTGAGTCCATTTCCTTCATGATTTTCTCCTCTAGTGTCTATATCAAATCAATAGGAGTACTTGAAGATTCTCCCTGCTTACAATGTAAACATCACGAGGAAAGAGATATGTTGGACTTGTTCATTGCTATATTTCCTGGCTCAGATCCTGGCACTGAGTAGACATCAAGAAATATTTAAATGAATAAAAGAATGAATGAATGAACTAACTGTGGCCTCTTGTAGAGCTGAGGGTATTTAACCACTACCCTAAGAGCTGACACCAGGAGGTCTTGCTGCAAAGCCGGACACTGTATTCCACACTGTATTTCCATCATCTCTTTTAATGAGACTTCTTTGCAAATATGTGTGGTATCCTTTAAAATACCTGATAACCAGCCAGCCGGGGTGGTCAGCTGCTACACTGGTAGCCGCAAACAGAATCCAAGACACAGAACTTCATACAGTGTCACAGCTTTGTTTTCCAGGCTACAGCTCCCGCTGCCCACATCAGAACCATCTGCGGGTCCATAAGCTGTGAGTTTCTTTGGGAGTTGGGGGAGTGTCTTTCGGATGTTTATAACTTATGCATCTTAATATTGAATGTGCACTTAATACATGGAACTTCATAGTACTTGATTTTTTATGCAAAATTGACTTAATTAAAATTTCTTGAAGGAACGTCATAGAATGAATATGGAGATCACTTCAGTACCTTCCTGCTCTGTACATAATGATACAATTCTGGTAGCTGATCTAAAGCTAAGAAGAATGTGGGAGGAAACAAAATGCAAGTGATTAGGTAACTGCTCTATTTATCTGATTTATCTCTCGTCCTTGCAGATAATCTACCTTTCGGGCCATCTTGCTTTGCTTTCTGTCAATCTATCTTTGTCTCTTTCTTTACACCTACACATCTATCTAGCTACCGGCTGATCTCTGTCTGTCACAGCACTTCTAAGCAATACGATTAAGAGGACTAGGTTTTTTTTTTTTTTTTTAATGTGCTACTTTGTCTGTCAACACCTGGAATGGAAAACCTACTGCCTCGTGGTCTGTTTAATGGTACCTCAGTTTATCCATTCAGTATCTAAGCGAGGGGAGAGCAGCGATCCAGGATTAATACAATATTAAACTCTTCCCCTGCTCTTTACTTGTAGAGGACGTCCTATAATTGGGGAACATCTGCCTCACACTGTGCCTCCATTGTAGGTCATTTGAATTGAGGAGTCCTGACTCTCCTGGACATCACACCACAGCTTTTGTCACATAACTCTTAGTCTTTTCTGCACCCCAGGACCAAGGCAGCCTCCTTGAGTGAGTGGGAATTCAGTGCAGGGACTCTGGAGGGCGTTTGAGGTCATCTTGAAAGAAGGGTACAAGGGCCGGGCACAGTGGCTCACACCTGTAATCCCAGCACTCTGGGAGGCTGAGGCGGGGGGATCACCTGAGGTTCAAGAGTTCCAGACCAGCCTGACCAATATGATGAAACCCTGTCTCTACTAAAAATACAAAAATTAGCTGGGCGTGGTGGCAGGCGACTGTAATCCCTGCTGCTCAGGAGGCTAAGACAGGAGAGTTGCCTGAACCCAGGAGGTGGAGGTTGCAGTAAGCCAAGATCAGTGCACTTCGGCCTGGGTGACAGAGCAAGACTCTGTTGAAAGAAAGAAAGAAAGAAAGAGAAAGAAAGAAGAAAGAAAGGAAGGAAGGAAGGAAGGAAGGAAGGAAGGAAGGAAGGAAGGAAGGAAGGAAGGAAGGGAGGGAGGGAGGGAGGGAAAGGAAAGAAAGAAAGAAAGAAAGAAAGAAAGAAAGAAAGAAAGAAAGAAAGAAAAAAGAAGAAGAAGGAAGGAAGGAAAGAAAGAAAGAAAGAAAGAAAGAAAGAAAGAAAGAAAGAAAGAAAGAAAGAAAGAAAGAAAGAAAGAAAGAAAGAAAGAAAGAAAGAAAGAGGGAAGGGAGGGAGGGAGGAAGGGAGGGAGGAAGGAAGGAAGGAGTACAAGAAAGTGGGACACACCCACAAACAATTTCATGTGCTTTGTCATTTTCCAAGGTCCCCAGCAATGGTGCCTGGCTCGATTTCTTCTTTAGTGAGTGCAGGAGCCATGGGGACCAGGTCCCAAAGATCCCAAGCTTCACTTTAAGTGTCTCCTAATCTGACCAGGCTTGTGATCTCTTTAGGCATGATGTCTGAAATGAAGGAGTGGTCAAACAACGGGGCATGGTCACAGCAACCGAAGCTCTGAAAGGATGGCAAGCTTTTCCAGCCTGTGGCCTGCGGGCTGCACGAGGCCCAGGATGGCTTTGAACGCAGCCCAACACAAATTCATCAACTTTCTTAAAACATTATAAGATTTTTTTGCAATTTTTTTAGCTCATCGTCTATCATTAATGTTAGTGTATTTTAGGTGTGGCCCAAGACAATTCTTCTTCCAATGTGGCCCAGGGAAGCCAAAAGATTGGACCCCCCTGAAATGAGGCACAAGAACGTGCAGCCCGGGCTCCTGATGCGGAGGACCAGGCAAGGTCCAACGGAGTCTGGCTTTAGTGAGGAGCTTCAATAGTCAGGATTCCTATTAACACTATGATTGTGTTCCTTTGGTGGACCTTGGAAGTGTTCAAATAATCTCAAGTACATATGCAAGTTAGCTGAGGGAAGAGCTGTTTTTCATTCCTGTGAGACAGCTCTCTGAATGAATTCAGTTTGTCTAGACAGATTGTAAATCCACTGGGTAGTTATCTTACCTCCCATCACTATGGAGTTAAAAAATAAATAAAGAGTGTTAGAAACTTCCATGTTAAATCAAAATCTGCCAATTATGGGTGTATTCATTTCCTAGGGCTGCCATAACAAAGTACTGTGGACTGGGTGGCATGAACAACTGAAGTGTGTTGTCTTACGGTCCTGGGGGCTGGGCGTCCGGAATCCAGGTGTTGGCAGGGTTGATTATTTCTGAGGCTGAAAGGAAGAATCTGTTCCAGGGCTCTGCCCTGGCTTCCAGGGGTTTGCTGGCCATCTTTGGAATCCCTTGGGTGCACCCCGTTCCGCACCCTCATCTTCACATACTGTTGTGTGTATGTGTGTGTGTGTGTCTGTGTGTCTGTGTGCAAATTTCCCCTTTCTATGAGGGCGTCGGCCATATTAGGGCCTACCTTGTCCATGAAGTATGATCTCATCTTAACTAATTAGACCTTCAAAGACCCTATCTCCACATGAGGTCATATTATAAAGTGCTGGGGCTTAGGACTTCAACTTGTGAATTTTGGGGCAGACGCAATTCAGTCCATAACTGTGGTGAAGATGTTTTAAAAATCACTGTTTTACAGTGAATCCTGACCCCTCTCATCCCCCGTTTGAGCTTATGTTGGTAGAACTTCTGCTCTGAATCCCAGACTCTGTTCTCATGTTTACAGGGCAGCCCAGTTACCAGAATTTGCCACTAGCGGAGTGGCAAATATTTCATAATTTGTAGTTGGCATTACTACATGGCAATGATTATAAGGCAATGAAAGTACAGGACTAATACAGATGTTCTAAGGATTCTGGAAAACTATAAACATTTTCTCTACTCAAAGTTAACATTTCTTTTTATAAATGCTAGATCGTAGCGATTCAAAAAACTTTCCTCAAAAGCTGATAACTTGGTGGTTTAGGCTCTATGTTTATAAAGACAAAGAAATCTTTTTGAATTTTGAAATAACAACTGAATACAAGAGCCAAAGAAGGTATTTTGAATGTCCTTATAAACAGAGTGACTTTCTCTTTTCAGAGATAATTAGGTAAAAAATAGATAGGTCAGCCTATTTATTTGAAGTGTTATTGCAATAAAAGAGAATTATCCAGATTAAAGCTGCTTCAGCTTAGACTTATTTTTTCACATTCATTTTCTACTTAGTGCTGTAAAAATTAAATTTATTTGTAACTGAATTGGGAACAAAAGCTTGCTATGAAACAACACCCACAAGCATTGACTAATCAAGCTCTGCCTGTAGCCCCAAGGAGAGGCTGGCATAGCTGAGCAGTCAGTGAAACTGCCTGAGTGAAGTGTTTGGTCTGTGATGTGATTAGCATCTGTCACTACAGCAGCAAGTCCAGGTCACAGGGATGAGCACTTATCGGTGAACTGAACACAGAAATGACCAAGGACTGGGGCTAGAGTCCAGCAGAAAGCAGCACATCATAATCCTCAGACGAGTCATAGAAGCCACTCTTTTGTTCAGTTTGAAATATTCCAAATAAAGACTTAACAAAGGATGCCCCACGATTCTGTTATACTGAAAACTAAAAGCAACTAACAACTTTATATTTTATTAAAACTCAAAGAATATATAATCTAAATGCTTCTGACTCAGAAATAAAATGCAGTTTCAGGGTAACATATTGACAACATATCATCTCCTCAAATATTTATCCTATTAAGTTCAAATTACACAATGTACCAGTCATCTATTTCTGCATGAAAACAAAGCAAAATGAAACAAACCAAAACCCACGCTCAGTGATGAAAAAAATCAGTATCAGCCTCATGGATTCTGTTGGACATGAATTAAAAAATGGTAAAGCTGGGGTGGATTCTTTCTGTTCTTTGACACCTGGAGCCCAGGTGGGAAGACTGGAACACTGACACAAGCTTCTGGGGCCACAGTCATCTCAGGGGTGAGGGCATCTTCATTGCTGTGTCTGTCGCCTGAGCTGGGATGATTCAGGGCGAGGCTAAGCTAGGACTGTAGGCAAGACTGTCTACATGTGGTCTGTCTCCATGTGGCTTGGACTTCCTCATAGCATGGTGGCCTTCAGGTGGTTAGACTTCTTGCATCACAGCTTGGGGTTCAAAAAGTAAATGCTCCAGTGGACAAGGCGACAAGATGGATGTTGCATGAACCTTTCTGACCTAGCCTTGGAAGCCACACAGGATCACTTCTGCCACATTCTATGGGTTACAAATGGCTCGCTAAGCCTATTTGAATTCAATATGCGGACAGCGGATGACTGGACCCCGTCTTTCAATGGATGGTGTCAAAGAAATTATAGCCATCTTTAAAACACGTGACTAGATTTTCTGAATAATTCCCTTTTTTCACTCATGAACAATTTCTGTTTTTAGTGGATAGAATGGACAAATATTGAGACCACTGTGCTTTTCCGAAATTGTTCCAGCACAATAATTGTTTGCTCAGGATTTCTTGTAGTACCTGGATGAAGTTTTAAAACATATGGCATCTGGAAGTGGTAGAGTTTGCAGGTAGAAGAATAAATTCATAAAATCATGTTTCCTGCAAGGACATTTTTCCCCTCTTCAAATTCACAAACAAAATATTTTCCTAAGGCTTCCCTTTAAATCTCGAAACACATACCAAACAGGCATTTTTTTTTGTTTTTTATTTTTCTTTTTTTGAGATGGGGTCTCACTCTGTCGCCCAGGCTGGAGTGCAGTGGCACGATCTCAGCTCACTGCACCCTCTGCCTCCCAGGCTCAAGCGATTCTCATGCTTCAGCCTCCTCAGTAGCTGGGATTACAGGCAGCCGCCATCACACCGAGCTAATTTTTGTGTTTTTAGTGGAGATGGGGTTTCACCATGTTGGCCAGGCTGGTCTTGAACTCCTGACCTCAGGTAATCCACCCGCCTCGGTCTCCCAAAGTGCTGGGATTACAGGTGTGAGCCACTGCACCCCGCCAGGAAAAATTTCTGACCAAGCCAATTTTTGCACACAGGTTGTATGCTTCAAATTAAGCAAAATGAGTTTCTATCTGAAGGGATCACATAACCACTATTGAATTGCTTAATCTTCTTTTTCTAACACTCTTTAACAGTTTTACAAAATTTGCTACACATTTGACATTTTCTTTGCAAAACATCTTCCAAATGTTCTACAAGAAATTTTAATAAAAATTTCTTAGCACACCAAAAACACATTTGTACATCATCCCAAAAGCAGTAAAGTTAGTTATGACTAAGAATAAACTACCTCTTGAGATGGTCATTTCTTTAAAAGCTCACTTGTGTGGAAGTAATATTTTCTAAATTAGCTTTTGAAATAAAAAATTTGATTTTGTTTTGAAATGTTTGAGTTTATTTTGAAATAAAGGTTTTGTTTTCCAAGAAGATTTCATAGTTTCAACTACGGAAATTACATACATTTTATAAACTTAGTTTAGGTTCTTATTAATATTGGTTAAGTTATTAACTAACATTTTGCAACACTGAAAGAGAAATTTAGGTGGGGAAAATAACAAAAACAATAATCAAACTAATTTGACTTGTAAATTAGGTATTCTTTTTTTTTCTTGGAATACCAGAAGGTTGTGGTTAAAACCAGCCAATATATAATTATTTGTTATATTTTTTCAATTGAATAAAGTAACTTACAACTTTTGTTGTATGATGGAAATACTAATCTACGGGAAAGATGCCGAAAGGATGAAAAAGTATTTTTAGGAAGTAAGTAGAGGTGTCTCTTTTCCATGGCTCTGTGATATCTTTACAAGCTTAATTTTTTTTTTGGGGGGGGGACAGAGTCTCACTCTGTCACTCTGTCACTCTGTCACTCTGTCACCCAGGCTAGAGTGCGGTGGTGCAATCTCTACTCACCGTAAGCTCCGCCTCCCGGGTTCACGCCATTCTCCTGCCTCAGCCTCCCGAGTAGCTGGGACTACAGGTGCCTGCCACCACGCCCAGCTAATTTTTTTGTATTTTTAGTAGAGACGGGGTTTCACCATGTTAGCCAGGATGGTCTCAATCTCCTGACCTCGTGATCCGCCCGCCTCGGCCTCCCAAAGTGCTGGGATTACAGGCTTGAGCCACGGCGCTCGGCCTACAAGCTTAATTTTTAAGGGAAACACCTGCTAAGAAGGAAGTACCCACAGACTGTTATGTTCTGAGCTAGCCTAGTACTTCTCCAGGGTTCGTGAATGTCAAAGAAAAGTGGACCCAAGAAGCCCAAGAAGAATGCCAAGTTCGCTTTCAGTGTTTCTGATTCATTATTCCCTCCTCAGTTACCACCCATCCATCTCCAAAGAGGGGGAGAAACTTCCTTTAAATTGACCCCACCTCCCTCTTCCACCACACAGATACATCAAACAAATCTGACCTCAGGAATTTAAATGGAGTTTTAAAAAATGATGACTATTTTATAAACAATAACTGTTATAAATAATTTATTTATAAACGGTGTATTAAATGTATTATTATTCTCATAATAACCATAATCATAAATGCTAGCATTTATTGGCTACTCACCTTGGGCAGACACTATATCATTTCACTGGCAGAAAATTTATGCTGTCTCTATATATATGGATCATATATAAGGATCATTAAAATTATTTATGCCCAAGTGTGGTGGCCCATGCCTGTAATCTCAGCACTTTGGGAGGATGAGGGGAGGATTGCCTGAGCCCAGGAGTTCAAGACCAGCATGGGCAGCTTAGTGACACCCCGTCTCTACACAAAAATTTTGAAATTAAAAAATTAGTCAGGCATGGTGGCACAGACCTATAATCCCAAGCTACCCTGGGGGGTGAGGCGAGAGGACCACTTGAGCCCAGGAGGTTGAAGCTGCAGTGAGCTATGATCACACCATGGCCTGGGCAACAGAGCAAGATCCTATCTCTTAAAAAAAAGGTTATTTATAGCTCCAACGCCTAAGATAACAACTATCAACCTGTTGGTACACTTCTTTTTTGCCTGTTCACAGTGGTTATATTGTTTTATAACTTGCCTTTTCACTTTGCACGTTGTGAATATGTTCTTGTTATGTAAAAATCCCTCTTTAATGTCATTTTCCCATGGCTATACAGCATGCCATTACACTGAAGTAGCCTGATGTATTTAACCAGTGCCCTGTTGCTAGACATTTAGGGGGTCCTTAGTATTCTGCTCTGACCTCCAGTGCTGCAATAACATTCCTGGTACTATATTCTTTCATACAACAATGATTTGATCACTAAGCTTCCTCAGTTATATTAAGTTTGAAAAGTTGGAGAAAACATTAAAAAGTCACTGTTTTAGAGATATTTTAATATAACAAGCACCAAAGACCTTAAAAATGATTAGAGGATTTTAATCACTCACTTTAGAATAAAGAGAGTTTGTTTTATTGGCACTAAGACTATCCCAGCATCCCAGAGAAACACATTGAGTGCTGAAGCCAACCTATTCCAACTCCTCAGAAGACCCGCCTTGGCAGGAAATAATTATCTTTGGGGGAAAGTTAATTTGAAAAATACAATGATCAAGCAGAGGCAACGCAGAAGTTAAGCTCTCTCCTCTCTTCTTGGCAATAAAGTCGAATTTTAGCGGCTGCTATGACTTAGATCGCACTTGATATTTCTTTTGTATACAATCCTCTGTGAACATCTGTCAGATTGTTGCTTTTTATACACTTGAGGATGTTATGTCATATCTGAATATATACCCATATGTTTCCCATTTAAAATGTAAATTCTATAATTAGGTCAAAAATTCTTACATTTTTCTGAACCAAACAAAACACATTTATCCGATTATCATAATGACAAAATAATGTTCTCTTCACAGAAATGTCCATGACTACAGTCAAAAGCGTTTGCATTTTTTCCTCCGTTGATGATATCTTCCTGACAAGGAATGTTCGAGAGAGCAGAAGGCAGGTTTGGCAACTACGCAGCAGTTCTTCCACCAGAAACTGAATACGTTCTAGGGATGCTCCAAGATTTATGGGTTTTCAGAAACTGGCACCCGTGGTACATCATGCTCTGGATCATGGTCTGATTCCCGTTTCTACTGATGCAATAGTGCTGGGTTCGTATTATGGCTGGCTGTATTTCACAACTGGCAAAATCTGCAGCTTAGAGGTGCCTCCAAAAAAGGTCAGTAACTGGAAAACCTACAAACTGAAACCTCACTAACCCTCTGAATCCCCCAGGAATTTGATTGCAGTAAAACTCAGAGACACTTTGACAACAGAGCTGTTTTGAGTTCAGAATTCTTTAAAATGAACAATATTGCCTTGTTTCTGGCTTCTCTTTTTCTTTATAAGGGTAGTAAAAATACTGAATAACATGACATCTACAAAAGATGCCTACATAGATAGTGTTCTTAGAGAAGCTATAATAGTTCTTTTTTCTGAAAGTTCTTTAAAAATGCAAAGATTATGCATTTTTTCTGATTAAAAGAAACTGTTCTTAATTGACTGTTAGACAGTTTCACTATTTGAGTGCTTTGAAAATGTACTATTGCCTCTACTTTAAAGGAAACATGTATTTCTAAATAAAGTATTCATCTGTATTTAAAATATATCAACGTATGTGTCTCTACCAATATGAATGACAAGATTAATAGTAGTTTAATTCAATTTCCTTCAATCCATTTATGACTGCCTTCCTGTCTTCCTTACCCCAATACACACAAACAGACCCATGTACCTATGTGTGTACACACAGATATACACACAGACACACACAGAGACACTCACAGACACACATACAGAGGCACACACAGAGACACACACACAAAGCTATGCACACAGACACACACAGAGATATGGACAGAGACTCACACAGATACACACACAGAGGTACAAACACAGACACACACAGACACACACGCAGAGGCATACACACAAACACACACGCAGAGGCATACACACAAACACACACAGACTTACACAGAAATACACTCAGACACATGCACACAGACAGACACAGAGACACACACACATACACACAGAGGCCTACACACAAATGCACACACACTTAGACACACAGACACACACACAGAGACATATACACAAACATACATACACACAGATACACACACAGAGATATATACACAAACACACATACACACAGATACACACACACAGACACCCACACAGAGACACACAGATGCACAAGACACACACAGACACCCACACAGAGATACACACACACACACACATCCAGTGTTAAAAGAAACACGGGGCTGCTGGCTGTGTGTTGTAATAGTGGGCACCGAGGCACCAGGACCAGCTGTTCTGTGTTCGCTCCTTCTTTAAACCAGATCAGCTTCGTTGAAAAGAGTCTGTGCTGTCAAACCTTCATCCCAGGGTCATAGACATTTCTTGTTTTGTCTCCCTTTCATGTGAGCAAAAGTCTAGAACCGTACATATCACATCCTGCATCCTTGGGTTTTGTGTTTAATTTGGTATTTTTTTTAACATGTAAAGTTTTTCTTTTGCATTCATAGGTTAGTCATTTTTTGAATACTAAAACCTTAACTGTTAACTCATTGAATAAATATTCTGGACCTCTTTTATCCGTCAACTTTTGCTGCGTAAAAAACAACAATAAAGCCTTAGTGGCACACAACAAAGAGCGTCTATTTCCTGCTCATGTGTTTTTGAGTCAACTGGAACCCAGTTGGTTTAGGACGGACTTGGCTGGGCCGGGTCCAAGAGGGCTCGCCCGTCTCTCATCTCCTAGTGCCTGCAGCTTCCGGAGTCATGTTCTTCTCATGGCAAAGACAGACTCGCAAAGGGGCGAGCAGCACTGGATGTCTATGTGTCCACATCCACTAAAATTCCATCAGCCAGAGCAAGACGTGGTCAGAGCCAAAGTCAAGGAGCGGGAAATACACCCTATACACAATGAGGTCAAAGCGCCCTGCACTGCCAAGTGAAGAACAAGATTGCGGGGACATGCCATACTGTGGGGATACGGAAGGGAATGAACAATAGAGTCCGATTTACCATACCTGTGCCTTTTGCTTCATACTGGGAATACACAGTGAGCAAAACTAGCTCTGCCTTTGTGGGGCTTACATTTTGGAGGGTGAAGCAGACAGCAGATAAATAAATACAGTCAGTGGAAGTCACTCTAAAGGAAATGAGGAAGGGGCTCTAACTTAATAGGTGATCAGGAAAGTTTTCTTATGATGAGATCTAAATGAATTGAGGGGACTAGCCATTTGCTGAAAGTGTTTTCTAGTCAGAGGCAATAGCCAGGAAGATAGCGCCCCAGTGGGAACCAGCTTAAGTCTGTCACGTGTGCCTAGGAAAGAGGAAGCTCAGATGGAGTCTTACAGGACTGGACGCCAGGACACACTGACACACACAAACACACAATCTTATTCTGGGTAACACAGGGAAGCGATGGAGGGTTGAGGACAGGTGAGTTGTGAATGGTGAGAAGTGTGGCTCTTGGGAAATCCAAAGGACCATCTCCATTTCAATGTAGCTGGCCCTTTGGGGGACAAGGAGGCACTTCTGCTAATACAAATTGTCTGTTTTATGACTTCATTAATCTCTAAAAACCCAAGTCATCATTTTGCTGCAAGATAGTCCTTGTTTTCTGTTTGATTTCCATTTTTGCAACACCATCTGATGCTGTTTACTGATTTTTTTTTTTTAACTCCACAATCTGATAAATGGATCCAAATGCTAAACTGCCTCCATTTTCAGGAATTATGCAAAAGATTCTGCAACCAACTGACCTTGTGGGATGCCGTATGTAAATGGCTTCACAGCAGAAGTGGCTTCCTGGGGTCTGATTTTCCTCCTAAACAGCTGCTTCGTCTGCAGCAGTACTGCTTCTCAGTGAAGGAACACAGTGGTGGAACAGGTTTTAGGACCAAAATGAGCTTCAAAAATCTCTCCTACCTTTTATTAAAATGCAGGCAGAGGCATTCTTGGATCGCCCTCCCCACGATTCTGGTTCCAAGCCTGTCACACCACATCCCTACTTTACCTCTTTGCCATTAAAAGGGAAGTTAATCATCTTTCACCAAATTTGTTTTCCAAAGCCAGAGGATTTCATAGATAGGAAACGATCAATCTTGAGCAGCATAGACTCCTAACAGATGGTAGTAAACGGGTTTGAAAATATTTCAAAACCTGCCCTAATTTCCATTCCCCAAATGTTTCTCCCGCTCAGCGTTTTTTTTTTTTTTTTTTTTTTTTATAAGAGCTGTTTCCTTCATTGTCTCCAGTGTTCTCATTGTGGTTATAATTTATGCCTCCTTATGCTCTACAACTGGATCCAAATTACCCACTAAACATGGGCAACTCCAGAAAGAAAACTTGCCACATTTCAAAATGTTTCCATTTATCCTACTGGTTGAATATTCCATTGAAGACAAAGAGGAGTGGCATTCTGTTTTTATGCACATTTCTTAGTAGAAGAGAAAATGCTTGTATCAGAGAGAAGGTTTATGCTCTAAAGGGTAAAAGTCCACCTCATACAAAGAAAGAGTGTTTTGTTTTTTGCCTCAAACTCAAAGCAGATTAACAGCTTATCATGGAAAAGAGAGAGCAGAAGGCAACATATAGCAACGTATATAGCAATAAACATTCCAAACCTTCATAGACATCCTCTCAGGATAATACTATAATGTAGTGGAAATAATTTGGGTCCATTAATCTCAATGCTACCTGCCATTGCAGTACTTCAGTGCTCCTCTGTCTTATAACAGAGGCATGGTTTTAAATGTATAAAGTGTATAATCATGTCCATATGGTTAATGTTTATAAAACCCCCTTGTCTTTACTTTCTCCTTTGAACCTAACAACAGCCCCATAATAATGAATGGATCCATGATTTTGTTCCCATTTTACAGATGAGGCAAGAGAGAGAGGACAGAGGCATCAGGCAGCTTGTTCAAGGTCACACATCTGGGGCTAAGACAGCCAGGACAGGAACTCTTACATTTAACAAACTTCCTCTTTGTTTTGGATTGTGAATTCATATGTACCTGTAATAAAAGTCATCAGGCAATTCGGAAAGGCATGGGGAAAACCTTTAAAACTTTACACAGTTTTACCACCCAAAGAAATCATTAACATTTTGCTTTGCTTGAGCCTGTATCTACTATTTCTTATTACCAAACTCAGATCATATTGTTTTGTAACCTGTCTTTTTCACTTAATGGCTACATGATAATCCATCAAAATGGTTTAACTGTAATTAATTTAATCAATTCCTTTTAGTGGGTTTTTCCCCATTTTCTCCTGTTTCAAGCATCCTTGTCATTTAATTAAAGCAGGGATACTTAGGGAGAATAGATTCTTGACAATTTCCAGAAGATACATTCCTGGAAGACAATTTGCTAGGGTAAAGGGTATCAACCATTCTAAGTCCACAACGACAAAATGACCCATCACCAAAGTTATTGCTAGAGACCCTGTGATCGGCAGGATCTCGGATCCATTTCCTGGGAACTGCCTTGGCTTACATGCTCTTTCTCTTGGCTTGGCACCACTATAAGTAGCATTTTTCACCTGTAAGTGGAAGACATAATAAGCTGATAGATGTGTGAACCTCTCTGAGAATAACACTACTCAGTAGTGCCCAAGGCCAAATTGTTCTTCTGGCCACTACAGTGGCTCACTTGGGCTAGAGGAGAGAAGGGAACTCTCCTAGAACTAACATGTTAGTGAGGAAGACACAGTAAACAAATCAGTAAACAAAATATGATGTAATCAACATCACAGGGTAGCAAGCACAATACAGAAAAATTGAGCAGGGTAAGAGGAGAAAGTGCCATCCTATTAGCCCAAGGAGATTAGGAGGGAGCATGACAGCTCAGAACACATGTACTGAAAGAGGTGACAGATCACCTGGCTCCTTCCGCCGATGTCAAAGACACGAACCAAGGTCCAGATGAAACAGAAGAGTACCCCCTTCTCAGGGCATGCAATGGGAGTGCAGCTCTCTGTTTGACCACCACAAGCTCAAACCCCTTGCAGGAGGGGGAGCATGCAGACAGGCAGGTGCAGGAGCTGGGGTGAGCTCTTTGGGCTTTGACCCTGTGGTAGTGTCGAGGGGTAGGTGCCTGCAACTCCAATGTTATAAAACTCTTTTAGCTCTGCCATCCACAGACAGCTTAAGTGTTAACCAGCTCAGTGTGCTGTCTGCCTTTTTGCAAAGGCAGAGGGCCAGTGTGACAGCTTTCTGTATCCCAAGCTCTTGTCCAGTCTTCTGGGAGAATCGGGTCACACATGGACTCAAAGGATAAATGTGGGGTTTTATTGAGTGGTGGAGTTGGCTTTCAGTGAGATGGATGGGGAGCTGGAAGGGGGATGGAGTGGGAAGGTGATTTTCCCTTGGAGTTTGGCCAGCCGAACTCCTCTCAGCATTCAGACGTTCCTTCTCTTCTCTCTTTCTCTGCTGTGCCATTTGTCTACTTGTCTCCTAGTCTCCTCATCTGTTCATCTGCTTCTGGAGCCTGGGGCTCAGGGTATATATGGGTACAGGATAGGGGACCTGGCTGGCCAAAAGGCAACTTTTTGGACATGAAAACAGGAATGCCTGTCCTCATTTAGGGCCACAGGTCTCCAGGCCTGAGGGTGGGACCTTTGCTGGGGAACCACCCTCTTCTACCCAGTGTTTCCCTGTCTGCTGTTCGTATCACAGAGAGTCTAGTTGCTCTTGCTGCCATGGCTTGGCTGAGAGCATTCAACACCTTATTCATCTTTTCATGGTGCCTCCACTGCACTGTGCCACACCATCTGTCCCCCGTACCTCCTGCCTTGTCTCTCAGGAGTGTTCAGCATTCAGAATAGGCCTGGGATTGTGGAATCTCATTTCTTCAATATTTCCAATCCCCCAAATAGCCTAGAACAAATTCTGATATCATAATCATGTGTAATGTGCCTTCCGTCATGGGCTACACTCTCAGAATTAGTGTATTAGTACATTAACTCCTTTCAGTTAACACATGTCCTCTTTTTTAAGTAAATATGTCTAGGAAGGGTGGCATATTAAGCTGTTGTAAGCCATTAACAATAGTATGAGTTATTTTAACCTGTTGTTTTCTTATTGATTAGTAAACAGAGATCCTGGTCCTTCGAAAATGAGAGTTTCAAAGAAAGAAGAAAAAACAGCAGTGTGATTCGGAGCATGAGGATATAACTGCTGAATGCCTGTAGACCCAATGCAATGGTGCATGCTGTGGAACATCATGGGTCAGAATTTGGGCTTAAGTAACTGAGAGGTAAGGGTTTAAAGGGAACGGATGCAAGGTCCACTTTGTGGTTGGGCCACGAGATAGGGTTCATTGTTGTCTTGATTTACTTTGTTTTTATTGCAAAGTGATTAGCACAGACCCTTGTACATTCTACATACCCAGTAAATGTTAGTCACTGTTTTTGTTATCTTAATTTTTTTCACTATACCCACTGGCCATGTTTCCTCTGGAAATAGAAAACGGATTAAGAGCAATTGGCCAGAAAGTTGGAACTAAGGGAGGCTTATGGATATGGTGTATGTTCATAGGAAGAAAGGAGCATGGGTTTGGAGACTACCACACAGTCCCTGCCAAATCTCTCTGATGACTCTTCAAGTTGGGAGGCTCAAGAGGTCATCTCTCCCAGCCCCAATCTTCAAGAAAAGTGAGTAAGCTTTCTCCATTTTACAACTCAACAGTGAGATCCAAATAGATCAATCGTTTCTCTAAGGTCTCATCAAAAAAGTCAAGATGACCAGAGTTCAAGATAAAGGGTGAGGGTTCAGCGTCCAGAACAGAGACTTTCTGCCATCAGTGTATGAGGCTGGATACACGTATGTTAACCTTGCAGCAAGCCTAGGATATGGGTAACATGGTGCTCATGTAATGAGTCCATGGGGGAGGCATTATGATACTGCATAGTGGTTGAGAACTTGTGTTTGGAGTTAAACAGATGGGAATGTAAAATCCAGCTTTGCCACTTTGTAGCTGTGTGACCTTGTGCAAGTTACTTAAATTCTCTGAGCCACCATTTCCTGTCTATTGAATGGAAAACATCACATCTACTTTGAGGATTGTTATGAGGATTACGTGAATGTAAAGTAAACATAAAGTAATGCAAAATGCTCCACAAATGGGAGCTCTTATTACACTTTAATGATAATTATATTACTATTAATCAAACTGTAATTTAATTCAATTGGACAGATAACGTTTCTGTGATATTCTCAAGGTCAGATAATCAGAAAATGGCAAGAGCCAGACTGAAAGCCTAACTCCCCTGGTCCTGAAACAATGCTCACATGAGCAAGGAGGTATTAATTGCTTTCCAGTACAGATTCTAGCCAAGTTTAAATATCCTTATTAAATGTAATTCATTCTTCCTTATGAAAAGTTGATCAATCTTCTGAGCCTAGAACAAATCATTGTTCTAAACCCAGATGTTCTTGGTGGCATACTCACTGCCCATTTTCATTTTTGATAGAAGGGTTTGGGGAATTCCCCTAAATCACATGTCACCTTGGGAAGAAGATCCAGCTGGCCTTAGGTGCACCTTGGCACATTGGTGACTCCTAATGTCTGTCACCTACCAGATAGAATGAAGAGCAATGTGCTTTGAGGGAAAGAAGGGGACTGGTCCCGGCCTGTGGCTCTGTCCTTCTCTATGCCTGAACAAAGTGTTGCTTTATCTCCCTGGATCCCAGTGCTGCTCTGCAGTAGGTGAGGTTGGACAGGGCATTGCTAATCTGTGGGACTTCCCGGGCCCTGCCACCATGGGTCTCTAAAAACAGGAAACTTTTGCCCATAGACCTACAACCTCTGTTTTGTGTTCTTTTTGTCCCAGTCTCAACACAATGCAGTCTGAGGTGCCAGAGTTTCCCTACCCAACATTTCCAAGTCTTCTATGAAAACTCCTAACTGCCCTCTGCTATCCAAAGCAGACCTGGCCACATGGGCAGGTAACCTCAGGGACCAAGTCTAAGTGTCACCTGTATATGTATCATCTGAGGTCTTTATTTAGTGCCAGAAGGGACCAAAGACTCCAAACCTCTGACTTCGTAATTGAGGGGACTAGAGTCCCAAGAGGAAGTGAAGTGACTTATCCATCTTCACTCACATTAGTGACAAAATAGGACAAGCATGAGTGTGCCCTCTTCTCATCAGATATTTCTTTTAAAATCCACACAGAGGTGCTGGAGCCATCCAAATACTTTCAACCACTTTTGTCCCCAGGACTTTTTTCGCTAATTCAAAACGAGAGGCTGTGATGTTGAGCCCACCTTAAGTGACTTGCAGCAAGTCCTACGGATACAAACAGGAGACCGGGAAATACTGGGTAGAAGAGGGCAGTTTCCTGGCAAAGGCCCCACCCTCAAGCCTAGAAACCAGCATCCCAAATGGGAACAGGCATTCTTGTTTTCATGCCCAAATGTTGGCTTTTTGCCTGTCACAACCTCATATCCTATACCCATATAAACCCCAAACCCCAGGCTCCACAAGCAGATGAGCAGATGAACAGAAGAGCAGAGGAGCAAAAGAGCCGTGCAGCAGAGAAGGAGAGAAAAGGAGGAGTGTCTGAGTGTCGAGAAGAGTTCGGCTGGGGGTGCTCAGAGAGGAGGTGAGCTGTGGCACAGCCGATCATCAGACCTTCCTTGGCGAGGGGAAGATCATCTTCCCACTCCATTCCTTTTCCAGCTCCGCATCCATCCCACTGAGAGCCACCTCCATCACCCAGTAAAATTCCCGCATTCACCATCCTTCAAGTGTGTGTGTGACCTGATTCTTCCTGAATGCCAGAGAAGAACCTGGGTAACAAGAGGGCACTGAGCTGGTTAACACTTAAGCCATTTGTGGAGGGCAAAGCTAAAAAAAAGCACCGTAGCACACCCACTGGGGCTTTGAGAATTGAAGACACCCACTATTAGACACTACCATGGGGTTGGAACCCAAAAGCCCTTGCCCAGTTCCTGCACCTGCCCATCTGCACGCTTCCCTTCCCATAAGGGGTTTGAGCGCACACAGTGGCCAAACAGATGAGCCACACCCCTGTCGCACATCGTGCAATGGGGGTCAGGGAACTCTCCCATTTCACTACCTCATTTTAGAAAATGTTTCGGACTCACAAAGTCAGACGTTGTCTCTGGTGCTTCCCTGGTTGCCCACCTGTTGTCCTTCTACCCGAGTAGACTGCAGGCTCTCTAGGGGCAGCTTCCAGAAACCTCCCAGGTGCTATACATCCTCTGGAGTCTGCATGCAGCAGCTGATCACTCACTTCACTTGCAGGTGAAGGATTTCATTTGACATTAGACGCTGAAGGGACAGAAATCCCAGAGGCTTTGTGAGCTAGGGGCAAACCCAAACACTTCCTCCTGGGAACTTTTGCATTTCGTGAGTTCCACAAAACATGTCCTTCCCTTGTCCCTCCACACTCCCACACTCCCAAAACTGTTCTTTCCCACTGAATTTCTATTAATAATTCCACATGTGAACTTTAATGAAAATGCATTCCATATGTTTCTGATGGATTTATACGTAATGCAGAAAATTATATGTAAGTTCCATTGAAGTCCAGGCAGTCTTCTGAACCATTCCCCTGCCTCCTTCTCCTTCTTTAAAACAAGAAGTTCTATGGTTGCCAAGATTTCATTTAAGAATGAGCCCATAAAAAAGAACAAATTAATGGCATTCACAGCAACCTGGATGGAACTGGAGACTATTATTTTAAGTGAAGTAACTCAGGAATGGAAAACCAAACATCATGTGTTCTCACTCATAACTGAGAGCTAAGTTCTGAGGATGCAAAGGCATAAGAATGATATAGTGAACTTCAGGGAACTGAGAGAAAGCGTGGGAGGGGAGTGAGGGATAAAAGACTACACACTGAGTGCAGCGTATACTGCTTGGGTGATGGGTGCACAACGTCTCACAAATTACAACTGAAGAACTTACTCATGTAACCAAATACCACCTGTTCCCCAAAAACCTATGGAAATAAATTTGTTTTTTTTAAAAAAAGGAACCCAGTTTCCAAGTGGGCTTCCAAATGGGTCAGTTTACTTGCACCATCTCTGCTCCCACTCTGCAAGGAAATTGTGAACATGGCGCAAAGCAGCTCATTTATTGCGGGTTCCTTTTTACTCTGCGAGTTCTCTGTCAGTGCTGTGCAGCTGTGTTTCTGTGAAAACAAGGGCACCAGAAAAGGAGAAAAACACTGTTTATGAGGCTGCTTAGATTGGTGAGTCATAGCATTTCAATAGCCCTGAGATATACACAGCTGACTACTTATGCAAATTTCAGACATCATGTTTGAACAAAAGGTTACATGGTAACATAACCTAGAGCCTTTATTACTAATGAGGCACTTATTTCCATTTGAATACGGAAATGTGTATTTTTTTTCCACTTTCTCTGGCTTCTCATAATTGTGTCTAATAATATTTTAAAAATGGGCCTTTATCTCCACGAGGCATAGGCATCAGGCAGATTTCACGTTATTCCAGGCATTAGGAGAACATGCATCATTCTGATTTCTCCCCACTTTTCAGCGCAGTTCCAAGATGCTAAGCCCCAGGTGCACCTTTGAAATAAGAAATTTCATTAACTTTTTTCACTTCCGAGGGCTGGCTGTTCTTTAGGCATGGTTTTAAAATTAATAGTAATATTAATAATAAAGGAAGATGATTTTTAAAATTTAGCCATGTTTGGTTTTATTATCAGTTATGTAAGACAAACTTGGCAAGATTAATAGCAGCCTTCTACCTGCCGGAGTGGTTTGTGTTTTGGTACGATACAGAAAGTTAGAATTGACAAGAGGGGGAGTTTCTTAATGAGATCTACATTTCCAGAGGTGGGCCTTAATGCCACAGTGAATTTTGTTTTAATAAATAAGGTAAATGAGACAGACAGTTGAATATATAAATATGAAGACAAGTGACTTGAGTAAACCATAAGAATCAGTGAAAACTTGAGTTCGCACCAGTGTGTTTACACACACACACACACACACCTTCTCTTATTTGAATTAACCACTGTCAAAGACTGTAGTGACACAGATCAAATTTCAAACAATGTAGCCCAAGCCCAGCCCACTTCTTTCAAATCTAAATTTAGCAAGTGTCTTTCAATATTACACTTTTCTCCTTTGAAACTTGAAGACTTCGGGCATTTAAGAACCAACATTTCAGCTGCAATGCTTCTGGGAGGGAGGAAGATTTTTAAAGAGCATTTGTCAGCCCAGGAGTGAGTGAGTTAATCCATCCACCTGCCCCGACTGAGAGCAGAAGACACTGGTTATAGGACTGAAGACAGAGCTGCTGGGTACAAGGACTGAGACTAAGAATTGAAATGCGAGAACAAGGATTCAGGGGTGAGTTGGTGGGTTTGGACCTAGTAAAAAAAAAATTTAGGGACCTCCAAAAATGCAGATGGGCTGAAAGTCTTCAGAGCGCATTGCCTGGGACCTCCCCCCGACTGTCAGCCCTGTCAGTCCTGGCTACCTGGCTGTCTTCTCAGCTACGCCCTAGGCTCTCGGGAAGGCTCTGGTTTAGAGTTTATGAGCACTTCAGCATCCCCCATCCTGACCCCAGCTTCAACAATTCTTGTCCTAGAAGGAGATGGGAAAAGAGCTCAGCTTGTCTGGCTCATTGACTTGAGCATGGGTGCTGTGATAGTCTATTGTACACATCAACTTGTCTGGGCCATGGGTGCCTAAATATTTGGTCAAACATTATACGAGTGTGTCCGTAAGGGTGTTTTCAATGAAATTAACATTGAATCAGTAGACTGAGTAAGGTGATTGCCTTCCCAGTCTGGGTGATCCTCATCCAATCAGATGAAGGCCTGACTAGAACAACAGGCTGAATAGGAAAGAATTCTCTGTCTCTGCCTTTGAACTGGGGCAACAGATTTTTCCTGCTTTGGGACTCAAACAGAAACAGCAGGTCTTCTTGGGTCTCAAGCCTGACAGCCTTCAGATTGAAACCACACATCTGCCCTCCTGGGTCTCCACCGTGCCGACTGCAGATCTTGAACTTGGCTTCCATGATCATGTGAACCAATTCCTTATCAATACATTTATTTACATGCATGCACACACACACATGCACACACACACACACAAACATGCACACACATATACACATCATGCACCATACAGGCACACACAGAAACATGTATACACATACATGCACACACACATACATGCATACATATACATCCTATCAGTTCTATTTTCCTGGAGAACTCTAACCAATACAGGTGTCCAAAAGACAAAAAAAAAAAAAAAAAAAAAAAAAAGCATGTGATCTTTACTACTAGAAAAATGGAACTCATTTATGTAACTTACAGAAACTGAGTCCTTGTTCTCAGCCTTTAGGATCAGGCAGTCAGCTCCAACATGAATAAGAAGAAGCAGAGCTATGGAAACCTGACACAGTGGGAAAAGATTTAGAGAGTAACACCACATTTTCCCTCTCAGGAAACCCTCTGCAGAGAGGCCTCCCCTCTAAGCCTTTCACATGGTGTCACTTTGATGTTCCTGAGCAGGCGGAATAATGAGGATGATGTGGGCGGCCACTTCCTAAAGCAGGGACACCTGCGAGTGGCCCCGGCCACTGGGGCTGAAACCGGACCCGCCACGCTGGCAGAAGCGCCTGGCTCACGGACAGCCTAGTTCTCTGGCCAGGGCATGTGTCACGGTGAGGACTCACCCTCTTTCACTGATTTGATTAAAAGGAGACATGCACACATCTCTGACCAGGTGATTTCCAAAGTAGATGCTGGCAAAGATATCATTTGGCTGTCATGCAATGATTTGATTTGCAGTAGAAAGAATGATGGAAGGTAGGGAGGGAAAGAAGGAAGGAAGGAAGGAAGAAAGGAGGGACAGAGGGAGGGAGAGAAGAAAAGGAGGGAAGGAGACTATTTCCAAATGTAAATGCACAAACACATACCAATCTCTCCTATATACTTGTTTTGTTTTGTTTTGTTTTGTTTTGTTTTTTGGAGAGAGGATCTCTCTGTCGCTGGAGGTAGAGTGCAGTGGTGTGATCACGGCTCACTGTAGCCTCAACTTCCTGGGCTCAAGCCATTCTCCCACCTCAGCCTCCCAAGTAGCTGGGACTACATGCACACATCACCATGCCTGGCTGATTTTTAAATTTTTTTGTACACACAGGGTCTCATTGTGTTGCCCAGGCTGGTCTTGAACTCCTGGGCTCAAGTGATCCTCTTGCTTCAGCCTCCCAAAGTGCTGGGATTACAGGCATGAGCCACCACGCCTGGCTATCTCAGATATTCTTAAATTGCATTTCTCAAAGATTAGTTAAGACAAGGAAACACTGGCCTGTTATCCTTATGTTATCCTTAGTCAAATGTCACATACATGTATTAACTCCAGTGTGGGAACACAAAGTACCAGGGAGCACCTATTAATTAATTTCTTAATTACACACTCACTATAATTTAAACTCCAGGCAACACCACCGATGTAAGAGCCAAGCAGGGCGGACGATGCTGCATTGCCAGAGATAAGGTGTCCTTCACAATCCCTACCTAGCCGAGGAATTCTGCTCCTAGGTAGAATGACCATTTCACCAGTTTTCCCATTTCTTAATCTCTGTTCACCTTCTCCTAGACCTTAATCCCAAAGGGATACATCCTGGCTTTGGCAACTTGAGTCCCCCTTCACTCAGGGCCTTGCTTCACTATTCTCAATAGGACACTTGGTGGCTACTAGCCTTGCAACTTCAGCTGGGGCAAAGCCCTCTGTCTCTATGGCTCTTGAGCCATTTGTGTTTCTCACAACTTTCCCAACACCTGGGTGAGCTCCAGAATGACAGAAAAATAGAGCATCAGGGCCCAGAATGACCTCCTATGACATTCTCTCTAAATCCTTTCTATTACAGATGGAGGAAAAGGGACTCAAAGAGACCTTAGGCTGTTCTCAGACGTCCATGGCTGGTGAGTGGCAATGTTAGGACTAGAAACCCGGCCTACTGGCTCTCCTCCAACCTCTGCTTTTTCTGCAATACCAAATATCCATGTGTCTGTGTGCCCAGAGTTCTCCTAAGGAATGGGCCATGGCTGAGGACTAAAGACGCAGTGGATTAGTGCTGAGGTGGGAGGCTCTTTAAAAACTCTGTGTGGAAGACTTATTCTGAGCCCTCTGTTGCAAGCATATTAAAGTCGTCTCGGTGTTCAGAACGAGGATGAAGTGCTGGGAATGGGGGAATAAAATATCACAAGACACTCAGTCTTGCCTCCTTGCAAGGGCCCCCAAGCAGGCTGAGTCCAGCCTAGAAAAATATGCAGACCTTGAGCCCAACACAGCAGGTGGGGTGACGGGTAGACTCCCTGCTTTCAGCTCCTCGAAACGTTTTCAAGAAACAAAATGAGCTTAAAAGAAATGAGTTTGTGAGCTTAAGGGAAATTTAATAACCACTTTTCCTTTCTCTTCCTCTTTTATTGGGCTTTTTAGGGATTTGTGCTGGCATGGAGACAAAGGTATTGTTTCCTTCCGCGGAGAGCAGGCGAGGAAGGTAACGTGGAGTCAAGGCAAACGGTGCCAATTAGTGAAATGCTGTTGAGTCCAGAGATTGTTGTTAATCTACTTGCCCTGCTCCTTTGAGCCCTGGCAATCGCTGCGCTCTCTGTTAAATTCTTTTAAATTGGTGGAGACAATTACAATCATCAGACACTTTATACACACAAGTAATCCACTTCCCTCTCCCCCAGAGCATGCGTGCATGCACATACACACACCGTGCACATCCTGTGTTTGGAATTGTGAGAGGAATGAGGAGCAAACTCTTCCCCTCTGGCCCAGTGGACTGGTGACCGTGAGGCACCCTCAGCCACTGCCAGGGTATCAGTCACACTGTCTCCTTTTCCTGGACCCTTCTTTGATGGTATCTCTCGTCATTGATTTGACTTTGTAAGATGACTCATCCCCTGAGTTTTTCTTTTTGTTTGTTTATGTTGTTTTAGTGGGCTCTCTATTTGTTCTGTCCTTAAACCAATGAGCTATAAAGTGAATATTGGGACATGGGGTAAAGTCATCCCCCAAGGGTGGTGTTTAGCATGAGTCTAGATCCAGTAATGCCCCAGATACTCCATTGCCAGACATATCTCAGCAAAGAAGTTTGAAGTAGCCTTCACCTTTACAGGGTTGATGATATGGTTTGGCTCTGTCCTCACCCAAATCTCACCTTCAGTTGTAGTTCCCATAATTCCCACATGTTGTGGGAGAGCCTGTAGAGATAATTGAATCATGGGGGTGGGGTTCCCCCATACTGTTCTCATGGTAGTGAATAAGTCTCATGAAATCTGATGGTTTTATAAGGGGTTTCCCCTTTCCCTTGGTTCTCAGTCTCTCTTGCCTGCTGCCATGTAAGATGTGACTTTGCTCCTCCTTGCCTTCCACCATAATTGTTAGGCTTCCCCAGCCATGTGGGACTGTGAGTCAATTAAACCTCTTTCCTTTATAATTACCCAGTCTTGGGTATGTCTATCAGCAACATGAAAACAGACTAATATAGGTGACCTCCTCTCTTTGTCTCTGCCTCTCTCTCTCTTTTACTGTGTGTGTGTGCATGTGTGTGTGTGTGTGTGTCTCTCTCTCTGCCTCTCTGTTTTTCTCCTATTAGAACTGTAGAATCAGTTGAGGCTCCTGCCTTGCCTTCTAAACAATGGAGGGATCCCATGGACTCCTGGGCTAAGCCCATCCATCTCAAAAGTAATCAGCCAGACTCTGGGCTGGTGGGTCATGGGCCCCCATGTTACCACTAACCCACCTGACTTCAGGTTCTCTAGGGTGGAGGGTCCCATGCTGGCCCTTACCTCAGGCAAAGAGCTTAGCTTTAGTCCAGAACTTTTTATGTTCCTGTAATGCATACAACCAGATTCCTGGCTACAACTCCATGTATCCTGACCAGAGCCTTCAGCCTGGCTAACCCTGGTTTTGTTCTCTTTCCAGTCTAACAAGATGTGTTCTTACTGACGAACAAAGCAGTCTCTCCTTTTTGCTGTCTTCCTCCTTTAAATGTTATCTGTCCTTGCTAGCAGAAAGCATGCATTCACATCTATATCTCTTTTCTAGAATTCTTTAGTTGGCTTTTCTATCTGCTTCTGAACTGTAAGTCATTTGAAGACAAGGATTACATATTTTTTCTCCTTATTCCCCCATGCTGAGTGCCCACCTCATAGGAGAGGCTCACTCTTGAGTGTCTGGAAGAAGAAAGGCTAGAAACAGGGAAGTGTGGGCAGATGCTGAGGAGAAAGAGGAGTTGAATGTGGTCCCAGCCATTTGGATGATGAAGACTTATCGGGGTGACCAAGTGGAATTGCCTTGACCTGCTGTAGACAGGAGCCCAAGGCTGGAGGGAGGAGCTAGAAGCAGAAGTGAGCATCATTAGCAGAGGTGATAGCCAAGGAGCCAAAGAAAAGATGGTTCTCAGAGGAAAGAGGGAAGGGAAGGAAGAGGCCAAGGACAGATCCTGCAGGATTGTCTGATTCTTTCTCCCACAGAAGAAGGACAAGTCAAGGAGGATGGAGCAGAGAAGGACTGTCCCTTCCACCATGCAGGGCCTGACCTAGACACAGAAATCATAGGTAGAGCTGATGTTTATTGAAGATGTATTCAATTACGTGTGCTATGTATTGTTCCAAGTGCTTTATGTCTGCTATTATTTCAGCTAATCCTTCCGACAACTGTCTGTGGTATTAGTTTACAGACAGAGATGAAGCTCAGAGAGTTTCAATATGCCCAGAACCATATGGCTACTAAACGGACCACCCCTGGGGCACTCCACACCCTCTCCCCTGGCATCTTCTGACCTGTTTTAGTCACTGAATTAATTTCTATAATCAATTGATCACTCTACTTCACTGGATTCACAAAAATATCTTAAGAAATCCCTTTTGATATTCTAGCTGTTACTTTCTTCGAGCAAATCTGAAAGCAAAACATGAATGCAATGACTGTTTGTATCTAGAAGAAAAATAATCTATTAACATTGCATTCGTTACTGCCTGGTCACCAGAGAGAGAAGATGTTCAGGCAATAGAAGAACTACACCCAATTAAGGGACATGCTTCCTTGAAAGTCCAAGGCCATGAGTAATTGAAACCATCCAGCCAGCATAGAGGCAGCTCAGAGCAGGGTTGCTCAGTACATAAATAAGGCCATGGCACCTGCTTGGATAACATACTCCCTGTGGCTTCAGCTGCCACTGCTTTCTTTAGAATCTTAATTTGCAAGAAGAACATGGGTTTTCTTTAGTCCAGGGCTGTGAAATAGTTTTAAAAAAAACAAAAACATATTTGATCTTTGTCCCCGATTCCTGGCACAGGGCTTCGAAAACCCTTGGCATTTCCTGAGTGATAGGAGTGTCTTTAGTCACTCGTAACAAGCCCTTGTCACCAGATTATATATGAGTTTGTGCTAATGAGGTGACTCAGTGGTTCTTAGATACTTTCAAGGGAAGGCTTGTTCATGTCAGAAAAATCCAACATGAGATTAAAGGTTTGGAACTCTCAGTACCACTCCCTGACCTCAGGGGAGGGGAGAAGGGCTGGAGACTGAGTTTAGTCACCAATGGACAATAATTTAATTAATCATGCCTGCATAATGAAACCTCCATAAAAACCCTGAATAATGGGGCTTGGGGGGCTCCCTGTGGGAAACATATCCACGTTGGAGGGTGGTGCACCCTGGCTCCAGCCAGAGTTGGGGCAGAGGGTCCTGCACGCCTCCCTTGCCCTGGACTCTGCCCAATGCTTCTCTTTCACTTGGTAGTTCCTGAGCTATAGCATTTGCAATCAAACTGTAGTTGTAAGCACAGCACTTTCAGTGAGCTCTGTGGGTTGCTCTAGCAAATCATCAAGTCTGAAGCGGGGGTCATGGGAACCTCCGAATCTGTAGCCAAGGCAGCAGAAGTGGGGACTGACACTTGCTTCTGGTATCTAAAGTGGGTATGGTCTTGTAGGACTGTGCCCATCACTCGGGGGTCTACACTAACTCCAAGTAGTTAGCGTCAGAATGAAATGAATTGTAGGACACCCAGTTAGTGCCCAGAGATTTGGTGTTAAAACATAGAGGCCATCAACTGAAGGATGACGAAGTTCATAAATTTGGAAAGGGGAGCTTTATTTCTCACGAAGGGCTGCAGCCTGTGGGGCGGCCATTCTGACAGGCTGGGAAGCAGAGCCTCTGGTTAGAAGACCAGGGCAGGCACGTCCAGAGTGGGAAGAATAAGAAAGGGATTTATGCTGCATGGGGTGGCCCAATCTCCATCTTCAATAAGCCATAGGAGGAGCATGAGTATCCATGAAAGGAGAAACATGCACACACAATTGAGCTTCATGCCTCTTCACGAGTCATATGTTCAAAACATGGCAGCGTTAGCACGATCTGAGGGTGGAATTCGACTCCCCGCAAAACTTTCCCAGAGCCATCTGAAGCCCATGGCATTCTGTTCCAAGATGAATTAAATGAGAAGCAAAGGCTGTAAATGACTAATGCAGTCTATGTCACTAGAAATAAATTATTGTCTGTGTGTAAACTATTCTTTCCTGATCAGCTCTACCAATGTGTTATCCAGAAAAATAGTTTAATCAGTCAATCTCTCTTCCTCTTGGGTACTAGTGATAGACTATATTGGGCAAAATTCAAATAACTAAAAACAAAAAGAGAGAAGCAAATATGTATTGATCAGGGTATTAACATTTACAGACAATCCCTTACTCACAGGAGTGAACATTCACTAAGGCTACGCTAAGCCTGATATTGCTCTCTGTGTAGGATTTCATTTTGTGACCACACAACTCTACCTGGAGGGACTAGTATCATACCCACTTTAAAGATGGGGAAACTGAAGCTCCGGACGATGAGGAACTTGCTTCAGGACATATTGCTAGTGAGGGGTGGAGCTAGAATCTGAACCCAGGAACCTCCATGTTACACTGCCACCCCCTGTTTTTGAAGACA
This sequence comes from Hylobates moloch, assembly GCF_009828535.3. Classification (NCBI taxonomy): domain Eukaryota; kingdom Metazoa; phylum Chordata; class Mammalia; order Primates; family Hylobatidae; genus Hylobates; species Hylobates moloch. The sequence goes on along the minus strand of NW_026652277.1, from coordinate 6,482,842 downwards.
GTTATTTCTGTCTAAAACAATGTCTGTCTATCCTGCAGACCATAAGCTGTGTATAGCATTAACTCATAACTTGCTGAGTTCTCCAAAGATTTGTTGAATCATTGAACACTGTTGTTATTCCACTTGTCCTTTGTACCTAGTCTTTAGTTCACACAGGTATGCAAAATATTGAGCTAAGTGACATATCCTGGAACGGGGGGTTAACCATTAGATAGGCATCTGTCAGTGCCCCAAAGCCTGAACCAGATCTCTAAAGGACGGCCACTACTGTACACGAACCCTCACCCCACCTGGACCTTGCCTTGGGTCTGCTTGGATTTATAGGAGGGATTACCAACCAGCCCTTGCAGTTCACTGGTCAGAACATTTTCTACCAGCATCACCACCCCCACACCCACCCCCACCTTGGAATTGCACGGGATTTCTTCCCTGCCTTCCACATATGGTCAGATAATACACAAAGCTCTTTCTCTCCAAAGGTTAGGAACCATTAGGAACGGTAATTCAGTTGAGATAATAGAACGCCTAAAATTTTATTTTATCTGCCAATACTGATGATTTATACAAACTGAGGGAGGATTCTTATCCCATCGGTACCTCATTTTCCACTTAGAAAATTGAAATTTTAGCATAAACTGCTATTCATCTGGAATCTAACCAACCGGAAAATTCATTACCAAAATGTTTTTAAAATCAGCAGTCGGGAGGAGCAGTCAGCCATAAGAAGACCCAAGATCAAGCTAAGCACTTGGATGCTAAGGAAGATTATGATTCCGTGTTTTCATAAGAGTTTTTATTTTTTTTATCAGAGAATGCCCATCATTCCACAGGGTGTGGGGTGAAGGCAGGAGGTTGACATGAAAAATCCTAGAAAACATGGAGCAAGTCTAGGAAGAAGAAAAGTATTCACAGGAAGGAAGGGATGAAGAAAAGAGAGAAGTCTGGCTATACTCCGCTTGACGTTAGCCAAAAGACTGAGAAGCGATGAGAAATCCAAGTATTAGAAGCAAACTGAAGGAAATGGAGGAGGGATGAAGAAACTGAAGACAAAAGAAAGTAGTCAGTAATCTAAAACAGGCAAATCTAAATGAGGCAAATGAGAGCTGCAGAGTATATTATTATATCAGCCAAAGCATCTCCAATTGTATACACTGGAAAGCAAACAGGAACAGCTTAAATGAGAGGCGTGGCCTCTAAGCAAGTGTCAATATCAGCGTAGTCTGGAGAAGAGGTGAAACTGGGAGAGCTTGATGAAAACCTGTGCTGAGGTCTCATTCGTGTTTCTTGGCATCAAGAGTCACATAAGCGCCAGGTGTAGAGACTCACAGCTATAATCCCAGCACCCTTGTTACAGGTAGATAGGCACGAGTGGGGCAGGCTCTCCCCCTACCCACTGTAATGTCGGTTGGTGGTTTGGCAATTATCACATTGTCTCTCTGAAGGAAATCATGTATACAGAGGTCCATCTCCAAGACGAAGTGCCTTGAATTGGCTTAGGTCAGCAAACTACATAAGAGACAGGATATACTAGGCCCCTGCATACCCTGCTTGAATAGCCAATGCTTGTTTGTCAGCCTCCCCCGCTTCCCTGCCTTCCCCCCTCCTAGTTGCCCTCACCCAAACCAAGAAAGTTTAGTCTAAGATGAAAGTTGACTACCTTGCAAAATAGCTTGTTTTGTCTGTTCTTATCAGCCTGCCTAGCTACTTAGGTCATAAGTCAAATATTTGAAGAACCCCTGAGCTGACTAGGATTGCAATGCATTGCGAGCTGCAACAAAACACAACAAGACAACCCTAAAAAAAAAACTCACCTGAAGCTCCTACCCAGCAATCAATAGGTGATGTCCGGGAAGATTGTGACCCCATAGTACTCAGCCTATGAGGAACCTGAGGAGGGACCTGTGTACTAGGGAATAAATTGCTTGTTGAAACGGTGCTGGGTGTGCCTGCCTATCAGACACCCAATCTTGCAAGACCATCATTAAAAGTCTCCCTTTTGCTGTTCTCCAGGTCTCTGAGTCCATTCTTTGGGTTTGGATGGATGAGCTTCTTTCTCACACTCTCTAAAAAGGATAATTCAGCAGCACCAGGGAGAAGCCATTTCCTGATGGTCCACACCTGTTAACATCAAGATATTAATTGGATACAGACCCCAGGGAGAAGCAACTCCTTGGCATGCACATTAAGAGACAAAAACTGGCGAGGTATGATTTCTGGGAGCACACTCCACCAGAAAAAAGAAGAAAGCATCAGATGGGCATGGGTACAGTTTCCTAAACACACTGCACATGCTTGGTTCCTAGGGGTAAGGAAAGCGCTGAGCACGCGGGAAGCCCAGCCTAAGGGAAGAATCATGGGAAATCATCTTTTCTCTCTTGGACCTTCAGGCGCCCATTTGGGTCTCTTCCAAGACAATTTTCCATTCTTTCCTGTTCTAAAGCCTTTTAAAATAAACTTCCACTCCTGCTCTGAAACTTGCCTCAGCCCCTTTTTCTGCTTTATGCCTCTCAGTCAAATTCTTTCTTCTGAAGAGGCGAGGACTGAAGTTGCTACAGACCTATACGGATAGACCGCCAGTAACTCAGGGTAACTTGGATCTCTGTTACCAGTAAGACTTTGAGATACTGAGGTGGGAGGATCACTTGGGGCTAAGAGTTCCAGACCAGCCTGGACAACATGGAAAGACCCCATCTCTACAAAGAATAAATATATTAGTCAGGCATAGTGGCATGTACCTGTAGTTCCAGCTATTTGGGAGGCTGAGGCAGGAGGATTGCTTGAGCCCAGGAGTTGGAGGCTACAGTGAGCTATGATCACACCACTGCACTCCAGCCTGGGTGATAGAGTGAGACTCTGTCTCAAAACAAAACAAAACAAAACAAAAAGATTCATATAGGAATACTCCCTGGGTAAGCCTTCATTTTCAGGTGGTCTCTGTGGTCCAATGGAGTTGAGGCTGAAGACCAAGGCTTGGGCCCGACTGTGTCTCTTATTACCTGTGCGATCATCAACAAGTTACTAACTTCAGATTCGATTGCTTTGTCCTTAAAGTGGAAGTATACCTATTTTATTGGAGTTGTTGTGAAAGCCAAATTAAACAAATTTGTGAAAATATATAACATATAGGTGACACACAGAGGCACTCAGGAAATGTCAGCGTTATCAGGCTGACGGTTTGCCTGTGCCTAAGTTAGCTGTTGCCAAACACCGTTCAGTGCATGTGGCTTTCCATGAACAATCAGAGAATCTCTGGTCTCTGGCACAAGCAAAAGATTTACATCAGAGAGTGCAATTGACTGGCTGGCCATGTGTGCTTTCTGAAGGATGGTATTTTAAAATGGGAACAAGTGTATTGCATGCAAGATACATTTGGTGAAAAAAAATATTTAGACTACGAAACTGCAGAAAAAGCTTGTGAATTTTTTAGAAATGTAATTGCACAACATGGCCTAACTCCAAAACAATTTGAAAGGCAGATAAAAACAGTATGTTTTGGAGATACTTGCTGAAATTTATATGAATCCTGTGCCTTGTCTTAGGGCTACAGGCTCAATAAAATAAAACTGTCGGGGCATGAAAACCAGGATTGTCCTGGAACTGGTGCAGTACACATGAACTTGTTGCTCACAGACGCCGAGTAAACGATATATAGTCAGAGACATTAGTTTTCCTGATTTGTTTCATATGTACACTTCCAGTGAAATCACCATTTTAAAGCACAGGTTAGCCTGAAGTAGAATGCTATGTAGATTTCACACTGGAAGGCAGGATTATTACCTGAAATACTTTCTCCATCTCCCTACTCGCCATTAATATATATCATTGATTCAATCTCTGTACCCAGATATTATACAAAACATAAGATTTATGATTACAGAAACTACAGCACAAAAAAGTTGATCAATCAGAACATTTTTTTTATCTTGCCTGAACACAGGGTGTTTTAAAAGAGTTTTGAGCTTGGAATTCTACTAGAAAGAAAACAAAACAATTCAGTGTTATTTTGCAAAAGTGTATTCTAATAAATAATCTGAAAACTTCTACCTTTCAACCAATCCCTAAAGTGAATTCAGTTAATGCAGGAGTCAATTTCCAGTGACAGAATTTTTTATCAAGCAAGTTTCAGAGAATTTTTTTCTGAGCAATCAGTACAACCACAAGCCAGTTTCCTATGGTGATATGTTAGTTTGAAGCTAGAGTTTATTTGCACCACATTAAGCAAAGCTAGGGCAGGTAGGACTGTGCATTTTATCCCATTGTGTTAAATAATTGGAAGCCAGCTTACCAGTGACTCCCAGCTGGGAGTTACTATTAATATAATTTCCAGCCAGCTCTTTGGGAGTTCAAAGCTGAATATATACATATACGCTTGAATATTTTCCACATGTAAGACTTATTTCTTTGAAATGTGATAGGACATGAACTTCACTAAATAGAACCTCATGACTTCAGAGAAGATTAAGAAATAAATTCTTTTTAATTGATGTTGAGTTTCATGCCTCAAAGATACCCTTATCCTCCTGACTTGAAAATGCACTATCATTAGAAGTGGAAATTCATAATAGAAAAAAGTAAAATAAAAAAATTCCTTTTATCATTTATTAATTATATTATTCTCTGTTCAGCAACAGAGAGATATGTACAGAAGCCACAAAAGCTCTAGATAATTACATTTTCCAATTACAGGAGTTTTAGTGTTTGAGACTATGACATTAGAATATTTCAGAATAAGTCTTCAGTTTAGAACCAGGGTTATTATTCTTTTTATATAGGATTACTTTATATGTATTTCTACGTTGCTTTGAAGGATCCCTGAGTAATTTCTATGCATGTGTCACAGGTTTTTTTTCTTGTCATTCCTTCCTGGTGTCTGACTGGCCCCCGCCACTGCCCCAACTAACCACTCCCGCCCCCAGATTACTGGGTGTAAATGGCACAGGTGTTCTGCTTTTATCCCAATTACCCTTGAAAGGGTAGGGAGAAAACGTTAGAAATCATGTCCCACATGGGGTCAAGGCTGCCATGAGCTTAAGGCAGGAAGTTAAGGAAACACTGGAGACCAAAGGCCCGGAGGCCATGGCAAGGCCCAGTCGGAACAAATAAGTCGCAGAGCATTCGTCTGAATTAATTCCAGGGACAACATGTCTCCACCTGCAGAAACTTCTTACACGTTCCACACTGCATTCCTAAGGCTCAGTGCCATTTAAGGGAGCTGGATTGAGGTGCAGCCACCATCCCCTCCAGGGCAACCTCCACGCAGCCCTGTGAACCAACTCTATCAGCAACAAGAACGCACCTTGGGCCCCCGCACGCCGACCTGTTACTTTATGTAGTTATAACTCTGACTTTCTTTATGCAAGCTTGCTTTATTTATTTATTTATTTATTTGAGATGGAGTTTCGCTCTTGTCACCAAGCTGGAGTGCAATGGCGTAATCTCCAGTCACTGCAACCTCTGCCTCTGGGTTCAAGTGATTCTCCAGCCTCAGCCTCCCAAGTAGGTGGGATTACAAGCCCTCACCACCATGCCCAGCTAATTTTTGTATTTTTTAGTAGAGATGGGATTTCATCATGTTGGCCAGGCTGATCTCAAACTCCTGACTTCAGGTGATCTGCCCCCCTTGGCCCCCCAAGTTGCTGGGATTACAGGCGTGAGCCACCGAGCCTGGCTATGCAAGCTTTAGATTGCTAAACTTGGGGCCGTTGCACAGAATAAATAGAAAATGACAGATCTGAGCAACAGAACATGAACAGGAGCGGGGTCTGAGCTGTGTGCCTCTGGTACCGTTCACTGATCCAGCTCTGTCTTCTTCATAAGCGAGAGCAATGGCTCCTCCTGGCCCAGACCCCAGGGCTCATGTGTGGGATGGAACTTTTCCCCAGCCAGGGCACGGTGCAGAGGCAGGGATGGAGACGCTGGTTGGCACTGGGGCTACTACTCTCACTACTGCCAAAATAAGAGGAGGTGAGGTATTTTTTTTGCAAGTAATTTTCTAAAGGTATGTTTCGAAAGGTATTTTTTGAAAGTGAGATGTCTGATCTGCTTAGGGGAACTAAAAAGACAGAAGAAACTATAGTTAGAAATAAAATGTTGAGAAAGAGGCAGAGAGAGTGTGCCAGTCAATCAGATTTCCCAAAGTCAATCAGATTTCTAAATCCTTTAGTCATTTGGCTGACAATATCTAAGGATCAATTACATGCATCAGAGAGTCAATACAGGATTTAGAAATTGCTTAAGAAATTCACAACAACAACCTGATCCCGGCTGCAGGGGAGTCTGAAGTCCCGCAGTTGGTCTGTCTTATTCCCGGGCGTTCCTATCCCAGCCCTTACAGAGTGCCCTTGTCGCCACACCCTCTCCTACCCCAGGCCTTGCAGGACTGCAGGAGATTATTTATGCAGCTGAATCAAGATGCTGACTTCAGCACTGTAAAACCCGCTAGCAGGGAGTCCAAGCGTAAGGGCTGCTTTGCTGACAGTTTTATAAGCTTCAGTAAATGCCAACAGCCCCCTCCTCCTTTCTTTGTGTGGCTTGAATTTCGGGGTCTTGCAGTCTGGAGAGTGGGGGCTCTGCAGTCGGCGCTGGGAGGCTCACAGAGGAGCTACCCAAATGAATGAAAGCACAGCACCGTCCTGGAAAGCACCGTCTGTTGTTCATTCAATTGCATCCGGGCTACTTCCACACCGGCACGTAGAGGACGTTATTTAAAAGCTTGAGGAAGACAGACCATCATTTCCTGCTATTGTCTTTTCTTTTAAACGTTGACTCCAAGAAATGGAGTGCCCAACTTTATGCAATAACAGAAACACAGATGAAGGTTTTGTGCAGAATTTTCAAGAAGCAGAAATATTCCCCATCTTTGCTCACATTCCAATAAGAATAAACACTCACATTGCTGTGCACACGTGAGCATGCACACACACACAGCCCAGATCATTCTCTCAGGCTGGGCATGTTCAGCATGTGGAAGCTAATTCAGCTGAACGAGTATGCCCATGCTGCTTTCAGCACGTTTAACTTGCGAAATCTGAAAACCACAGAACCAACTGGTGGGCACAGGGCTGTGGTCAGCACCCGATGCAGAGGCCTCTGCCCGCAGAACCCCTTCCCAGGCACAGGGCCACCACACAAGGGCTAATGTAATACAACTGGCGCCAGGTGCCACAGAAAGCTCTTACCAGCATGATCTCATTTAATTAGCACACGGAAATGCATGCACCTTCTAAAATATTACTTTTAGGTATTTTTATTTTGCTGTCTTTGTGACAGACATTGTGATTTAGAAAGTTGAAATAATGGACAGAGCTAATAAGTGACAACAGTCCATTGGAACCCACAGCTCAAACACTGTTTATATTTAGTAGTTATTGCTGCAACAATGCAGCATCACAAATCACCCTGAAACCTAATGGTTAAAAGCAACAACAATTTATTCTCATGTGTACTGGACCAGCTGGGCCAGCTTCTGGAGCTGAGTGCAGTTGGAGGTGGCTCTGCTCTGGGTGACACTTGTCCTTTTCCTGGGACCCAGGAGCTGGCTGAGCAAGTTCTTCTGATGGCAGTGGCAGATGCACATGTTGGCAGATGCAAGTGAAGATATACGAGTCCCCGGTCTAGCCTTGTAGCCGAAGCACCACCTCCTTCTCATTCTATTGAGCAAGGAAAAGTCACACAGCCAACCCAGAGCCAAGGAGACTGAGAGAGGAAATTCACTTCCCCCACACGGGAGGAACTGCAAAGTCACTGGGCAAAGGGTGTGGGAAGGTAGGGTAAAGAATCGGCAATGAGTAACATAACTCCTCTGTTCTTAGCCTCTGCATCGTCCCCCTGGAATTCTGCCTGTGAGCTGACATTTCTGGGAGCTTCATAAATTCATTCTCAAGTATATTAATTAATACTGAGAGATAAAAATAACTGAGTGATTGGCGGTGACACCTAAAGACTGTCTTCATGAATCCCAGCTGTCACTCACTGCCTGCAACCTTGACCAATTTCCTTAACTCTCAGCCTCATTTTCCTAGTATATGAGAGATGCTGTGAGCCCAGCGTGGTGGAGTCAATGCTTTCTGCTATTTTAGAGTTTACAGATCAACAGGTAGGTGGTCAGTTCAGTTTTGTGGACGTTCTTTTTTTTTTTTTTTTTTTAGAGGCATGGTCTCTCTCTGTCGCCCAGGCTGGAGTGCAGTGGTGCAATTACAAGCCACTGCAGCCTCAAACTCCTGGGGTCAAGCGATGCCCCCTGCCTCAGCCTCCAGTGTAGCTGGGAATACAGGTGTAAATGTTCTTTACCAACTATGTAGGATATGGAACTTCAGTGGGGTGACTTTTGTCTGGAAGGACAAGCTGACAATGACAGGACTTCTCTCTTCCCCTCTAGGGTGCAGAGACAAGAACTGCAAGGTGCTGCTCCCTCCCGTGACTCCTAAGCTGCTAGATGAGAGCTGTGCTTCTCCTGTCTGGACCTCAAGACATGGCCCTGTGTTTACAATCCTTCAGGGGAGGTTCCAGGATAGTGTGGCAATAGTGGCACCCAGGGTGGACTTGGTCCGTCACTCTTCAGAGGTAAGCCTGCAGCCTGCAACTGGCTAAGACAGCTGCAAAAAAGGATTAGAAATGAACCAGTGAGTTCACCATGTCGCCCCTTCATTAAGCCCCTCACCTGCAACATAGGGCAGGTGGCAGCATTGCCTGGTGGTTAGGGACACTAGCTCTGCTACTTCTTCACTGTATGACCCACGGCAAGCTGCTTAGCCTTCATGCCTGTCATTGCTCATCAATAAAATGCAGAAAGCCCTAGGGAAGTCGCCAGCCACCCACTCCCCCTGGAGCCAGCATCTGCCTTGCTAGAGCATTGAGACAAGACCCATGCTTGTGTGACTTGGTGCCTCTGCTGGCTCGCTTTCTTTTCTGTTTAGTGTGCGTACGTACAGCCATTGTCCAACGCTTCCATTGGACGCCTTTGGAGATGGGTTCTATTACTCTGGTGTGAGTCCTCTATAGGTTGGGAGACTGCCACCTGCCAAAGGGAGAAGACGGTGGTGCCATGCACCTCCCTTCCCCCCTTCTCAGGTCACATTAGCTGAACATGTGATAATTATTTTTTTTTTTTTTTTTTGAGACGGAGTCTCGCTCTGTCACCCAGGCTGGAGTGCAGTGGCGCAATCTCGGCTCACTGCAAGCTCCGCCTCCCGGGTTCACGCCATTCTCCTGCCTCAGCCTCTCCGAGTAGCTGGGACTACAGGCGCCCGCCACCACGCCCGGCTAATTTTTTTGTATTTTTAGTAGAGACGGGGTTTCACCTTGGTCTCGATCTCCTGACCTCGTGATCCGCCCGCCTCGGCCTCCCAAAGTGCTGGGATACATGTGATAATTATTAATGGACCTAATGACTGAGCAAACGGATCAATCATCCATCATTTGGAAATGACTTTACACGTTAATAAAGGATGGCAAGAACAGGCAAATGGTTAACTCCTTGGGATAAGTCACAGGGATACAATTTCAGATGAGCCAGAAGCAAGGTGGGGGGTGGTCTTTTGTGGAATTCTTCAAACCCTTCCCCTTCAATCCAGTGGGTCCTCATCCTAAAGGATCATAGAGTCACCCAGGAGCTTCTGAAAAGGCCACTCGCCTGGACTCGTGCCTTCCTCGCCAGCTCGGGATTTCTAGGGCTCTGGATTATCAGGTGAGCCCAGAAATCACTGGGAGCAAGAAGCGAGGCAAGATCAGGAGTGTGGAAGGACAGGGGTTCTCAGACTGTAGCCAGCATCCGATTCCCTGAGTGCTTAATGAGGCACCATCTCAGATCAGTCGGAATGGCTATTACTAAAAGTCAAAACCAACAAATGTTGGCAAGGCTGCAGGGAAGAGAGAATACCTAAACCTTATCGGTGGGAATGTTGATGAGCTCAGCCACTGTGGAAAGCAGTTTGGAGATTTCTCAAAGCTCTGAAAACAGGGCTATCATTCAACTGAGCAATCCAATTACTAGGTATATATCCACAGGAAAATAAACCACGCTACCAAAAAACACATGTATGCAGATGTTCATCGCAGCACTGCTCCCAACAGCAAAGATAGGGAATCAACCTAAATGCCCATCATTGGTGGACTGGATAAAGAAAATGTGGTACATAGACACCACAGAATACGATGGAGCCACAAAAAAGAATGAGATCATGTCCTTTGCAGCAACATGGATGCAGCCGGAGGCCATTATTCTAACTGAATTAATGCAGGAACAGAAAACAAATACCGCATGATCTCACTTATAGGTGGGAGCTAAACACGGAGCACACGTGGACATAAACGTGGGAACAATAGACACTGCAGGCTATTAGAGTGGGGAGTGAGGGGGCAAAGGTGGAAAAGCTGACCCATCCGGGGTGATGGGATAACCTGGACCCCAAACCTCAGCATCATGCAATAAACCCAAGTAACAAACCTGCACACATGCCCTCTGAATCTGAAATAAAAGTTGAAATTAACAAAACTTTTTTTAAAAAGTAAAAACCAGATTCCAGGTTCCTTGCCCCACCCCTAGAGGGTCTGATTTAATAGGTCTAAGGTGGTCCCTGGAATTTCCTGCTGCTTCTGCTGCTGCCTCAGGAGCCGCACACGTGGCAAGCAGGTGACCCCTGCCCTCCCCTGGCCAGGGCAGAGCCTCTGCAGCATGCTGACCACTGCGCCCTCCTCCAGGCAGCTGGCTCAGGGGACAGCCTGCTCCCTCCCTGTGCCCTGCCTGCCCTGCAGCTATTCTCTCTCCTTCCTCTCTCAGGCCCCCTCTGGCTTATATTTTCCGTCTTTGGAAGTTCCCAGTACTCACAACTGAATGCTGTGGAAATAAGACATGAGGACCTCGGCGTTGCCCCTGGGCACACAGCTCACCAGTCACGAATGAAGCTCCCAGGGCCAGCGAGGCTCGCTCCAGCGCCAACGGGGCTGTGACCAATACTGCCTCATGCCCAGTCCCTGATCTTATGTGTGGGATAGCACTTCGCCCTTTTAAGTGAAAGGATTTCTACCCCTCCCTGTTTGATAGAGATCAGAGACGCCTCACCGTGGGCCATCCATGCGGGTGTTTCGTTCGCATTTTTTCCATAGGCAATCTTTCTGGAGTAAAACCTCTCTCGTATATGAATTAGCTGGGACAAAGAACAGGTGGCCTGCAGGGAGCCACGTTTAAATATACCATGAGCCGGTTTCATGAAGATTTCTTCGCCTCACCGCACTTTCTACGTGACTATGAGGATGTGCTCTTGTTCTCTGCATGTTTCTCATAATCACTTTCTCCCTGGTGTGGCCTCTTCCTCCTCGCCTTCACAGACGGATCCTGATAATACCTGCCTGCGAAGGGTGTTTGCTGTGGACTGGTCCCTTGAAGAATCCCGATGGACAGTGGCAATCATAAAGCCTAAAATTAGAGTGGGAACTGAAGAGAGATGAGTGGAAGGGCAGGGAGGAATCAGAGGACATTATTCTTCTTTTTTGTTTTGTTTTGTTTTCAGACAGAGTTTTGCTCTTGTTGCCCAGGCTGGAGTGCGATGGTGTGATCTTGGCTCACTGTAACCTCCGCCTCCCGGGTTCAAGTGATTCTCCTGCCCCAGCCGTCCAAGTAGCTGGGATCACAGGCACCCGCCACCATGCCTGACTAATTTTGTATTTTTAGTAGAGATGAGGTTTCACCATGGTGGCCAGCCTGGTCTCAAACTCCTGACCTCAGGTGATCTGCCCGTCTTGGCATCTCAAAGTGCTGGGATTACAGGCATGAGCCATCACACCCAGCCAGAGAACACTATTCTTCTAAAGTCTGGGGTGTGGGTGTGTATGAACACGCGTAAGCATGTGACCATGTACATACTATTTCCCCCTTCCCGCTCTCTCGAGCAGCCCTACATACCCTTTCCCTAGACAAAATAACAAATTCTGAATCACAGACCCCTTAGTTATAATATCAACATGAGTACAATTCCACTTGAGTAGCTTGACGTGAAGCCATTACTTGTGTACATCTTAACCTGCACCTGCTTTAATGTGAGGACTCCAGGTCATAGCAATTGTACTACTCAGAAACACCTACTTCTGATCAATACAGAGAATCATTAAACTTCTCGGAACACATTACACTATGTCTGTGCGAGGAAATCGGAGCAGCCATGAAACATCTGCATCTGGTACCCCTGGGGGGTGGGATGACAGACTCTTCTTTCCTCCTTGGAACCTCTATTCTCTAAGTTCTCAACAAGAAGTTTCCCCGGGAAGCAGCCTCCCTTTCCACCCTGCCCATCTCACCCCACACTGCATCAGCTGGTCTCTCTCTTCCCCTAACGCCCTGCACGAACACCTGCCATTGCATTTACTGACCTGTAGTTCAAACTTCCGCCCATGCCAGGGGGCAAATAGGACCTCACATCACAGCCTTCGTGTTATCCTGAGCTGGCCTGATGCTTCCAGCTAAGCCATGTGCTCTCTAGTTGGACAGAAATAATTTCCGAGAATGTCCACTCAGGCCAGATCGTGCTAAATCCCACACATCTTCCACTCTTGCTAAGTAAGCAACTGCTGCATCTTTCCCAGTTCCAGCTTTGGTCTCCCTCTAGTCTGTCCTCCCTAGAGATGACAGATGTATTGAGATACCCCCTCGTAGAATCACCTCTGGCCTCTGGCAACTCCCGACTAGAGAAAACCTCTGCTTCCTTAGACCCTCCCGAAAATCACCCAACCAAAGCCCAAGCCCGGTAGTAGGCCATTCCCAACATCTTCTTACTCTGAGACTCCCTGTAGTTCCCAAGTTGTGTGTGCTGTCTCACTGCAACTTGTAATAAACCCAACTTGTTCAACTACAGGTGTGTTCCTGGTGGCTTTCGGCCACAGGGCAAGTGGTCAGTATGAGCTAAGTACCGTTCTCCAAGCTTGTTGAAATATTCTTTGCTGACTGACTACTGAACACTCTCTATGTCTGGAACCCCAGGGTATCTCAGGCCATACACAAAGTCAGGATCATGAGGTGACCCCGCCCCTTCTGCGGTTGTTGTCCTCTGTCAATCACCTGCATCTGAAGCCGTCTCCTGCATCACCAGTCAGGGATTTCCACAGCAAGCACATGTTCAATGAGCATCTACAGGCTAAGCTCTGGGCTAAAGCTTATGGGGAAAAGCCTTACCCCTATATAATTTTGATTACCCACCAAGTACTAAATGTGGTGTGGACATAGTACACTTCTCATGTGGTCCTGAAAGCTTCCATCTGTAGAAAGTACAAGATGAACACATTCTAATAAACAGGAAGCTATGAACCAGCTACATCATCCATCAGCTCTTTCTTATCAGGGAATTGGCAGGATACGTTAACAAAAGGATAATTATTTATTAATGGTTACTTGAAACCTGGGATTTCCTCACCTGATTTCAAAACACACAGGGCCATTTATTTTAAGTGGTTTCCGGACTTGGATAGATTGAATATTCGTCCGTGCTGGCAAAGGCATACACGCAGTGATGTTAACTAGAGTAACTATAGAAACTATCCTATCCTGATACAGCCTTAGGACATCTCTGAACAATCATCCGCATAAAGGAAACATCAAGGGAATATAAAAACCATCTGGTCTCTATAGCTAGAACACATTTGAACAGCTTGTAAAGGGAAAAAAATTGAAACCTCACAACAAAAAATCTGGCAGATGATAAACACAAGATTTTTGAGTTTATCAGCCAGTTGCTACAGACCAAGATCAATATACAAAGAAAAGACACGGTCATAACCCAGGACCTCCAACTGGAATGAAAAGACAGGCAGAAAAACTTGAAAGGTTTGAGGCTGATTACAGCTATACTACCCGAGCCCACTACTCACAGAAAGCTATTTATTTTCTTTACAGATGATGGAAAATTCCAAACAGAATAAAATTATACAGAATGTTGCAAGATAAAGCATTTCTTTGGGTGTTTCTAGCTCAGCTGCAAACAGAATGTAGTGAAGTCCCACGAGGAAGGTATGCTCTGTTGTAACGTCTAAGTCGATTTTGCAGATTTGAAAGTCACAGCCAATCCAAAGATGATTTCAACCCAAGTTCTTTCGTGAAATAATAATTCCCAGCTCCTAAATAATTCCCAGCTCCTAAATCCCAGATCTGACTCTTTCTAAGCGTGTCTTTTTCCTGTCTCTTCTTGCTCACCTCTTCTATAGCCGCGGGCAGTTTTCAGCCAACAGCTTGATTTCAACAAAGTCAGCAGCATCCTGAGTCAAACCTGGCTGGAGTCCCTCTACTCAGAGCAGCGTTGCGTGGGTGTGTCACACACATGCGCACAGTCACCCAGGCCACAGGGCTTCTCTGGAATCTGGACGGGAACTTGGCTAGGGCTTGACCTGCTTCGGTTCACCACTTCTCTGCCAAGCCCTTTTCTGTGGAATTTCCATCTGCTTCTCTACAGCAATGACTTGAAAACTGGCAACATAAAGTACTAGTAACTCATTACTGAATAGGGCATTTTAATTTCTTTCAAAGTCCTTCTAAAGCCATTTAATATGTGTGTTTAGGCATTTCTCCCAAAATAGAATGTCCTATTTTGCCTCCCGTTTTTTTTCTCTACCTCCTAATCCCATCACCCAAAGGGAACCACTGTTAGTAGTTTTATGTGAGTCTGTTTATGGTCATCAAACATTTACTTAAGTTTCAAACCAAAATTATGTCATATCTTTCGTCATGTTCTGCGACCTGCCATCTTACTTTACAATGGTTATGGATGTCTTTGTAATACATTAATTGCAGGTATACTTAAAGGTTGCACTGCCATCCATTGCATCAAGATATCCTCAGATGTCCATTTAGTCTCCTAATTCCTCCCGATGATACAGTGTTGCGATCAACAGCTTTGAACGTGAGAGAAAATGCAACGTCCTAGTATGCTTGTAACTGTCTTATCTCCAAGATGTGGAGATAAATGTAGATAGCTTCACCTACCTATGGCCCTATTGCCTTCTCCCAGACATGAGCACCTCCCAGTTAAGTCAGAGGCTGAGCTTGGGAATAACTGTCTTTTACCCCCACATGTAATTGAGCACCAAGTGCCACCTTTTGCTTTTCAACACTTCCCAAATGAATCCACTCTTTTTCTGTCTCTCCTCCCATCTTAAGCAACTACCATCTCTTACCTGAGTTACCACACCATCCGCAATGTGGGCCTCTCTATTCCTCTTATGTGCCTGTAATCCAGCCACCTGGTGATACTGATCATACTCAATTCACCTATGATTATTCCCCTGCTGAGACCCTTCACAGGGGTCCATGGTCCTTGGGATACAATAAACACTTCTCAGCATTCATTTCTCAGATTCTTGCTTTCCTTCTCAGCCCTCTCTGCTGCCTCTTCCAACATGGCAGCCCACAGTCCAGGCAGGCATGTGGAACAACGTTCACCTCCTCAGAAGTGCCACTTTTTCTCCTCCCCTCAAGCGTCTGCACCTGCTGTGTCCTAAGCTCGGATCAATTTGCCATTTATTCATCTCCCTCAAGCCCCTGAGACTGTGGCTTTACGTGGAGTGAGTTCAAATGTTCCTCTCCTTCGGAAGTCCTTCCTGATCTCTCCTTTAGTCCAGTCTAGATCTTCTCCTCTCCCTTTCCCCCTTTCATCACTCATGACATTTTTCATAATTGCATGTTGATTTATGCATTCACCCTGCCAGGGGCCACTCTTGGGAAACCCTCTCCACAGGGCGCTCTGGTCTCCAGTGATCCCCATGTGTGCAGATCTCTCCTTCTCATGGGAGCTAAATGAGAAGAGTAGACGTCTTAATTTTTAAGCTTGGTACAAGACATGTGTGCCCCTTCCCAGACTTAAGCCACCATCTGTCTCATGAGAAGGGGGCACACAAGCCTACTCCTGTGAAAAGTTTGCCATCATTTAGAAAACATGCTTCTTTCTCCTTGTTGTTGCTAATGTTTCTGTTAGAGAAACAACACAGCAGCCTATGAAGTGAGGGAGAGAGGACCGAGTGTCCCTGGGTTTTCCAACTTTTTTCCATAAGTCTAACCATGTGGAGAAAAACTCCCATTGGAAGAATCACCATCTGGTCCCAGCAGAACAATGCCACCATCAAGCAAGCTACGCCACTTCTGAGGTCCAGAACTGTTTGGACCAAAGCAAAATCAAAACAAACAAACATACACACAAAACATGGTGGAGGGCTGAAGTCAGTTGTCTAATACCTACAACTTGCTTAGCAATGGACTTTTTCAGAAATAAAGGGATCGTGAATCCCTTGACTGGTCTCTGCATCTTGGAGCTCTGAACTAAGAGTCATATCAGCGTATTGCCTGGGGGGTATGAGCTCTGATTTGGTCAAATCCTGGAACACGCCCACTCTGCCAGCTCCATACATTCAGGGATCTAACTGTTTCATTTATCATGAATCTCCAGCACCTAGGACAGTGCATAAACCATGGCAGGTGCTTGGTTAAATTAAATTAGTTTAACTGGAATAAATTAAAAACTGAATGAGAAGAGACAATAAAAGCCATCAAGAACAATTGTCCCACCCAATTTTCCCCCATAAATGACAGAATGCTCTAGAAATCCTTAACTGGAGAATCCCCAGATCCTTTCTAAAGTGAGAGGAGGCAGAAAGACAGCAGGTTGGAAGCTCAAGGAGTGGACAATTGAGTAAAGGCAGTAGGGACACGGGTCCTATCTGCCTTCTAAGGTAGTCCATTGGTATGCATCACTGATAAAATGATGAAGGGAAGGCATCTCTTCCAGCTTTACTGTGGGGAAGACCAGCAAGCAGAATCAAAGACTGGCTGGTTTCATCCAGACGTGAAGACACTACTTGAGGATGCTGCCTAGAATGGAGGGAATATGCTACATCAGCCAAAGGCCCTGGGGTTTATTTTAGCTCTGTGCATACCTTTAACATCGTAAGGTGATGCTGCAGTGCCCTGAGAGACAATAAATTCATACATATATTATGTGTTTGTGTATATAATAAATGTATAAAAATTACAAATGTAATTTTGACACTTATATTTGAAATTCCTTAAGTATCTGTTGCTAGCCAATGTCTTAGTATGCTTGGGCACTTATAAATGACAGAAACTAATTTCTCTCAGTCTGGAAGCTGAAAGTCCAAGATCAAGGTGCTGGCAGATTTGGTATCTGCTAAGGGCACACTCCCTTCATGGAAAAACATCTTCTCACTGTAATCTCACAGGTGGATGGGGCAAAAAGTTCCCTCCTGCCTCTTTTATAAGGGCCCTATCCCATGCATGAGGGCATCACCCTCAGGAGCTAATCCCCTTCCAAAGGCCCCACCTCCAAATACCATTCCCTTAAGGATTAGGATTTCAACATAGGAATTTTGGGGAGATACAAACATTTAGACCATAGCACCCAACTAGTGAACCATCAGGCCCTAGGTCCCCCACAAACACCGCCCACCCAACCACACACACACACTGACACATACCAATCTCTCTTCTTCTTACTCAAACCAGGAAGAAAAAATATTTTATTCATGATAGGCTCAGCCAGCTTAGGCAGATTCACCATGAAACTCAGTGAGTTCAATCCTTCCAGTCCCGCCTTTCCTCCAGTCTCTTGCAAGGTCCTGTACCTCATTTTAAATTAATAACTTATCTTTTGCTTAAGGAAGGCCCGCCAAATTCTATAAACTCCAGGCCCCACAGTCCTGAGTTCTCCCTTGCTGGCCACTGACCAGCATGGCTAAGCCCTGCCGAATTTGTTCCTTCCTCTCCCTCCTGAATCTTTCTCCTTTTGCATTTCTAAAGCCTAATCTTCTACAGATCAGCGGGCTGCTATTTTCCCAGGTGGATCCCATTTCCTTCCTTCCTTCCTCCTTCTTGAGCACACTTCTAAACTCTTTGTTTATCCTTCTGCACTAAGACTTGATCTGTTCTTCCTCTAACACCGGCCAAGTTCGTATTCCTGGAAGAATTCATGTGCATCCTGTGACTAGTTCTTCTGACTCATTGATAAAGATTTTTAATATACTTCGTTCTCACAGTTACCCCAGGGGCATTCTGCTAAACACCTTCTTGCAGCTAGATCCGCTGCCATTTATTTATCAGTTCCGTTACATTCGGTTTATGGTTTTGGAGGCAGGTTTCAAGCTGTATCGGAGTTTTCCTATTCCAGCCAATTTGAACTTGTTTTGCAAGTAAAATTTCATGGGACATTTTCATCAAGCGCTTTCCTAGAGTCCAAATAGATAACATCTACTGTGTTTCTTCTGACTATCTGTGTATTGGGTTGTGTGTGTGTGTATAGATGTGCACATTTCTTTTCAAGAAGCAAGCCTTTAAGCCTGCCTGACATCATTGGTACCTAAAAAACCCACCCACGTGGCTGTTGGTCCCAGATTTCATTACTCTCTGGTTTGGTGCTAATTAGTTTGCACGGGTTAGGATTTTTCTTCTCTCTTATAATTTGTCTTATACGATAAACAATTGTTTTAGCTTTAACAGTGAAGTTGAGCTTATGGAACTATATTTCACAAGATCACCTTATCCTTCATTCTAGGACCTCGGGGAGTCACTCTCTGCTCCCAGCTGCTTCTAATCAAAGCTAATTCCCTCCCACAACATTCCCCCGGCTCCAAGTACTGACACCAATCTCCCCATTAAACAAGATGACTCAGGGTGCTTGGGAAGCAGATTCTCATTTCCTGTATTTTCCCGCAGCTTGCTGCCGCCTCCCTATGGTACGTTTCCTGGTTGGACATGCAGCTCAGAATGCCCCCTGCCCATCTCACTTCATAATTTGTGTCAGTACTTCCTGGAGTGGGACTGCTTCCCTTGGAAGTTGCTGGAAGGTGGAGTTAATTCAGGTCATGGTCCTCAGGCTGCAAAGGGTCCCGCTGGACCAGAGGCTTCATGGAGGGGTGGGCCTAAGGGAGCAGAGATGGGGAATGGAAGCTGAAAAGAAGATTCCAAACTGAAGGGAGTTTACATTGGCAGTGATTTGTACAGGACAAAATGAGAAAAACTGGAAAAATCGAGGTCATATCAAAGTGAACAAATAAGGATCAACAGCTTCAGAGAAATGAAGACTTTGCTAATAACAATCAGTGATGGGGGTGATATCATTTGGCCATGTCCCCACCCAAATCCCATCTTGAATTATAGCTCCTGTGTCCCCACCCAAATCCCACCTTGAATTATAGCTCCCATAATTCTTACATGTTATGGGAGGGACTCAGTGGGAGGTAACTGAATTATGGGGGTGGGTCTTTCCCATGCTGTTCGCATGATACTGAATAAGTCTCATGAGAACTGATGGTTTTTAGAAAGGGGAGTTCCCTTACACAAGCGCTCTTGCCCACCACCATGTAAAACGTGCCTTTGCTCTTCCTTCACCTTCCACCATGATTATGAAGCCTCCCCAGTTATGTGGAACTGAGTCCATTAAACCAGTTTCCTTTATAAATTACCCAGTCTTGGGTACGGTTTTTTTTAGCAGCATTACAACAGACTAATACAGAAGGTAAATTTCTTCCCACACCAAATGAACATGGAAGGCATTAAAGGCTTTGAAGTTAAAGGTGGAAGCGCGCTGGATGTGAAAAGCATGAAAGCTTCTTTCTCTCAAGGAATCCTGACTTCTGCAGGCACAGAGGACAGAGAGACTCAATGATCACTCAGAGAATGAATGAAGGCTGGGAGCTGGGAGGGGATGGAGGATACCACTGCCACCAGCCCACACCGCACTTCCTTCAGGTGAGACAGGGAGGAAGTGAGAGGGCCCAGAGGCCATGCATTCAGTTTGGCTGTTATCAATTCCTACAGTCACAAGTTTTATCTCCTGACACACTTCTGATACAGTACTTACGACATCCTGTCCTTCAGAAACAGCTCAGGAAATAAACCTTGTGACTTCAGGCATTGAGCCATTCTTGGGATCTAAAATCTGTGACCTATAGAGTATGGAATGATAGACATTGGAGTCTAGGAAGGATGAAGGGTGGAAAGGGGTGAGGGATGAGAAATTGTCAGAGCCATTGGAACCAGAGTGACTCCATCTGTTTTTTTTTTTTTTTTTTTGAAATGGAGTCTCGCTCTGTTGCCCAGGCTGGAGTGCAGTGGTGCCATCCCTGCTCACTGCAAGCTCCGCCTCCCAGGTTCACACCATTCTCCTACCTCAGCCTCCCAAGTAGCTGGGACTACAGGTGCCTGCCACAACGCCCGGCTAATTTTTTGTATTTTTAGTAGAGATGGGGTTTCACCACATTAGCCAGCATGGTCTTGATCTCCTGACTTTGTGATCCACCCACCTCGGCCTCCCAAAGTGCTGGGATTACAGGTGTGAGCCACCACGCCCTGCTGGAGTGACTCCATCTTGAATAGGGGATGGGTAGAATGAAGCTGAGACCTGCTGGGCTGTATCCCCAGGAGGTCAGCCATTCTTAGTCACAGGAAGGATGGGATAGGAAGTAACAAAGACCCCTCTGATGAAACAGGATGCCGCAAAGAAGCCAGCCAAAACCCATCAAATCCTAGATGGCAATGACGATGACCTCCGGTCATCCTCACTGCTCATTCTATGCTAATGATAATGCATTCGCAGGCTAAAAGACACTCCCACTGCTGCAGTGACAGTTTATAAATGCCATGGCAATGTCCAGAAGTTACCCTATATGGTTTAACCCATATTAAATGATCTGGTTTAATTCTGGGGGAATTGACCACCCCTCTCCTGGAAAACTCATGAATAATACACCTCTTGTTTAGCATATGATCAAAAACTAACCATAAAAATAGCCAACCAGTAGCCCTTGTGGCTGCTCTGCCTATGGAGTAGCCACTCTTTTGTTTATTTACTTCTCTCATAAACTTGCTTTCACTTTACTCTATGGACTCACCCCAAATTCTTTCTTCCAGGGAGATCCAAGAACAGTCGATTAGGGTCTGGATCAGGACCTCTTTCTGGTAGCAAAGTTACTTAATGGATACGACGTACATTATTTGAGTGATGGTTACACTAAAAGCCCAGACTTTACCTCTACACAATATATCCAGGTAACAAAATTGCACTTGTACCCCTTAAATTTATACAAACAATTAAAAAAAGAAAATCACAACCTGGGGGGAGACTGCTGTTACTCAGTACTCTGGTTTCCATCTGTCCATAGTTATTATGAAGAATAACCCTAAAATTATCCCAGAAACGCCTAAAGGAAACATTAATAATACATTTGATGGTCTGCTTATCAGAACTTTTCATGCCATTTTTTTTCTGGCTAAATGTCAAAATGAGCATCATAAAATTCTAATTAATAGTCTAACTGATAATATTAGAGTCATTAACATGTTACTGCTCCTTTATGTTTGAGACTCTTCACAACGATTCAGACTATCCATTCATTTACCCAATACATATTCATCAAGTTTGTAGGAAAGCTCCCTTCAGCCTACCTGCTTTGAATTTAGTTCCTCACTAACTGTGTTCTAACCTCATCTCCCTCTGCCTCTTCACCTTCCAACCCTACCATCAGTGCCTTCCTGATGAGAAAGTAAAAATTAGCTCAGAACAAGGAAGTAAAAACATGCCTGGCCATTCATCAGGCTGGAATAACAGACACAGATAAAGCCATCTTCAAAGTAACAGGGAACAGTATTTCTCCCAAGGATACACTGCAACTCTAACAGGTCAGAACAGCCCCTTCTTTGAGTCACTACTGCTTTTTTACTCTCTAAGAAACTTTGTTCTCTAAAATCATGGACTCTTCAAAGCCTTGCTGTTTGGAATTGTATCAGTAAGAATGAAACCTCCACTTTTGGCTGGAAAACCTAGTTGCTTTTTGATGCAGAGAAACAATCTAGATTTATAACTCAGAGGCAGAGCTTCAGATACGGGGTTTCCACATCTATCTCACAACTGCATTGTTTCCATAGAAACAGGACCCTGGGTCCATTTTTCAGTGCAGATCTGATACTGACCCCTTTATACTACCCTACTTCGCTGTGAGCCTATCTAAACACTACTTCATTCAAATTTCATCTAAACTCCACCCTTCCCCAGAATCTAGATTACTTCTATTTCTTCTTTGTTTGGTGAGATTCCCTCTAGGGTTCCATTTACCCGATTGGATTAGATCAATAAACCCAAATGTACCAGGCTATTGGTTTGTTTCTGGTGGTCTTAGGTTGATTCAGCTAGGACATTGAGCAGCTAATGTTTATTCTGCCACAAACAGAATAAATCCTCAAAAGGTTGGCAGAATGGCTATAAGATTCATCCCCGGCTGGGCACAGTGGGCACGGTAGCTCACACCTGTAATCCCAGCACTTTGGGAGGCCAAGGTGGGTGGATCACTTGAGGCCAGGAGTTCAAGACCAGCATGGCCAAGATGGTGAAAACCTAGCTCTACTAAAAATACAAAAAAGAAAAAATAAATGCTGGGTGTGGTGGCACATGCCTGTAATCCCAACTACTCAGGAGGCTGAAGCAAAAGAATCACTTGAGCCTTGGAGGTGGAGGTGGCAGTGAGCTGAGATTATACCACTGTACTCTAGCATGGATAAGAGAGTGAGACTCTGTCTCAAAAAAATAAAAAGAAAAACTAAAATTCATCTCCTATAATTATGTATGGTTCTGTTTATATTTTTTCAAAGTATTTAGATGGTGGAACTTCTGCCATTGTTAAGGGTATTTGTACAGAACATGAGGTATTTGAATTATACAAATCTTGCACTCAAGGATCCAAGACCAGTCAACACGTTAATATAAACTTGGAAATAATTACCCTAGACCAGAGATCACTGGTAATTACTATAAAACTGATTCTGTAGATGGACAAATAGTAAATATTGCTGAAAACTATGTAACTCTGTTGTCGTTGTAGCCCAAAAGTAGCCATAGATAATGTGTAGTGGTTGAGCTTGGCTGTATTCCAATAAAACTTTACTTAGCAAAACAAGAAATGGGCCAGATTGAACTCAAGGGCCATGGTTTGCTGACCCTCATCCTAGACCATCACAATAAAATAGAATCAGTGTTTGTGAGTTGGCTATCGTCCTCTCCGTTGTGGATAGATTGTCCAGTGTTACCTGAGCTCCTAGGGAAGGAAGGTGGGAAAGCTGAAGAACTTGGGGAGTGTCCCCTGGACAAGACACGTTACTCATTAATGGTGGTCGTGAAGGGCAAAGAGATATTTGGTACCTACACTGTGCTTGGTACCTTGCATAAATGGTAAATCCGTACAGTACTTCCAGCTAGGCATTTAAACGTCCAATTTATATGCATGGAAATCTGAGGTCTGGGTCGTGCTGCTTCTTTCTGTCACTAAACTGTTAAATCATGGCACCAAGATTCAAAGCCAAGTCCATCTTACTCCAAACCTGCTCTTTCTCATATGTTTTCTTTAAGAAAAAAGCAGGTCAAATCTCCTCTGCACATCCATCTCTTTTTACTCACAAGTTTTAGGAGAGCCAGTGTATTCTAGTTCCCTCTGTACATTTCATTAGAGCCTTCTCCAGCAACTTTTAGTAAAAGAGTTTTATAATAGTGAGTCACCAGCCCCCTACCTCCTTCAGCATCTTTACTAGAACCAATGAGAAGAAGCCGGAACTTACTGAAGACACAAGCTCAGAGCAGTTTGTAAAGCTCTGTTAGCTGAGCCAGCCAATGGAAAATCAGCAGCAATAGCCCCAGCTCATCATGGGACACACAAATAGAAGAGATTTCACAAGCCAGTGCTCTGATGCTAACAGTATTTGGCTTAATTCTCCTAACACCTTTCAAGGTAAGGTAGAACACACACACACACACACACACACACACACACAAATTATTGAAATGATTTGGCCTCTTCAAAAAGTGCCATTTGAAGAAAAGTAGACAATATCAACCAAAAGTAGAAATAACAACCTATACTCTCTTTGAAGACCTGAATAAAAACAAGCTATTTTGGCAGAAGCATTGAAAGTTTTTCCTTTGCGTGCTCAGACAACAAAATCTGAATCAATTTCTAAACTAGAACAGGCTGTTTCTTTTCGCTTCTGGGAGTGCGCACTTGCCTCACTATTAGCCGCAAACAACAAAAAGACTTGCCTCTGTAAGCCGCATAGGTGGCTTAAATACCGATTTTCAGAATTGCTGAAAACCTGGCTTCTTTCAAGAGTACACTGATAATAATTACCATCCTTTTAACATACATTTTAATACCATCTTATTTTTCTTTTCTTTTTAATTTTTAAAAAATGTTACTTCAAGTTCTGCGGCATGTGCAAAACGTCCAGGTTTGTTACATCGGTATACATGTGCCGTGTTTGTTTGCTGCACCTGTCAACCCATCACCTAGGTTTTAAGCCCTACATGCATTAGGTATTTGTCCTAGTGCACTCCCTCCCCTTTCCCCCGACCCCCAACAGGCCGCAAACACCATCTCATTTTTCTTGTTGGAGAGAGGATGAGAGGGAACAGCTGATGGGAAGAGTAACTGAGTTTCAAATTGCAGTTCTCTGGAAATAAGCCCCGCAATATGATGCAAATAACAAGTCACAGATGACAGTATAGCCACTGTTGGAGGGTAGGCTGTCTTTGGGCTAAGCATTCAAGAAGCCCTTCACGTCAAGCAAGTCTCAGCTTGGACAATTTGATAAACTTTTTTTTTTCTTTCTTTTTTTTTTTTTTTTTTTTTTTTTGAGATGTAGTCTTAACCTGTTGCCCAGGCTGGAGTGCAGTGGCACAATCTCAACTCACTGCACCTCCACCTCTGGGTTCAAGTGATTCTTGTGCCTCAGCCTCCCAAGTAGCTGGGACTACAGACATGCACCACCATGCCCGGCTAATTTTTGTATTTTTAGTAGAGATGGGGTTTCACCATGTTGGCCAGGCTGGTCTCAAACTTCCAACCTCTGGTGATCCACCTGCCTCGGCCTCCTGAAGTGCTGGGATTATAGGTGTGAGCCACTGTGCCTGGCCTTTTTTTTTTTCTTGACAGAGTCTCACTCTGTCACCCAGGCTGGAGTGCAATGTTGCAATCTCGGCTCACTGCAACCTCTGCCACCCAGGTTCCAGAAATTCTCTCACCTCAGCCTCCCGAGTAGCTGTGATTACGGACGTCCACCACCACGCCCAGGTAATTTTTTTGTATTTTTAGTAGAGACAGAGTTTCACCATGTTGGCAAGGCTGGGAGGCTGAGGCGGGAGGATCACCTGAAGTCAGGAGTTGATAAGCTATTTCTTATTGCACCTGTGTATGGCACAGTACCATGGCCATCCACTCAGTATACACAGACAGCTGCAGTGTTTCAAAGACACTAAGCAAATTGAGGTTCCCACAGAATTCCTGAGAGCTGATCAAAATTAAAATTCTCATTTCTGGGCTAGCAGGCTTTCTTTGGTTCCCAGGTAAGTCTTGGAATTTTCTGGAGAACTTCTGACAGGAGAACATCTTGGCAAACGACCATTTTGTTCAAAAAATAAACTAGAGCTATTTTTTCTCCTATGGCATGCAAGAAACAAGCTGCCATGAAGAGAGCAAGAGCTTACCCTGGTTAAATAAAGGAGGTTGGGGAAGGTGTCATCTCTGTGTCAATACCGTGGCTTGGGCGTCAGAGACGCCACCAGGGGATTCCGCATATCCATGTTTTGCGGTAAGAACAAACACGAGACTGAAGTGTACATTCTTGTTTCTTCATTTAATAGCTTTTTAAGTTAGGTAAATTAACTGGACAGGTGCCTGAGGTTTTTTACACCAGTTAAAAGAAAATAATAATATCCACCAACAAGGCTGTCCTGAAAACAAATGTGCTGTGTAGACTGTAAAGTCGTATTTACAACTAAGGTATTAAAATCCTTCCTCAGGCCGGGTGCAGTGCCTCACACCTGTAATCTTAGCACTTTGGGAGGCCTAGGCAGGCAGATCACCTGTGGTCAGGAGTTCGAGACCAGCCTGGCCAGCATGGTGAAACCCAATCTCTACTAAATATACAAAAATTAGCCAGGCTTGGTGGCATGCACCTGTAATCCCAGCTATTCAGGTAGCTGAGGCATGAGAATCGCTTGAGCCTGGGAGGAGGAGGCTGCAGTGAGACAAGACTGCGCTACTGCACTCCAGCCTGGGCAACAGGAGTGAAACCCTGTCTCTAAAATAAAATAAAAAATAAAATAAAATAAAATAAAATAAAATAAAATAAAATCCTTCCTCAAAATAACTAATGGATGCTGGGCTTAATACGTGGGTGATGGGGTGATCTGTGCAGCCAACCACCATGGTACACATTTATCTATGTAACAAACCTGCACTTCCTTCACATGTACCCCGGAACTTAAAATAAAGTTGAAGGGAAAAAAAAACACCCTTCCTCGTTCTGGTCAAAATACTGATGGAGAGAGTTAAGAAGGGACCAGATTCAACACATTCATTCATCACGAAAACATCTCCACTCAGAAACTTCCTTTCATTGGCTGGGAACTGTCCGAGGTGCTCTGGTTGAAGCTTCATGAGTTACCTCAAGACCTCCCTCACCGTAGAGCTGCCATTTAACAGTGTAGGCAAAAGGGCCACAACCTTGGTTTCAGTTATTCAGTCTCTACCCAGGTAATCTTTGGCAAGTTACTTCATGCCTCTAATCCCCTTTTGCTGGTAATTGTTTTACCATTAATGTCTCTAATCCCCACTTGCAGATGTGGCTGGTAATACCTACCTTGAAGTACTGCTTCGAGGGATAAATGCAAGGGCTTGGTATAAACCAAGGATTTGGTAAATATTCTGCCTTCATTATTACAAGGAAGATGAAAAAGAGAGGACAGATAGCTTGCCACAACTTCCACACTGGCAAAAATGACCCTGCATCCCACTGTTTTTATGGATAAAGGGGATGGGATCAGAGCCAGAGGTCTTTCCATGGACCTTGTGAGTCAAAGCTTCCCACAGAGTGGAACGAAGTTGCTGCCTGTATTTTCTTCCCTACACGCGATTCACCAGTGCTTTAGATCTGCAGGGGCAACTCTAAGCTCTTGCTCCCTGTAGTGTGCGCAACTTCTAGGGCAGAACCGTGGAGAGGGCTTCTTCCCTTCTTTCCAAAACTGTGTGGTAGCCCCATAAATGTGGGGACGCATTTAATCAGTGTAGAAGCCCTCTTAGTGGCTATTTGGAATAAAATGTAAAGGGGGCTGGGCGTGGTGGGTCATGCCTATAATCCCAGCACTTTGGAAGGCCGAGGCAGGCAGATCACTTGAGGTTAGGAGTTCGAGACCAGCCTGGCCAACATGGTGAACCCTCATCTCTAATAAAAGTACAAAAATTAGTCTGGCGTACTGGTGCACGCCTGTAATCCCAGCTACTTGGAAGGCTGAGACAGGATAATCACTTGAACCCGGGAGGCGAAGATTACAGGGAGCCAAGATTGCACCACTGCACTCAAAAAAAAAAAAAAAGTGTCTGCACACTTGAGAATAACAATATATGCGGGAAAATTAACACATGGATGGGCTCTAGCTATGGAATAAATCCCAGTTAAAATCTCTTCACTGTATCTAGGAAGCACACCCTAGAAAGATAGACTTTTCTGTACTAACCTTTTCAATACTAACTCGGGTAGCAAAGATCCATTGCGGATGAATTAAGAAGGGAAGGTCGGCCGGGCACGGTGGCTCACGCTTGTAATCCCAGCACTTTGGGAGGCCGAGGCGGGCGGATCACGAGGTCAGGAGATCGAGACCACAGTAAAACCCCGTCTCTACTAAAAATACAAAAAAAAATTAGCCGGGCGTGGTGGCGGGCGCCTGTAGTCCCAGCTACTCGGAGAGGCTGAGGCAGGAGAATGGCGTGAACCCGGGAGGCGGAGCTTGCAGTGAGCTGAGATTGCGCCACTGCACTCCAGCCTGGGCAACAGAGAGAGACTCCGTCTCAAAAAAAAAAAAACATTAGGAGTTAATGAGGGAAGAGTGCAGAGACAAGAGCAGAATTCAGCTCTCCTGGCTCTCAGCCCCTATTCTGACCACTGAAATGAATTTCCCTTCAACCACAGAATAAAAAATAATTGGATTTCTCTAAGTCTTATTAAGGTGTAACTTGCAGTTCAGAAGAACCTGTATGTTTAACTATATTCCTCGTCTAACCCAGGGGGACTAAAATGAAATAAATATTTCTAGAAATAAAAGACTAAGACAACAATGCTAGAGCTGGGAGCTCCCTGCACCCCCTCCTCTCCCTGCACCCCCTTCCCCTCCCAGCACCCCTTTCCCCTCCCTAGACCACCCCTCTCCTCCTCTCACGCTCCTCCCCTCCCCGCATCCCCTACCCTCCCCACACCCTCCTCGTCTCCACTCACCCCCTTCCCCTCCCCGGACCCCCTCCCCTCCCCGGACCCCCCTCCCCTCCCTGCACCCTCCTCCCCTCCCCCCACCCTCCTCCCCTCCCTGCGCTGTAATTGCGCTGCTGTAGCAGATAAATGGACAGGGACGGAGAGCACTGCAGCGCTGGCTGAATACAAAACCAAAGCCTCCTCTCCTCCTCCCATAATTAATCTTTTCTGCTTTCCGCAGGAACCATCCTCTGCAGTGTTCAGCATTTGGCTGGGACTTTGACGTTTTGTTATCGCCGTCACTGTCTTTGTTTTTTGGGAAAGAAGAAAAACCCATCCGTGGCACATGGACCCTACACGGGGGCAGCATGCCATGTAAAATTCATGTAGCTCTCTTCCTCTAGCCACCTGAGCATCCTTTTATCCCTAAAGAACTTGGGAAAGGCAATGAATGCCAAGCTGTATTCTTTCCTAGATGGCAGTCCCAAATATTCGTACTGATTCATGATGCAGATTACTCTTTAATGAGTGGAATACTTTTTTCAAGCCACCAAAAACATCGCGTGCATGTAGATACTCCATTTATGCACCGAAAGAAACCAATATTTCTGAACTCCTTTACCCTTCACTGATGTGGTTTCCATGGAAACCATAACGTTAAGCCAGGCAGTTAGTTACTTCCACATTACATAATGTTATCTAATGCTTAGTTACTCCTGAACAAACGTGTTTATTCAGTAGCTTTTTGTCCATGTAATCAACCATATCTACTTTGATTTGATTAAACACGGAACAGTGGCATAAAATCATTTACTGCAATATGCTTTGTGTCTGCTACTCATCCAGAAAATGATATGCTGTGTATTTGCCAAAGAAGAGGACGGTGTGCACGGGAAGTTGTGGGAAGAGATTCTGGCAAGGCTGATGCAATACGTGGTTATGGATGAGAGTAATTAAGATTAAGAGGATAGGAAGTTAGAAACTAGAGCAGAAATATGGAACATGAAATTGCAATAGTTTTGATCCTCTTCCTCACCCTTCTTTGTGTAAAAAGAGCGGGAGATAGCACAGGTTCTCAGGAGGTCTGTATATATTGGTAAAATACTTCAGGAAAAAAATGTTTGCCATTAAAATTCTTGTTGCAGTTACGAACGTTACTTCCCGTGTTAGCAGTAAGCTCTGTCGCATGATTACGATTGATTTACAAGTGAGTTCTGGAACATAACAGACGACCCATTCTCCATCACCCCGAGGCTTCTTCCTTTTTAATACGGCATTAAGCAGTCTCTTCATCCCACCTCTGGCTCCTTTCTAACATCAAAACTAGGAAAAGATTTTCCCCATCACCCAACAGAGTTACTGTCTTCTTTTTCTTTCAAACTCTTAAGTGCTTTATCTATTATTTTTGCTCATTAAAAAAATACACATTGGCGGGGTGCGGTGGCTCATGCCTGTAATGCCAGCACTTTGGGAGGCTGAGGTGGGCAGATCACGAGGTCAGGAGTTCGAGACCAGCCTGGCCAACATGGTGAAATCCCATCTCTACTAAAAATGCAAAAAGTAGCTGGGCATGGTGGTGGGCACCTGTAATCCCAGCTACTTGGGAGGCAGAGGCAGGAGAATCACTTGAACCTGGGAGGCTGAGGTTGCAGTGAGCCGAGATCATGCCACTGCACTCCAGCCTGGGCAACAGAGCAAGATTCCATCTCAAAAAAAAATTTTTTTTTGAGTTATTCCTCTATGAGTGAAAATGATGGATAAAGCTCTCAGACATAAATAATGCTGGTTGAGAAAAAATTCTTTAGGAAGTATGGATGCTTGATTTTACTCATAGGTAGGGTCCACTGTCTACACATAGCATGACCTGGAGGAATTTATTTTTTCCTTCCCTTCCTTCCTTCTTTTGTCTCCCTCACCTTTTAAAATTTTCTTTCTTTCCCTCTCTCCCTCTCTCCCTCTCTTCTTTCCTTCCTTCTTTCCTTTTTCCTGTCTTTTAAAAATAATTAGTGTTTTAGATTGATGTTAAAAGAATGTATTGAGAAATAAATCCATAAGCTGACTTTTAAAAAGCAAACAAATTTCTTTATAACTATATAACCTATTTAATAAGTTTCTGCTTTGTCCTCATTTAGTGTATTCTTATTAAGGACATGATGGTAATGTGTACAGTTATTTTAGAAAAAATAATTTATTTTGGAAAAAAAAAAGAGGTAGACTCACTAAATGTCCATTAAAAGTGCTCCAAAATCCCACCCCCTCAAAAATGGCTTGTGCCATGTTTATGCAAAAGGCAACAGCATTTAGCGAGAGTTCCGGAAGAAATACCGCTTCCTGTAGTTGGTCTGTATCCCTTTCTTTCCACCTTTCCTCCTATCTCTTGATTCTCTCTCACTCTGCCCTGACCCATCACTTTCTTATGTCAGCATCCTAATTTTTTTACAAGTACTTCTTATTTTTGTATTTGTAAAAGCTCAAAGTTGAGTTTTCCTAAGATTCTAGAGGCGTCACTCTCCTACAGTATTGTCTGTCCCCTGCTCTCTCTTCTCATTTTGCTCTTCCTAACTTCTTCAAGTTAGCACAGGCTGTTCTCATCAGCTTTGTCTTCTGTTGTATTCTTCCTCCCCCACTTCCTTCCTCACCTTCCGGGCATCACCACCTCCTAGCCCACTCACCTCTTAATAGAAGGTTCCGTTCAGGCATCAAATCCTGAATCCAGTCTCTGCCACCTGGCATCCTCCCCACAGCCCCCATACCCAGCTGGGTTTTCCCCTCTTGCTTCCAGTAGGCTCTCTGGCTTGTATGCTGCTTTCACGGCACCTGTAAAATATCACTTTGTCAGTTGTTGATCAGTCTCTATGCATGCGTTTATTGAACAAATCCCTATAGGGTTCTACCCTGGGTCAACCCAGGACTTGGGTCTACAGAGGTGAGGAGGCCAATGAGGTCCCCATCCAGAACTTTCCCCTCCTCTAGCCTGTATCTCTTTATATATCCTTTTGCCTAGCTCAATGTCCACAAATCGGTGCCTAGCAACATTTGTTTGTTGAATTGCCTTTAAAAACTTCCAGTTTTATTACAGGTCATTGCTTAAATTTTAGAAAACAAGAAAATATAAATTAACAGAGTATGGGTAAATAATAATTCACTCATACCCTCACTAGCCAGAAATTAACACTGTCATATTTTTAGACACATGTTTTCCAAGAAAATTTCTTTAGATATTAATATAAATCTTTTTAAAATGGAATCACATGCCACATGTTTTTTAATACTCAATTCGTAAGCGTTGCTGTCAGCATTCTGACTGGTTTCATGTCATGTTGGAATAAATGTTTCTGAATGAGAAGACACTCCAATGCATCAGGTGACTTTTTAGCAATTTTTGCCTTGGGCCTGGTTCAATATAGTTTACAACTATATCAGCAGTGAAGTCTTTCCTGACTTTTCTCACTTGTCTGGAAACAGGAGCCAGAAGGAACATAGGAACTTGAGTCCCCAAAGACAGAGCTCAATTTCAAGAAAGCAGATGAGGATTAATGATGCTTCATCTGTGATTTCTAATCCAAAGTTTCCATTTGCAATCAGTCGGACACCTTGAAGGTCTAATATTTAAACCCTTCATTTATCTGATTTTTCACTCAGAAGATTCTTGTAAAAGCAAATTTCAGAATGTAGAATCAGGTACCTCGACTTTCAAATGCTGGTCCTATTTGGGAATGTTGGGAAACCTTTGGAAAAGTTATTACATATGTTTTGTAAGATGAGACTAATAACAGAAGATTAATTGAACTAAATACATATATTTCCATTTAACAAATATAATACTGTAACTTCTCTCTCTCTCTCTCTCTCTGTCTACACACACAGACACAGCCCAAAGACACAAAGATCAATACTGATCTCCTTTGGAAAATTTTTAGGTGTTTTTCCCCTAAAGTAATGCAATATTAATTACATTCCTCCTTTATGTCTCACCACCACCACCATCTATTAAAATGCTTTCCACTGACGGGATATCAAATCAAATTATTCTTTTCTTTATAATTCTCTATAATTTACTTGTCTTCTAGTATAAGAGACTTCCTCTCCTTTAAGCCTCGATGTTCTCCGCACTTAGAATTTTGGTAGTATCTGTTTTGCCATTGTTCAATCATATAATCACATAGGAGAAAATTTCAATTCTTCATAGTCCTCAATGATTCTAATCCTTTAACACTTCTGTGATACATTTTATTTGAGGAGTTGAATTGAAACTATTTAGTAAAATGAAACTTAATATGGAGAATTGCAAAAGAAGAATGTAAAAACAGTGGACATTAGCATTACCCTAATTCTTTTTGATCGTTCAGAATTTTGCAATTTAGTTCAGTTGGGAAACACAGCATGTGCAATGACAGACGGCTCAGGGACTGCCTTATCTGATATTCCAAAATCACAAGGTGGAATGATCTAGTTTTCACATGCTCCAGCGGGAAACCCAGAAATTAGACAAAAATTAGACAAAAAAGAAACAAAGCTGACCCTTCCAAATGTGGGGTTCTGAGTGAAAAGAGCCCCAAGCAACCAGTCCACCCGTGTCAAAGGGAGAAGACAGTCAAGAGTGTGAGGGACACAAAGCAAAGGAGGCTGCCCATCTAGATTCCCTTTTTCTCTTCTTCATGGCTGCACTACAACTCCAGCGGCCTGTGCACTGTGCTGCACTCATTAAAGAAAGGATCCGTGTGTTTCTGCTGTTGACAAATCCGGACCCCTTGCTGGAATGTTTCCGTTAGCGTAAGAAACATTGTCATTGACAGATAAGGTCAAATCCAACCCAGTACACTTTCTGTGGTGCTGATATAGGTGAGACTTTTTTTTTTTTTTTTTGGCGAGGAAGATTGGATAGATACATAGATAGATGATAGATAGATAGATAGATAGATAGATAGATAGATAGATAGATAGATAGGATGGATGGATACATGGCTGGATGGATGGATGGACAGATGGATAGATAGATAGATAGATGATAGATAGATAGAAAATATGTGTATATACATGAAGAAATGCTCATCATCACTGGCCATCAGAGAAATGCAAATCAAAACCACAGTGAGATACCATCTCATACCAGTTAGAATGGCCATCATTAAAAAATCAGGAAACAACAGGTGCTGGAGAGGATGTGGAGAAATAGGAACACTTTTACACTGTTGGTGGGACTGTAAACTAGTTCAACCATTGTGGAAGTCAGTGTGGTGATTCCTCAGGGATCTAGAACTAGAAATACCATTTGACCCAGCCATCCAATTACTGGGTATATACCCAAAGGACCATAAATCATGCTGCTATAAAGACACATGCACACTTATGTTTATTGCGGCACTATTCACAATAGCAAAGACTTGGAACCAACCCAAATGTCCAACAACGATAGACTGGATTAAGAAAATACTATGCAGCCATAAAAAATGATGAGTTCATGTCCTTTGTAGGGACTTGGATGAAACTGGAAAACATCATTCTCAGTAAACTATCGCAAGGACAAAAAACCAAACACTGCATGTTCTCACTCATAGGTGGGAATTGAACAATGAGAACTCATGGACACAGGAAGGGGAACATCACACTCCGGGGACTGTTGTGGGGTTGGGGGAGGGGGGAGGGACAGCATTAGGAGATATACCTAATGCTAAATGATGAGTTAATAGGTGCAGGAAATCAACATGGCACATGGATACATATGTAACAAACCTGCCCATTGTGCACATGTACCCTAAAACCTAAAGTATAATTAAAAAAATTAAAATTAAAAAAAAGAAAATATGTGTATATATTATATATAATGAAATTTAAAAACTCTACTTTTCTACAATTAGATGCCTACACTTACCTAAATATTTTTGGATGTGTTCATAAACGTATTTTCTTTTTTTTTTTTTTTTTTGAGACGGAGTCTCCCTCTGTCGCCCAGGCTGGAGTGCAGTGGCGCAATCTCGGCTCACTGCAAGCTCCGTCTCCCGGGTTCACGCCATTCTCCTGCCTCTGCCTCTCCGAGTAGCTGGGACTACAGGCGCCCGCCACCACGCCCGGCTAACTTCCGTATTTTTAGTAGAGACGGGGTTTCACCATGTTAGCCAGGATGGTCTCGATCTCCTGACCTCGTGATCCGCCCACCTTGGCCTCCCAAAGTGCTGGGATTACAGGCATGAGCCACCATGCCCGGCCTTAAACATTTTTTTGTAGAGACGGGGTCTTGTTGCCCGGGCTGGTCTCAAATTCCTGGGCTCAAGGGATCTTCCTACCTCAGCCTCCCAAAGTGCCGGGACTACAGGCGTGAGCCACTGTGCCTGGCCCTTTTTTAAAATTCCCAAGCAGCAACACAGTTTTTTGTCTGCCTGATAGAAAAGTTTCTCCGGCCCTGAATCATGTTGGAACACCTCTGGGGGAACCTGCAGCAACCTGCACAGGGGCTTCCGTGAGGATTTATGTGGAAAGGAGCACAGTGCTTTATACCCAGGGTGCCCAGAGGTTCCCGTCCTAACTCTAGACAAGACTTTGAGTCCATATCTTCTGAGCGTGAAATCTTCCCTTAATCTTCGGCTATTTCTCTTTTCTACCCATTAACCATTCTGTATAGCGATCACCAATTGTTGTCATTGATCTATTATTGCCTGACTTGTCTTAGATATAACTAATAGGCTTCTTATATGCATGTAGATACTAACATCCTAAATAAACTATGAACAATTAGATCTTAGGTATATTAAAATAATGACCAAGTCAGGCTTATCCTCGTACTGCAAATACTATGCAACGTTAATCAGGTAATTGGCTTAACAGGTTAGAGGAGAAAAATCATGTGATCCTCTCAATTGATGCTGAAAAAGCATTTGATAAAATTCAGGACCCATTTGTGATGAAAATGCTTTGCAATTTAGGAATAAAAGGAAGCTCTTTTTAACATAATATTTGAAAGTGACATATTAAAAATACATATTCCCATTATAATTTTAAAAGGCAAGTTATCTCTGCCTGCTGTAACTGTTGCTATCCAACATTATTCTACCAATCATTGCTAATGCAAAGGAATAAAAAGAAACAGGACCCTAAATATTCTAAAGGATGAGACCAAACAGTTTTTTTTTTCTCACGAAATGTCTAAAAAATGCATTGACCTTTCATTCTCATAACACTGCTGTGGAGTGAGTATAATATTGTCTTCACTCGCCCAGGCTCTTCAAGCCAGCAAGATCTGAAGCCAAGATCTGACCTCAGGCAGTCCAAAGCCAGGCCCACAGGATTCATCACCATCCTATTACCTTCTATGTGCTGCTTGGAAATTAAAACAAATAACTGCATTAAAATGATCAGGGTTATGAAAAGCAGGCATCAAAATTTTCTAGCTATTTATCCCGTATCTCTAAAAAAAAAAAATACTGGGAAGTTTGCTTTTAAATCAGAGGTTTTGTCCTAACTAAAAAAAGAGAAAGAATATGCTTTATTAAAATAAAAGCTAATGGCTGGGTGCGGTGGCTCACGCCTGTGATCCTAGCCCTTTTGGAGGCCAAGGCAGGCAGATCATTTGAGGTCAAGAGCTCAAGACCAGCATGGCCAACATGGCAAAACCCGGTTCCTACTAAAAATACAAAAAAAAAAAAACAAAATTAGCTGAGCGTGGTGGCACATGCCTGTAGTCCCAGCTACTTGGGAAGCTGAGGCAGGAGGATCACTTGAGCCCGGGAGGTAGAAGTTGCAGTGAGCCAAGATTGTGCCACTGCACTCCACCCTGGGCAACAGAGTGAGACTCTATCTCAAAAACTAAAAATGAAAAATAAAAGAAATGGCTGGGTGCAGTGGCTCATACCTATAACCCTAGCACTTCACAAGGTCAAGGTGGGAGGATGCCATGAGCCCAGGAGTTCGAGACCAGCCTGGGCAACACAGAGAGACCTTGTTTCTCCAAAAACAAAAACGAAAAACAAAAAAAATTACAAAAATTAGCTGGACATGGTGGTGTGTACCTGTAGTCTCAGCTACTTCAGAGGCTAAGGTGGGAGGATTGCTTGAGCCTGGGAACTCGAGGCTACAGTGAGCCATGTTCACACCACTGCATTCCAGCCTAAACAACAGAGGGAGACACTGTCTTAAAAAACACAGCTAAGAATAGAATAGAATAGAATAGAATAGAATAGAATAGAATAGAATAGAATAGAATAGAATGGAATGGAATGGAATGGAATGGAATGGAATGGAATGGAATGGAATGGAATAGAATAGAACAGAACAGAATAGAACAGAATAGAATGTACTAGCATAACAGGAGGATGACAATGAGCGCCAAATCCTCACTGACTTCTAATTTGTGGAATTCAGACCAAGAAAGGATGTAGCTTTGTTTATTGTTTTTTATAAGACCTTATGGATCAGTTGAACTCTCACCATTTTTCTAATGTAAAATGAAGAGCATGTTTTTTGTCCTCACTCAGAGGGTCCTGGCGAGCCTAACAGATGAGTGTCCTCGAGCACGTCCGGTGATTCAGCAGCTGGAAAGGCTGGACAGGAACAGCAGGACCCCTCAGCAAGTTGCTTTTGTTTCCATTTCACCTTCTGTCCTACCTGTCAACATTTGTCCTCCAACTTTTAATAGAAACTACATCAGATGAAGAGAAGGAAAAAATTAACCTATCTGGGCTGCTAAATTTTAATTTTTCAAAATATAGTTGGCCTCACTGTCTCAAGTTAATTTCGTTGCACACAGCTTAAAGCCCTGCTGAATTTTTCACTGTGTGAGTGGTTAAATTGCATTTCCTTTTCTTCTACTGGTAAAAAGCAGTGTTAGGTTTGAGTCTTTTGCTGTGTCCTTAGAAAAGAAACTGCATCACCAAAACCTGATACTTAGAAAGCAGGCTTTGAAGTTGTCAGAGAAGCTTCAAACTATATTTCAGAAAAAAATATGTCTTTTCTGTACTATATTTAGGTAGTGAGTGACTGGTACATGAATGTTATGAATATTGTGTAGTGTAGACTTTCCCTGGTTCTTCATCGTCCAGTTGACTAATATAAACCATTGTAATAGCAACATGCAGATTTTTCTACTCATTTTAAAATTCCTAGTTTTGGCTGGGTGCAGTTGCTCATGCCTGTAATCCCAGCACTTTGGGAAGTGAAGGTGGGAGGATTGCTTGAGGCCAGGAGTTTGAAACTAGCCTGGACAACAGAGTGAGACCCTATCTCTGCAAAATGAAATAAATTAGCTGGGCGTAGTGGTGCACACCTGTAGTCCTAGCTACTTGGGAGGCTGATGGGGGAGGATTGCTTGAGCCCAGGAGTCTGAGGTTGCAGTGAGCCAGGATCACACCACTGCACTCCAGCCTGGGCAACAAAGTGAGACCCTATCTCTAAAAATAAATAAATAAATAAATACATAAATACATAAAATGCATGGTTTTAATTTTACCCTAGACTATCACGTTGAGGTGAGTCATGTCTGAACACCTATGGAGGTTAAATAGGAGATTTCAAATTGTTTCTACAACAACTTATTTCTGCAGAGTATGGGGGCCACATTGAAAATGGGGTGCAGAACTTTTCAGAGGATCCTTTGCCCCACTCAGTTTTGGGAAACATGGAGTTCTCCTGAGAAATGAAGGTTGCCTTGTCTGGTTGCCGTTGTCACTGCACCTATAGCTTCTGACACTGACAATTTCTGAAACTGTCTTCCTTTTAATAAATGGAAGTACAGATAGCATAAGGAGCCCACGCTAGAATGTGGTTGAATTACAGAATTATATATATATATATACACACATATATATGTGTATATATATATACACATATATATGTGTATATATATATATATATACACACACACACACACACACACACACACACAACCTCCCTCAGTTCCATGGTTTTATCATATGGCATGGATGCAGATTTTCTCTGTTATATTTGATTCCTTAAAACTCAGGGTTAAGGTGAGTTTGATTGTGAGCTTAAAAATATGTATGTATTCTCAGCCCGGTTTGCGCATTCTGAGCTGAGCCCATCAAGACGTCATCTTCTCTGAACACACTCATGAATATGATGGCTGCTTGGCAAAGGCAAAGGAGCTCTGTCTAATGCTCTCTCAGCTCTCCCAGGAATATGTATTCTTCTTACAAAATATTTGTTGCCTGGCCTGACTGTTGGATGCTGTCCTCTGACACGAGTATGGAACTGAGCTTCAGAGGCACCCATGCTATGCACCAAACTTGGTATTTACAAGTTCACAGGAACAGATGCCTCACTGTCGTCTCATTGTGCTGGGCTGTCAGAGGGCACAGGCAGCTGTGGGGGTCAGGAGTCACGCAAACCATGAAACATTTCATGCATGTTGTCATACCATGAAACATTTCATGCATGTTGTCATGCCATGTACCTTAGATGACAGTCTGATCTCTCAGAGGGCTATGCAGAAAAGATTGGCAGCATCACCATCAAGGCCATCGTCATCATCATGCTCATCGTCATCATCATCACTTCTGTGAAGATTAATCAGACACTTGAAATAAGTCAAAAGCCCCATAAAAAAATAAGATGCATAGATATGTATCACACAGAACATAGCATTACCCCTGCCTGCAAAAAGACAGCAAAGAGAAAGGGAATTGGCCCTTATTTAATGTTCTGAGTGCCGGGCCTTGTGCCAAGTACTTCTGTGGCATACACGATACTGGGCCTTGTGAAGAGGTTAATAAGCAAAAGGCTTGAGAGTTTCAAGGGAAGATCTTGGCACCCACGTTTGTTCCATATGAAGAATCCATTTTCAATCCACATCTTATTAAGGATGTTATTTGTCTCACATACAGTTCTAGAATTGGCCCTTTCCATGGCCACAATACAGAAGCCAACTCAATGATTAAGACAATGGGACCAAAAATAAATCAAGATTTGTGCTTAGATCACCTGGGTCTAAATCCAACCCGGCCTTGCACCTGCCACTTCCCTTCTCTCTCTCTCATCGACCCCATTTGCAGGTGTGGATGATAATAGTAGGGCTATTTCATTAAGAGCGTTGGAAGACTTAAATGAGAATCCAAGTAAGCGCTTGTTACATAAATATGCACAGAATGGCCGTGGCCTATTTTTAGTCCAAAAGGGATTCAGGACACAAAATGTTCAGAGCAGCACAGGAGATGGCAGATCATGGCATTGTGCAGCACAGAATGAGGCTTTCCCTGAAACAAGGGCTTAGCGGCAAGTAGTGTTTTGCAGAGCATATTGGAGGAAGGAAACCTACTTAAAAATACAAATGATGATGATTATGTGTGAGAGTCCCTTTGTGTATAGGCTGAGAGTGGGAACTTTGATGTGAGCACGTGGTACCCAAGCCCAGGTGAGCAAAGACCAAGAGCAGCAAGAGTGACACAAAAGGGATCAGCAGAACTTGGTCCTCACGGAGGGAGCAGAAAAGCTGACCAGAAAAGAGGCCATTCTTCACCACCTCCTGCTAAGAAGTTTTTCTTTCCTTTCATTTTCTCTTAAAACATCATTTGGACCAGTTTCTTAATGAAGCAGAAGTAAAAATAGATAATAGCCCCCCCCCCACAGTGCAATAAGCACTTATGCTTTTGTAAATTGCAAAGGAAAATAAATGTAGTTTTCATTCAATTTTTTGATATCCACTAATTGTTAGCAACAACTTCTGGTCATCTTTAGGCCCCCGGGAGCACCTTATAGAAATATTTTATTCAAGATTCCAGGAAGCAAAGGAGTTCAGCTATGCGTCTTATAGAAAAGTATGTTGTTCTTCTGGAAATGTCTCACATCAGGGATTCACGAACTTTCCCTCAGCTCAGCCCTTCCATAACACAGTGAGGGAGGTGTCCCAATTTTCCCATGAGGAAACGGTTGAAAACCCTGTCTCCAACTTTATGTTGCCTTTATCAGTGTCTGTCATTCTGCTACCACTTCTACATTCTCTGAAACTAGATTCTCCTTTAATCAATTTGAGTCTATTTCTCTTTATCCCCTACCCCAAAATCTTTCTAGATCGAGAAGGAAAAAGCTGCTAACATCAACAAATTTCCTGCCTAAACATGAAATTATAATGACTACTGTCTCTAAGATCCATGCCAATTATAAATGTACTTTAAAATCCTGACACTTAAAATCTACTAATTGCAGGCCTATGTGTAATACCAATATTTGCTACTAAATTGCTACTTGCCTTTGCATGTTTTATTGTGATGTGGTTCTGGTTTGTATTATCAGCTTGTTATGGGCAGGGAAGCATCATAAAGACAGATGGATTAGATGTGTACTATAAAATGCTTTCTGATCATATGAATAATAGGAATGTGTTTTGCGGTTAATAAGCATGGAAGATTTAGAAGACACTCCAAGATTACACGAGTTGGTTATTCTGTGACCAAAACGTGTTTGTACTGGGGATGTGAAATATATTCTGCTAACCAGAGATCACTGAGATGCCTCTTCTTGGATGTAGCTCTAAGTTGCCTTTTCTCTTTCTCAATATAGAAAATAAAGAAGCTATGGAAATGTCCCTGCAACTGTGCTCAAGAAAAGGTAGCAGAAGATCATTCCAGCAATTACAGAAAGCACTTCCCGGCATGACCACTGAGGGATGATGACATGGGGTCCCCGGCATCTCCATCTGGGATAAACATACAGTCAGTGGAGGAGATGAGGCAATTTGCCCTGGAAGGTTTGCTTAGCAAAGGAGGTATCAGGCATTCTTCTAGGAGTTTATCTGAATGAATGAAAGCAGGATTACCCAATTCAGGATTTGCTGTATGCTGTCAGAGCACAACAATGACGCCATTTCATATTTAGGACTTTTTCTCAGCTCTTTGGATTTCATTTAGTTTTATAAGGAAAATCAAAGGGGAAGAAAAGAATCATAAGGGGACATTTCTGAGCCATGTTTCAAATTACTTAGAGAGTCTCAGATATGAAAGATACATGTATCCCATTTAAGAATGGAATGGAACCTCTGAGAGAGCCTGTCTTCTCCCTGAGCACCCACGAATGGTTGCACAGGTTAGGTACAGCACAACTCTA
Source organism: Hylobates moloch (assembly GCF_009828535.3). NCBI lineage: Eukaryota > Metazoa > Chordata > Mammalia > Primates > Hylobatidae > Hylobates > Hylobates moloch. Next base: position 6,441,528 of record NW_026652277.1, on the reverse strand, counting down.
GGGGGCACCATTCACATTGTGGTCATATTGTAGTCTATACGAATGACACTTAAAGTTGTGCAGTGTGCAACCTGAACAGATGCTCTGATTACATTGCTCTTTAGTCATAGTGTTGATATGTCTTGAAAATTTCGGAACAGGGACTTGAAAAACATGGGCTCCTATTAAAAGGGCAAGTTGAGTGTTTTCATAGAGTAGAAAGAAAATACATAGGGGAGAGCTTTCACCACGACATGAAGAGTTTGAGACCCTGTACCACAACTTATAAGGGTGGCCTTGTGTGAGTTACCTGACCTCTCTAAAAGTTTATTTTGCATTTGTAAATAATGTCTAAATCATATGTTGCAGAATGCTATGAGGAAGAGTTAACCACCTGTTAGTAAAGCGTATTGCGAGTGGTGAGTGTTAGCAATTACAGCCACTGTTATCATGATATGTATCCGCTCAGTCGGCCATCCTGTGGAACTCCTAAAGCAATACAGTAGGACAAGGTCGAGAACAGCAAAGAAAAGTTTCTCTTGGTATGAAGCCTGCAGAGATCTTCATCTAGAAGCCAAAAGGAAATGATTATGAATTTTCAGAGGAAAGAGTCACCAAGCACACTCATGATATGTTCCATTCATGGAGCAAGCAAAAAACCCAAGTGAAAAGTCCAGGCCTTTTATATGTTTCTATGTGTATATGTGTTTATATTTGTAAACCTTGCTCATACAAAGAGGAATTGAGTTGACTCACCTTACTAAATACAATTTTTTTTTTCAGACAGAGTCTCGCTCTGTCACCCGGGCTGGAGTGCAGTGGCGTGATCTCAGCTCACTGCAACCCCTGCTCCCGGGTTTGAGCGATTCTCCTGCCTCAGCCTCCCGAGTAGCTGGGATTACAGGCGCCCGCCACCACGCCCGGCTAATTTTTTGTATTTTTAGTAGAGACGGGGGTTTCACCGTGTTAGCCAGGATGGTCTCGATCTCCTGACCTCGTGATCCGCCCACCTCAGCCTCCCAAAGTGCTGGGATTACAGGCATGAGCCATTGCACGTGGCCTACTAAATACAAATTTATATTTGGATAGTCTGAGGTTTCTTTTCTCAGTGGGCCTGCCATTATAATAAAATATGTAAAAATATAGAGGATAGAAATTTGCATGGAAGTGAAATAAGGGTAGGAAAATAGGCGATAGGTCTCAGATAGTTGCTAAGATAATGTGATCAGATGTCAGAGTCACGGTGTACATGAAACCAAAACAAATCAGTTATTACCCAAAGGTACAGATTTTTCTGGCCCTAAGACCTAAGAGAAATTTATTTCTAGGTGCTCATCAAGAAATGGTTAAATAATAACAAATTATAAGGACTCTGCATTTGAATAAAAGACAAAAGGATTCCCAAACTGAAGAACTAGGACAAATTAATGTGCGTTAGAATTTCTTGCTTATCTTGACTGAGAATTAGTTTACTTCAGGGAACCTCATATTTGCCTTTTCTCCTGGGAGGCAGTTTATAGTTTGAGGAGAGAAAAGGAACAGGAACTTTGCTCCGTTTCCATTCGGACCTCAGCCCTATCTTCTTATGGCGAGATTTAATCCACCCCCCACGACGTCACTTTTTGGAAGCTCAAGTCCAGGAGCATGTGCTCTTGGGAAATGTCCAGGCTGGTGAATAGGGTCTTACCAAGAGCTAAGGATGCAAGCATTTGTGGACTTTTTGTACACAAATGCGTCCTCTGCCATTTGCGTACCCTAAAAGAATGTCTAATTCCCAGATTCTGTGTTCTGTGAATGCAGCAGCTGTTGACTAATGTATTTCACATTGCTTTCTGTTTAGGGAAAAGGCACAGTTTAGAAGAGTCCAGGAGTAATCAATAAATATAGACTCAGGAGTTTGCTGAAACACCTCTACTAGCTCATTTTAATTCATTTACTCCCACTGAGCTAGTTTCTTATACAGAAAGGCTAGAATTGGCAGGAAGATCAAATCAGAAAATCTATGACTTCTCTACACAGAATGAAAACAGTAATAAATTGAGACAACCCAGTCTCCAAAATATAGATATAGAGAAAATGACATAAAGCATCCATTTTAGTCTTTTAAATATATCCCCCAAATTAAAAAAGAAAGACAAGAGTACAACTTACAGCTTTTCTTTTCCCAAATAGACATTGCCAATACCCCTTTGCTTTTTCTCATCAACATTTTATTCTAAATCTAGGCCCGCACTACAAGAATAACCCAGTCATGAAGCCTCTATGTCTTTTGTATAATCTGTGGCATAACCTCGTTAGATGGGACTTCACTAATTTGAAGTGAGTGATCATAAAGACAGGGGATCACTGCAGTTTTCCTTGGCACTAGCCAGAGATAAGATGATTTGCTAAGTAAATTAATGGTGTCCATGAGATTTCAAGGGAAATATTTGCCTACCTTAGAAAACAAGATGTTGTCAAGTATATTAGATCCCAAAGCTATCAATTAGGCACATACTGCATGCTGTTTAAATGGATAGTGTAGCACAGTTTCAGACTGACATGAGAAGCGCGTCCAGCCACGCTACATGGAAGCTGAATGACCTTGGGCAAGATGCTTCGTCTCACTAAGCCCAGGTTTTCTGCTTGAAAATCAAAATGAAACTATCTCAAATAAGCTAATGAATCAAACACACTAGACAGATCTTAAGTTTCCACGTGTATCTGTTGCCTCTTCTATTTCTTCCATTTGTTCCAAAATAGCACCTCCACACAGGGGAGAGAAAAGCATTTAGTTACCCCAAGGTAGAAGCCTCCACTTGAAAAGTAATGAAAACTCTATTTCATTTCAAATTTGCTATTTCACAGAGAGGCCTTTAAGCTGGATGTATGTGATGTGAGTGTGCGTTCAAGGTAAAATGAGAGTATCTAAAAATATAACAAGATTATGTTTTGTCCTTCTGAAGTGAGTTGTCTTGAGCATTTCTAGGATGGGCCTAAATAGCTTTAAAAAAAAAACCTGATTGTCACTATTGGGAGTACATTTCAGCACATGCATTCCTTAGGAAACGTACCCAAACTGTTATCTTCATAAATAAAAGGTGGTCTATAGCAGGGGTGTGGTGTTTAAAGCAGAGACGCTTGTGCACGGCTCGGGGTCCTGTTTACCAAGCTGTGCAGCACTGAGCTAACCGTGCCCTAGAGGCCTGCCTCAAACACCATAGTAATGATTCCTGCATACACAAATTCATTAGTTGTTTAATTAAGTTAAATCATGAATTGAATTTGTTTAATCATTAATTAAGGAGCACGTAGTGCTGTGCTAAAATTTAGCACCTCAGGAAGAAACCAAGAAAATAACAATTCCAACATCTTTGGACTTCATGCCTCCTAAAGGTCTCCAATGCTGCCCCTTGTCCCCACTAGAGACACACACACACACACACACATACAAACACACATGCACACACACACACACACACAAAGCACACCATTTTCAGAAACACATTTACCTTTCCATTCCAAACTCTTGGTGGTGTTTTCAAAATCAAAGTGAAAGTCATTCGTTGACACATCATATGTTTGACTTTTATTCCTCCCACAGATAACATTTTCCATACCTAAGAGAGAAAAACAAATCTACCTTGCTTCACAAGATAAAAATGTTGGCCTTTTTTACTCTCGAAGAAACCATATTCAGTAGAGGGCTCACATTTCAAACCCAACTGGATTCTCAGGAGAACTCTGCCAATAATCTCAAATCCTTCAATAAACATTTTCAGAGTTCAGATAACAGTACAGCTAGAATCACAAGCAGAGGTATTTTCAGGACTCCACCTTATCATGACATGGAGAATAAGATGGAGCCTCACATTTATTCGACACCTAAAATTAAGCTCCTTTTCAACAACCGCCATAAGCTGTTGGCTGCCGCCTGGAGATCTTGGGATTGTGAGAAGGTAAGAAAGTGGTCCTTTTCTCTATGACTATTCACAGTTCCCCAAGTATGACCTTAGGCAAGACTTAGGAGTCTTCAGAGCCTCCCAGATGTTTCCTATTCCTATTTGGACGTGGTGAAATGATGCACCATGGCAATTTATTCTGGCTGCTGGCACTTATCAGTAAGTCATTTATGGCATCTCTTACAAGTGTCTCCCTAAAACAGGGTGCAAATTCTGATGCACTTGATTTCATTTTACATGTTGCCCAGCGGGCATTTGGAGCATTCTCTTTGGTAGCATGACTCAGAGGGCTCGTGGCTGAGAATCCCCGCCTTGGCATAATTGTCCATATCCTCTCCGAAGTGACTGGGTTAGTTGTCATAGCAACAGACACACAAATTATTCACCTGCTTTTTCCTTCTGGCTTTTCAGGGTACAGGACCGTGAAGTGTGGGAAGCCCTCTCTCAAAGGTGCTCCCAGCTAAGGTAGGTGAGTTTTCTCACCTATTACTCCCGAAAGCTGATTTTCAAAAACCTTATTTTTCAAGCTGTACCCTAGTGGATCAGTCAGAGCACACACGCATTCCAATGACATAGACCCAGACCAAGGAGTCTATACCATGTCAGATCAATTGAGCCACTGTATTTGCTAAGGAAGGTGGTGTCTCTGTAGACTGGAGTGAGAGGAAGGACAGGTAGAAAAGGGAGAGAATCATTTGTCCTCCTAGCTTACTGAATGGGAATAGGGAGCATAATGGTTTGGTAAATTATCTCTCTGCAGAATTCTGATGTTTTTCTGAATGAATCAGAAAAACATGGGCAGGTGTAGTGCCTTAGAATTCACAGATACAACATATATATAAATATTTACAATGTGAATATTTAGATATGTGAATCTCTAAATCTCTATTTTAATAAATCGGATATTATTTGAGATTATGGCTAATACTTCATAGTTAATATAATTCTACAAATCTGTATTTAGGAGGTAAATACAGATTTACTGCATTTACCTGTGAGTTAGAAAACAGGGTTGCCACATAGGAAATAAGGGTGAAAAAAAAACAAGAAGTGAGTTGTCCTGCAGAGAGCCAATGACAAGGATGCTCATGATTATGACACAAAGCACAGAAATGGTGCTCTAAAGAGACACATAAAATGCAGGAAAATGCTGGAGAACAGCTTGGCTTCATAACAGAACGGCTCAGGAAGAGACTCAGATGGGAGAGACGTTTATGATGAACCGTAGAATAAATAAAGTATTGATGGAGAGAGGATAGCATGAGCCAAGGGTATGATGTAAAGAGAATGGAATAAACAAAGACAGAAGTGTAACTTCACTGTGTTACTTCAGGATGGGAGGAAGGGGGTCAGAAATAAAGCTAGAAGGCAGGTGGCAGGTTGGTACACAAGGGGAGGTTTGGAATGGGTATCAGTCTCTTCTCACACTGCTATAAAGAATGGGTAATTTATAAAGAAAAGAGGTTTAATTGGCTCACAGTTCTGCAAGCTGTACAAGAAGCATAGCGACTTCTTCTGGGGAGACCTCAGGAAGCCTCCAATCATAGCAGAAGACAAAGGGGGAGTGAAGGGTCTCACACAGCAGGAGCAGGAGGAGAGGGGAGGTGTTACACACCTTTAACAATCAGATCTTGCCAGAACTCACTCACGATCATGAGAACGACACCATGGGGATGGTGTTAAAACATTCATGAGAAACTTATCTCCACTATCCAATCGCCTCCCATTAGACTCCACCTCCAACACTGGGGATTAAAATTGAACACGAGATTTTGGTAGGGACACAGGTCCAAACCATATCAAATGGCAATGAAAAGGGTTATACGTCATCATGCAGTAATTTGTCAAATAATGCATATCATGCCTCTATATCAAACTATCAATTTAGAGTAAATGTAGGAGAGCATAGAATATGCTAAACAAACTTTCATAGAAATGCAATCAATAAAATCCTGACGTTTGAAAAACCCTACAGGACAAGCACACTGGCTTCTTCAGCACATTAATTGTAAGGGTAAGAGGAGAAAGAGAGAGAGAGACTAGGGAGAGAGCATCTATAGACCAAAGGAGGCTGAAGAAACATAACAAGTAATTGCAATGTATGAACCATATTTCAATTTGATTCATAAAAATGACAACCACAGTAAAAAAAAAAAATCAAGACAATTGGCAACTAGGGAAAGGGGAATACTGCCTGGAAATATTGTCTGCTGTTAATTACTTTTCAGAGGAATAATAGAATTGTGGCTATTTCTTGCCAAAAAGAAAAATTCTTATCTTTTAGAGATAAATACTGAAACATTTATAGCTTTAAAATGATCTGAGGGGGGTAGATATACGAAAAAAAGCCACAAGACTTGTTATATGATTTGATCATTAGTTGCTGGATGATAGGTACAAGGAGATTTATTATAAAGTTCTGTTGACTTTTGTAAATGTTTGAAATTTTCCAAAACGATTTTTTTAAGTGGAGAGATTTAAAAGGCATACTATACATACCTCCCCTCAACACACACCTAAAAGTTCTCTGCAGTCTGCAAGCAGGATGATTAGAAAAATGGCAATGAGAAGAAAGTCCTGGGGTTGAAGGGAAGAGTAAGTATGTTCTCAAGCTTGTCGGACTTAGGGCGCTGGCAGCTCATTCATGGGAAGAGTTCAATCAGCCATTTGGAAAGGCTGGTGTCCAGCCCAGGAGAAAAGTTGGTATTAAAGAATTGCCAGGTTAAATAACATATTTTGTAGATATCAACAGACTCACTCTTAAAAAGGAACACAAGAAAATTATTTGCCAAAATAACTACAGTGGTATACTGTATTTTGACATAGGAGGAAGGGTGAACGTAAAGGTGAATGCTGGGTTTTATCAACCCACATGTCACAGCAAATGAATCCTTGACCATTGTGCAAGTCAGGATGGGCTAGGTTATGCACAAGCAACAAACAACCGCAAAATAGCAATAGCTAAACATTCTTAAAAGCGTGTGTGTAGGCCAGGCGCAGTGGCTCACGCCTGTAATCCCAGCACTTTGGGAGGCCAAGGCAGGCGGATCACGAGGTCAGGAGTTCAAGACCAGCCTGACTATGTATTACTAAAAATACAAAACGTAGCCGGGCGTGGTGGTGCATGCCTATAATCCCAGCTATTCAGGAGGCTCAGGTGGGAGAATCACTTGAACCTGGGAGGTGGAGGTTGCAGTGAGCCAAGATTGTGCCACTACACTCCAGCCTGGGTGACAGAGCGAGACTCCATCTCAAAAAAAAAAAAACAAAGTGTGTGTGTAGACATATATATGTATACACACATATATACGCAGAGACACAGCTATATATATGTGTATATATGTACGTATATATGTATACATATTTAAAATGTTGCATTCACATTAAATGGTCAGCACCAGTCAGCAGTGCTCCACTGAAGACTTCATCTTATTTATGTGTACCTCCAGAACTACTGTTTTGTGTTTTTTTGTTTATTTGTTTGTTTGTTTTTATAATTTTGAGACGGAGTCTTACTCTGCAGCCCAGCCCAGGCAGAGTGCAGTGGCATGATCTTGGCTCACTGCAAGCTCTGCCTCCAAGGTTCAAGCGATTCTCCTGCCTCAGCCGCCCGAGTAGCTGGGATTATAGGCATGCGCCACCACGCCTGGCTAATTTTTGTATTTTCAGTAGAGACAGGATTTCACCACGTTGGCCAGGCTGGTCTCAAACTCCTGACCTCAGGTGATCCACCCACCTTGTCCTCCCAAAGTGCTGGGATTACAGGCATGAGCCACCGCACCCGGCCTAGAATGACTGTTTTCAGGGGAAGAGAATGTGGGTGTATTAGTCCGTTCTCACACTGCTATAAAGAAATACCCAAGACTTGGCAATTTATAAAGGAAAGAGGTTTAATTGACTCAGTTCTGCATGGCTGGGAAGACATCAGGAAACTTACAGTCATGACAGAAGGGGATGCAGGCATCTCTCACACGGCAGCAGGTGAGAGAGAGGAGGAAGCGAAGGTGGAAGATCCCCTTATAAAACCATCAGATCTTGTGAGAAGTCACTCACTATCATGAGAACAGCATGAGGGGAAAGCGATCCCACCATCCAATCACCTCCCTCCCTCCATACCTGGGAATTACAATTTGAGATGAGATTTGGGTGAGGACACAGAGCCAAACCATATCAATGGGATTCGTGCCCTGGATTTTAAAGCTTCTTCCTAGTCAGTTTCATGTTTCTTCATCACACACATTGAACAAAGTAAGTCATCCACAACCAAGTCCAAAAAGAGCAGGGAAGGTACAATCTTGCCAAATACCCAGGAGAAGAAATGGAACGTTTGTGAACAGCCCTGCAATGAATGGTGTCCCCCAAAGATTCACATGTTGAAGCCCTAAATCCCAATGTAACTGTATTTGAAGACAGGGCTTTTAACAAGATAACTAAGATTAAATGAGAGCCTAAGGGTAGGCCCTAATCCAACAGGACAGGGTCCTTATCAGGAGGGGAAGAGACGCCTGGAATATGCATACACAGAGGAAGACTGGGAGGCCAGAGCGAGAAGATGGCCTTCTGCAAGCCATGGAAAGAACCCTCAGGAGAAACCAGCTCTGGCACCTTGATCTTGGACTTCCAGCTTCCAAAACGGCAAGAAATAAACGTCTGCTGTTGGAGCTGCCTGGTCTGTGTGTCTTGTTCTCCCAGTCTCAGCCGACTAAGACAAGCTCAATGGTTATCCCAACCACAGTGGTTGAATCGCTACAGAAAATGCACTCAGCACTATGCGTCTTCATTAGATTTCCACGGCATTATACTGAGACGTAGATGATCTATCAAATTAAATGAACCAGGTAAAAACAAGGAGAAATCAGGTGCAAATAAATGCTTTATTAAGGACTCCTCCCCGTCTATACCAAAAAGTATTTTCTCGGTGTTGTTTTGCACACATTTCAGATGAGGATAAATAGCCTAGGCGCCAGCTTTCATCCCAACTTACTTTAAAAACAAAAATGCTGCCAAGAGAATGGTATTACTTATTTCAATGTAATACGGAAATAATTCAGCACAGAGACCGAATCCTACCTGCTGGCTGATTACTGTTTGTATGGATACTTATCCAAGGTTCATCTTGCGTTTTTCATCCAAGAAGCTCACGATGGTTAGCAAACGTAATCTGATCATCTTCAAAGGTACAACGTGAAGAAATAAATCTTTTATATGATCAGCCCAGACACATGCACCCTCAGGTGCAAACCTCACCTGTAGTCAGGTATTTCTTTTCTCACTTTTTATTCCAGCTTTATGGACCTGCTCCAGGCTGATGGAGGTTCCCCACTAGCTCTTACCCCTGACCCTGTTAGGCTCTTCCCGCTACCCGGGATTCCCACAGCTTCTTGAGGGACCCCCTTCTTGTGGCTCCTGACAATTTGTCCTTGAGGACTCTGTTTCTCTTTTATACTTGACATTCAGCCAGGGGTAAGCATCCCTTTTATGTCCTTCCTAGTAGTACCTTTTCACAGCTATAATAGTATTTATTTTGTGCATTGAAATTGCCCCTTTTTTTTTTTTTTGAGACGGAGTCTCGCTCTGTCGCCCAGGCTGGAGTGTAGTGGCGCAATCTCGGCTCACTGCAAGCTCCGCCTCCCGGGTTCACGCCATTCTCCTGCCTCAGCCTCTCCGAGTAGCTGGGACTACAGGCGCCCGCCACCACGCCCGGCTAATTTTTTTTTTGTATTTTTAGTAGAGACAAGGTTTCACCGTGGTCTCGATCTCCTGACCTTGTGATCCGCCCCCCTCGGCCTCCCAAAGTGCTGGGATTACAAGCGTGAGCCACTGCACCCGGCCTGAAATTGCCCCCTTTACGTGGGTGCACCCTCAGGTCTCCTCTGGAAAGGGCAGCTATGGACTCAGGGTAGGCAAGGAGCTTGGCTGATGGCAGGGGTGTGGTTTGTTCTTGCCCAATCTGAGCCGAGGCCTGAGTCCTCCCTGTGGACAATTTGTCCAGAACCCTGACAAACTGAGGCAGAATAAAATTTAGACAAAGTGTCCAAAGAGATACCAACAGACCTTGGGAAATAATCATAGCAAATATTAACTGAGCACTTATGTGCCAGACACAGTTCATAAGTGCTTTAGACATGACACACGGTATGTGAAAAAGGATATTTGGCAGTGGGGAAGTACCAAGTATCCCCCATTTCAAAGTCCAGACCATCTATTCAGGACTTGGAAGGTGGTGTCTGGTAGCAGGTTTTGTAATGGTTTGCTGATCTGCTGTCTCCAGAGTGTGTAATAAACCAGACGGAGGCTGGAGAAAGAGTTGGGAGGACAGACCTTGGATAGCACTGCTGGCATGCTGAGACCATTGCTCAGGGGCTGTCTCTTGCCCACCTTAAACACCTGAGAGCGGTTTTAAGGGAACACATTTATCTGTATCCTCTGGAGCTTGGGAGGCACAGGAAATGGATGTGTGATGCAAGCCTGGGAGATGTACGGGTGGCATCCTGCTCTGAGGTCCAAGACTGCAAAGTAAAAAAAGATGCATTGGAGAGACCTGCTCCTGGCCAGCCACACGGGGTGACAAGAAGCATGAGAGGCCATGAGCCAGTGGGTCTCTTTGCACTTTGTCTGGGAAGACTGCCTGGGAAAAAAGGGAGGCAGAAAAGGATGGATCTTCAGAGGCCCAAGGAAGGAGAGGAGCATCGAAGAGGCTCCCTGGCATGTGCAGGAGCTGCTGTGGGGTGGACCCAGCTTATTGGGCATCTCACAATCCTCCAAAGAGCCCCATGGGACAGCATCTGCATGGACATCTGCAGCGCCAGAGAGTGTCACTGCTAGATTAAGACAATTCCAGCCACTTACTTTCCTCGTCCCCTGTCCCCTACCTGCCCTGAAGGGACCAAGAATGAGAGTAGGAGTGGGGCAGGGAGGGGCTAAGGAAGCAGCAGACACCACTCCCCAACCCTACCTCAGGCTTCCAGGTCTAAGTGATACTAACAGAGGGAGGGGCTCTAAATGGAACAAGAGCTCTAACTGTGCATTATTACACTGCCCTGGGTGTTTTAATTACTGAAACTACAAAGTTCTTATGACTAAAATGGACCAGAAAGCTATAAGACCTGCCCGCTGGGGCAGAACAAGAACTGACCCAAACTTGGATTGGAAGTTACAGTGGGAAGAAGAAGACGGTTGGGTTTATGGTTTTACTCCACTGAGTTCACCTCAAATATGATCAAGTAACACTGTCAGTTACTTGATCCTCACAATTTTCTCAAGAGAAAGATGCAGAGCAGTTCCCTGGATGGTCTTGGTGACCCAGCTCTTCCCCCTCTGTCACTGGTAGTTCTCAGAATAACTTTAGAATGTGCTGGGGATGCAACATCCTGAGATGAGAAGGCACTGGCCGAAAGAGCCTGGGTTCTGTTTCTATCCTTCCTACAATGCTTTAGCCCAGGAAGTCAAGTTTTCCCTGGAGTATAAAACCTAGAGTGGAGAGCTTTTGTGGTCCATCGGCTGCAGTGCAATATGAGACTGCATCTGCCCTGACAGTTTCCTGAGCCTTGGGGGACTGGCACACCATGACCCCTAGGTTTCTCCTGTCCCTTGCTGCCTACCCATGAGTCATAAAGCCACTTTGCTTAACTTGTGTGGGGGCTCGCTCTCACCTGTCTTGTGCAAGTGATAGAAACTGCAGCCTCAGATGCAGAATGCTGCAGTGTTGGAATAGCTTGTGCACAGTGAGCCAGCTTTACAATAGGTGTAATAGCTGATGATATTTTACTCAAGAGAAGGCTGTGGCTCAGAAATATTCAACACAACAACCTCTTAGACCATATGGCTAGTGGGAGGTAGCATTAAGATCCACAACCAGGTAGTTCATCCCCACAGCCACATCCTTAACCACTGTATTATAGCAACCTACCAAATTGTGTAGAAGGAACAAGATTTAAAGCCAGAGCATTTAGGCTAAAGTTCTGGCTTCAGCCATAAGTAGCAGTTTAACTAGGGTAAATTAACTAAAGCTCAAGTATACTCATCAATAAAATAGGGCTAAAAATGTCTTCCACGTCTACTTCTTAGAACTTTACTAAGATTTAAATTACATAATTCTTATGAAAATACAGATTACAGATTGCTTTAAAAAAAAATAGACGGCCAGGCACGGTGGCTCACCCCTGTAATCCCAGCACTTTGGGAGGCCGAGGCAGGTGGATCACGAGGTCGGGAGATCGAGACCATCCTGGCTAACATGGTGAAACACCGTCTCTACTAAAAATACAAAAAAAATTAGCCAGGCGTGATGGCGGGCACCTGTAGTCCCAGCTACTCAGGAGGCTGAAGCAGGAGAATGGCGTGAACCCAGGAGGCGGAGCTTGCAGTGAGCCGAGATCACGCCACTGCACTCCAGCCTGGGCGACAGAGCGAGACTCCATCTCAAAAAAAAAAAAAAAGTAGGCACCTAAATAATATTGTCTACTAAATGTATTTGGGTTGTCACAGTAACTTCTTTTAAAAGGAAAACTACAATGAAAGAAAGATAATGAAAAAGTCTTTAATGATACTTTGAAATTGTAAAAACATTATTTTAAAAAATCAAAAAATTTTTAAATTTTAATTTAAACAAAATTTATTGTTGCTGATGCCCTGTCTCAGGGATTGCCATTGAATCCAGTGACAATTTTATACTGTTTAGCATCAATGGTTCAAGTTTATTCTATTGAATACACAACAACATCCAAGCCACATTCCTCGGGGCATAAAATCTATTGCCTGAGTGAAAGGCTACATACATCTCAAGCCCAAGAGATAGCAAACGAAAGGAACTGTTTCTAAAGAAATAAAGTTGTTTACATAAATATCTTCATACAGTACTTTTAAAAAGAAGTTCACGTTTTTTAGGCTTTGCAAAAAAATAGAAGGAGTATGTCTCAATACCAGATGTGACAGTTTTACTTTGGTTTTATCTGTCTTACTCACATTTCCAAATGATGATTGAATTCCCTAGAGCCTCTTAGTTCTAGCCTTGGACACTTCGAAGATCATGGGCTAAAACCTACACATGGCATAGACCTTTCTTTTAAAATAGGAAAACTATCTGGAACTAGAAGATCAACCCTTGAGGAGATAGGACTCGCTTGTAGAGTTTTGGAACCCACCATGAAGAAAATCTTATTGTACATGTTAACAACTAAGCATAGCAACACATTAGCCAGGCATGATGGTGCATGCTCATAGCCCCAGCTACTCAGGAGGCTGAGATGGGAAGATCACTTAAGGCTGGGAGCTCGAATCTTGCATTGAAAATATAGGGAGAGATCTCACCTCTTTAAAAAAATTGATTCATTTTTTTAATTGATTAAAAATTCATTTAATAAATTCCTTTAATAAAAATCTTAGACCAGGTTGGGTGGCTCATGCATGTAATCCCAGCACTCTGGGAGGCTGAGGCAGGTGGATAATTTGAGGTCAGGAGTTCAAGACCAGCGTGGCCAACGTGACAAAATCCCGTCTCCACTAAAAATACGAAAATTAGCCAAGCATGATGGCACACACCTGTAGTCCCAGCTACTGGGGAGGCTGAGGTGGAAGAATTGCTTGAACCCAGGAGTCAGAGGGTGCAGTGAGCCGGGATCATGCCACTGCACTCCAGCCTGGATGGTGGAGTGAGACTCTGTCTCAAAAAAAAAAAATGAAAATGAAAATGAAAAAAAAAAATCTTAAAAAGTAGACCAGGAAGAGTAGTATTTATTATTTTTAGTAAAAGAATATTAACATATTGGAAATCTGAAGCCTATCCACAGGTAGAATTGGCAGTCTGATCATTTCCTACTGGTAAGAAGAGAGTATTGTGTTGACCCATCTGTTCTGCAGCAGAAAGGGCACTGGGTTTAAGAACATCCTCTCTTTAATAACTGAAGTCTCCAACATCAGGACTAGCATGTTTGCAGATTTTCTGCAATTTCAACTACTCAGGGCCAGAATCTTTATTACAAGAAAAGTTTTCCTAATGTGTAGGGAACTTGTAAAGGTCAACATTTTGGTTACTGTCTTTGACTGACAAAAGCAATAAAACTTTGGGTGTCATACAAAGTGAATTGTCACTCTATTTAAATACAGAGTAAACATCTTTCTATGGAATACATTGGTTCTCCACATTTTTCCCTATTAATGTGCTTAGCAGTATTCATTATTTTAATAGTTTTTTGTTTGTTTATTTAGTAGAGACGGGATTTCACCATGTTGCCCAGGCTGGTCTCAAACTCCTGACCTCAGGCAATCTGCCCGCCTCAGCCTCCCAAAGTGCTAGGATTATGAGCGTGAGCCACTGTGCCCAGCCAGATTTCATCTTATATTGCCATGATCCAAGAGTTTACATTTGTCAATATTTCCTCTATAATATACCATGACGTCTGAATGACTTATTTCTCTTGGCAACTGTAAGATGATAATGAAATGGATCCTTTCTGTTCACATCCATAAAAAGACTTTACTTCCTTGAATGTCAGCAATGGTCCCTGTGGTTATTTTTTGGAAACTCAAGAGTTTATTTGTGAAAATGCCGAGATAATCAGCTGCCCTTCCATAGACTTCTTTCTCCTGGAGCTCTCTCTACAATGGCTCCATTTGAAGTAATCCCTGATTACACTATTGGTGTTCACAGTCAAAAACACTTTATCAAGCAAATGCAAGCAGTCACGTGAAAAATATTTTTTTGTTGTTTTGTTTTTTAAAAAGACAGAGTCTCACTCTGTCACACAAGCTGGAGTGCAGTAGCGTGATCATAGCTCACTGCAGCCTCAAGCTCCAGTCCTCAAGCAATTCTCCTGCCTCAGCATTCTGAGTCACTGGGATTACAGGTGCACACCATTGCACCTGGCTCCCAGTGAAAAGGTTTCATCTGTTTAAGTCCCGTCTTAGCTCTGGCTGCCACAACAAAACACAACAGATTGGGCAGCTTACACAACAGAATATATTTTCTCACAGTTCTGGAGGCTGTGAAGTCCAAGAACAAGGTGCCAGCTGATTTGGTCTCTGGTGAAGGCTCCATTCCCGGCTTACAGATGGCTGTGTTCTCATTGTGTCCCTGCATGGAAGAGCTCTGTTTACAGGGACACAATTCTACCAAGTTAGGGCCCTATCCTTCTGACTTAATTTAACCTTAGGTACCTTCTGAAGACTGTATCTCCAAATACAGTCATATTAAGAATTGGGGCTTCAACATATGAATTTTTGGAGAGGACACAGTTCATTCCGTAGCAGTTCCCCACCCACAATACACCTGTATATTATAAACAAAGAGTCGACTTCTATCCCCCATGCTAATAGAGAGATCACTCAAACAAATAATCCAAAATGGGAGTATGGCCTCTAAACTATTTATATCTCACATTGGACTAAATTATGCATTTGGTTTTACCATTTGTTGTGTTACCTAAGATTTACTGTGCTGCATTTTAAATTTTAGTTGAGTTGTTGTTAACAGTAAATCATGTCCCGTGAGCATCTGCCAATTGAAAATAAGTGAAGAAAAATTTTTCAAACATAATCAACAGAGTGCCTAAGCTAACCAAGGATTGTCAACTCACTGTGTCATCTTCCCACTTTTTATTTATTCTTGAGATCTTTACTGAGACCATGTTGGGCGAGGCCCTGTACTGGTCTCTGTGATGGTATCTTCAGAAGCTTTCACTTTGGTAGACAACGTAAGTCACACAACTAAGTAACAGCACGCATGGTAGAAAGTGGTATGTTCTGTAGGAGAGATATAGAAAAAATTGTTCCTATGGCAGTTTAAAGAGGGAAGAGAAGCTTCAAAGGAGCTGATGGGCAGACAGCATTTGAAATAGGTCTTAAGTGATAGGTTGAATTTGGACATTTGGAGATAAGAGGTAAAGAAATGCCAGGCAGAGGAAGCAGAATTCATTTGAAATAAAGTTAACTACTCTTGAAGAAACTACATGTCTGTGCTGTTAATTTAGAGCTCTCTTGTAATGTGACTACAACTTTGGCAACATGAAGAGAAAAAAATGATACTACTCACCAAAATGCAAATTCTGACCCATTGAATAATAAACTGGTTAATAAGGCCATCTCTGAGAAGAATGTCTTTTGTTTATATAGCTCAGAATAAATTGTTGCATGGTAACAATGGAACCAGCCAGTTCATTGCCCTTCCCTCCCACAGACTGAGAATGAAGTTTTCTTGTTACTAGATTACATTTTTGAAGAATGAAATATATAATACTGCCCTTTAGAAGGAAAGCATAATTTCCATTCCAAACATTGGTTTTGGGTGGCAGACACACACACTCATTAGGACAATTATCTTTGGCATAATCAACATTGCCATTGAATGTATTTCTGATAGAAAAAAAATATTCTAATAAATACACTTGAATTTGTATAATCTCTGAAAAATTATACCTTTCTTTAATGTTTTACCCCCAAAGTAGCTTTTGTAGTTAATGCCCATGATGAATCAAATAATGAACCAATAAGTTAGCCTAAACACAAAAGGGCCAGAAAAAGAAGAAAAAACAGAACCATGCTAATAAAAAGATCAGAATATGCCACCCTTAAATATGCCACTTTGACATAAAAATTATTTGAGCTGAAGGCACGGGAGAAACAACAGATACAGGAAGAATTCTCTGGCCTTCCTCTTTCTGCCTGAAAAACAGGGAATACATTTTTAATTGTAAAGGCATCTCCCTCTCCTGTACCAGGAAGAGGAGAATGACTCTTAATCATGCAACATAACATTTATCACTGGAGACTAGCGTTTGCATTTAAAAAATAACTTACTAAATAACCCTTGTCTATATATAATATATATTTTATATATATATAATTTTTTTCCACAATTTATCACACCTAGAAACCCCTTTTGTCACTTCTTCACAATGTATCACCCTTTGTTAAAACAGTATATAAGCTCTCAAGCTTAACTGTTTCTTTGGGATTTCACTTCTTTTCTGCAAAGCTGCCACATGCATTTGAAATAAAATGTTTTTTCCTGTTAGTCTGTATTTTATCAGTTTGATTTGCAAGCTCCAGTTACAGAACCTAAGGTGATAGAAAGAAGTTCCCCTAGATTGGCAACGTCATGACTATCCAATAAATGTTTGTAGAAAGATGTCAACAGCCTTTAGGTACGCCCAAAGGCTCAGATCATTATTAGATCTAGGATGTGGGGTGGGGAGTGGAGTATCTTGAGACCATACCAAACTTCTCTTTACCAATGAAGAAACAAGGCCTGGGAGTTTTATCTGTGACACACAGCCCACGTTCTCACCACAAATTTACATTTAAGTGACCAATTAGAGGTATGTTTGCAAAATGAGTCTTCTGACTGCATTGCAGAATCCTTTCTGCTATTCCCTGGTGCCTCTCAACTCGCACAACTAGAGAAAACCAGTTTAACCTTTTTTATTTGTGTCTGTTTTTAAAACATGTATGTCATTTTATTTTATTACCAGTGTGATAGAAAATATCCGTAGAATCCTGAGATGAGTTGGGCAAATAATAAATCTCGACTTGCTGGACCCTTAGACTTCGAGGACTTCTTTGAACACAGAAGTACGTCCTGCCATTTGAAGATTTGAAGATGCATGTGAAAATGAGATTTTTTGAGGTTTTGTTTCCCAGGCAACTGCTCTCAATTCAAGATTGGATGTGAGCATTAGAATCCCCCTAGAGGCACTCTCCCCCTCCCACCCTCATCCTCTTTACTGCAATGAAGCTGTAGACTCTGAGGACCCAGAGTTCTAGTCTCCTTTGGAGACTGAAAGCAGATGCAGAGATGGTTAAGAAATGATGCGAAATTCATAAGCATAAAATGCCTGCAGGCAAGCAAAGCATTCTAAAAACATTCAGTGCCGAGAAAAGGCACGTGTTGACCAATGCATGGGGAGGCTAGAAAAGATGGGAAAAGGAGCCATTCTGTCATCTGTCATAACCTTCCAATATCATTTTATCTCAGCAGATAATGGGACAGGAAAAGCCAGGTTTTTCAAAGCCATAAAGTAAAGCTTTAGTAGCTGAATAACAACTAAATTGCTGTTGGGGTGGTTTAGCACAAAATAAGCCACTAGAGTTCTCTGTTAAAACAGTTCCTGAGATTTGCAAGCCAAGGAACCCAAAATCACCCAAGCAGTCAATATGACTTAAAGATTTTCCAGTAGTTTCAGGACCCATTAAATTTGTGTAATATCTACAATATCAACTATGAAAGAAAATGCTTTGTATTCATGGATAAAATATAAGTGGCTACTTCTCCAGAAAAGAGTGTATGTCTTTTCTACCAGAAACCTCAGCTTTTTGAAGCAATCGAGAGTTTCACAATGGGGGGGGTCTGGCGGCATGGGACATCTTCAACTGGTTATTTCAAAGGTATTTTTTTCTTTCTCAATGTGATCATGGCACTAGACTTTAGATATAAATCATAAGAAGCACATGTCGAATTTGACATTTGTAAACAAAAGTAACCACTGAGCCCCTAGGAGTTAGAACATTTTCTTGGCAAGTTAAAAGTAAAAATGTGTTCTTTAAAAGAAAGATCCAGATGAATGTATTTGTCATTAAACTTTCACTATTTCTCTCTCTCTCTCTCACACACACACACACACACACACACACACACACACACACACAGACACAGTTATCCATCTATTGCTTCTTCTATCAAGTGTATTTCTGAGAAATAGTCTAAGAATGTCTAGCTTAGCAATTCTTTTCAGTAATGAAGCTTGTGTAGAAGAAAAGGTATATATATGTGATGTGAATTCTAGACTATTCTAGAAGACGATGAACTTTTTTCTGAATTTCAAGAAATCTTGCTATCTTTTCTTGATGAAATTAACCTATATACCACTCCCCTATATTTTCTGTGGAACTAAGATAATAAGGTCCTCAAATTTGTCATTTCCCAATAATTTTTCTAATTTTTTTTGTTTCATTTTGATGGCAGGACCCATGAGACTGAGAGAATTAGCTATTGAACTTTTCAGAGAGCTCAATTGTTTTTGTTTTTGCTCAAGCTGTTTTCCCCCATCACCTACAAGGCACTTAGACCATCCCTCGCCCTCAGCTATGCCCACATTTCTGACTCTCTAAACAGGTGGATATTCCGGAAGTGTAAACCCGTCTTAATGGCCCAATAGTTCTCTAGATGTGTGGACGCAGAGGGAACACAGAAGGGTCATATGCTTCCCAAATTCAGGACTAGCCATATGACTTTTCCTTATGGTGTCTTGATTTGATTATATAAATAAAACAAGTGGAAAATCCAGAAAGCTTCTCTCCAAGCCACACTTTCGTAGTGTAAATATCAGGACTTAAGCAGAATGAGACGCTCACAAAATGTCAGATCTATTTATGGGAGGAATTTTTAGGGTAAATACAGCAAAATGAACACTCAGATGACTGGCAAGGAAAGAAAGCATGGTAGGACCCACATAGTTCAGGTGGCACTTTAATTAAGTGGCCAGGAGATGGTGCCAATTTGCCAAACATTTAAGTGGTTATACTTTCAGGCTGTGAAAAATAATATACATTTTTTAACTCAAGAAAGCCAGTACTTTTATGGTGTTTATTATACCCAAGGGACAACTAATTTTGCAAAACCTAAAGTAGGAATGAAGAAAAGAGAAAAAAAAAAAAAAGTCAAGCAAACACAGAAAACAAGAAAACAAAGAATGAAAAGGAAAAGAAATAGGATAAAGAGTATAAAATGTGGAAGAATAAAAGATAGAGAAATGTCAGGATGAAAGAGAGGATAATTGTAAAGTTGCCTCTGAAATCTGAAAGAGCGTGATCCCCTATCTGCACAACAGAGTTGAAGAAACAGAACAATTATGACTAATTATGATTATGCACATTCAAAATGCCAAAGATAAAAACTACATAATTTCAAACACTTTTTCTGTTCCAGAGTTTTGCTGAAAGTTCCTTAGGCATTTGTGTGTATGAGCAATTCCAAAATTCTATGTTGCAACATAATAAGCTCAGAATTTTGTATATGGCAGGGGTGTTGGGAAAGATTTGATCTGAACTCCTCATTGTGCAGATAAAGAAGCTAAGGAAGATTTTCTCAGGTCCAGAAGCCTGTTTTCCCTTCATTTCCGTGCAACAGGAACAAATAAGAATGTGGGCAGATAAAGAAACTTAGGAAGATTTTCCCAGGTCCAGAAGCCTGTTTTGCCTTCATTTCAACGCAACAGGAACAAATGAGAGTGTGCTGATGGAGCCAGAAGGGGGCGCGTGATGATCACTGATGACGAATTTTGCCTGTGCGAGCTGGATGTTAATTTCGCTGACCTTGAAGTCAGGGTGGCCTACTTGCCGGATCGTTCTATATAACTTCAGCCTCAAATTGAAAACCACATATATTTCATGGTAGGCATCTTGCTTTTAGAAATTTGATGTAGGAAGGGACAACTTCATGGATTTCTAAAGCAAGGTTTCTTTTACAGGCCCAATTTCTTCCTTTCCCAAGCCAACTAATCAAACATGCTTTTGAATGTATTTACTGGATTCCAAAATATTTTAGACCTTTATTTATAAAGGAATGATTTTAAAATAGGATCCAAGTTTTGTTCTATAAATGTTTAAACTGAACAGTTCCTAAGACCATCGGCTTGTTTTCAGTGAATCTTTTTGCAAAGGGAATGTTCAAAGTGTTTTTAAAACCTCAGAGTTAAATCATTTTCAAACCTTGTTTTCTCTGAAAGTTTTATTTGTTAGTACCCAAAGTTTTTCTACACATTGCATAAGCTGACTAATTCTTCTCCACATATACCAGGCTAAGAGAAGTGAATAAAAAGGCCATCACAGTGTCCATTTTTTCCATTACAAAAATAACACATGCTCAAAAAAGTTTAAAAATGTAGAACTATAAAACTTAGAAAAATGTTATTTATAACAATCATTATCAACATTTAGTTATATTTTCTTTAAGGGCCTTTTTTAAAAAACAATTCTCCAACCTCCACTGTTTGTCTAAAATTGTCATAAAATAATTTTATTTTTATTTTTATTATTACACTTTAAGTTCTAGGGTACATGTGCACAAGGTGCAGGTTTGTTACATATGTATACATGTGCCACGTTGGTGTGCTGCACCCATTAACTCGTCATTTACATTAGGTATATCTCCTAATGCTATCCCTCCCCCCTTCCCCCACCCCACGACAGGCCCCGATGTGTGATGTTCCCTAGTGTTCTCTTTGTTCAGTTCCCACCTAAGAGTGAGAACATGTGGTGTTTGGTTTTCTGTCCTTGCAATAGTTTGCTCAGAATGATGGTTTCTAGCTTCATCCATGTCTCTACAAAGGACATGAACTGCATAGTATTCCATGGTGTATATGTGCCACATTTTCTTAACCCAGTCTATCGTTGTTGGACATTTGGGTTGGTTCCAAGTCTTTGCTATTGTGAATAGTGCCGCAATAAACATACGTGTGCATGTGTCTTTATAGCAGCATGATTTTTAATCCTTTGGGTATATGCCCAGTAATTGGATGGCTGGGTCAAATGGTATTTCTAGTTCTAGATCCTTGAGGAATCGCCACACTGTCTTTCACAATGATTGAACTAGTTTACAGTCCCACCAACAGTGTAAAAGTGTTCCTATTTCTCCACATCCTCTCCAGCACCTGTTGTTTCCTGACTTTTTAATTATCACCATTCTAACTGGTGTGAGATGGTATCTCTTTGTGGTTTTGATTTGTATTTCTCTGATGGCCAGTGATGATGAGCATTTTTTCATGTGTCTGTTGGCTGCATAAATGTCTTCTTTTGAGAAGTGTCTGTTCATATCCTTTGCTCACTTTTTGATGGGGTTGTTTGATTTTTTTCTTGTAAATTTGTTTAAGCTATTTGTAGATTCTGGATATTAGCCCTTTGTCAGATGTGTAGATTGTAAAAATGTTCTCCCATTCTGTAGGTTGCCTGTTCACTCTGATGGTAGTTTCTTTTGCTGTGCAGAAGCTCTTTAGTTTAATTAGATCCCATTTGTCAATTTTGGCTTCTGTTGCCATTGCTTTTGGTGTTTTAGTTGTGAAGTCCTTGCCCACGCCTATGTCCTGAATGGTATTGCCTAGGTTTTCTTCTAGGGTTTTTGTGGTTTTAGGTCTAACATTTAAGTCTCTAATCCATCTTGAATTGATTTTTGTATAAGGTGTAAGGAAGGGATCCAGTTTCAGCTTTCTACATATTGCTAGCCAGTTTTCCCAGCACCCATAAAAGAATTTTAAAACAGAACTGTAGGACAAAATGTTAATCAGTGGGAGGTACTCGTGTTATCTGGAACAACATCTCAAATTTCTACTGCTTCACTGTCTTTAAATACTACCACTGCTTACCTAATATCTGTGATGTTTTAGCACTTTTTGTCTCAAGCTCTTTACAATAGATTTTTAAAATGAGTTTGTTTCTTGAGCAATGAGAACACATGGACACAGGGAGGAGAACATCACACACTGGGGCCTGTCAGGGGGTGGGGGGCAAGGGGAGGGAGAGCATTAGGACAAACACCTAATGCATGCCGGGCTTAAAACCCACATGATGGGTTGATGGGTGCAGCAAACCACCAGGCACATGTATACCTATGTAACAAACCTGCCCGTTCTGCACATGTACCCCAGAATTTAAAGTCAAATAAAATTAAAATAAATAAAATAAAAAAAAAAGAGTGTGTTTCTGTCCATAAAATCATTTCCTTTTATCCAGTCTCTTCTTTTTTTTCCTCACTGTGAGATTTGATTCTCTGAGACGGTGGACCTTTCAGAGCACCACTTCAGAAACTGGCCTCTCTCTTTAAGAAGTCAAATAACCTACATGAAGTTGAGAGGTGACAGCCTGCTGGCAGTCCTCACAGCCCTCACTCGCTCTTGGTGCCTCCTCTGCCTGGGCTCCCACTTTGGCGGCACTTGAGGAGCCCTTCAGCCACCGCTGCACTGTGGGGGCCCGTTTCTGGGCTGGCCAAGGCGGGAGCCGGCTCCCTCAGCTTGCAGGGAGGTGTGGAGGTGGAGGCGCCAGCGGGAACTAGGGCTGCGCGCGGCGTTTGCGGGCCAGCTGGAGTTCCGGGTGGGCGTGGGCTTGGCGGGCCCCTCACTCGGAGCAGCCGGCCGGCCCTGCCGGCCCCAGGCAGTGAGGGGCTTAGCACCCAGGCCAGCAGCTACGGAGGGTGTACTGGGTCCCCCAGCAGTGCCGACCCACCAGCGCTCGATTTCTCACCGGACCTTAGCTGCCTTCCCGCGGGGCAGGGCTCGGGACCTGCAGCCCGCCACGCCTGAGCCTCCCACCCCCTCCATGGGCTCCTGTGCGGCCCGAGCCTTCCCGACGAGCGCCACCCCCGGCTCCACGGCGCCCAGTCCCATCGACCACCCAAGGGCTGAGGAGTGCGAGCGCACACAGCGCGGGACTGACAGGCAGCTCCACCTGCAGCCCCTGTGCGATATTCACTGGGTGAAGCCAGCTGGGCTCCTGAGTCTGGTGGAGATGTGGAGAACCTTTATGTCTAGCTCAGGGATTGTAGACACACCAATCAGCACTGTGTGTCTAGCTCAGGGTCTGTGAATGCACCAATCCACACTCTGTGTCTGGCTGCTCTGGTGGGGCCTTGGAGAACCTTTGTGTGGATACTCTGTATCTTAACTGATTTGATGGGGACGTGGAGGACTTTTATGTCTAGCTCAGGGATGGTAAACGCACCAATCAGTGCCCTGTCAAAACAGACCACTCGGCTCTACCAATCAGCAGGACGTGGGTGGGGCCAGATAAGAGAATAAAAGCAGGCTGCCAGAGCCAGCAGCGGCAACCTGCTCCGGTCTCCTTACACACTGTGGGAGGTTTGTTCTTTCGCTGTTTGCAGTACATCTTGCTACTGCTCACTCTTTGGGTCTGTGCTGCTTTTATGAGCTGTAACACTCACCGCGAAGGTCTGCAGCTTCACTCCTGAAGCCAGCGAGACCACGAGCCCACCGGAGGAACGAACAACTCCAGAGGCGCAGCCTTAAAAGCTGTAACACTCACAGCGAAAGTCTGCAGCTTCACTCCTGAGCCAGCGAGACCACGAACCCGCCAGAAGGAAGAAACTCCGAACACATCCGAACATCAGAAGTAACGAACAACTCTGGACGCGCCACCTTAAGAGCGAGGGTCCGCGGCTTCATTCTTGAAGTCAGTGAGACCAAGAACCCACCAATTCCGGACACAAGGCCATGATGACTCACCCTGGGAGATGGTCAACATGATGGTGAAGAGAGACAGTAAGAAGAACCCTTAGCCAGGAGTGGGGAATAAAAGAACTCTGATGATTTGGAAATGGAGAAAACTCCATGGAGGCTGCTCCAGGAGACCTCAGCTGTCTGAAGGCCAGGCACACTAAAGGAATGCACGGCTTTTTCTGTGAGGCTTCGGAAGTCTGAGGCGGAACCCGTGCGTGGATTCATCAAGAGGCTAGAAATCAACTCTCTAAACAGAACAATTCACTTGTTTTTGGAACAAGCCTTTAAATGGAACAAGCCTCAGGTATGTTGTCATTTAAATTCTGATTCTACCTCAACCACACATACCATTTGCCTCAATATGTCAACCAAGCAAGGTAAGAATTATACGTATCTCAAGATAAAAATATTGATAAAGTCACCATTTGTTTCAGAAATATGTTTTTGTTTCTATTGAAATACAATTCAATACAATTCAATTCAATTCAAAACAATTCTCTAAAATGCACTTGTTTCTAAATACTGAGATTTCTTAAAATGTAATGGTGTGTCTTGCACAGGTTTCCATGCTAGAAAGTTGACTACGCTGTTGCTAAGCTGCCATACAGCTTGGGTGTTCTACAGAGAATTTCTATGTGAGATTGTGGATTCTAGGAGTTTCCCTGTTATCTCTCTAAGGTCCTTGTCAACTCTGAAACCCAAGGATTATGTGATGTTACTGGGAGGAGTTCTACACTGAGAGGGAGTTTAAACTACATACCAGATGAATCTTGATTCCCTCCATCCCCTAAATTCTTTGTTGTTGTTTGACAGTACACGAGGAATCATATATCAGAGTTTCACCTTTTTTTTAAGTCCCATAAACACATCTCTTAATCCATTATACAGGTCTATACAGAATGATCCATTTTGTAGTAAGAATAAGTCCACAAGCCAATAAGCTGACTTGCCCCCAAGAGCTTTCTAGTAAAAACTGTAAAGCATATTGCTGCAGTTTTACGCTAATAACCATTGCAAAGCACTGAGATTTTCTAATTTTCTAGTTCCTGTTTTTCATGATGACATCTGTTGACCTAAACCTGGCATTCAGCATAGCACATCTGTGCCAGAAATTGCAAAGGTAGACGAGCAGAAAAGGAAGTGGATGTTGTTCAGGAATAAGGAATAGAATAAAAGAAGAGAGATGGGGTTTTTGTTTCTGTTTTGTTTTTATGTCACTTTTTACTGAGAGAAACAAAACGAAAAATACCCACCATAAGATCCTGTGGTTTGAAGAACTGTTTACTCTGTAATCTTTTTTAGATAGATCCAAGATCAGGGAAATGATCCAGTGCATTCTGAGCTGGTACGAGCGGATGTGAGCTCTCCGTGAGGATCCACCAAGTGACTGCTTTGGTGGATCGAGCTGCATTTTCGAGATCATTATTGTTTCCAAACAAATAACCCGTTAAAACTTTTATTATATTTCTCTTCCAAAAATTGGTAAGATTTCCTTCTAAATGTTTACAGTTTTTGCTTTTTTGTTATTTCATCTTCAACTCACTTCAAAAGGCAGAAAACCCCAATCCTACCATACCTCTAGTAATTCTATGCTGTTTTTCCTTCTGAAATGCAAAATAATTATTGGCTGTTTCCTGACACCTCAGCTAAGATAATCATGAATGTCAATGGTACTCACAGAAGAAAAGGGAGTTTGAAGTACCTGTATTCTCTCGGAGAGTCTGATGTTTTTGGAACAAGCCTTTAAATGGTGCAGGCCTCAGGTGTGTTTTTGACGTTCTGATTGTACGTCAACCACACATATCATTTTGCCTCCACAGGGCTTATTAAGTCAACCAAGCAAGGTGAGAATTGTACGTATCTCAAGAAAAAAATCTTCATAAAGCCACCGTTTATTTCAGAAATATGTTTTTATTTCCATTGACATATTTAGAGAGAGAACAAATATTGAGTATGAAATAATTCTGTTCACTAAAAGAAATGGCTTCCTGTTGCATTGTCACAGGTAGTTTTTATTGAACCACTAGTTGCTAAAACTAATGACTACCTTTGACCTCCCTCAGAAATAATAACTGATTATACCATCCAATTATAGTTTCCAGAATAGTTTTTTTCTCTTCTTTTTTTTTTTTTTTTTTTTTTTTGAGACGGATTAGAACAGAAGGCAGCAGCAGTAAAATGCAATTAGCAAGAACTGCAGGGACAGCATATTTTCTAGACTGGGTGACAATGTTGAGTTTGACTTAGTAAAAAAAAAAAAAAAAAAAAGGTGGTTTTATTTTCTCCCTTTGATGGAAATTTTGACTGCTAATGTCTCTATATATTTGAAGTGTTTTGATATTGTATAAGAAACACTGCCCCAAGGGTAAGGGCAACTGAATATTGAGGGAGGAGAACCGAGATAATTGGTGGTAACCAAAGCCAGGGAGGGATGGACTGTTTCCCAGACTCCGACAATGTCAACTGTCTTTACTCTTCCAGTGAACTGGGAATTAGGAGAAAACACAAACCAGGAATAGGCACGTACAGAGATGTTTAAGAGGACACAAATGATTTTAAAAAGAAAAAAAAATCTTCTGGAAGTTTCAGTAGAAAGCTGGCATAGGCTCCCAAAGTGATGACATGACCCGTGTCCAGCATTCCTTCCTGGCTTCTAGCCCTAGAAAAACACTCGCAGGCCAGGGGTGGCAGCTCACGCTTGTAATCCTAGCACTTTGGGAGGCCAAGGTGGGTGGATTACTTGAGGCCAGGAGTTCGAGACCAGCCTGGCCAACATGCCAAAACCCCTTCTCTACTAAAAATACAAAAATTAGCTGGGCATTGTGGTGCATGCCTATAATCCAATCTCAGCTACTGCAAGGACTGAGGCACCAGAATAGCTTGAACCTGGAAGGCAGAAGTTGCAGTGAGCCGAAATCGCATCACTGCACTCCAGGTGACAGAGTGATACTCGGTCTCAAAAAAAAAAAAACACTCATATTTTTCACTCATTCAATAGACATTTTCAAGCGTGTTATGTATCTGCAGGGATGTGAGCTCAAGGGGTTCAAAATCCAGTGCAAGGTGAGGAGAGGAAGGGGAGACATGGTTCAGAAAATAGTTACAGAGAGGATGCTTCCAGGATTGGCAAAATCAGTCTCAGTTACCTGTTTGTGAAGATGCATGAAAAATGGGAAAAATAGAAAAAACATAAAGAAGAGAGGACACAGTGAGGTTTCTAGGGGCTGAAGCCAAAAGAACTCTGAATCTGGTGCAAGATGCCCCCAAACCCAGAGGAAACACAAGGGAGTATTCCTCTCATTTCAGCACCATGCCCGGAAGGAAGTCCAGGAACTGGTCGGGGAGGGATTTGAGATTCCCACCAGACTTGGCAGCGATCTGACTTCCACTTTTTGGACCCTGGGAATTGAATGTCTCATGTGTTTGTGCAAAGCTGATCTGATCGTATCTGAATTCATCTGCTGTGACTCCCTATTGTGCATTTCCTCTGTATTTCCAATATGCATGGGTTAGCCTTTCGTTAAAATAGTGGAGAGGGGTCACTTACATATTTTAGACACAGGCAAAATGAGGTGCCAAAATATTGGTTTCGCCCCCTGAGAGTGGCCAAGGGCTCTGAAGATCTAAGTTCTGAAAGCTGTTCCTCCTGCAGCCATCTCAAGTGTCTTCAGGGAAATTATGAACTCCTCCACATATCATTTTCAGAGAACAGATAATAACATTGGCAGAAAATCATTAACTCAATAGATTCTGTCCTAAATGGGGAAACCATGGTTTATAATTCACCTGATATCATTCAGAATTTTCTATAACAAATTGGATTTTCGTTAAATGAAGAGAGATCGTAGGTTAAGTACCTCAACAGGGACTGGGTTGCACCTGCTTTACTTAAAACTAGCTCATTCCTCAGTGCTCTGTAAAAGAACTGCAAGCATCCATCTGTACTGTGAATGACAATGTCTTTAACTGCTTTGGCACATAGTACTCTAGTGGCCCTTTGGGTTCCATGTTAGGCCCTGTCACGCTTTCTGAAACTTGCAACTTGAGCTTACTGTTGAATAAGAAGCATTGGCCAAGCAAAGTTAAATTGTCTACCCTCCCAGTTAAATTGTAGGCCTAGAAACCCCTTTCCATTTTAGACTGAGATTGTGAAGACTTATTTTCTGTCCATTCATGAGAGGAACTAAATTTGTTGTACTTTTACAAGTAAAAAATAAGAGCTTCTTCGAGTATCCTGCAGAAAAACTAATTAGGCCAACTAATCTTCACGGTAGTCAGTGTCTTTCATATATCCTTGCCTTTGCTTTCTCCAACCACTTGCTGCTGGTTCTGCCTGCAGATTTCTGGGCCAACCCCAACAGGGGCAAGAAGCAGAACCGAACCCTCATTCTTGCTGCTAACAAATTTATTAACTAGGGGTTCAGGGGAAGCTCAGAGTGCCCACTTAATGTACCTCCTGCCCCACTATTTTAATCCAGTATGTGGGATTGAGTTTCTGCCTCAGCTTCCCTAACAAACAATCCAATGAATGCTCAGGGTCTAAGCAGTGCTCTAAGTACCAGCCCTCAGGGTTCAAACATTCCAACCTCTTGCCTTACCCACTGGTTATAACACTATTGTGATGTCACTGCCCTGGGAATCTTCCACTTTTCAGGCAAGGCTTGTCTGATCCAAACACCTGCAGAAAACAGGCCGGAGCTAAGGACGTCTTTTGTCCACCATGCCTTAAAGAGCTTTTTAAACAAAGAGCTAGGTCCGTTTCCCAGTAACTGTCTTGTCTGGCCTCAGTGTCCCTCCCTCCTCATCTGTTTACCTAAAAAGCAATGTGATCTGTTTATCCCCAGCCAGAGCACCCACAAAGTACAGGCACATGTAGCTGAGGCATCCCAGCAGGATGCAGCTTCCACTGCCTCTAAGATAAGTGCCAGAGAAGGGCCAGGGAACACCATCCACCCAGAAATTTGCTTACAGATTTTATTGTGTTCTCACCACACAGAGAACATTGTAACTATGTGACCTGATGTATATGTTAGTTAGCTTGATTGTGGTAATTATTTTACAATGTACACATATATCAAAACATCCTATTATAAACCCTCAATGGATGCCATTTGTATTTGTTGAGTATACCTCAATAGGGCTGGAAAAAAATTCTCACAAAACAAAAGTGGCAAACAATTTATCTCAAGAAATTTCAAAAAGGAATCATAGCAGCTACCATTTACGGGGCATTTCACCAATGTTGGAAATATGTGCCTCCTACACATGTTATTTCATATAATTCTTGCAATAATTAAGGGATATAGGCAAATATTATCATCCCATTCCAGAGGCTCAGAGAGGCTAAGTGGTTTGTCCAAGGTTACCCAGTCAGTATGAACCTGAGCCCAACTTTACTCCAAATTTGTTTGACTTTCAGTCTAATCTCTTAAATCCTATGTGCATTGTTTTCCATAAACTCCCTCTGGCAGCAAAACAGGTATTGGGAGTTCTTTCCAATATTAAAATAACAATAAACTGTTCCATAATGAAAACATTAAACTATTTTCTTTAAATGCTTGTCCATTTTACCATATAATGGACTATTTGAGGATGACTTGAATTACAAGTAGGGAGACGTCTTGAGTTAATTTCTGCTTCCCTCTTGTGTCAGAGACTGGTAATAACAATCGAAAGGGCTGTACATTGACTTCTACCTCCTTTACCTCTCCCTTTTATTTGTCTTATAAATGATTCCATTTCTTCTCTGTCTGAGTGACTGAAAAGGCTGAATTTGAAAATTTGATCTGTTAGCAAAACATATCCCAGCTCCCTTGAAACTCTCAGTAAAATGTATCTATTTCCTTAAAAGCAACAATTTCGGTGTGATAGAAAGAGATTAAATCAATACAACACAACACAATAAACTTCTTTGTCTCATGTCTTCTATAAAAACCGCCTCAAAACCATTTTCAATCTCAAGTAATACTGTTACCAAGTTATAGGCAGCTCCCTAAGGAAGCTTGAAGGAATGCTGAGCCGTGATGGGCTTTGGGGCTATTTCAGAGCATTAGTGTCTGTTTTATAAAATACAGGGGAATCTTTGCTTTTCACATAATGTCTCCAAAACTTCATGCTATTTATTGCACCATTAAATGCTTTAGAAGGACTTTCTACGTAAAGAAAACCTTTGGTGAATCATTTTCTAAAACAAATGAAGACTCCTCAATTTTAGCTGCGTTACAAATTCACTTCTTATGTGGATCAGGTTTACTTAGGGACGATCTAGAATTTTTATTTAATGGGGCTTGTAGGTAGATTTGGCCACTGTTTTTTCTTAGATGGTGTATTTCTCCAGGGTGGTTTCAGAGGGTGGCTGTAGATGCTGTTGATGAGGATGCTCAAGGTTCGCCCATTACCAGTCATCCCCCTTGGCACTACCACTAGGATTACCCTTAAATATCTCTCGTTTCTTCTACACAAATAGGTAAGACTGTAGTAAAGTCAAGATGCCCACCTTTACATGTCCAACTTTTTCTTTTCTCTGGCTTATTGTGAATAATGTGTCACCCAAGCCAATACCAGCACCTTTCTGCAGATTACTGCATCTGAAACATGCAGACCTGGTTTTGTTACTTGAAGGATGCTGAGGCAAAGCTATATCATAACACAGAAAATGACCATAAGCTGCACGTTCCTCATAGCCATGCCTTGCTCCCTGAAGAAGTACGTGCTGGGATGTATGCCAGAAGGAAGCATAAAGGATACTTTGGGCACAGGGCGGTGCAATTGTCCTTTCCCCCTCTCGATTAGGGAAACTTGGTAAGTGACTGGAGTGGCAACACCCCTGCAGAACAAGACATTTATAGAGAGAATCCAGTAGTGTCTATACTGTACTATGTAACACAGTATTCACTACACACACGGGCTTCTTAATTTTCAACTCATTAAAATTAAGTAAAACTAAAAATTCAGTTGCTCAGTTACATTAGCCAAAGGTGCCCATGGCTACTACAGTGGGTAACATAATATAAAACATTTCTATCATCAAGGAAAGTTCTAAAGTGCTGATCTGGACAACTTCATTTCACAGGAAGTTTCTTGGCTCTGACAAGTTCATAATAAATGGCCCAAAGAATGAAGACTGAGAATCTTCAGATGGCTTTCCCTTTAAAACTACGAAGGGTTAAGTCTAATATAGGTAAGCGAAGAATCTATAAAAGCAGGATTTACAAATCGCACAGGGCCAGGAGGGGGAGCTATGACCCTCTGACATTGAGTCTGACTCTTCCCCCTACTGGAAATTGGATATTGCACAGCTGTGGCTGGATTAAGGCATCGAAATAATACAAGTCTAGTTTTGCTATAACTATAGAATAGTTATAGCAAAATAAAACTTCTGTGACACTCTTAATCTTCGATATCTTAGAATTTAAAAAAACCTGATGGATTTTTTATCGCAAATAAGCATCAGGTCATTACACAAAGTATACGCAAAATAGCGCTACATAATTTTCAAGGCAATGTACGTATCTAAATACATTTATGGGATTCGTTTGGAATGCACTGTCAATACACGCACTGACTTAGAGCTGTGATATGAGTGAACACCGATGACTTTTCCATCTCAGACTCCTGAAATGCAATGGAAGAGGGGGATCTCCAGTTACATGTTGACGAATAAAAATAGCAAAGGAAATATCTAAGTAGAAAGCCCATAGTAAGACAGAGTCTCCCAGTCATCCACACGACCACAAGAGTCCCATTTGGTAAACTGTACTGCAGTTCCCTGAGTGATGGTCTGGTGTCCCTAATGAATAGTGCCTCTGTCCAATGTACCGACATCTGGCCCTCAGGAAAAAAAATATATAAATATATAATAAATTATATGTAATAAATAATATTTATTACATATAATTTATTATTTATTATATATAATTTATTATATATTATATATAATTTATTATATATAATATATAATATATAACTTATTATATATTATATATTATATAATTTATTATATTATATATTATATAATTTATTATATATTATTATATATAATATATAACATATACATATTTATAGATTGTATATATATAAAATAATGTGCTGGGTTCATCTGACTTTTGTACGTAAGGCCGTGCACATGGAAAGTTGTCTGCTTAGATAGAAGAATTATGCAGCATCAAATATGTCATTACCATACACTTAGAAACATTTAGAGCCTTTCTAAATTCTGCAACCACAGGACAGATTTGACATGATGGAGATAACATTCGTGCTTCAGCTATTTGTGAGTCATACGTGAAGGATATTTTATGTCCTTTTGTGGAGGCTTGATTTGGAGACAGGATTCAGTCCCTGGGGTCTTTAGTGACCCTCTTCAACTAGGCTGCATTGCATCCCAATCGTGATACAACCTCATTGTGGCCAGGCAGTAAATTCAGTGAGTAGATATTGTCAACCCCATTGCACTGATGAAGAAGCTGAGAAGAGTATGTCTGCAGTGGTAGTTTAGAAATGGGGTATCTCAATGATTTCTAGACACATCTCTTGTAAATTTTTCCTCCCAAATGTCAGGTACCTACTTTATTGGCTCTTCTTTGAAAATGCCACATGGAAGAAAATCCCTCAACCATATGAAAACTGTCTTAACTGCCTTTGTCTGTTTTCTGTCTTCTTGTTTTCAGAACCAGCTCTCACAAGTGCCTCTAATGAATTTGGCCGCTTATTGAGCTTATCAAATATAGGGTAACTTCATATTTGCATTGCAAATTCATCACCTAAAGAATGAGCTGACATTTCATTTGTTTCCAAGCAGGTCTTCAAGTCTTCCAGTTGGAGCACGTATTCTAGATATACTAAAACATATCCGAATAGATTTTTAAAATTTTTATTTCAAAAAAATCATTCTATGAAAATAGATCCTCACACTGGCTTAAGGAAAAGTAATTTATTATGAGAATGTGAAAAGGTCTTTCAAAACCTGAGAATGAGAACGCAATTGAACCTTACAGAAAACTAAAACCAGGAACCTGAATAAGCTGCGTACTATGCTCTGTCTCCCGTCTCTCCCCTCTGCTCATATCTGCTCATCTCCCTTGGTTTTTTGTCTTGTTCTGCAGAACCGCATGGCAGGAAACACGGCTAACAGCATCTCTTGTGCTTTCCATCTCACTGCTTCAGGCACTAAACAGATACCAAACAGACTCTCAGTTTCACACCTAATATCTCAAGGAGGAGACTCATCAGCCCAGCCTGGAACAGGTCCTATGTTTGCACAGACCAACTCTGGACATGAATAAGAATTGTGTCTTTTTTTTTTTTTTTTTTTTTTTTTGAGACGGAGTCTCGCTCTGTCGCCCAGGCTGGAGTGCAGTGGCGTGATCTCGGCTCACTGCAAGCTCTGCCTCCTGGGTTCACGCCATTCTCCTGCCTCAGTTTCCCGAGTAGCTGGGACTACAGGCACCTGCCTCTACACCCGGCTAATTTTTTGTATTTTTAGTAGAGACAGGGTTTCACTGTGTTAGCCGGGTTGGTCTCGATCTCCTGACCTCGTGATCCGCCCGCCTCGGCCTCCCAAAGTGCTGGGATTACAGGCCTGAGCCACGGCGCCCGGCCTTTTTTTTTTTTTTTTTTTAATGAACAGATAATTGTGTGGAGTGTGTGTGTATAAGCACAAATGCCAGGAATTGTTACTACTGACTTTCTTAGTCTCTCTTTTATCTTTAAAGCCAAATCTCAAAATACTAATGATTTTTCTCTATTTACTTGGCTAAGCAGGAATAAAATAATTTCATATTTAAATGTTCCTTTAAATTACACCAAAATGTTTTCTTTTATTTTTACCAAAGTATGTATAAGTATATCAAGGCTATGATGTTTTTCACGTGTTTGTATTAGGTTGATTAGGTATCCAGATGATATACAATTATCATCCAAATATAATATATTTTGAATTGTCTGAAATATTTGAATTGAATTTAACTTGATCTTCCCTCTCAAAAAATTTGTAATAACAAAAGCATACTTGAGACTGCTAAATAACACATTATGGATTCGTAATATTTACACATCTGCAAAAATAATGATTAAGACATATGCTCCAAGCATTTTTTTCAAAGGAAAATATTAGCTATATTGTTACTTGCTAATTTCTTCAAAATTTTCCTTACTCTGTCCACATTATGGACACTGGGTTCCTAGGTATGTTTTTATTCTAAATCATAACCACTTGTTATCTTAAGGATAATCTATTAGCTTGATAGCAAGAGCAAAGTCATCAATGTTTTGAATGATCCTCTATAGCAGTAGGCAAGATTAAAAGGCAAACATGGAAATGTAGACACGTGATTGTTAAAGAAATGTAGAATAAATAAGAAATTATTTTTAAACAGATACTAAAAATTGACATATGATATGTATATAAAGGCCTAATAAATTGATTTGCTAATTGTTCCTTGGGATGATTGACATCAGTCTTTGGCATACCGTACATTCATAAGTATACTGAATTCCTTTCCAAATTGCCAGTATCCTTATTCCTCAGCCAGCAATGTAATCACTTCAATTATAATGAGAGAGAGTTTATTTAGTAGATACTTGTACAGAACTATCTCCGATTTCAAGGAAAACAAATTAAGCAATATAATTTGGGAGACTGAGTCATGAAATAGGAGTCCAAAGACCCCACTTTTATTCTGGATCCAACGCAAAGCTATTATATGACCCTAAAAAAGTCATTTCAATATGCCGAGTCTCAGTTTTTGCATGTATCAAAAATTTCACAGAGATACAGGGAAGATTTTATTTGACAAAAAAATGTATATACAATGAAATGCATAGCTGTTGAGTGTCCAATTTGATACGTTTTAGCAAATGTAAGCATGGAGTGTCACCAACACCCAAGTGAAAATATGGAACATTAGCCAGGCTTGGTGATGAGTCTCTTTAAAAATAATTAAATCAAAATATCGAACATTTCTCTCTCCCCAGAAAGTTTCCTCGTAGGGTCTTCAGTACTGCATCACCCATAAATCTGGACTTAATTATGAATAACAACCAGGATAGGCCTATGAATCTACTTTCCTGTGACTAAATTATTCGTTTAATTCATACTATTTTCTCCCTAGACCAATATTTCCCAAACTGTACTAGGAAACTTCCTGGGACAAATCATCTGGCTTGAGAGGTGGGAAACAGCCAATACAGTTAGCCAGGTAACAGGGTCGAACTCACGGGAGCATCAGGCAAAGCTGAGCGTGTCTCTTTACTGCAAGACCCATCAGCACCTTTTCATTGTCTTAATGTGCATTGCAACTCTGTCCTATGAAAACATACAATGCCTATTTCCAAAACTTATTGTCCACAGTGTATTTTTATTTCAAAACACCTACTTAAATCTCAAAGGAACTCAAGCTGCTGCTAAGACCATTGGGAGATGCTTACCTTGATCATGACAGACTCAAAAACTATCAAGGAAGGCTGAGAACATTCCAAAGACCTCAGCTGCCATCGACTTGTGTTACTGAGACTTCCTGTGAGGCAACCCTCTTTTCCCAAGTTTTCTGACTAGTTCAGTTCACTAATATTGTAGAATAGATAAAGTCAAGATGAAAGAATCTCCCCTCTCCTACCATTTTGGGGGAAATTGGTGACTAACACTGCAGCTTTGTTTTGTTTTGTTTTGTTTTTTATACTTAAAGTTCTAGGGTACATGTGCACAACGTGCAGGTTTGATACATAGGTATACATGTGCCATGTTGGTTTGCTGCACCCATCGACTCATCATTTACATTAGGCATTTCTCCTAATGCTATCCCTCCCCCAGCCCCCCACCCCCTGACAGGCCTTGGAGTGTGATGTTCCCCACCCTATGTCCAGGTGATCTCATTGTTTAGTTCCTACCTATGAGAGAGAACATGTGGTGTTTGGTTTTCTGTCCTTGTGATAGTTTGCTGGTATTGATGGTTTCTAGCTTCATCTATGTCCCTGCAAAGGACAAGAACTCATCCTTTTTTACAGCTAAATAGTATTCCATGGTGTATATGTGCCACTTTTTCTTTCTTTTTTTTTTTTTTTTTTTTTTTTGAGACAGAGTCTCACTCTGTCCCCAAGCCTGGAGTGCAGTGGCCTGATCTTGGCTCACTGCAAGCTCTGCCTCCCGAGTTCATGCCATTCACCTGCTTCAGCCTCCCGAGTAGCTGGGACTACAGGTGCCCACCATCAAGCCCAGCTAATTTTTGTGTTTTTTTTTTAATAGAGACAGGGTTTCACTGTTTTAGCCAGGATGGTCTCAATCTCCTGACCTCATGATCAGGAGATTGAGGGGATGCCCTGGCATTCCAAAGTGTTGGGATTACAGGCGTGAGCCACCACGCCTGGCCTATATGTGCCACATTTTCTTAATCCAGTCTGTCATTGATGGACATTTGAGTTGGTCTGTGCTATTGTGAATAGTGCTGCAATAAACATACATGTGCATGTGTCTTTACAATAGCATGATTTATGATCATTTGGGTCTATACCCAGTAATGGGATTGCTCAGTCAAATGGTAATTCTAGTTCTAGGTCCTTGAGGAATCACCACACTGTCTTCCACAATGGTTGAACTAATTTACACTCCCAGCAACAGTGTAAAACATTCCTATTTCTCCATATCCTCTCCAGCATCTGCTGTTTCCTGACTTTTTAATGATTGCCTTTCTTCTTTTTTTTTTTTTTTTTTTTTGAGATGGAGTCTGGCTCTGTTGCCCAGGCTGGAGTGCAGTGGTGCAATCTCTGCTCACTGCAACCTCCGCCTCCCAGGTTCAAGTGATTCTCCTGCCTCAGCCTCCCAAGTAGCTGAGATTACAGGAGCGTGCCACCATGCCGGGGTATTTTTTTGCATTTTTAGTAAAGACAGGGTTTCACCATGTTAGCCAAGATGGTTTCGATC
The DNA here is from genome assembly GCF_009828535.3 of Hylobates moloch. NCBI lineage: Eukaryota > Metazoa > Chordata > Mammalia > Primates > Hylobatidae > Hylobates > Hylobates moloch. Next base: position 6,404,476 of record NW_026652277.1, on the reverse strand, counting down.
TCCTGACCTCATGACCCACCTGCCTTGGCCTCCCAAAGTGCTGGGATTACAGGCATGAGCCACTGCGCCCGGCTTGGATTGCCATTCTAACTGGCGTGAGATGGTATCTCATTGTGGTTTCGATTTGCATTTCTCTGATGACCAGTGATGATGAGCATTTTTTCATGTGTCTGTTGGTTGCATAGATGTCTTCTTTTGAGAAGTGTCTGTTCATATCCTTTGCCCACTTTTTGATGGGGTTGTTTGTTTTTTTCTTGTAAATTTGTTTGCGTTCTTTGTAGATTCTGGATATTAGCCCTTTGTCAGATGGGTAGATTGCAAAAATTTTCTCCCATTCTGTAGGTTGCCTGTTCACTCTGATGGTAGTTTCTTTTGCTGTGCAGAAGCTCTTTAGTTTAATTAGATCCCATTGGTCATTTTGGCTTTTGTTGCCATTGCTTTTGGTGTTTTAGTCATGAAGTCCTTGCCCATGCCTATGTCCTGAATGGTATTGCCTAGGTTTTCTTCTAGGGTTTTTATGGTTTTAGGTCTAACATGTAAGTCTTTAATCCATCTTGAATTATTCCTAGCTCAGCAGACATCTCCAAGAGCTCAATGGACTGAATCAGAGATAAATTTTCAAAATATAATTTACTATGCATTTATTATGTGCCAGGCAATGTTGCAAGCAGTTTATATTTATTAACTTATATAATCTTTATAAGAAGCAGTTGAAGGATGTCAGCAGGAATGGTGGAGTAAAAACCTCTGAAAATCCACTTCATAAAAGCAATAAGAACACTGAGAAAAAAATGTCAAATCATCATTTCTGGAACTCTGGAAATTAGCCAAAGTCTTGCAATAATTTGGGGAATATTTATTTATTTATTTATTTATTTATTCATTTATTTATTTTATTTGAGACAGTCTTGCTCTGTCGCCCAGGCTGGAGTGTGGTGGCATGATCTCAGCTCACTGCAAGCTCTGCCTCCCAGGTTCACACTATTCTCCTGCCTCAGCCTCCCGAGTAGCTGGGACTACAGGCACCCGCCCCATGCCTGGCTAATTTTTTTGTATGTTTGGTGGACACAGGGTTTCACCGTGTTAGCCAGGAAGGTCTCGGTCTCCTGACCTTGTGATCCACCTGCCTTGGCCTCCCAAAGTGCTGGGATTACAGGCGTGACCACCGCACCTGGCTGGAGAACATTTATTTTTAAAAAATGGCCAAAACTTGGTAATAACAGTGACCTTTGCATCATTTTCAGTTTCTCTATACTCACTTTCCTCTCTAGCTCTACAGTAGCCTTGAAAACCAAGAGCCCTGTGATCATAATTAAAACAATCATCCTAGAAGCTCTGGGGGAGGGAGAATAGGTTTGGAGCTCCCGTAAAACATCATTCTCAGAGAACTACCATCATTTGCCTAGGAGCTCCCTGGAAACTTCCTCTCAAAGGGGTTGTCTTTATTTGGCTTGAACCAGTAATCACTGACTGTGAACAGCCATTCTCCAGAAGTGTTTGTCAAAAACAATCAGCAGTAACTATTTAACATTAAAGCTGCCTAAAGCAGTGTTGACATTTGGAGACAAAAAGAAGCTAGCCAAAAAAACTTAAAAGGAAAATCTGAGGAATAAGATGTCATAGGGAATTTTGAAGAGCTCTAACATATTCCTGAAAATCTAAACAGCCACACACATGAGAAAGAATGTGTGACTGCCCAGGGCTGTGCATATGCCCAGGAAATACCTCGGAGAGCCCTAAGCTCTCACCTCTTTATTACCTGGGGACTCTGCACAAACAGGAAGTGAAGGCTAAGGCAGAATTATAAACTGCCTTCCTACACATTGAAGGCATACCTCAACACCCACACAGCCCTTAACAGAGGCTTGAGAGACAGGAATTCCAGGCATTTCTGAAAATCTGTGTCCAGATATTAGCTGACAAAATAAACTAATCATACAGAGACTCCAATAAATACATATGAAAAATGATGCAGACTTTAAAGTGTCAGTCCAGAAAATTAATGAAATAAACAAAAAGCAGCAACAAAAACAAACCCTGTGGAGAAGAAAGAATATGATTTCCAGAGTGGCCACATATTATTATTTAAAATGCCCAGTTTTCAACAAAAACAGCCCAGCGTTTTCCTGAAAACTTAGACTGGGACCCACAAGCCACTCCCAGGAGAAGTGAAAAGAAAGCAATAACACTGCCTCTATTTGAAGATAACAAGATCTTGCATATAAAAAAACCCAAAGAACCCACAACATAAAAACTCATATGCAACGTCTGTATAAAAACTTGTATACAATGTTTATAGCAGAATTGTTTGTAATGGCTGAATAGTGGAAAAAATCCAAAAGTCCATCAACTAATGAATACATAAACAAAATGCTGTATATTCATGCTGTGGAATAGGATTCACCCATGAAAAGGAATGAAGTACTGATAATTGCTACAACATGGATGAACCTTGAAAACATTATGCTGAGTGAAAAAAGTCAGAGACAAGAGGCCACATACTGTATGATTCTATTTATATGAAATGTCCAGAATAGGACAATCCATAGAGGCATAGATTATTGGTTGCCAGGACCTGGAGCAAAGCAGGGTGTATGGAATGACTACTAGAAGATGTGAAGCTTCTTTTGGGATAATGCGCTTGTTCTTAATTCCATAAGGGCGATAGTTCACACCTGTGTGAATATACGAAAAACCACTGTGGGGGTGGTTGTGGGGCTACTGCAATCTTCTCTATTCAACAGATGATAAAATGGAGGTACTAGATATTAGGCAATTTATGCTAAGTCATGAAAGTAGTAAATAAGTGATAAAAATGGGATTCAAATCTAGACACTCTGGCTCCAGCATCCAAACTTTTAACTACTACGTCATGTGGAACTTGCAGAGGTCTCTTTCCTAGCAAAATTCAACTAACAAACCAAACAGGTGATACCTTGTTTCCTTTTGAGCTAGAGACAATGATATAAAATAGAGATATTTGTACCATTTTTGTAGATTAGGTGATATACCCAGATATTCTGTAAGATTCCAATGACATATAATGAAACCTGTAAGTACCTTTACAGAAATTGCCTCTTATCGGATGATTTGGTTCCATCTTTGCCATATGTAAAAGCTTCTACTATAATGGCACAGGAATAAGACTTTTTCCGCAGAAACTTTACCAGTGTGGACTTGTCATTTTCTGTTTCACAATGTTACTCAAGCCCTCAGTGTTTACCTTCCTTGTTTATAACACAGGGATAATAGTGGTATCCCCTTAGAGGACTGGAATTAATACACTTAATACACTTAGGCTACTGCCATGAACATAGTGCTCCTTCATAAGTGCTAGCTATTGTAGTAATAATTAATATTACGCTCATACCAATACCATAAACTAATCAACACTTTCCTCCTAATTCTTGTTAATATAGGCAATATGAGAAAATAATTAACTTGTAACTTAAATGAGAATATGATCAATGTTCACCAGCCACTACAAACAATGCTAGTAACTGATGGACTGGGTGGATGGAGAGTGAACTGCACAAATGAGGTGAGGACACAAGGAGAGAAGTACTCTGCTGAATTGGCAGATATTTTCCCTAAGTGAAAATTTTGGAAATGGATGGAAACTATAACCAGTTGAATTTTCAGAGTAGGATTGTGAGGCTGAGTAACACTTTCCAAACATTTTTAATCTGTATTTGGTTGAATCCACAGATGTGGAATCCACAGATGTGAAATCCACAGATATGGAGGATGACTGTATGTTTAAATAGAATAAATATGTTAATTAGTTTGATTTATTTATTTATTTTTTAATTCTCAAATGGTACTTGGACTGGGTCACTGGTCACTAGCTTAATTTTTGATACCTAGGGAAATTTTCTCACACAGGCACAAGACTATAACGAAGTCAGTGTTTATCCTCAGATGCAACACCAATTCCACTTAGCAGAAGGTCCCTGGATTTCAAAAGAAGGAAATGAAGTATCTTGGTTTGATGAGGGGAAGTCACCGACTATAAGAAGGATGCCAAGTATTTTGGATTGATAAGCAGAAGTTGATGAAGAAAACAGAAGGGATTCAGAAGAGCTATGATCTTGTCCTGGGGTTTTTCTTTGCCTTTATAAAAACCTGGGCTTCATATCTTTGCTTCTATGGAGACCAGATGCCTCATTTCCAACATGAAGGGCTTGATCAGTTCATCTCTGTGTTCCTTTCTCAGAGGTCTAATGTTCTACAATTAAATGTCAGTCAAGTCAAGAGCAGGTATCTCGGATTCTTCAGAAGAACCACCATGAAAGGAAAAGAATGGAGAGAAGAAGAGGAGTGACTGAAGGAATAAATATTCTGCTTTCTGAAAGGGCTGAAGACACGTGACAACACAGCAATTAATAAAAGGACAAAAGAGATCTGGGAGCAGAGTTTTCATGTTTGAGTAGATGGACTCAGCAGGAGGGTTAAAAGATGGACAAGGTGGGCGAGTCACCAATGAGAAATGTAAGGTGGGGAGGTGGTATGGTGTTGTGCAAAGGGCATGGGATTTGGGTCCTAAAACCTGGTTGAAGTCATTCACTAGTTTATATAACTGAGGGTAAGCCACCTGTGTTTCTGAGCCTTACTTCCTCATATGCAAAGTGTGAACAATATTTGTACTAGATTCTTGAGGATTCACATAGGCTCCTTCAAATGATACATAGTAGTAAATTAATTAATATATCCTGCACCTAGTTTCTGCCCACAAATTTCTCTTTGGGTGCAATCTACAAAAACACAAGAGTTGTCTTTATCCCTCGAGTTTTGTCTCTGAAGTTATCCCTGGAGTTTGGCAGAGAGGCACAACAAAGGTTATCTCCTAATCCCTTCCCTTCTCTGTGCAGAAGTCTACAAAATCCCCCTCAAAACTTACAAATATTGTAAAGCCTTGCCAGTAAAACCTACTGTGATAAATAGAAGCCACAAAGTTTACTCATATAAAATGCAAGTTCACATTATATGAGCTAAATGAAATGAATTCAGTAGCCTTCAGAGTATTCCACGGAGGGTTCTGATCTGTCCCAACCAAAATCCCAGCTGTGCTTTGGTACACATGGTGAGCGTTATCTTCTCCTGCTTAAATATTGATGGAGATGATCCTGGGCTCTGTGGCTCAGCAGTAGCTCCAGGGATCTTCTGTTCATTTGCTCCTTTAGAAGATGGGGCCAGGAGACTATTGTGGCTGGGGGGATGCATCCTCCTCCTGCCCTCTTTCCAAGATGGGCTTGTCTGTTTCATCCTTCCCTCCACATTCCCTTCCTATGTCGGAAGATAAGAACTTTCAGAATCATTCTCCCCATTTAAGAATGGGGGCTTGGCAAAGAACAGATCCAGTCACTAATTTTATTGTGTTATTGGGATATTTTACTGTAACTCCCAAATCTGAAAAGCATCGTATCAATGAGTGTTTGTGTTATCTACTATTTTAACTGATAAGGGCTGAACTGTGTCTCCCCATAATTCATATGTTGAAGTCCTAACCCCCAGTACCACAGTATTTGGAGACAGCACCTTTATAGAGGTCATTAAGTCCAAATGAGGCCAGTTAGGATGTGTCCTGATCCAACATGACTTGTCAGTTTATAAGGAAAGGACATCAGGACACACAGAGGGATGCCAGAAATGCAAGCAGAGAAAAGACCATATGAGGGCCCAGGCAGAAGGTGGCCATCTGCAAGCAAAGAAGGGAGGCTTCAGGAGAAACCAACCTGCCAGCACCTTGATCTTGAACTTCCAGACTCTAGAACAGTGAGAAAATTTCTGTTGTGTAAGCCATCCGGTCTGTGGTATTTCGTTATGGCAGTCCTGCATCTGTCCATGTTTGCATAGCTCTAAAGAAACACCTGAGACTGGGTAATTTGTAAAGAAAAAAGGTTTTGTTGGCTCACAGTTCTGCAGGCGGTCCAGGAACCATGGCACCAGCATCTCTTCCTGCTGAGGCTCCGAAAGCTTTCAGTCACGACAAAAGGCAAAGGGAGAGCTGGTGTATCACATGGCAATAGCAATAGCAAGAGCTGGGGGAAGATGCCAGGCTCTTCTCAATAACCAGATTGCACATGAACTAACAGAGTAAACACTCACTCACTGCAATGCGGATGGTCCAAGCCATTCATGAGGAGTCCACACTCATGACCCAAACACCTCTCACCAGGCCCCACCTCCAACATCGGGGATTACATTTCAACATGAGATTCGGAGGAGACAAACATTCAAACCATATCCCAGCCCCGGAGGACTAATATATTAACCAAGTGATAATGGCAACCTCTAGTGAGGGAAATGGACAAAATGGAGAAAGAAACCCACATTGCCGAGTCTTACGCACCTTCTCCTTCCCTATTCCTTAAATAATGGAGGCTAACTCTTCCTGATGGGAGTTAAGGCTCAGAGAAACACACTGATATGAAGAAATTATTCAAAGCTCAGGACAGCCTTTCTGCACAGGAATGGTTACAATAGGCCATTATATCAGTTATCTATTACTGCTTAACAGAGTGCCCCAAACTGAGCAACTAAAGCAACAAGTGGCACAGTTATCTCACAGTTTCAGTGGGTCAAGAGTACAAGACTGGCTAATCTCGGTGGTACTGTGCACGGTCACTTATGAAGCTTCAAGCAACATGTTAGCTGGAGCTGCAGTGTCATGACGTTCCTGAAGCTGTAGGCTCCAGTTCTAAGCTCATTCACATGGCTTATTTCCTCACCTCACAAACCTCTGTTTAGGGCTGATCACAATGTGGCAGCTGACTTTCTCCAGAGCAAGCGTTCTGAGATGAAGAGTAAGAACAACCAAGATGGCAGTGACAGTATGTTGTATAACCCACCTGCTGTATCTTGTATAACCCACCTGCAGTTTCTTGTATAACCCACCTGCTATATCTTGTATAACCCACCTGCAGTTTCTTGTATAACCCACCTGCAGTTTCTTGTATAACCCACCTGCAGTTTCTTGTATAACCCACCTGCAGTTTCCTGTATAACCCACCTGCAGGAGGGACATATCATTGGGTCTTCCATGTGCTATTGGTCACACGGAAACCTCACACAATGTAGGAACGGACTAACACAAGGGTGTGAATACTGGGAATTGAGGACCAGTTATTTGTAGCCACCTTGGAGGCTGACTACCATTTTAAAAGTCTCAGAGGAGAGTGTGGAGCCCAAGTATCCTTACCAATTCTCCATGCTTACTCACCTGAATCCATTCCTTCTCCCAAACCCATCCCCCCTGACTAAATAAAAGTCAATAGAACCCAACATTTCCTTTACATGTACTCGTGAAAAAGAAAAAAAAAAGAAGAAGAAAGCTAGTGTCAGGTAAAGTAGTAAAGTGCTAGGAGAGTCAAATAGTTATTTATCCATCATATTTGTGAGCAAATAGCATGTCTGGAAAGACCCATCTAATCATAAATAAGACAGAAAGAAAAGGCATGTTATATAATGTTGACATCACACAGAAAACATACACACAACACACAGCAAGAGAAAATTCGGGTCCTAACCTAGGAGAAGGTATAAATTGACTCTTCACAGTTGGTTTCTGCTACAAAATAACTTTGAAACAGTATTGATTCAATAAAACAGCATCCTAAAGATAAGATGATGAAACAAGAGGGAGATTGGAAATGAAAGAAATTAAATTGTCAACCAGAACCACATCCCTTTGGAAGTCATTAATTAGAAAAAGCAGGGAACAGAAGAGTCATCTCTGAAAATCAAATTAATGACATAAAAGAAATACTCCAATATAGATTAAATAGAAAAAAGCAATGAGAGAGAAACTAATAAATAGAAAACACATGAGAATATTATTGTACCTACAGCAGAAAAATCCAACAGATGGACAAAAAGATGTATTAAAAGATAGAAGTGAATGTCTCTGAAATGGAGAAAGTATTGAAGCTGCAAATCGCAAAATCACAATGTGCCTAGGGAAATTCGATATAGAAAGCTCACCACCAAGATTTGTCCTAGTAAAGATTTTGAAATTCAATGATAAAGAAAATAGTTCTTCAGGCACCAAGCAGAGAGAGCAAGTCGCTCTAAAAAAGATATGATCATGGTTGGTTTTACAGTTTTCTACAAATACCATTCAATAAGAGAAGACATCAAAAAATACCTACAAAGTTCTGAGAAGAGAAGGCACGGGGCCAAGAATATCATACCTAGTTAAGATGTCATGAAGACATAAAAGCGACACAGATATACTCTCAAACAAGGAAGAACTAAAGAAATGTAATGCCTAGGAGCGTTTCTTTCACTAAAAAAAAAATTGCTTGGCATTAAAATTCATCGGCCGGGCATGGTGGCTCACACCTGTAATCCCAGCACTTTGGGAGGCCGAGGTAGGCAGATCAGAAGGTCAGGAGATCAAAACCATCCTCGCCAACATGGTGAAACCCTGCTCTACTAAAAATACAAAACTTAACCAGGTTGGCAGCGTGTGTCTGTAATCCAAGTTACTCAGGAAGGCGAGGCAGGAGAATTGCTTAAACCTGGGACATGGAGGTTGCAGTGACCCGAGATCGCGCCACTGCACTCCAGCCTGGCGACAGAGCTAGACTCTGTCTCAAAAAAAAAAAAAAATTATCAATTACAGAATGAATTTAAGTGTAGAACTCATGAAGGTAGAAGCTATGATGAAATGGTAGGTAATCAGCACCTAATCCATTTAAATGTAAAGCTAACACTTAATAACTATACAAGTTATGGTAATAGAATATGCGTGTTATAAACCTAGACAATAAAAAACAATAATAATACTATAAGCAACAAAAATTGTCATTGAGGGAGGAGAGCTATGAAACATTGAATGATTTTGAAAGGACTCATAACTTCATTTTTCAAAGCAAAGTCTCAACAGATACTTTCCTAAAACCTGAATATGAGATTACAATCAAAACAAAACAAACTCCTCATGTCATAAGGAGTGCAATTTTGTAATATTTCTCAAAACTTCTCGCTTTTTCTTAACTTTAAAATCATCTTTAGGTAATAGTCATAGCTATTCTTGGGATGGCATTTATTTAAAAATTAAGAATTTGTTCAGTATTTTTCTTCTATTTAGTTAAATGTAAATAGCTGAATTAAAAATAACATCTAGCATATCATTCCATTTTTATAAATGTATTAAAGACATAATTATCTATGTATTATTCCCCTTCTTTCTGAATAAATATATAGAAAAAGTGCTGAAATAACAGCCTAACAATCGTGATAACAATTTCTGGGTACCTGGCTTGGATGCTTATTTTTACTTTTATCTTTATGCTTTTACATTTGTTGATTTCTTTACAATAAGCATCATTCATTGGAAAAAAATGGAGACAAATATGTCAAGATGTTATCCATGGTTAAAACAGGGTGGTAGGACCGGAAGCGATTTTTTTTCTTTATATTTTGATGTTTTCTTAATTATTTTGAAGTGGAAATTTTTAAACAAAAGGAAAAATATTAAAATTGAGAGAGACTTTAAAAATCATATAGTCCAGACCTTTTATTTCATACATTTAAATAAATGCAACACACATTTATTAAGTGCCTACTGTATGCAGATCAATTCAAAGATAAATAGGATATAGGCTTTGCCCTTTAACCAATGTGATGTGGTGGAGTTGGCTTGTATAACTCGTGAGGGTTTATTTTTAAGTTTTCAGGAATTTAGGGTGCTACTTATTACATACAGCTATTATTTAAAATTAAATTATATACTTCACAGTAGTATTTTTCATGCTGGTGAATATCTTTAATCTTACTTTGATATGACACATTATAAATAAAAATGGGCTACCAACAGTGCCTTTTTTTTTTGAGATGGAGTCTCACACTAACAGTGCCTTTGTTAAAAAATTATATCTGGATATAGTGGTTCATACCTGTAGTTCCAGCTACTTGGGAGGCTAAGGCAGGAAGATCACTTGAGCCTGGGAGGCTGAGGCTGGAGTGAGCCATGACAGCATCCCCTGCATTCCAGCTCAGGTGACAAAGCAAGAAAAAATTATTAAATTTCATCCAAAAAAATAAATTATACAAACGTATAATTAAATAAATTATATTAAAATTCTTAAATTTTGTCTAAAAAATTATACAAACTTATAATTAAATAAATTATATTAAAAAGAAAAGTATGGTGCAAACATAATTGTCGTTTTTGCCATTAAAAGTAATGGTAATTTTAAAAGCAATTAAAAATGTTTTTGCCATTAAAAATAATAAGTACCCAGACACTTCCAAGTGATTTTATTCCATGCGCTGTTTCCTGGGCTCTTGGGAGCCGGTTCACATGTTGCCTCTGTCTGGTGGAAACCTGTGCCGTGAGGGCTACTGCACACCTCTTCTCAACTCTCCTTCAAGGTCATCGCATTGAGAGGCTAAATTTGGCTTTCGTGGGAGGATTTTCACCAGGGAAAGCATTAACTGCTACACATTTGAGCTTCACTATATTAAAGAAGCCATGAGAAAAAGTGGGAATGATGTAGATTGTACTTCAATGTTTGCCACGCTTGTAGCTATGATGTGAATAGCACAAATTTGAGGAAAGAAATATTCTTCCAGTATTTGGAAACTCACTCAATTCAGTAATCACTCTTGTTACTGAAAAATGAATGAAGTTACAACTATGTCTTCATTTTTCAGTTTTGTCTTGCTAATGCAAATGGAAATACCAGCCAACTGTCACAGCATAACTACGTTCGTTCTTCAATTGCAACCATACGTTGGCGGCAGTTACTGGAGTACAGTTAATACCAATGAAAGCATCTCGTGAGAATCAACTGACTAACTGGAATTGACAATAAAAGGTATCATACGATATAATATTTTATTATTATTTTTAAATGGCATGCTATATACTCTTTATATTGGTGAAAGCTGTAATATACATGTGAGTGTGTGTGTGTGCACGTGCGCACATATAGTTTCTTTTGGAGTTGGTCATTACATATGCCAACACAAAACTGTTCATAATCTAGTGTGAAAGAAAAATCTGTGAAAAACAATCAACAACAAAAGGCAGAATGAAAGAATCAAAGTCATAGCCTGTAAGGCAACAGTGTGATCATCTGCCTGGTGAAAGAAAGCAAGGAAAGAATCCAAGGTTCAGAAGGATGATGAGAATGGTGCAGTTCATTCTGTTTGCCAGCAAAATCAATCATCGCCAGAACTCAGCAGCCTTTCTCCCAGCAGCCCATGGAGAAAGACAGACTCTTTTCCCTCATTCTGCTTGTATGCTGTATGCACATGAAATCGTGTTCATTTTAAACCAAATTCACTGAGATTTTGTGCTATCAAGATGCCTAGGAGTGACGTGATCAATAAACTGAGAACCAAGAAGAGATTTCTCCTCTCCAAATCACCGTTCCATCCCTTCCGTCATTCCTCTGTGATTCTTCCCACAGGAATCCTTTTACACCTGCAAGCCTGAGCAGTCAAGAGAACTATGGCACATTACGATATACGACAGGGGAATTTTCTAAAGAGACACACGTCCCTGACTGATGCAGAAGCTTCATTGAAGGATGCAGGAAGTGGAATAGCCACTGCGTCATTGCCTCTTCTGCTAAACAGAAATGGAATCAGTGGGAATAATTATAAAACTGGAGAATATATAACAATTACCTCTAAAATAAACCTATCTCCTTCCTAAGAAGTAGCCATGCTTACCAGATGGAGTGGAAAGGCAACTGGGGAAATGGGTCAGTCTCACCTGGGCCGTCACCCAGCTGGGTGACCCAAGACCTTCATTTTTATCACCTATAAAATGAAAGTGTTCAACAGGCTGCTTTCCTTGTCTCTTTTCAGCCCTAATGTTTCTTAATTCTAAGGACTAGCAGAGTAGAGATCTCTCTCTAAGGAAATTTAAGAAGTTCCTAGTCCCAAATAGAGTCTGTTTTGCTACAATGCATGTTTGTGCAATTTAAATGAACTCACCCATGACTGACGATTTGGGGAATATCTGAATGGGAGAAAAGGTGTGCTGACTCACAGTTTTTACAAGCAGTTTGGATTTTGTTCCTCCCAGTAACGACAGCTTCATGCAAAGTCCACCAGCCCAGCTGAACACAGCCAGGCATGGAGGATTCAACGCAGCACTGCATACTCAGGCGACCCAAGTATGCTCCAAAAGCTCACGGTGGGAGCATCTCAGGTAAGCTTGTTGGAAATGCAGAATCCCAGGCCCTACTCCAGGCTGACTGAATAAAAATCTGCATTTGAACAACATCCCAAGTTTATTCATATGCATATTAGAGTTCAAAAAGCCTTGGTACCTTCAACATTCATTCATGGCACTTTCTGCTACTCAACTCAGTTTTACCACCTGTTCTTTCTTGGACCTGCTTATTAAGTGGCTCTCCCACTTCTGTTAAGCTACTGATATGGTTTGGCTGTGTCCCCACCCAAATCTCATCTTGAATTGTAGTTCTCATAATCCCCACGTGTCATGGGAGGAAACTGGCGGGATGTAATTGAATCATGGAGTGGTTACCCTCATGCTGTTCTCGTGATAGTGAATGAGTTCTCATGAGATCTGATGGTTTTATAAGGGGCTTTTCCCCTCTTCACTCTGCACTTCTCCTTGCTGCTATGTGAAGAAGTACGTGTTTGCTTCTCCTTCTGCCATAACTGTAAGTTTCCTGAGGCCTCCCCAGCACTGCAGAATTGTGAGTCAGTTAAACCTCTTTTCTTTATACATTACCCAGTCTCGGGTGATTCTTCATAGCAGCATTACAATGGACTAATACAGCTACTTACAATTTTGTTTTGGTTTTAAGGGATTGAAACTGTCATTTTTACTCTGCTTCTTTCTCCTAGGATTGCTAATGTTTTTGTCAGTACTGTGGCTAAAAATTGGCAACATTCTTTTTCCCACAAGGCTTGTTATGTTTTAGCACATGATTTTGCAATACATAAAGTTTTTATGATCGTATATATAACATTATAGCAGAAATGCCAATATACTGCTTCAGTTCAGTTCTATCTTTAATAAATTGTTATTGAAAAATAAATTTATCCTTTTTTAAGCTAGTGTAGACTACTCGGGAAAAGAAGGAAAAGAAATTTTCCCTTCTTCTTTACCAGCCCAACCTCGGAGGGTTGCTTTCCTTTCCCTCTTCCCAAACCCACACACTGCTGCTGAAAGTGGTGTCTCTGATCTTGGCTCTTGGTATGGGAACCACAGTGAGTATGAATTACTGATCATAAAAATTTTGGTCTGATAGTTAAAAATTCATTGCATCCTCACCCTAATAAACCTAGTAACCCTTTGTGAGGCTACAAAAAAAAAAAAAGGGGGGGGGGCATATTTCCTTGCCTGGGGGCTTCTCTTCCAGTTCACCTGGGTAGAATTCTGGGTGTAGTTCCCACTTCTACCACTAGGGACCACTCCCGTCCCCAGGAATCTTGTCTCAGTCATGGAGCCACAGCATCTGTCCCAGTCCCCGGAGCTCACTCGGCAGGGAAAGCTCCCGGGAAGGGGCTTCGCTTCACTTTGGTTTTCTGTGAGCCACGTTTTCTGCTTATAGACACGGGAGGTAGGAGCTGACCCAGTCTCCCGCCGTCTCCTCCTCTGGTGGTTATGGCCAAGCCAGCCTGCACACCCCTGAGGCTGGAGAAGAGATGCTGCCCAGCCCGCAGCGCCTCCGCTGAGGCTCCCAGACCTCTCCCGTTAGCTTCAGCGCGGTTCTCCTTCCGGCCTAAGGAAGGTGCTCTTCTTCCAAACCATCTCTCTCAAAATAGGTTGCCAGCCACTATGGTTTACTAGAATTGAGTTTCCCTATTTGAAAAAAAAGGTTTTGTCTTTAAAAAGAAAAAAAAGGAGTCCAAGGAAGAAGCGGATTTTATTTATATTTGATTGAAATATTGTTCCCTAATCCTCCATTATCACTTTCATTTCCCGCTATCTTTCAGCATTCTTTATTATTCCAGGGCTAGACCTGCCGTGGGTCTGATCACACCATTAAAAATGTGACTTAAAAGCCTGCAGGTGCACACCTGGGAAGGCTGCCTCAGTGGTCGAGCACTGCAGGGCCCTTCTCAAATGGACCACCATCACTGGGCCAGAGGCACTGACCCCTGAACATTATTTATACCTCCATGAGGAACTAGTGAGGCTATAGTGCCCAGATATTTGACCTACCAACAGTACTCATGTTTCTGTAAAGATATTTGTAGATGCAATTAACGTTTAAATTATAGACTTTGAGAAAGGAAGACAGGAAGGAAGGAGGGAGGGAAGGAAGGAAGGAAAGAAGGAAGGAAGGAGGGAGGGAGGGAGAAAAGGAGAGAGGGAAGGAAAGAAAGAGAAAGAGAAAGAAAGAGAAAAAGAAAGGAAGAAAGGAAGGAAGGAAGAAAAGAAAGAAAAAAGAAAGAAAGAAAGAAAGAAAAGGAAGGAAGGAAGGAAGGGGAAAGAGAGAGGGAGAGAGGCAGGGAGAGAGGGAGAGGGAAAGGGAGAGGGAGCGAGGGAAGGAAGGAAGGAGGGAGAGAGGGAGGGAAAGAAGGAGGGAGGGGGGAGGGAAGGAGGGAGGGAGAAAAAAATAACACCAGGTGGCAATGAGTGATTTCATGACTTAACAAGATTTGAAATTGGACAGACTGACAGCTTCACTGCTAAGGAGCTTCTAAGCTGAAATGAAAACTGTGAATCCCAGACTTTTCCCCACATCCGCCTCCCACATTGCTGTGCAAATAAGCACTAGGTTCCTGTCCCTCTGACTTCACAACGGAAAAATAGATACTGGAATTCCTCTATATATCTTTATATATTCCTCTATATATTCCTCTATAATTCCTCTATAGATCACCTTTTTAACCACTGCTATATCTTTTGGGGCTCTTGTTAAAGTAGTAAGATTAATTTACATGATGAAAAGTGTTTTTCTTTTCTTTTCTTATCTGTTTTTGAGATGGAGTCTTGCTCTGTTGCCCAGGCTGGAGTGCAGTGGTGTGGTCTCGGCTAACTGCAACCTCCGCCTCTGGAGTTCAAGTGATTCTCCTGCCTCAGCCTCCTGAGTAGCTGGGATTACAGGCGTATCCCACCAGGTCCAGCTAATTTTTGTATTTTTAGTAGAGATAGGGTTTCACCATGTTGGCTAGGCTGGTCTCGAACTCCTGACCTCAAGCAGTCCACCCACGTCGGCCTCCCAAAGAGCTGGGATTACAGGCATGGACCACCGCGCCCTGCCGAAAAGTGTTTTTCTACAGGACACATTAGCACTTTCAACAACCACTAGTTCAGAGCCTCAGAAGTCCCTAAAAAGTGGTTCACAACCCTGGGGGCACATTGAAATCACCAGAAGAATTTGTCAAAGCTACCGATGCTCCAGCCCCATCAAAAAGTATTAACTCAGAATCCTCTGTGTAGACCATGCAGAGGAAACTTCTTTAAGCTCCTGTAGTGACCCAGACATGCAGCCAGAGCGGAGAAACCCCATCCTGAAGAACCAGAAGTGGGCCACCACCACTATTTGTCCCTGAACTAATGTCACAGTCATTGTTCAATGGAGCCTGTAGTAAATTGGCTAGCCCAGGCTTATTTCTCAGCTTGACTCTCAGCTTGGCTCTCTGGGGGGCCCGATGTCCTTTCGGGCTCAGCTTACCCATCATTTGACATTTCAGCCCCCAACCAGCATTGGCGACACCACCAGCACCATGGTGGCATGATGCCAGGAGCAGAGGTTCAGGGTCAGATACATGGTCACCTGACCTACAAGCCAAGGCACTGGGCAGTGACCCTTCATTTTCATCTCTGTAAAATAGGAAGAATTATCAAAATTCAACCAATGGGGATGTCTGTAATATTAATGTAATATGTGTAACATTCACCGCCATACCTAGCAAAATAAATCGCTGCTGTGAGTAATAGCTCTTCTTACCAAGAGCTCAACAGGTAAGAGTCAGGAGGTGCTTCTGGGGTTCCAATAATTTGGGAAGAAATGATGATGAATTGCAATTTGGTCGCAAATAAAAACAAGACAAACTAATAGGACTGGAGGTAGGAAGTGCTTGTGTTTGCTCTCTATGGCAGCCATTAAGGCTGATCTCAGATCTGTGACTCAGGCCTTGATCCTTTATGGCATTTCTTGACACCCTTTCCTGCCCTCCCCACGACTGCTGCCTTCTCAACCTGCATGAGCCAGTCAGGATGTTGGTGACTGATACTCTCCAGTCTCTGTCCATTGCAGCATGATTTGTAATAATAAAGAGTGAGAATAACAGACATATTCAACAATAAAGGGGAAGTTGAATATATGATGTCTTTGTTTTTCAATGGAATCAGTTTGAAGAATTTCAAAAGAATTACAAAATGCTCACAAGATAATTTTAACTGACCCAAAAGCAAGATCAAACTGATTATGTAGGTCAATTTTAATTGTGCATGTAGGTATGTGTTTGGAAAAATAATCACTGTATCAAGCACCTATGATTAGAAGCCTATCTTGAACATTACCTCACATGCTCATCTGAGACTAACCAAGTATTCCTTGTTTTAAAGAGTCAGTTACCTTGTCAGTATATCTAATAAATGACAGTATCTTCCCAGTCACCTTGAGTGCTTTATGAATTAGGTGGGGAGGAAGATTAATTAATAAAGATAGATAATTTTTTTCTAAAAATGTTTACCTTTAGACATTTTTCTGGCTCCTCAAGACAGCTCAGAGATTAAATTTCATCTATTTTTTTGTGTGTCCCAGATTAAGGCTTTCCACAATTTTTCCTTGGGAGCACATGCCATAGTTGACATGCACAGCTTGGTCACACCTCCATGCACTGATAGATTATTCTGGGAGCTGCGTGTTTATCTAAAAGTCTTAATACCAAAGAAGATGAGAAGAGAAAAGCCATTGAAGGGCAACTGGAAATCTCTCCCACAGTGAACAGATATAAAAAGCCCCACGGGCTCTCAGGAAGAGCTTTCGGGAACTTTGAAAATGGATTCACATTCAGAAAATGCTGTTTTGTAACCCTTGTTTCTCACCCAGACCAAATCTGAGTTACAGGCAGTTCAAAACAAGTACAAACAGGGCTCGTGGTGTTACTAGGTTGGCTTATTTTCTGGAAATACAAGATCTTTCCAGAACTTCTTTATTAATTGATATGAGTAAAACTTTCCCCCTTTCCTGTCCATCAGACAGAAATAGTCACACCTCAGAAAATGACTAAGTGTTTTTGTAGTAAACCTCAGATGAAGGCTTCAAGGAAGTGATTGGGGTACCTCTTGCACCACAAATGTCTTACGTGGATGTGAATGCTTTAAATATTATATCAGGTCCAGCGTTTATTATAGTCCCTGTAAGTTTCTCAGAGGTAAAAAGGCAATAATCCAATAGTCAACCAAATGGGGACTTGGAAATGGTATTTGTGCTTAGCCTTCTACTTGTTATGTTGTTTTCCCAAACACCCCTCATCAGGTTGAGAAGCTAAATGCCAAGGTGTTACCCTGGCCTCCTTTCTCCTAAGTCAGATACTGTCAGTCTGGGTCAGGTTCCAGGAACCTGTATTTTCCAAAAGCTCTAAACATGATTTTAGTATGTTTAAGACTTGAAGTCTGCAAGCTTGTCAGGGAAACATCATCCTATGTTGTAAATAATTATATTGATAAAGTAACATACAGAGGCAGAATGCTATGAATTAACAACTGTAATATTTAGAAATGTTTTTCAGCAATGCTGTTAAAAGAATTTTGCTGTATGTATAATAAAAGTTAATAACCCTTAATAACCCACTTATTGTTAGCTGGGCATGGTAGCATGCACCCTGTAGTCCTAGCTACTCGGGGGCTGATGTGGGAGGGCTGGTTGAGCCTGGGAGGTTGAGGTTGCAGTGAAACGTGATCACGTCACTGGACTCCAGCCTGGGCAAAAGAGCAAGACCCTATCTCATAATAATAATCATAATAATCTACTTATTAAACTACTGGTAAGTAGCTCTTGCTAGATGTAAAAATATATGGAGTTGCATCTCATTTTATGTAAGAACTAAATGAAAATCTTGCATATTTTATTGGACACACCATTAAGAACCATAATTATAATCATTGATACTGTTATAGACAATCTGAAAACAGGGCAGTTTGTAAGAGACAGTGTCTGTTAGCATTTAACCGGGAAAATGAAAAACTCTTCAAGCATTTACACAAAGGAAACTCATTGCAGGGAGAGGGTAACATGGGTGTGGAAGGAACTGAGAAGCCACACTGAGGCAGCAGATAACCCCGGGGATTCTCAACAGCAGAAAACTACTGCTGCCCTTATGCTGGGGGCAAGAGAAGGAAGTAATGCCACCTGGGACCTGGGAGCAGCTCCATCTAATGGAAGCTGGAACCACCTCAGGTGTGTCTGTACGGTCAGAGCAGGATTCACAATGGGGTTCAGGTGCTAACAGACATACCACATAAGGCTGTGGGGGAGGAAAGCAATGCCCTACCCTCTCCCTCCCAGCCCTCCAGTCTCTCATCAATTAGCTGAACCCAGTGGAAAGCCAATTGGCCTGAGAGCCTGGGAAGCGCAGCCCCGGAGTCAACCCTCTGGGATACAGAGCAGGGCAGGGGCAGGATGAGGAATGGATCTGTGGGCAACAGACAGAGAGAGGCCCAGCACAGAATCAGAGATGCTGTGAAGGTAAGTACCTGGGTGATTAAAAGTGTAAAGGGATGGGAAAAATGGTCAAAAACCAAGAAGGCTGACAAAGTTTAATTACAGGCCAAGACAGAATTACTGACTATGAACTTCAAACTGGAACAACAGGCAGAGATCAGGCTTTCTGCTTCTGCTATGAATTAGACCCTGAAGCATTAACAAATACTGAAAAAATACAATATATTGTGTAAGGACAAAACGTATATTGTGAACCCCAAAAATCTGAGACAGCTCTCAGTTAATTTAGAAACTTTATTTTGCCAAATATGAGGATGTGCACCCCTGACACAGCCTCAGGAGGTCCTGACGACATGTGCTCAAGGTGGTCAGAGCACAGTTTGGTTTTATACATTCAAGGAAGACATGAGACATCAATCAACATATGCAAGATGAACACTGGTTCAGTCTGGAAAGGCGGGACAACTAGAACCAAAAGCAGGAAGAGTCAAGCAGGGAGGAGGCTTCCAGGTCATAGGTAGATAAAGGACAAATGGTTGCGTTCTTCTGAGTTTGTGATTAGCCTCTCCAAAGGAGGAATCAGATATGCGTTTGTCTCAGTGAGCACAGGGGTGACTTTGAATAGAAGGGGAGGCAGGTTGGCCCTAAGCAGTTGCCAGCTTGACTTTTCCCTTTGCCCTAGTGATTTGGGGACCCTAAGGTTTATTTTCCTTTCACAATATCAAAAGTCATACTGATGTGGTCATTATTAAGAATTGTTCTTTATTTCAAACATCTCATAACTGTCGGGTTTCAGAAATATAAATTAGTCTGAGGTATATTATACATACGAGAGAAAAGGAAGATGGAAAAGGAAATCTGATTTTCTTAGAATCACTTATAAGTAACTCGGTCGAGAGTGAGTAATTTTTCTTACGTATAATGAACTTTTATTAATATTCCGATTTTTTTTTTTTTTGAGATGGAGTTTCGCTCTTGTTGCCGAGGCTGGAGTGCAATGGCATGATCTTGGCTCACTGCAGCCCCCACCTCCCGGGTTCAAGCAATTATCCTGCTTCAGCCTCAGGTGTAGGTGAGATTACAGGCACCCGCCACCATGCCTGGCTAAATTTTTTTTCTTTTTTGTATTTTTAGTAAAGACAGGGTTTCTCCATGTTGGTCAGTCTGCTCTCGAACTCCTGGTCTCAGGTGATCCACCTGCCTTGGCCTCCGAAAATACTGGGATTACAGGCATGGGCCACTGCGCCTGAACTTACTATTCTTCTTTCTTTTGCCTGTCACAGCAAATTTAAATAGACAACACTTCTGATTTATAATCAGTTTTATTTTCTTATTCTTTGAGGTTTTTTTTATTGTACTTTAAGTTTTAGGGTACATGTGCACAATGTGCAGGTTTGTTACATATGTATCTATGTGCCATGTTGGTGTGCTGCATGAATTAACTCGTCACTTAGCATTAGGTGTATCTCCTAATACTATCCCTCCTGCCTACCACCACCCCACAACAGTCCCCAGAGTGTGATGTTCCCCTTCCTGTCTCCACGTGTTCTCATTGTTCAATTCCCACCTATGAGTGAGAACATGGAGTGTTTGGTTTTTTGTCCTTGTGATAGTTTGCTGAGAATGATGGTTTCCAGTTTCATCCATGTCCCTACAAAGGACATGAACTCATCATTTTTTATGGCTGCATAGTAGTCCATGGTGTATATGTGCCACATTTTCTTTGTTATTTTTGTTTAGCTTTGTTTTTTGTATTTTTTTTATTTTTTATTATTATACTTTAGGTTTTAGGGTACATGTGCACAATGTGCAGGTTTGTTACATATGTATCCATGTGCCATGTTGATTTCCTGCACCCATTAACTCGTCATTTAGCATTAGGTCTGCACCCATTAACTCGTCATTTAGCATTAGGTATATCTCCTAATGCTGTCCCTCCCCCCTCCCCCCACCCCACAACAGTCCCCCGAGTGTGATGTTCCCCTTCCTGTGTCCATGTGTTCTCATTGTCCAATTCCCACCTATGAGTGAGAACATGCGGTGTTTGGTTTTTCGTCCTTGCGATAGTTTACTGAGAATGATGTTTTCCAGTTTCATCCATGTCCCTACAAAGGACACGAACTCATCATTTTTTATGGCTGCATAGTATTCCATGGTGTATATGTGCTACATTTTCTTAATCCAGTCTATCGTTGTTGGACATTTGGGTTGGTTCCAAGTCTTTGCTATTGTGAATAGTGCCGCAATAAACATATGTGTGCATGTGTCTTTATAGCAGCATGATTTATAGTCCTTTGGGTATATACCCAGTAATGGGATGGCTGGGTCAAATGGTATTTCTAGTTCTAGATCCCTGAGGAATCGCCACACTGACTTCCACAATGGTTGAACTAGTTTACAGTCCCACCAACAGTGTAAAAGTGTTCCTGTTTCTCCACATCCTCCTGGAGGGAAGTTTTAAATGATGTTCAGGATACAAAAGGTTAAAGACGTGTGACATATAGTACATGCAAGTGGAAATTTGTTTCCCTTGTTTAAAACTAATCATATCATTTTTTTTTTTTTTGAGATGGAGTCTCACTCTGTCACCCATGCTGGATTGCAGTGGCATGATCTCGACTCACTGCAACCTCCACCTCTTGGGTTCAAGAGATTCTCCTGCCTCAGCGTCCTGAGTAGCTGGGATTACAGGCACCCACCACCATACCCAGCTAATTTTTGTATTTTTAGTAGAGGCGGGGTTTCACCATGTTAGCCAGGCTGGTCTCAAACTCCTGACCTGAGGTGTTCCGCCCACCTTGGCCTCCCAAAGTGCTGGGATTACAGATATGAGCCACTGTGCCCAGCTTAATCATATCTTTTTAAGCAATCAGTTGTTTCCTAGAGAAAAATATAACTAACTTACCTTTTGAAAATAAGCTCTTCCCTTTTGCTTCAAGAAAAACTCACTCAAACCAGGCTTCTCCTCTGTTCTCACACTAGAACAATAAACACAGAAGACTTCTGTGACCAGAGGTGTGGGAGTTTCTTCTCACCCACAAGCAGTGGACACCAGCTAGCTGTCCTCCAATTGAATTCCAACTCTATCTACCTGGAGATAGTGATCGATCCCATTGGTTCAAGGCTCAGTCCCCAACCCCCTCCTTCCTCCTAGTTGCAAGTCCAAGCCTCCTGAACTCTGACCAATTGGCATCGAGTAGGGGTTTCCACAACTTTCCCTGGGTTTGATTAATTTGCAAGAGCAGCCCACGGGACTCAGGGAAACACGTTTACTGGTTTATTCTAAAGAATGTTGCAAAGGACACAGACGAAGAGATGCATATGGTGAGATATGTGGGATGGGGTACAGAGCTTTCGTGTCCCGGGCATGACACCCTCCAGGACCCTCCACGTGTTCCACTAACTGCAAGCTCTCTGAACTCTGTCCTTTTTCGTTTTTATGAAGGCTTCATTACACAAGCATGACTGATTAAACCATTGGTCACTGGTGATCAACTTGGCCTCTTTAATGTGAAACATGTGCTGCCTAAAAATTCAATTCTGAGTCAAACTTGAGGTACACACAGATGTCATTTTCAACTGAAGGGCTACAACTTTTTCCCTTGCTCTTGGTGTTTATTAAATAACAGAAAATGTCCTCCTAAGTGTGAGAAGTTGCAACTGCAGTGAAGTGTTCATCATTTCCCTGAGGCTGGCAGAGCACTCTCTTACCCAGAAACCCAGGACTGGCCTCCGGAGTGATGTGTGAGTCCCATCTAGAGAGTCTGGGGTTGCATGGGGTGCAGGATTCTTCCTCTTCTCTCCAGACTCTGTTCTCAGACTGAGTCAAAGATTCAAAGAAACGCTCCCTCGCCTGGTCATGCACTTATGTTGAAAGAGAGGGTAAGTATGGTTCAATTTCATTCTACAGTGCTGCCAGGTTCTGCTCAATAAGAATTGAGACTTACTGATGGCCCCAGGCCCAAGCAACAATGGAAACGTCTCAAGGATTTCTTTTGCCGCATGGTTTTTTCCAAAAATTTAGTTTTCTTTTAAATCCAAAAACTCTTGACATTTGTGGTGAAAACATTTTCTCCAGGGCTTTGCAGAGGCTTATTCAACTGGTTGATGTTATGAAAAACATCTGCCAACGTGACTAGTGTTAACAAGCCATTCTCCATCTTCAAAGCACTCCAAAAACCTGGTCTTGTGTCATCTTGAAAGTATCCCTCAAGCACAGTCATGACATTTCTGTTTGGAGGAGGAGATGATGTCTCTTTATCTGACTTTTCACAAAATTTTAAAAATCTCAGTGGAACTTATCCCTTTTTAACTGTATTTGCAGGAGCATTCAAATCTTTTGTTACTTTTTTCTTTTCTTTCTTTTTTTTTTTTTTTTTTTGAGACAGAGTCTCGCTCTGTTGCCCAGGCTGGAGTGCAGTGGTGAAATCTCAACTCACCCCAACCTCTGCCTCCTGGGTTCAAGTGATTCTCGTGCCTCAGCCTCCCAAGTACCTGGGGCTATAGGTGCCCACCACCACACCTGTCTAATTTTTGTATTTTTAGTAGAGATGGGGTTAAAAAAATTCTGAGCAAACTATCGCAAGGACAGAAAACCAAACACTGCATGTTCTCACTCATAGGTGGGAATTGAACAAAGAGAACACTTGGACACAGGATGGGGAACATCACATACCAGGGCCTGTTGTGGGGTGAGGGAGGGGGGAGGGATAGCATTAGGAGATATTTCAAATGTAAATGATGAGTTAATGGGCGCAGCACACCAACATGGCACATGTATACATATGTGACAAACCTGCATGTTGTGCACATGTACCCTAGAACTTAAAGTATAATTAAAAAAAAAAAAATAGAGATGGAATTTCACCCTATCGGCCAGGCTGGTCTTGAACTCCTTACCTCAAGTGATCCACCCACCTTGACCTCCCAAAGTGCAGGGATTACAGATGTGAGCCACTGCGCCTGGTCATTCCAAGAGTTTTTCACCCCAGTACTACTGGATGAATAAATCAGTGTGTTGTGACAATGCCAGGTTTTTTCTTATTCTACAAAAGATGTGAAGCCTCTTATCAAGCCAACCCTGGATGAGGTGTTACCGGTACAGATGCTAACACAATGCCCCCAACACAGATGCCTTGTTTAAAGATACGTAGACAAAATTTAAAGTAGATGTTGGCCTTTGCTTGGTTTGAGCAGCTCTTCATAGCTGAAAATATTGCTTGAATTTCATTACTATTTACCAACCTTACTTCCAAATGACAAGACTGGTGTCAAGTTAGATGCTGCTGCTGCTTTTATCAGTTTATTATTCAGAACCTTTTCAGGGTCAAGAGGCTTTTCAGCAATATCTCAATTTGTCTTAACATTTGAGAGTGGATTATTTTTTCCAATTTCTTATACTAAAAATGGGCCTAGGATTTAACTCAGTATAATTTTACATACTAGGGATTATTAAGTTTTCACAAAAAGTGTGGCCTTTCCTTTTTTGGGCAATAAGTTCTGCTAGTAAGTAAGTTGAATTCTGAGTCATTTCTCAGAAAGTGACTCTTTTTAGCAAACGCTTTACACTGTTTTGAGATTCCAATGGTGATCTCAAATAATCAGCGTCTTTACTTCGGAGATGTGAGGTAAGGGGTCTTTTCCATTCTGCTGGAGCCATCACTGTGGTCACAAGTTGTTTGCCAGGAAAGACACAAAATCTGGTAAGACACAAATGCCATGTGAAATTAATTGATAAGCAGTTTCTGTTGTAAATATGAACATGCAAATTTATTACATGCCCTTTATTGCACTTATACAATGAAATGACTCAGAAGATTGTAGCTCTTCATCACTTTATCAGCACAATCTGTAGGTCTAGACTTAAATTATCCTCTTCTTTCTCACATCTCATTTTCAGAAATCACCACACGGACTCTGCAACATGATTGGCAATATAAATGCTAATAAATGATAACACAGAGGGCATAATAAATACTTGAACAGAAATTGCAAAAAAAAAATGACAATGTCACAATAAAATTCTCTTCTAACCTATATAAACCTTGCCTTGCAATGCTTACCACAGCAAAATGCCAGAGCAGAAGCTGAGTTGCAACACACACAAAAATTCCTTCCTTAGAATGGAAATGTCCCTGCAATTTACTATTAGGCTGTGTGCAACTTGCTTGCTCCCTTTTATCTGTCAGGGGTGCGAGAAGGTTGGTCGGGGAGGTGATCTTGGGAGGAAGAGGCTGGTATCTTCAGCCTAGAGTCTTTCCATGGGCACTATAGTATCCACTGATTATCAACAGCCTTCCCCAATTTGCACAGAAAACTGAGAATGGACTCCTACAAATAAACACAGTCCTGTTCACAGCAACACAACAACGCGTAAGGATCCCTAACAAAATCCCAACAAGGCTGCTACGTTACCAGCATTGTGCAGTATGTGAAGTTCAAAAATTGGGGTTTATCCATAATGTGATACCACCTTACTCCTGCAAGAATGACCATAATCAAAAAATCAAAAAATTGTAGATGTTGGCATGGATGCAGTGATCAGGGAACACTTCTAATTGCTGGTGGGAATGTAAACTGGTATGGCCACTATAGAAAACACTGTGGCGATTCCTTAAAGAACTAAAAGTAGAACTACCATTTGATCCAGCAATCGAATTACTGCACATCCACCCAGAGGAAAAGAAGTCATTATATGAAAAAGATACTTGCAGATTTATACGAAAAGTCACTATATGAGAAAGATACTTGCAGATTTATAGCAGCACAATTCACAGTCACAAAATTGTGGAACCAACCCAAATGCCTATTAATCAACAAGTGGATAAAGAAACTGTGGTAGAAATATAAAATGGAATACTTCTCAGCCGTAAAAAGGAATGAATTAACGGCATTTGCAGTGACCCAGATCAGACTGGAGACTATTATTCTAAGTGAAGTAACTTAGGAATGGAAAAGCAAACATTGTATGTTCTCACTGATATGTGGTAGCTAAGCTATGAGGACACAAAGGCATAAGGATGATACAATGGACTTTGGAGACTTGGGGGAAAGGGTGGGAGGGGTTGAGGGATAAAAGACTGCAAATAGGGTGCAGTGTATACTGCTTGGGTGATGGTTGCATCAAAATCTCACAAATCACCACTAAAGAACTGTAACCAAACACCATCTTTATCCCCAGTAACCTATGGCAAAAAAATTTTTTTAATTAGAGTTTACTTTTTCATTCACACTCCCTTGCAGAATCACCAGCAACATCTCACAAGATGCCATTAGAGAAACTGTGTCCTAGAGCGTAGCTTAAATGAGCTTGCACATTTATGTCTGACTATGCTAAAGAGTTCTTAAAGAACAGATGTCAGCCTGCTGATGCTCCACTCTCTCATTGCCCTATGCATTTGAGTGTTTCAGAAGAAATTCATATGACCACACTGGGGCAGAGATTCGTCTCATGCCATGAAGCTTTGAGTAGACACAAAGGAAAGGCAAGAAATTAAACACAGGAGAACTTGGTTCAGTATCTGGGGCCAGCAAGGAATTACGCACTTAGAACCCAGATGCTAGGTCTCAGTGAGGCAGGTTATCTCTACCTCTCCCTATCCCCACCCACCAAGCCCAAAGAAGGTGTATTAGTCTGTTTTCATGCTGCTGATAAAGACATACCCAAGACTGGGAGATTTATAAAGAAAAAGAGGTTTAATGGACTCACAGTTCCGTGTGGCTGGGGAGGCGTCACAATCATGGTGGAAGGAAAAAGGCACATCTTACATGGTGGCAGGCAAGAGAGAATGACAGAGCCAAGTGAAAGGGGAAAGCTCTTATAAAATCATCAGATCTGGTGAGACATTCACTACCACAAGAACAGTATGGGGGAACCTGCCCCCATGATTCAATTATCTCCCACTGGGTCCCTCCCACAGGATGCAGGAATTATGGGAGCTTCAATACAAGATTTGGGTGGGGACACAGCAAAACCATTTCAGAAGACATAAAGCCTTCCCTGACCTGGAGGATCCTTCACACTAAAGGTTCCTGGAACAGGCACCACCAAATCCTGGATTCATTTATAGGAGGAAGAGGTAAGGGATCAGAGAACAATGATCCCTTCGCCCATTACAAAATGTTTATATTTTAAATGTCTCCTTTACTTTCTTGCTGAAGACATGGTAAAACCTAGTGAAAGCAACGTTAGGCAAGCCCAAGTCCTTATTTTTGTCAATTTTTTCACCCAGACCGATATTTGGGGTCTGCTCTAGTTCACAGTTGGTCTCATTTTGAACTCATGTTGACAATCTCCAATAAACACTCTTCATGGCCTGGAAATTCCGAGAGGCTTTTCAGGTAAGCCCACTCTACCAGCGCTTATCAAAGTGACCAATCACTTGCATGTTACCAAATATGTTGGATATTTGTATCCTGATTTTACACCACCTTTTAGTAGCATTTTGTGCATTTCACTATCTCATCTTTTATTTTTTGCTACAAGGATATGTATTTATCATAACAACTTTATTGAGATACAATTTACGTACCGTGCAAATAATTCATTTAAAGTATACAATGTGGTGGTTTTTAACACAACCTGTTTTGGAATATTTCATCACCCCAGAAAGAAATCTGTACCCACTACCCATCACTCTGTAATCCCCCAGCCCTCCTTCCAGCCCTAGGCAACCAGTAATCCACTTTCTGTCTCTAGAGATTTATCTATTCTGGATATTTCATATAAATTGAATTATATATCGTGATATTTTGTGACTGGCTTCTTTCACATAGTGTATTTGCAAAGTTCATCCATGTTGTAGCATATATCAGTATTCCATTCCTTTTTATTGCCAAATAATATTTCACTGTATAGCTCTACCATATTTTGCTTATCTATTAATCACATGGTGGGTATTTGGGTTATTTCCAGCTTTTTAGCTATTATGAACAATGCTGCTGTGGTCATTCATGTACAAGTTGTCATTTGGACATATGTTTCATTTCTTTTGGGTATATGCCTACGAGTAGAAGTGCTGGGTCATATGTTAACTGTATGTTTAACCTTTTGAGGAACTGCCAGACTGTTTTTCAAAGTGACTAAACCATTCTTACATTCCCATCAGCAATGAATAAAAGTTCTAATTTCTCCGCATTCTCATCAACACTTGTTATATCTGTTTTTTTAAAAAATTACAGCCATCCTAGTGGGTGTGAAGTGGTTGTGGTTTTCACTGGCATTTTTCTGATGACTAATGAGGTTGAACATCCTTTCATGTATGTATAGGTTATTTTTATATCTACGTTGGAAAATGTGTATTTAGATCCTTTGCCCATTTTTTTTAAATGGTTGACTTGGTGTTTTATTTTTTAATTAGTGAGTTATGTTATTTATATATTCTAGACACAAGTCCCTTATCGGATATATGATTTGCAAATATATTCTTCAAGTCTTTTTGTTGTTTTTCCACTTTCTTGATGATATCTTTTGAAGCACATGTTTTTCATTTTTGAAGTTCAATTTTTTTCCTTTTGTTCTTTGTGCATTTGGCATTGTATTTAATAAGCCATTGCCTAATCCAGAGTCCCAAAGACTTACCCCTATGTTTTCTTCTAAGATTTTTATAGTTTTAACTCTTACATTTAGGTGTTTGGTCCATTTTGAGTTAATAATTGCATATGACGTGAGGAAGGGTCCAACTGTTTTCTTTTGCATGTAGATATCCAGTTGTTCCTGCACCATTTGTTAAAAAAAAAATTCTTTTCTGTTGATTATTTTGGCAACCTTGCTAAAAATCAATTGACCATAAATGTGAGGGATTATTTCCGTGTTCTCAATTCTCTTCTATTGATTTATATGTCTATTTATATGCAGCACCACACATCCTCTTCTTGAAATATTCTTCTCGTGGCTTCCAGACCACAAAACTTTTCTGGGTTTTTTCCAATCTTTCCATCTCCTGTGTAGTTTCACCTACTTGTTGCAGCCATATCCCTGAGCTCTAAATTTGTCTATCTGACTGCTTCTGCTACTTCTCCATTTAAATGTCTCATTTAAGACATTTCATATCTTACATGTCCAAAAGTAAACTTTTGTTTATCTAAGAGAGCAAAATATTCTCATTCAAGTCTCCCCATGAAAATGGCATTTTCATCCACCCAACTTAGCTAGAAACTTGAAAATCACTTTTGTCTCCATTTCCTAACATCATCTGTATCAATTGGGATCTAGTCAAAAGACAGAAACCACACTAGTTATTTTAACAAAATGAATTTAATATAAATAATTTCAACCAGATGTTAGGGAATACAAAAAGACAAAAAGAAAACATTAAAATATCACAAAAGTATTAAATGCAGTGAAAAACTATCTGCCTTAAGTCTGGGGGAACACAGAGATGAGGTTGGAATTATTAAGAGCTTGGGATTATGAGACACCTAGAGGAAATATTCCATAAGGCAGGACTTAGACCTCTAAGGAGGGCTCTCTAGCCAGCTGTTGCTCCTGTCTCAGGATGGGTTTGGGATGGGAATGAAGCTGAACCTGGGAGTATTAGGAAAAATGCAAACTGAAATCTACTGTCACAGCCAAGGTGTATTAGTAGCATCTTTGCTAGAACCTTGCCAACAGGAACTGGAAGCAAAAAGGAAGGAGCAGGTCTCTTCCTGTGATGCCTCCAGCCTTTCAGCGTCCCTTTAGGGTCTTCCATCAGCAGAGCTTAGCAGGTTGGGAGCTGATAATGCAGAAATTTTGTTATGTAGAGTCTCCATCTCAGCATCCAGAAGAAATGGGTGTGGAAGGACAGCTTTGAAGCTGAGAAGCAATAACTTAGTAACTAGCTCAGTCCATCCTTTTGATTACTCATCACCCATACTTCCTGTTGTTTCTGCCTGTATGCTCTGGACCCTACCTGCCTCTCTAGCCTCAATCCTTAACTCACAGTATGTTGACCATTTTAACATTATTTCAGATCCCCAAATCCCCAAAATGATTTCTGGCCTTAGGATTATCACATTTCACCTGGACCACTCTCTACCCCATATCCATCCCAGTTCTTTGCCTGACTGGCTCCTTCTCATCTTTAAGTCTCAGTTAAACTATCTCTTCCACAGAGTGGACATCCTTAACCAGGCAATTAAAGAAGCAACTGACTCTTGTGTATAACAATTTTTCTTGTCCATCATTGTATTTATATATTCATTGTATGTTTATTCATGTGACGATTTTTTATGTCTGTCTCCATCAATAGAATATGAGCCCAATATTTACCTTGTTTATCACTTTATATATAACGTCCATCATAGCCCCTGATATTTCATAATGCTAAATAAATATATGTTGAATGGATGCTGCTGAACCAACCTACTGTGTTGTCAGGGGTACTGTATTCATCTGCAAAAGAGATCCTTTTTGTGTTGGGCAAGTATTAAGTCAAGAAGTGGGGGTGAACATTTAAAAAACCTAGTGGAGAGAATATTTTTCTTGCCCTAATTGTAACCATGGTGCACCCAGACCTGAGATGCATTAAAAAACTTTTTTAGTTAAAAAAATAAAAAACATTTCAAGAAACAGGATCATAGTCATCTGGAAAATAAAAACAGAAAATGAGTATTTGGAAGAACTGGAAAACAGGTAAAAGTAGTTCAGATTATGAACCCTTTGAAGGCCAAGCACAGGATACACAGCTGTTTGATTTCCCCTGAAAACTCAGCAAAAAGGATGAGCTTCTGTTGCAGTAGCAGTGGTCTAGTTTTACCAGCAGGAAGAAATTCCAATAAAAGTCACGTGTCATTTGAATAGATCAACAACAGGCAGGTAACATACGTATTCAGTATAAAGAAGGGGATGTTTGGGACTTGAAGTGGAAGAGAGGAATAAGGAAACAGGGTCTTTCAAATTGACTTAGAATTTCCTCTTTTCTGTGTTCTTGTTTTTCACTAGCTGTTCCCAAGTGTCCTCAAACAAGTCATTTTTCACTGCAAGGATAAGTCTCAGCCAATACCTTTCACCAGATTACATGGAAGATTCCTAACTTATAGTAGGGGCCAGCATCATAAGCATGCAACCCATGTAGTCACAAAGAGTCCTGTGCCCCAGAAGAGCAACACACTTAATATGAGGTTCTGCTGTTGCCATCGTGAAATTCATAGATTTCTGATTAAGAGATCCTGCATGTTTATTTTGGACTAGACTCTGCAAATGGTGTAGCTAGTCTTACTCATAGTCTAAGTTCTGAGCCATATTATGCTAAAAGAATTTCCATATATAAGTCCTTCCCAACCCTGGGCTTCATTTGATAACCTTATTTTATT
The DNA here is from genome assembly GCF_009828535.3 of Hylobates moloch. NCBI lineage: Eukaryota > Metazoa > Chordata > Mammalia > Primates > Hylobatidae > Hylobates > Hylobates moloch. The sequence continues at coordinate 6,373,565 of NW_026652277.1, read as the reverse complement.
AATATGAGTTTAGAGGGTACTATGTCCAATCACCCTTCCCAGTCCCTGAGATTCCCTCCCCTGCCCTTGATGACATGCACCATTTCTGCTACATAATAAGCATGGGTGGGAATTCACTATGATTTGAATTTCCCAAAATAAAGATCACAAATTAATAAATCTGCTAAAGATGATCTTGCACATAACTAAATGACTTTTGTGCAAGGGGATGTTTAAAAATATATTTCCCAAGTGTAAATTGCCTCCCTCCTTTCTCTGCTACCTCAGATCCCTGACCTCACACCAACTAGAAATACAGTGGAAATCATCAGTACAGCATTATTGATTCTAGTTTTCCACTAAAAGATCTGTATTGTTAAAACAAGACTTTATATATGAAGCATTTTGTAGTTCTGAGTGCTTTCACATACTTTGCATCATTTGACCATCACAACAGCTGTGTGGTAAGCAGAGTGGGTCTTATAATCCGTGTAGCAACAGTGTCAAGGGCAAATACAAGGAGATGGCAACTCAGGGTCAAGTCTAGCCTAGACCGCTTCCTTGGTTGTAAAATGAAGATGAAATGTGATCATATGTGTGAAACTCCTAGTACAGTGCCCAGTGTGGAATACATAGGAGTTTTTGCTGTTGTGTGCATGCTACCCTGGAGAAACTGAGGACAAACGTGGTCCTGATTATAATCCCATCCACTCACCACCATCCATCTCCAGCAGTTCCCACAAGCATCTTGCTTTCTCATGGCCCCTTGACTTTCCACCTGCTGCTTTGTCCAAAATTGCTGCTGCCCATTTTCCATCTGGTTAACTCCCACTTACTCTTAAAGACTTATCTCATGTGGCCCTTTTTCTAAGGCTTTCCCCCATCAGTTCTTCTCCAGGCTGTGTTAGGTGATCCTTCCTGGGACTCCCGTCTCCCTCTCCTTGGTATGGCTGCACCTTGTCGTGCTGTAGCTGCCTGCTTCCAAGTTTGTCTCCTCTGTTACCAATACTTACCTTTAGGTCAGGTAATCTCTGTTTTGCAGTTCTTGAGTAGATGTTCAATCAATATTCTTTCCTTAAATGAATGAATACATAAATGAATAAAAGAAGGTAGGAAGGAATCAATTAATTTGCTTTTTTGTGTGCCCCTTGTAACGTAACTGAGATGCCAACAGCTTTTCCACTATCTTGGAGATAAGCCAGCACTCTGTTTTACAGCGGAAAGCAGCAGGGCATGATTTCCATCAAGGAAAGCATTTCTTGAGTTTCCAAGGATCTAGCCTGTGGCCACAGGTTTAGAAATGATAGACAGCTGAATGTGAGATGGGGGAAGGAGCATCACTTGATTGCAAAGATCATTTTTCTTGGCACTAGTCAAAGAAGAGGACAGAGACATCTGCATGTCCCAATGACATCACTTGGCCCTGCCTTGCACAATAGAGGAAAAAAGCTGTCAGGGCAAATTTCCAGTTTATCTAGACATAGCTGGGCCAAGGCCAAGATTTTCCACCCGTCTCCCTACCCCTACTGCTCCCAACACCGAAAATGGCCTTGGAGCATTGAATAAAACTTCCAGGAAAGAACCAAGCTCTTCGTCTTGAGTTCAAGGTGGTGTCATCATATACCCCTCACCCTTCTGTGCTTCCACTCGCCACCCCCAACTTCCACCCAAGAAGCCACTCCCTAAATTTGAAGATTAGCATTACTCCACATTTTTTATACTTAAGCTATAGATGCATATATCCTTAAAACTGTAGAGCCTTGTTTAACATTTCTTAAACTTTATATATGTTTTATCGTGTTGTACACATTCACCTTAACTTATGAGTATCTTCTTGATATTACATTGTGAAATTTACCCATATGAATATTTGTAGCTCTGCTTCATTCATTCCCTTGGGTGACTCTCAGGTCCCCAGGGTGGGTGTCAAATGTGACAGAAGCTAGTTGGAGATGTGCTCCATGTGGTATGTGAGGCTGGTAGGAAGGCATGAAGGGGCACATCACTCTCAGCTCTTAGCCTGCTCTCGTCTTGGGGTAAACGTGTATCCGGGGAGGATCTGTGGTCTGCTTCATCACATGGAGACTGGGCTGATCTCATTTCCTGAGCTTTGTTCCCCTCTTGAGTGATTCTACAATCAGACAGTGTACTGTCACCAAAACAACGCTGGGCTGGAAGTCAGAAACCTAGATTCTTGTCCCAGTTCTGAAATAAGAACCCATGTGACCTCTGGTAAGTTATTTCACCTTAGCAAGCCTCAGTTTCCATGTGGAGTGTAAGCTGGTTTTCAGAAGCCTTACAAGTCACAGAGGACCCATGCAGCACATTTCTAGGGTGACCTGCCGTGAAGTTGCCAAACTTTGTACAGAAGGGCCCTGCAGTGGTCTCTGCACCCCCACTTCCCACCTAAAGATAACCACACAGATTACCTAACTTTCCTAAGCCTCGCTTACCTCCTCCCCACAAATTGAGAAAATAATGATGAAGTTATAAAATGCATGTAGGCTGGTCACGGTGGCTCACGCCTGTAATCCCAGCACTTTGGGAGACTAAGGCAGGTGGATCATGAGGTCAGGAGATAGAGACCATCCTGGCTAACACGGTGAAACCTGGTCTCTACTAAAAATACAAAAAATTAGCTGGGCGTGGTGGCGGGCACCTGTAGTCCCAGCTACTCGGGAGGCTGAGGCAGGAGAACGGCATGAACCCAGGAGGCGGAGCTTGCAGTGAGCGGAGAGAGATTTCACCACTGCACTCCAGCCTGGGTGACAGAGCAAGACTCTGTCTCAAAAAAAAGTAAATAAATAATTAAAATGCATGTAAAGTGCTGAGCACAAGGCTGGCACATAAAAAGTGATAAATGTTAGTTAGTATTAGCATTTTTCTGAAGATAATATTTTCCCTTTTTTGCATAATCTCTGTCCTCCTAAAAATATGCATTCCCCATACCTTTTCCTACAAGTCTTTGGAGGGTATTTTGTCTTCTTCTGCAACTGCCACTGATTATGCCCCTGAACCCAACCACGTCATCACAAGGACACAGAGACCACGGCACTGGTGCTGTGCTGCCTTTGACCACCATAGCCAGCCTCCAATCTGGAGCACCAATGCTTCTTTAATACTTTTCCCAAAATCCCAGACTTTTTTGCATTTCCCAAAAGTAAAAAAGTCAAAGCAAAGAAGAAAACCTCTCAAAGTCATTCTTGCCTTATTTTGGTTGCTGATTTTGATCACTGCTGTTTATTTTCAATCCCTTTTCTTTTGAGCACTCAGGGAATACAGGCTGGGAAACAAGTCTAACAGAATTTTGCCTCTGTCTCTCCCAATAGCCAAGGGTAATTTTGTCTCTTGAGCATATTTCTGATATCTAGGTCATGTCTATGTACCTTATGCTCATCTCTGCAAATAGGCTGTTGCCTAAGAAACTTTTTGGTTCCTCAAAAACTCCTGGTCGCCAGCCGGGCATGGTGGCTCACACCTGTAATCCCAGCACTTTGGGAGGCCGAGGCGGGTGGATCATGAGATCAGGAGATCGAGACCATCCTGGCTAACATGGTGAAACCCTGTCTCTACTAAAAATACAAAAAATTAGCCGGGCGTGGTGGCGGGCACCTGTAGTGCCAGCTACTCGGGAGGCTGAGGCAGGAGAACAGCGTGAACCCGGGAGGCGGAGTTTGCAGTGAGCCAAGATTGTGCCATTGCACTCCAGCCTGGGTGGCAGAGCAAGACTCCATCTCAAAAAACAAAAACAAAAACAAAACTCCTGGTCGCCATGCTCACTTTGGTTCTGTCTCTAGCTCTGCCACTCTGGGACTTCGGGAACCCTTCTGAGCTACAGTATTCCCACCTCAGCCCCTCAATGCAGAGGCCCACCCATCAGCACTCTGTAAAACCCTCCCCTTCCCCTTGTTGGCCGATTTCTCAACCTCTTAATGAAGGAGTAACCATCTGGTCTCTCTCAAGGGACAGCATTAGAGGGTGTCATAGCAAAAAATAATTGTCCCCCAAAGATGTTATTGTAATCCCGGAAGCTGTGGATATGTATTTTATAAGGCAAAAGGGTCTTTGCAGGTGTGATTAAGTTAAGGCACTGCAGATGGGGTGATTATCCTGGATGACTGGGGCGGACCCGATGTACAAGAAGGAAGTGGGCATCGGAGTTAGAGAAGAAGATGTGGTGGGGTGAGCAGAGATGGGAGAGAGAGAGAGAGAGAGAGAAAGAGAGAGACTTGAAGATGCTACGCTGCTGGCTTTGAAGGTGGGGAAGGCAACACCAGTCAAAGAAAGCAGGAAAAGGCAAGAAATAGATATAGATGCCCCCCCACCCCTGCAACCCAGGGTACGCAGGAGGAACATAGCCCAGACCACACCTTGATTTTAGGACTTCTGACCTCCAGAACTGACACGTAGTAAATGTGTGTTGTCTTAAGCAACTGCATTTGTGATTTTGTTACAGCAGCAATCCGGACCTAATATAGGTGAGTGGGCAATTTCTGTGTGAAGGATCCACTCAAGTTCGCCCAGCTCCCAAAGTCCTTTAGTCTCCTCTTCTGCCTTAATGTGAGGCACTCTGGAGTCTCAGAGTCCTTGAGTCTGGACAGCTACTTCCTGAGGGCAAGTTTCAGCCAACCCTCCCAGAAAATGTTTAGAATCACTCTCTCTTATTTGAGCTGGTACATTGAATCCAGAATCTCTGATAAATGCCCCTAATTTGAGAAATTCAGCCTCATCTAAAATTGCGTTCCTTTCTTCCTGGTTTATGACCTTAAAACTTCATTCTCACCCATGCTTCTCTGGTTTCTGCTGGTATTCACTGGCAACATCTTATAATTCATTGAGTCTGTAAGCATTCTCCTCCCAGGCAAGACTGTATTTGCCCCCTGAGCCTTGCTGGGATATGGCTCTGGAGTTACGAGGGATAGGGAGGCAATGTGAGAATGGTCCTATGTGAGGAGCGTGATCCCTGTTAGAAATCACCCAGGTGAGATGTTTGCACTAAGCCTTAGGGGAGGAGGGCTTGCTTCTGTGGGTGACAAAGCCTCTTTGGGGTTTGAATCTGCCCAGACATCCTCTTTCCAATCCCCTCTTTCCCAGAATTGTCCTATTTCACACACACACACACACACACACACACACACACACACACACACACACGAGAATGGGAAAGTTGGAAAGGCAGAACCTGTGCTGTAATTCAGCAGCCCACGAGGACAGACCATGCCTGATTGACAGCTGCGTCAGCCCCATGCCTACAAGACATGAGCACACGCAGGGAAGTGCTGTGGTCCTCTGCCTGTTTCTTTAAAAGAAAATCTCAACCCTGAGCTCATCATATTATTTTAATTAAGCTTTCTGGCACAGTTAAAAACAGGTAACCCATATTCTGAAGGTAAAATATCCTTGTTGCTTTCACACTTAATCTGATAAGATTGACAATCCAGATTGCCCATTTTCTTGAGAATAGTCACACCCATTAGGGTAAAAATTTACTGGCAAAGAAAAGACTTCACTCTGGCTAGTTTACATAAGAAGAGATTCTTATCACAGGCTGGTAAACACCTTCCAGAATCACTGGGAAAGCTGCAGAAACAAACTCTGGGCTGTGCTTTTAGGAATAACATTCAAATGATACTTCGGTCTCTGGCAGACAAGAGAGTGACTGCTTTTGCCGCAATCGGGCATGGGGAATATGCTGCTTGAGGGATGAAGCTGCCTCTGCACACGAGGGTCCCCGTGCCAAGCCGGCTCACTGGGATCCGTTTCAATGGAAAGGAGGTTTGTTGCCCACCTCAAATTCAAGTCCTGAGCAAATGTTTCTGCTCGCAGAACCTAAATCACATCCCAAACTCTAACTGCAAGGGAATCCAGGAGATGTCATTTTTAATATTCCAGCCTCTACTCCAAGAAGGCAGTTGAAACCAATCCGCAGTGTCTGCCCACTCCCGTGGGGATTCTTCAAGGAAGTACCACCAAGGGACTCTCTGGAAAATCATGCAGCGAGGGTAATCCAAGCCCAACAGCTGCATTCATGAGCTTGGGACATGCCAGAGACTTCCTGGCAGATGAGCTGGGAGTCAGAGCCTTGAGAAGAATGCAGGACCAGTTGTTTGGCAAGTGAGGGAGGCAATTCAAACTCAGCTCAGATGTTATGCGGATCAGGAATTTGAACTCCGAATTGTTGTGCTCCATTGTTACCTTTTTCAGTGTTGGATTTTTCTTCATAGAACTTTTATCTTATTGTTTAAAGTTCTCCTATTTTATTTCAGAAATGGGGGAAAAAGATTTCTACACCATAGTCAAGGTCTCTAATGGGAGAACTAACTAGTGACAGAGGAATTATTCCCACCAGAGGGCAAGTCCCTCTGACTAGCTTCTCAATTTACAGAATCTCGGCTTCTGTTGAATTTGGCAAATGAGAGCCGTATACGCACGCATTGTTTCTATTTTGGAATTTGGATCTATACAATTAACTAAGTGAAAGCTAGTATGCTATATGAATGCTAATTAATTGCTCCTCATTTAAATAACAACAATTAAGACATTGTTAGCTGTACTGGTTTGCATACGCAAATTGTTTGTCTTTGCTACTCGGGAAACTCACTGATCACAGCTGCATGAGAAATGTCTGGTCTATGAAACTTCCATCCATCTTCACATGATAATGCTTAGTTATGCACGATTAATGAATACTTGTAGATCAAGGGATTTTACTCTTATTTATGTCTACCCTTAACTCCTAGAATTGTATACAATTACTTCCTAAGAAAACTTGTGCAGAATAATCACTTAACATGAAATAAAGTAATAAAACATTGAAACTGGGATGCGCATATGTGAATGAGTCAGGGAATCGGTGAGTTTCTGACAAATTGAGCATATGGAGCCTTGTGATTGATACAAAAGTAGCCATCTCTGAGAAGCCCGAAGCAGCTCGTGTTTGCACAGATTCTCTAGTGACTAAGACTGTTCTTATTTTCTCTACGCCTTTTTCCACTTTCCCATAAGCATTTTTAAACTATGTACTGTTTTTCTACACTGAAATCATCAAGTCACCTCCAAATCTTAAAACCAAGCAGAGAAAGGCCATTGTTTAATCACAGCAGTTAAGGGGTGCAGAAGCGGTCTTCACATTTCCTACACCCCAAGCAGCCAGAAATCATTTCCTCCCTCTGTAAACCCACCAGATTTTTTTTCAACTCACAGGAAGAAACACTGTTTTGGTCTCACTTATTTGGAGGTATATTGGAGGTTTGCAAATCTTAAAAGAGAAACCATCTCTAAGCCCCCAAACCCAAACCAAGGTTAAAAAACGCCCCCTTTTTCCTAATTATTTGACCTGGAAGCCAAATAATGCTTTCAAAGTAAAACTGGGCATTTTTTAAAACCAATGAGGATAATTCAGAAAAAATAAATAAATAAATATTCAAGTTTTCTCTCAATCTTGCAGATCTGGCCACACGTCACATCAGCCTCAGGGTCTTCAACATTTTGTGACTGCCACAAGCTTTCCCTAGAACGGTAAGATCAACACAGGTGGCTGAATGTATCTCCGTCCCTAATGAAAGGCTTCCTTCTGTGCTGGGCTATTGATTAATTTGTAATCTACTGGCAGGTCTTCTTACGCTAGTTACCAAATACACAGTTCCAGAGATGAGTTCTCTTTGAAACACCTCACCGATGATTATTTAAAGCAGGGGTCCCTAACCTCTGGCCTACGGACATGTAGCATCCATGGCCTGGTAGAAACCAGGCCTCACAGCAGAAGGTGAGTGGCGGGCCAGCAAGCCAGACTTCATCTGTATTCACAGCTGCTCTCCATGGCTCACATTACCAGCTGAGCTTCACCTCCTATCAGATCAGCGACGGCATTAGATTCTCACAGGAGCATGAACCCTATTGTGAACTGCACGTGTGAAGGATCCGGGTTGCAAGCTTCTTAAGAGAATCTAATGCCTGATGATCTGTCACTGTCTCCCATCACCCCCAGATGGGGCTGTCTAGTTGCAGGAAAACAAGCTCAGGGCTCCCACTGATTCTACTTTATGGTGAGTTGTATAATTATTTTATTATATATTACAATGTAATAACAATAGAAATAAAGTGCACAATAAATGTAATGCACTTGGATCATCCTGAAACCATCCCCTCTCTCCACCCCATCCACGGAAAAATTATCTTCCATGAAACCAGTCCCTGGTGCCAAAACGGTTGGGGATTACTGATTTAAACGACACGCCATCATGCATCTTAACTACTATTTTTGAGGACAGATATTAGTTATCCTGAATAATCAATTTTGTTATTCATCTGTTTTTCTTTTATATTTCTCACAGATACGATTTATCAACTGGATAATTTCTCTTCAGTAATCAAGAAATTAGTGGCCTATGCTTGTAGTATGTGTTAACTGGGGAAATAAAGATTCCCAACGATAAAGAGAGTAAATTGATCTAATCAATGGGTGTACCACCAATTTAAATGTTTAATCAATTCTCACAAACTCTTCAAACCCCTTGAGATGCTCTGTGTTCTCAGGTGGCTGCCATGCAGAGCCTGCAAATCCAGCAGGGGACTCTTGAGGCACCAGCAGCCTCCTTGTGCATGGCACCTGTCCCCCTAGCAAGAGCACCTCCCTGGCCTGGCTTCATTACCTGGTCCTATAAAGACAGCAATGTTTCACTACCTTCCCAGAATTAGTGCTGACTCCCTTGAGAACCCAAACAGGAAATCCACAGGTTTTAAAGTACCCATTCAACCAACCATGCTTGGTAACTTTCACATAGGCTTATGCAAGAACTTGCTCCAGTACTGTTTTTAATCATCTCTTCTGGAGCTGGCGAATTGTTTGCTTGATTTTGCATATGCCAACTCCAATGAACTCATAATAGCTCCTAGGAGCACTGCATTGAGAAGGATTCTGAGATCCTATATGAGCTAAATGGGAAAGCACATTGTGTCAGGCAGCATTTACACCCCATCAGTCTTGCCCCAGCCACTGCTGCAGGAACCACCTGTGCACAAGTGAACCTCACAACACCTCACTTCAGCTTCCTGGTGTCTCTTTTGCCTTCTATCTGGGGGCAGTCCTGCCCCTGTGGTGAGGAATCTCTGTAGGAACCAGCCCAGCCATGCTGCCAGTGGGCTGATTGCTGGGGCAGCCCTTGACCAGTGGGCTGAGAGCCAATGGGGAAACGCTCCATTTCTGTGTCGTGGGTGGACAGCGCTGAGGAACATGCTACACCATTCCTCAGATGGCCCTTGATATGGTTTGGCTCTGTGTCCCCACGCAAATCTCATCTTGAACTGTAGCCCCCATAATTCCCACGTGTTGTGGGAGGGACCCAGTGGGAGATAACTGAATCATGGTAGTGAATAAGTCTCATAGGATCTGATGGTTTTATAAGGGGTTTCCCTTTTTGTTTGGCCTCATTCTCTCTTGTCTGCCACCATGTAAGACATGCCTTTAGCCCTCCACCATGATTGTGAGGCCTTCCCAGCCACGTGGAACTGTGAGCCCATTAAACCTCTTTTTCTTTATAAATTACCCAGTCTCAGGTGTATCTTTATCAGCAGTGTGAAAACAGACTAATACAGTCCTCCCTGGGGTTGATCCCACAGCCATAACCAGCTAATAATGCATCCATAAACCGGCTGGAATTCCCACTTTCCCTCCTCACTCTCCTCAGTTCCCCATTCCTGTTCCCTGAGATCACCTCTCAAAGTAAATTATTTCTGTAAGAGTTCTTAAGTTCTGCTTTCTTGGGGGGAAATCCAAGCTAAGAAAAGGCCCTGCTAAATTATTGCGGTTAGCCATGAGTGAAGGTTTCATGGGGAGTTCTACCTCTTAAGCCGCAGAGCTGCCACTCCTGGTGTTAGAAGGATTTCAGCTCCAACCAGCAATGGAGCAACTGATACAATATCACTGAAGAGGAGGTTCAGTTAGCTGACAGTTGTTATCATTATGTATAGTTTAGAATAAACAATGTGTTTGTTTTAACTCCAAGTTCAATCTTTCGTTCATCATCTTTTTTTTTTTTTTTTTGAGACGGAGTCTCGCTCTGTCGCCCAGGCTGGAGTGCAGTGGCGCAATCTCAGCTCACTGCAAGCTCCGCCTCCCGGGTTGACACCATTCTCTTGCCTCAGCCTCTCCGAGTAGCTGGGACTACAGGTGCCCGCCACCACGCCCGGCTAATTTTTTTGTATTTTTAGTAGAGATGGGGTTTCACCGTGGTCTCGATCTCCTGACCTCGTGATCCGCCCGCCTCGGCCTCCCAAAGTGCTGGGATTACAAGCGTGAGCCACCGCGCCCGGCAAAAATAAATATTTTTATAGCAAAAACAGATCCGAGAGCAAAAGCTCTAATAATAATATAAATTGCATATTCTGAAAACTAAATAAATGGCACCAAGAAAAAAATACTATCTTTAGGGAAGAGGTGGAACTTGAATTGGATGTGCAAAAAAAGGATTGGATTGGCAGAAGAGTAGAAAGGGAATTCCAGGCTGAGAACTGGTTTTAGCAAAAGTGCAGCATGGGAATGCACGTGGCATGTTCAAGAATTAATTAGGCAACAAGTTTAGGATAGAGAATATTTATGGAAATAGAGGGAGATAAATTGAAAGAAATAGACTGGGACTATACTACGAAGGATGATGAAGACCAGAATAAGGAGTCTGAATGTTTATTCTATAAGCCATAAGGTCTTATTGGCTATTTGGTGACTCAAACTATCAATAATCCTTGAAGCTTGCAGACCAGAACTAATAAAATATCTCAGATAATATAGATGAACACAAGGAAGACTGCAGTGTGCTCTTGAACCACACAACTGCTACTCACAATTCTTTTGAATAATAAAAGGTGAAGGTGAGAACTTTAAGTAATGCTTAAAAGAAGAGGAAATAAAATAAAAATTGGGATGTCAGAGAGCTATATGCACTCCCATGTTCACTGTAAAAATATTCACAATAGCCAAGATATGGAATAACCTGTGTCCATCAAGGGATAAATGGTAAAGAAAATGTGGTATAAGTAAAGCCTTAAAGAAAAGAAAAATCTATCATTCTTGACAACATGAATAAACCTGGAGGACATTACGCTGAGTGAAATAAGACCGGCAGAGGAAGAGCAATACCACATTATCTCAAACCATCTCATGATGTGGAACATAAAGACGTCAAACTCATAGATGCAGAGAGTAGAATGGTGGTTACCAAGGACTGGAGGTGGGAGGGGGGGAAATAGGGAATTGTTAAAGCATACAAAATTTCAGTTCGACAGGAGGAACAAGTTCAATATATCCATTCTACAACATGGTGATTCTAGTTAACAACAATGTGTTGTATACTTGAAAATTGCTTAGAGATTTTAAATATTCTCACTACAAACAAATGAAAACCATTTGAGGTAATATATATGTTAATTAGCTTGATGTAGCCATTCCACGATGTACACATATTTCAAAACATCATATTGTGCACCATAAATAGATACGGTTTTTTAAATTTCTCAATTTGAAAAAATGTTTTAGACAAGAAAGCAAAGAAGACAAAAGGCAAGACCTTGCTGCTGAGCCTGAATCTACCAGCCTGGATACCAGTGGATTTTCCTGAATGAAATCACTGATTTTTTTTTAAGTAATCATTACTTTTCAATTCTAGGACTTAGAAAATGCTTGCAACATGTTTGCAAGGCAGTAAAGGATTAGTCACTGAATATATCGATGTGTTAAAATGATAAAATAATTAGGCAGGCAAGATGGAAAAGGAAAAAGGCTTTAAAATCTGCAGCGGAAGGATGGATTTAGATAGCTGCCTCATACCTCCTCCTTCTTGTTTTATATTTTTAATCCTGTTAAAAAAAATCACTCACTCAACAAATATTCTTTGAATGGTGACTGTGTATCATGGGAAGGTTACCAGAGGCACAGGGCTTTCAAATCTACACTCTGCCATCTACTCACCCATGATTTTTGCAAATTGCGTATACTTTCTGATTCTCAATTTTCTTTTCTGTAGAACGGAGATATAATAGCTACCTCATAGTCTAATGTAAGAATCATAAAAGTTCTATAATATGCAATCAATTAATGGAAACTTAAGATGAAAAAGTTTCATTTTCCATATCATCAAAAAAATGGAAAGATAAATTACTGTATCATAGGGCATTTGCTAATTTCCTAGCTATAATTTCAGCAATTGTGATAGGCTCTGCCTACAGAAATAATTTTAGTTGGAATTTAAATCTCTCTTTTTAAATTTAAATATTAAACTTAAATTTAATTAAATTTAAATATTAAACCTTTAAATTTCTGTAGGAAACATAAATTCTGACTTCTCATTTAAAGATGGCCTATCCAATGTCCATGGATTTTGTTTCTCTGCTTCTCTGACTTAATAAGAAATGGTATACTGAAAGTTATTTATTTGTTTCACATAATTCTACTTGAATTGCTTGAGATACCTGCTTTCTAGCTTCTCATTTAAAAAATCTCTCAAGTAATCTTGAAATACATGTTAACTTTTATTTTGATTTTCCCATTCAGCTTGGAGTTTAATTCTTTGAGATTCAGTGATTTAAGCTTTTAGTAAATTACCATTATGATTCTATTACATCACCAACTCCAGAATCATAGTACCAAGAGAAAAAATATATATATAAACTCACAAGTTTAAATTTGCTACAACTAATTATTGAAAAAAATCATTTTAATACTAAATCAGATTTTTAAGGCACAGATCATACAACAGATAAAAACTCCAAAAATTAGCAAAATCCCTGACACTTGTTAATAAGCCCATTGTCTTTGATAGTGTCGTAATGATGTTTCTATTACACGAAAAGCTTTGTACAAGTTGGAAAAATACTTAAGTGACATTATCAAATGTCTTTTTTTAACCTACATAAAATAGCAACTAAGAAAGCACATCAGAAACATAATAGCCTCAGTTAAAGAGTTGTTTTTGTCTGAAAATGGAAGAAAATCTAACATATTTACCATTTCCCCACAGTTGGCATGTCTATCAGTTGGAAAGGAGGACAAAAGTATACAGTGAAATGTGATTTCACTCAGTAGCTTGAAGCAGCCAGCAAAAGAATTTTGATGTTATAGTGTCTCCTTCAAAGGATGCTATGTGAGCAAGTGTTTTCTTCACAAAAAACAAAACCAGTCACTGTTCAAAACCAACATGGCTAGGCTGAAAATTTCAGCAACATCTGTGAATTTCTCTGCAAACTCATCAGCAGGAACAAGTGGTAATTTACCAACCAAATAAGCAAGGTAAATGACTCCGTAGAGAACTCCCTTGTATAGGACGGACTATGGGGGTTGCGGAAATCAGATTGCATTCTAGAGATCCACTACGTAGCATTGTGCCTGTAGTTAACAACACGAAACTGTACACTTAGAAATTTGTTTTGAGGGTAGATCTCATATTAAACGACCTCCTAAAATATGCTGGAATGATGTCTCTCATCTTTTTTTCTGTTTAAAATTAGGTGTATTATTTACACTGTTTTATTAATTTTACTATTTTTGTCAATTGTGTTAAGGAATAATTTACCTACAATATAATTCACACATTGTAATTGTACAAGTCAATGGTTTTTTCCAAATATGTATCAGGTAACCACTACCCCAATCAAAACATAGAAAACCGGTGGTAGTGGGCTGGGGGGAGGGGTTGGGAGGGGGAGAGGGGCGGGGGAAGACAGGGAGATGTTTGTCAAAGGATATAAAATTTCAGATAGAGGGGAGGACTCCTTCAAGGGATCCATTGTACAACATTGTGACTCTAATTAATAACAATGTATTGTTATTACTTGAAATTGCTAAGAGAGTAGATTTTAAGTGTTCTCGTCACAAATCAACCGTAAGTATGTGCGGTAATGCAGGGTGCACAAATGTCAAAATATGTTGTATACCATAAATATATACAATTATATTAAAATTAAATGTTAATTAAATAAATAAACAACTTTTTCAAAAAGATATAAAATATTTTCATCTTGCCAGAAATGTGTCTTATGTCCCTGTGTAGTCAACCTCTGTCCACCACCCTCTGACCCTGGAATCCACTAATCTAATTTTGACCACCACAGATAGGTCCTGCCTGCTCTAGTATTTGAGGCAATGGAATCACAGGGTCTGTGCTCTTCTTCTGAGACCAGCTCCTCTCACTCAGCATCGTGTGGAAGGGGGTCTTCCTCAGCCATTCATTTGCACAAGGTGTCTGCAGCGGCAGCACAAAAGCCACACCCCAGACGAGTAGGAGTTATCCATATGGCACAAGTACCATCTGTGTCAGTTCTTAAAATGTTTCTCCTCTGGCCAAGAGAGGGAGGCAACCACAGTGCTGCTCAGGACACTGAAGGGACCCCTTCCTCTCACCTTGCTGGAACCTCCCAGTAGGAGCCCAGGCCAGCCAGCACCCCAATATTCTGCCCTGTGAAACCTGAAGAAATCAACTGAGTGAGCCTGGACTTCTGACCTACAGAACTGTGCAGCAATACATTTTGGTCCTGAGCTACTTAGTTTGTAGAGGTTTGTTACAGCACCTGTAGAAAACCAATACAGCTCCCTATCTGGAAGACCGACGACCAATGAATAAAGAAAGATGACCATTGTGTTATGATTAATGTTCATGGAGGCAATTTGATTCCAACTGTCCGAAAGTGGATATTCCATTTGAGGTAAAGAATTTGCTCTTTGTTTATATTTGTAAATGAATTAAATACTTCTTAAGATGTGAAAGGACTAATTAAATCCATAGCTACCCAATTCTTCTGCATAAGTAAGTGAATGATTTCATATATCTGTAAATGTATTGTGATTAGTTACATTTAATTCATGCATTCATTTAACAAACGTTGTTTGAACGCCTGCTATGTGCCAAGTACTCGCTAGTTGTTGGGATACAATAATAAGTGATATATGGGGAAAAATCCCTGCTTGCATAGAGTTTCTATTCCAGAAAGGTGAAGCCAACTGGGAAGAGGGATGCGGAGGGAGATAGAGAAGGGGAGCGTAGGGTCTAGTGTGTATGTGTAGACAGGCGTTACAGAGGGGCTGAAATTTAAAACACAGTGATCAGGGAAGTCATCCTGGAGAAATTGATGTTCAAGCCAAACCTGAAGACTTGTGCCCTGGGCTCCAGCCTGCCGGCATGCTAAGAAGCAAACAGGGGCTGATGCAGCTAGAGCTGGGTGGGGAAGATGAATTAGAGGGGGATCTGGGGCCTGGGGGCTGGGCAGGTCCTGTAGGGAGAAGGAAGCCCTGGGGGCTGGGGCAGAGTGGCAGGTATGACTCTGCTGTTAGGGAATCTTTCTGGCTGCTTGTGCTGAGGGCAGGCTGCAGTGGAACAAGTACTGGAGGAGTTCTCCCACCCGTCGGGAGTCCTCCCCAGTGCTATCCTGTATTGATACAAATGCATGTTTCACCATGCACATCTGTGCTTCTGTATAAATACGTAAGATAAGATCTTGTCTGGCAGATAAGAGCTTGATACAGAACAGCTCACTCCCCCTCTCCTGTTCTATGTATGCTGCAGTTCTTCCCTCTAAAACTGAACCTGCACGTGAAAATGACTTGCATCTGTTTTTACTGATACACTGAAGAGCTCTATTCATATTCTTATTTGATTGTCATCAGTAAAGCAATTAGAAGAAAAAAATCTGAACTACTATGTGTGTATTACTCCGTTAACACAATTTTCTCTTGCAGGTTGAACAGCTAGTTTCTTGAACCAATGTATAACATTGATTGGAGTGATTTCCCACCCCCTCCTGCTAGGTACCCCGGCCATCTGGAAAGAGGACCTTCCCAAGTTCAAACAGCAGGAAAATAGAATTTACTTAAAACTTACTCTGTATCTCTAGTAGTTGTCGATGTTTACGATTTAGAAAATTCAAAGGAGTTTTTATTTTGTGTTTTGCATTTCTTTCTGATTAACCAATTAACTCAGATGTGTGGGCATGTCGTAAACTTAGTTGGTGCTCTCCAAATATTTATTGAAGAATTAGTTAAATTTAGGTATCAGGTAAATTCAACTGATCACAGCAAACTACAGAACCAGTAGCTGAAAATAACTGTGAAGGCAATTGCTACAGAGGAAGAGCTATTTGAACAAGCTTATTTGCTTCAAGGTGGGATCTGAAAAGGGATTCTTGGAGCTCCTTGGGTATGAGGAGGACTGCCTGAAAAGACATTTTCTGTAGGGTTCCCAGAATTTGAATCGAAAGAGAAGAGAGAGTCTGCTTGAAGACACAGTGGAAGATTAAAAATATCCCTGGCACTAAAGCCTTCACAGTTCTTCAACCACGACAGCTCTGATTGCAACAACAGATGCCATTGGGCCCCATTTTCATCAACTTTTGAAAATTGCAACAATTAACAGTGTTCTTCTCAAGAGAAAACTCTTCTGACATGGGTTTTCATGTTTAAAGTAAAAAAGGAACACCCCACAAACATTCTTTCTGACCTACACCTTTTCTATTTTCTAGTGGAAATTGTAACCACAGGTTACCATGTTTTCCTTCCTGTGTTTGAAAACCACATGTGTTTTAGTGAAAACATTAAGGTGAGTAATGAAATGGAAGGTTTCAAAGTGCCAGCCACCTGTCACTAGAAATGGAAATATCTCACTTATTCTTTCTTCTACAGCAATAAATTAGAGTGAGCAGAAGATGTAATTTTTAGTCAATCCATCTCAGCTGAATACAAATCATGTATCCTGCTGGAGTGAAAATATTATACAAATATTTGTCAGAGTTAGGTTCTTTTGCACTTTATGGATTTGTCAACTGGAAAGAAATGTTATCTCATCCATCGCTTTGTTTTACAGCAGAGGAAACTGAGGCCCAGAGAGATGATGGGACTCCCCAAGTCCTCATGGCTTGTCAGTGGTGGAGCCCAGACCTGATATGATCATGAATCTGGAGTTCTAGGACTCTGAAGTCCACCATCTGCCACCATAGCACACCGCCCTGCTCCCCTGCTCTCACAGCAGATAACAGCAGAAAAGGGGCAGGGAGGGGCAATGTTGAGTGCTTCCTAGGAACTTCCACATTTTATTTCAACTCATTCTCACCTGTGAGTAGATAAATACAAGCAGAGGCATGTTGTACAAACTAGCCATCACCTACTGTGTGAGCATGTTCTTCAAGTATCAATGGAAGATATTTGTTACGAGGATTTGTTACCATTACAGGTGAGGAAGAAGGTGATCATGTTTCTTTAAGGCTGAGAGTCAGAAGCCAAACAAGTTAACATCTACGCTTTTCTAAAAGCATAGCTTGACATGTTCCTCTATTTCTCTGGCTTTCTCAGCAACACCAGAAATATCCTTAGGACCACAAGCTAATTGCCAGCCGGCTCACTGGAGGGGATGGTATCTCAGCAGCCACAGGTGTCTGCCCGTGAAAAGCCGAAGGTGCAGCTGGGTGAGGAGAGCAGTCAGGAGCCTGATGTCCATTCCCACCTGTCCATGTGCGGCTTCCTCTGCCTGCCTCACTCTGTCACCCTGTGCCCCTCTCTGCTCTGGGCACAGCTGGCTACTGAGGGATGAGCCCCTCGGGATGCCTCCTCCTTGAATGACTGCTATCCCAGCACCCGATCCTGGATTTAGCAGGTTTACAAACTCAGTTTTGTCTGGGTAATCAGTACATGATGCAAAAACATGCAAGAGACTCATCTGTTATCTGTCACAGAGGGTCTGCGTCAGATCACCAGTATTGTTCAATCACCTGGGAGGCTAAACCACAGGTCAAAATGGTTCTCCGTGAGCAAAGACAAATATGGTGAAACAATAATCAAGAGGATATTTGTCTCAAGCTATCAGAGGTGTATCCTCCAGCAGTTAAGGGATATTTTCAACTCCTTAAGGAAAGAAGTACAATTAAGTACAATTGAACAATTCAGAAAACAAGATGACAAATTCTTATCATCCAACCCTCTTTTATTTATTTTTCCATAAGTTTTTGGGGTACAGGTGGTATTTGGTTACAGGAGTAAGTTCTTTAATGGTGATTTGTGAGATTTTGGTACACCCATCACCCAAGCAGTATACATTGCACCATATTTCTAGTCTTTATCCCTTGCCCCCACCCACCTTTCCCCCCAAGTCCCCAAAGTCCATTGTATCATTCTTTTGCTTTTGCAACCTTATAGCTTAGCTCCCACATATCAGTGAGAACATACGATGTTTGGTTTTCCATTCCTGAATTACTTCACTTAGAATAATAGTCTCCAGTCTCATCCAGGTCACTGCAAATGCTGTGAATTCATTCCTTTTTATGGCTGAGTAGTCTTCCATCGTATAAATATACCACAGTTTCTTTACCCACCAACCCTCCTTTTAAATATTCTTTGTCAAGCCCCAAGACTTTTAGCCTGAAAATCTTGTCTCTTATTAACTCAAATTAAAATCTCCCAGACGATTATGTTCCCTGTACTTATACTTTATGTCAGTGACATGATGACACTTTCGTCTCACAGATGAGATGCACCACCTCTGAGGGACAGAGTGAGGAAATCCTCACCACTCCTGCTTGTTCTTTGTGCATTCTTGCTGTTGGATTCCATTTAGAAATTGGCACGGACTGCCTTCTGCCCAGGTTGAGATAAATTCTACTTTTTAAGTGTTTGAGGCATTTAACCACTGACTACAATGTAAAATTCACACTTCACTGAACTTTTTCCTTTATCGAGAATTTTTTAAAGCATTATTATTTGCTCTACGCAAGACGTGGTGCCAGAAAACCAGAGGAGATACCGAAAGAGATACAAAACAAAGTCAACTCTGGGGGGACAGAGATGGGGGTGGAGAGGGAGGAAGCAGGAGAGAGGAAGAGAGAAAGGTGATTGTGAAATCGAGAGGTCAGAGGAAGCCTCACAGAGAAGGAGAGGGCTTGAATCATAGCAGTGAGGATGGGAAAGGACTGGAGACACCATTTTACCTAACACTTCACTCACCAAATAAGAAAAAAGGATGCAGAAAGTATGCATGGCTTATTTAAGGTCACGCTGTCACTAAGCCTAACTTGTTACCTTACAGAACAGCAGAGAGAGAGGGAGAGAGAATGAACACACTTGTCCCCTGCCCTCCAGTCACTAAGCTCCTGACGAACTCTCAGTCACCTGGGAAACCAACCCTGTTTCTGGCTACATAGAAAGGGCTTTGTAAATACAATAATATTATACTTGATTTTCAAATAATCTTTTTACCGGAGTTGACACACGCAGAAAAGAGTGCAAGTCACAAATGCACAGCTAGATGAACTTTTACAAAGTGGACCTACCTATTACCTACCCTCTACATCGAGTCATAAAAATAGCACCATGAGCCATCCTGGTGCTCCGTCCCTGACACTCCACCACCTGCCTCCCCAGATGCAGTAGCTACTCTCATGACTTTCCATTGCATGAATTCATTTTACCTGTTTTTGGACTTAATGTAAATACAATCATGCAGTATGTCTTTTTTTGGGACCTGGCTTCTTTCACTTGATGTTATGTTTTCAGCATGTGTTCAAGCTGTGACATGTTTCTACTGATGAAAGTACCACAGTTTTATTGTGCAGTCCGCAGTTGGTGGACGCTTGAGATGTTTCCACTTTGAGATGACTGTGAACTGGGCTGCAGTGAACACGTTGTACATGTCTTTTAGCGCATCTGTCTACATTTTTGTAGGTTATGTACCCATGACATGCCTGGGTCACTGGTTTTGCATATGCTCAGCTTTAGTAGGTACTGCTAAACCATTTTCCAAAGCTGTATGAATTTACATAAGAATTCCACTTCCTCCACTCCCTCCTCATGATGTATGTAATGGTCTCACTATGTCCAGGGAGTTACAAAGTAGAACATTGAATTTTTTGAATTTTCTTTTGTAGAAGGAAATAAAAGAAAGAATTTAAGTTGAGAACTACGGGAGAGGTCTTCATTCTATCCAAATGCAATCACAAGGAAAAGAGGAAGCGTGAGTCTGCAAAAGGTAAGTAAATGTAGAGAGGTTTGGGGAAATAGACACAGGTACAAGTGTTTTGTTTTCTAAAAATCTTCTTAGGGCTTTGACTTTATGGAGTGCACAAAGACTATAACCTCAAGAACTCAGGTTTAAAGAATTTCAGTTCTATTGTTCGGTTTCTTTAGCTCAGGTTTTTACTACGTTCCTAGGAAAGGTGGAAGCTTGGGAGTAAAGCTGTGGTAGCTAAAATGTGTTGCACCAAGCTGAGTTTTATCCAGAAGGCTTTTAAGTTCTTAAACGTTTATTTCTTTTCTAGTTCCCTTGGCAGAGCAAGGGACAGGACAGAAAGGTTCTGGGGAACAACCATCATGTCTTTTGCTCAAAGAAACTTCCACACTGTGATTAAAATCCAGTCCACATTTCTGCAGCCCTCCCAAATTGATGTAACTCCTAAATTTATGTACCTAATCTGGCAGTTCTGTATCAGTTGCTTCAGACTTGACCTTTTCCTCTTGTTAAAAGCACATGATCCCATTTATTAAACAAGGAGGTTGTGGTTTTCTTTCACTGTGCAGTGGAAATGCTTTTAGAAGTTGCTTTGGAAGAAAGAAAATTTGAAGTCATTCTTTGGAGTTATAAGGGCAGATTTAAACAGTATGTTACTCATTCTTTGAGGTTTTTTATGTGTGTAGGAATATTTGTCCTTCAGGAAAAAGCAAAGTAGCTAGTCCTATTCAGAGCAACCAGAACATTCCAATCAGCTGCCTAAAAATCACATCTGCAATTTTCTAAAAAATAAAACATCAGCAAATCAAGTAAAAACTAAAGAAACAATTTTAAAAACGATGTTGTGGCCTAAACTATAAACTGTATGGTATAGAAAGTTTGGGTTTCAGTCTCAAGATATGTGACCTCAGCCACAAGGAGGATAAAATTCCAGAGTACTGACAGGTATCTTTATATTTTGAGATTAGCAATGATTTCAAATTTCTTTTATAGGCAGTTTTATATTTTTCAAAATATTTATGGTGAATATTTATTACTTCACAATCAGGCAACCAGTAAAAGTTATTTTTAAAATAAAGTAATTCAAAAAAGTATAGATAAAAGAATATTTGAAAACACCAAAATGTTATCTGTCTTTGGGTGGTGACATTCTGGCTAATCTTTTTTCTTTTCTCTAATTTCTAGTTGTGTGTGTGTGTGTGTGTGTATGCATAACCTTTATCATAAGAAAAATAACAAACATTTCTCAAAACCTACATGTGGAATATGACCCTTTCTTTTAGCCTTTGCAGCAAGTGGTCAGAATTCTCTAGACAGAGTTCAGCATGGCTCCTAATGAAGCCTGCCTGGGTTCTGATCCTGGCTCTGCCACTCACTTGCTTTGTGGTCTTGTGTAAGTTATTTACGTTCTCTGAGCCTCAAGTTCTCATCTGTAATGTGTGCATAATCCCCATATCATAGGATTGCTGTAGGGTTGAATTAGATAGTATATGGAAAATACTGTGATACAAATGCTCTATAACGGGTAGTTATTAATTCAAATTGCACCATTCTCTTCTTGAGGCTTATAGGGATCAAAGCACTTTAGAGGTTATAGCTAATCAGTCTTGCCTATAAAAATGCCAGGATGTGATATGAATATACCCTCCTTTTAGTAATTTTAAAATCAACACTTTGAGAAGAGTTTGTGAAATAATGCATGATATTTGTAATCTGTGTAGAAAAATAAACACATTTTCTGATTTCAAACACCATGTATCTTTGATCTTCAAACATCATATCTCCATCAAATTCTCATAAGAGATGTAAAAAGATTAGTTCATTTTTAAAATTATTTTTAATATTAAACAAATATTAAAAACAGAAATGTAAGCTAATAGAAATACACATGTAAGCTATTAAGGCTATTCCTTAAATATAAGATATTTTTCTTCAATCATCATGGTGCATTTTATGTAAGTACCAGGCAATCCAGGTGTGGTTTTGTTTGTTTTAATGAGTAAAATGGAGATAGAACATCTGCCTTCTGGGTGATGTGCTGGACTCCACACGCATGGCTTTCCCTCTCTTATGTGCTGCCTCTACCTAGTGATAGGCAGACGAAAAGGAAAGAAAGAAGAGAAAGGAAAGGAAATGTCAGCTTGGCTCCACTCCCAGCAGATGAGCCAATCCAAGGTGAAAGAAATAACCCATCTCAAGGTTTGCCACTTGGGTCCCAAACAAACATTTTGAGGGTGAGATGCTTGAGTTGAGGGATAAACTGTGACCAAGAAACAAAGCATGTCTGAGTGACTCACACAACAGGCACGCGTGGTCAGTCACATTAGGCCACTGTGCTAAGCCACCAAGAAAAAAAATATCTTTACATTTTTGTTCCACAAAAGTTTTTCTTTAAAAGTGAATGGTCAAAATGATGATGTAACCAAAAAAAGCTGGACACAACACAGAGAGTAGTGATTTTCAGCGTTTTCCTGGTACCACCAGTATAGGCTTTTTTGAGGGTGTTTGAAATTTTTTTATGCCAGTGAATATAGGAAATTAGCAGTGAGTACCACTAGAAGCAAATAGTAGTACATCCCCCATCGCTGACAATTAGTACTTTCTTTAATTTGATATTTAGTCTCATAATTTTATAGCTGGAAGAAACCTGATAGAATATCCTGTGTAGCCCAGCATACTTTCTGTAAAATGAGAAATCCTCTTCCCAATGTGTGTGTTTGTGTGTGTGTGTGTGTGTGTGTGTGTGTGTGTGTGTTCATGGCAGAATAAAGCCAGGCTATGGACAAAGGAGAAGGGAGTGATGAGGGTCAGGTGTGGCATTTGCCTTTTCAAAAAAGAGATTGAGTGACTTACTCTAAAGAAAGTTCCCTTTCAAATCTAAAGCAATTGAATTACGTCAGACTATAAAATTGCAACAATCCAATTTACAAATATGATAGTTTTCATCTTGACTTCTTCCTCCTGGATTTACAGGTGAATTCTGAGATTTATTAATCCTTCCTAGGGACGACTTGCCATGAAAATGTATGGTCTTTTGCATTTTCAGGTTGCTGTTGCTTTTACCCTGGTGGAAGATAATCACTAAAAAGTAGTCTCTGTGGATTATCTAATCAATATCTCTTTAATTTCAGACAAAATTTTATACCCACTTGGGCCATAATTATTGTGCTAATATCTCTAGGCTTCCCAAATCCAGGAGAACGGTGTCTGCGGATCTTTAGAAATACTTGGACTGACTAGTTTTATGCTGGTTCTACCCTCAGAATCCAGAAACACACCAGAAGCATATCCTGTTAACTTGTATCTATGTTAAGGCAACATTGAAAATGTAATTATGCACTAACTGATTTAGAAACCGATGTTACAATTAGAGTCTCTGTATTGGTAGTGGTAACAACAATAATGACAACAAATTGTACCTATAGAATTTCCAAAGCCATAAATGTTACAATTTGAGTCTCTTTATTGGTAGTGATAACAACAATAATGACAACGAATTGTACCCATAGAATTTCCAAAGCCATAACTAAAACCAGATGGCAAATACTGTTTTTATAACGCCTACCTTTAAAAAAAAAAACCAAAGGAACCGTTTCTTGTTTAATTTCATTCTTTTATAGTGTAATAGTAATTGATACCCAGGCAAAAACAATCTACTTTAAATATTCTACACAGTAAAGATTAAATTTCATTTTCCCATGGTTTTATTATTTAGTGGGCATTGTGATACATTCTAATCTACACATTGCCCCTCTATCCATGCCTTGTCTTTTGTCCTCAGAATATCTTATTAATCAGAACTTCCATAAACATACACAATTCTTTGACTGTTTCAAGAGTCAGACTATACTTTCAGCTCTTGTCTTGTTTCTGTGAATATGGTGGCAGAAATCATGGATGTGAGGATCAGCTGGACTGGTGTCAAGCAGTCCCCTACTGTTTATTGGCTGAATGAGCTTAGGAAATCATTTGTTTAACCTTTAAGGCCCAATTGTCTCATCTGTAAAATGAAGAGAATATTATCCATCTAAGGGGATTCATTGTTAGAATCAAATAATTGTAATAAAGTGTGTAACACTACGCCTCGACACAGGTAGTAAATGTATGATAAATATTAACTAATATTCGCACATTATCTTTTTCTTAAATGAAGGAATAATACATACTTTCCCTCCCTTGTGTAAGATTTTTTGAAGTAACTTAACATTACAAAGCATGTCTAATAAATATTTTAAATAATGGAACTTTCAAATATATATTATAAACATTTTTCAAACCTTAACCCAGGGTAAGGTTTCCATTCACCTTTCACTGGTTTCGAAGAGTTGATATCAGCTTTACTATCAACAGTAATTGAGGTTTATCACTCCCCAAGAGGAGGGTCAGTTTTTGTTTTTGTTTTTGTTTTTCAGGGTTTAGAGCTCTTTTCTGGCAATAACAATTTCTAACTTCTAATTATCCTTTTTCCGGCTTGAAAATCTAAAGTTGGATTGAAGAAATGACAACATCTCCCTTTTTCTTATCCAAGCTGTGAATTTAAAATACCTTTTGTTTTTGTTTGTTTGTTTGTTTGTGCCTATCAACTTTGACCCATAGCTCCCAGAATGATTTTGATATTTTCTGAATAAATTGACACTAGACTTTACACGTCACTCATGTCTTTAGTTAGGGTAGGCCGCTGGCCTCTAATTCCATGCTGATTCTTCTAGGGAATCTGGTGAGCCACTCGAAAAACAATTTCTGCCAAACCTTTGGGAAAGTATCAGTGGTTTGGTGGCCAAATTCCTCATCAAATAGTGCAAACTGGTTTCCTCCAAGCTGTGACTTCTGCAGAGACAGAAATGTCATTGTTAAGCAATGCCATCTTCAAATATTCTATGTGTATCATAGCCTACTTCTCCCCGAATACTACCTTTCTCCAAATCAAGACTCAAAATAAGATGTTTTCTTTTTAATTTCTATCCTAAATCCCACATAGAAGGAAGGATGCAAGAGGAGGTCTCCATGGGAGACAGAGTATAATCACCAACTAGGTCCAAAAGAAAAGCAAAGTCATGTCCTGGGTTCCTTTTTCCAAGTTCCGAGTTGTGGGAAGATGAGTTGTGGCAGCTCCGGGAGCAGGCGCATGGGAGTTCCTCCTTCCTCAGCTCTCAGGAGGGCCGCTGCAGCCAAGGCAGGGGTAAGGTGTTTCCGAGATGAAGTGAACTGAATAAGGCGGCTACCCGACAGGCAGTCCTCAGCATCATTCCAGGAAACGTCAGGGCAGAATCTGAAGGAGGAAAAGAAGTACACAGCTGAAAGTTGGGGTGTGTTTAACGTAATGAGTGGAACCTCACCGCCCACGTGTCATCCCCTCCAGGAAATGCCATTTCCTCTTCCAGGAAGCAAAGGTGTGGAGAACTTCTGAGAGCAGCAACATTTATAAAACTAAGAGACAGTGTCTGATAGAAAACAGGAACACCCCGTGGCCTGGGAAAGGAGATGGCGTGTCTACAGGACAAGAATATCTAGAGGTGTCCACTACACCTAATGGATACCCAGGACAGACGTGAATTTTTTGTTTTAGGTGAAATTTTACGATAAAAAAACCCAATTTTTTTAGATATATGATGGATGTTGTTTTAAAAGATCTGATCTTCAGGTTAATGGGTTTCCTATTGTAGGACTATACAATTATAGGACAATTGAGTAGCCAAGAGTCCTCAAAGATCAGTTGTCCAAAAGAGAAAGAAAGAGAAAACTGAGTGCATGATGTAAGAATGGAGAATCGGCTGGGCGCAGTGGCTTATGCCTGTAATCCCAGCACTTCGGGAGGCCGAGGTGGGTGGATCACCTAAGGTCAGGAGTTCGAGACCAGCCTGGCCAACATGGCGAAACCCTGTCTCTACTAAAAATACAAAAATTAACTGAGCATGGTGGCACATGCCTGTAATCCCAGCTACTCAGGAGGCTGAGGCAGGAAGAATCACTTGAACGCAGAAGGCAGAGGCGGATGTTGCAGTGAGCTGAGATTTACCACTGCACTCCAGCCTGGGTGACAGAACAAGACTCCATCTCCAACCTCATTACTCTCTTCTGTTAAAGAGAGATGATGATGACGATACATATCACATAAGATTATGAGTATTATATGAGTAGTGCATCTAAAGTCATCACAGGCTGGGCATGGTGGTTCACCCCTATAATCCCAGCATTTTGGGAAGCTGAGGTAGGAGCATCACTTGAGCCCAGGAGTTTACAACCAGCCTGGGCAACATAGTGAGACCCCGTCTCTACAAAAAAATCTATTTAAATATTAGCTTGGGCATGGTGGTGTGTGCCTGTAGTCCCAGCTATTTGGGAGGCTGAGGTGAGAGGATTACTTGAGTCCTGCGGGATCAAGGCTGCAGTGAGCTATGATCATGGCACTGCACTCCAGCCTGGGCAACACAGCAAGATTGTCTCAAAAAGAAAAAAAAAAGTCCTTATCATACCTGGTGTATATATGAAACTTTTTCTAAAGCCGCTAACTACTGATTAAATTAACAGGACATATGAGCTTCCTTTCAGTGCCTAATTGTCAATGAGAAACCCAGATATGGAGAGTGAGGAACTTACCATCTTTTAGGCACAGCAGCTGTTTTCAGTTTGCCATTTCTTCTTTGCAGTGTAACAGGATCCACTGAAAAACAATTGGAGAAAGAGCCAGGTGGATGGCTCTCTGAACTAGGGAAGCTTCTGTTTTGTAGTTTGCAGAAAGGATCTGCGTGGGGATCACTGCTTAAGCTTTGCCTCCTTGTTTCCAGACATAGATGCACTTTCCTGCCTAATTTCCATAGCACATACCAAATGAGCGCCTACTACATGCCAGGTTCTGATGATGTCAGAGTGAGCCAGCACTTCCGAGGTACCGGCCACCCTCGAACCTCCTGGCTAGGATCTTCCAAGAGCTACAGCCTCTGGCCTGAGGGTCACTCCAATGTTTTTAGATATTGACAAATGTGGGGCTAATTTTAATGGAATATAGTTTTATCCTTAAAAGGGTGTGTGTGTGTGTGTGTGTGTGTGTGTGTGTGTGTTGGCTTTATTGGGTTCATATAGATTAGCGGCATCATCATAACTCGCTTCCCAGTGCAGACCTGAGTGATTTAATCAAGTCATGAAACACTTCGGGGCCTCAATTTTTCATCTGTCTTCCCAACCGCTGAGGTCCTTTTTAGTTGACATTCTATATTCCCATGATCAGAAGGCTGCTAATTCAACTTACGGCTTTTGTTAACCTTTTTTTTTTTTTTTTTTTTAAGGCAGAGTTTTGCTGTCGCCCAGACTGGGGTGCAGTGGTGCGATCTCGGCTCACTGCAACCTCCTCCTCCCAGGTTCAAACGATTCTCATGCCTCAGCCTTCTGAGTAGCTGGGATTATAGGCACGTGCCACGACACGCAGCTAATTTTTGTACTTTTAGGAGAGACAGGATTTTGCCATGTTGGCCAGGCTGGTCTCAAACTCCCGGCCTCAAGCGATCCACCCACCTCAGCCTCCCAAAGTGCTGGCATTACAGGTGTGAGCTACCGCACCTGGCCTGTTTTTTGTTTTAATCGTTTTTAATGTCTCTCTCAAAACAAGAAAAGAAAAAAGGACAAAAAATTACTGTTTTACTTCTCAGATTAATCTGATCTTAGTACACTACAGCAACAAAAGTCTTAATGAAGTACATTTTAATTACTTGGTGTCATCATTGCAAGGAAACCATTCAGTAAGAGTATTAGTAACCAGACATATAATTTTCTAACCTGAATGAGAAATTAGTTACATGGAGTATAGAAAACACCCCATTTATCCTCATTGTGACCATCATTAGTATTACCCACAAGGCATAAAAAGTCCTAAAATGACACGCACGGTGGCAACATCACCTTTGCAGCTTCAAGCACAGTAAAATTGAAAGCAGTTCCACCTTGGCAATTGTGTACAAAAAGACAATGTGCAGATACAGGAAATCAAAGTCCCAGGTCCGAAGCCACCTAGGAACGATGACCCCAGGACAGAAGTATGCCCAAACCTCCCGGGGTAGGTCATTTTAAAAGGAACAATGTTTACAAGCCCTTACTAGCGTGAAAAACAGAGAAAACAGACACAGCTGTTTCCACCCAATCTGCTGGAGCGCCGTTTCGTTTTCAGTTTGGCGAGAGGGAGACATGTGGCCTCTCGCCCCTTTTCCTGACTCTGAGAATGTGGACGGAGCCGGGGCGCTCCTGCTCGGCCTCGCCGCCCTCCCGGGGCTGTCCTGGGCCCTCCGGCCGCCGCCTCCTGCTCCAGTTTGCAGCTGGGCGACAAGTGGCTGGTAAGGAGGCCGGGGGCGGGAGCCTGGGCGCGGGACCGGAGGCGCACGGCGGGGGACCGAGCGCGCGTCCCTGGCTAGAGGTGCCGGGTCCCGGGAGGCCGGGCTGCGGGGAGGCTGGCGAGCGCCCCCTGGCCGGCACCGCCTTCGGGGCGCACCCGCAGTGCGCCGGGCCCGCCAGCCCCGCCAGCCCCGCCAGCCCCGCCAGTCCCCGTGCAGTCCCCGCGCCACCGGGCAGCAGCGGCGCCGTGCTCGCTCCAGGTAGGGCCCCGCGCGCCGCGCCGCCGCCGGGAGGGAGCGGGCTGGAGGGGCCGAGACCCGTGGCGGGAAGGGCTACCCGGGCCCCTCGGAGAGCCTCGGGGAAGGGGTGAGGGCTGCCGGAGGAGCAGGCGGAGTAGGAAATGGAACCAAGCGGGCGCAAGAGCGCACCGGGAAGAATTTCCCCGCTGGGTGTCCGGGACGCGGGTCGCACGGGATGCGGGATGCTGGCGACCTTAGCCGGGTGGGGGCCGCCGGCCTGGGGGCTCTTCCTCCTTTCTTCTCCCTTTTCCTTCTCACCTGAACAAAAGGGGGCCTGCGAGGAGGGAAGAAAGTGGAAAGCATTTGTATTCTTGGTGTAAAAAAAAAAAAAAAAAATGCGTGAGGAAAGGTGTTTTCTGGAGATGGTATGCTGTCCACAGGGGAGCATACCCCGTTTTCTGGGAATGTATTGGAGCACGGACCGGGGTGCCATCGCTCAGGCTTCTAAACAAGCCAAGTTTCTTGTCAAGGGCCTGGGGGAGGGGGCGGCAGGTCTTTGAAATATACCAAAAAAAAAAAAGGTCTGGGTGCTCATTCCTGTAGCCTCAAGTGAGGTTATTCCCCAGCTTTGAGGGCCAGGTTAACCAAGCAAACTTTGTGCAATAAAGTATCTTTGTGGTATTGGATTTTCGAGAGCCACCGTTATCAATGGGAGAGTTGACTGTTGAATGCTACAGGCGTGGGCGCTCCCCAGTGGGTATGCAGAGAGGTCCACGGGCTGGCTGGATTGGGAGACTCCCGTCATTTCTGCAAGGAGAGCGCCACAGAACTGCCTTGTCCCCTGGGCTGTCCTGCCCCTGTGCGGGCTGGAAGTGGTGCTAATAAAAGATGATTCGGGAGTGGCACAGGCTGAGGGGGACTAGGCTGGAGAAGGTGGAGGGAAAAGAGAGCACTCCGTGCCCTCTTCCTGTCCGTGGGGAAATGAACCATCTGTGCCTGGTGTCTAAGTCCTTGACGTTCCAGTTGCCCTTTGAGAGCACACCTCCAGCCTGTTGAATTCTTTTAATGAACCACCTACAAGATCGGAGAAGTCCGCCCATGCTTTCTGTCAACTCCGGCCTCTTTGTCCTGTTCTTTTGCCAAAGAAAATTCTAAACCATTGGGATTCGGGAGGCTCCGTGAGAGATGCAGGAAGCCTGAAGTGTCCACTCCGTTGTTCTTTTTCCTTGGTTTGCTCCCTAAAAGCCATGGTCCCCACTGGGCCCTTCCTGCCCGAGGCTGTGTGATAGACAAGCCCGATTCCTAAGGTCCTGGGTCCCCCACCCCACCCCACACCCCGACCTTGTGAATCATCATCTTCATTTTTTCCCTAACTTTAGTAACGCTTGTGAAATGGCAGGCTTACTGCGGATGCTTAATCTCCTTTAAAAGTGCTGTGTCTAGCGGGAAGAAGGGTGACATTTACTAATATGGTTGCAAATTACTTTTGAAGTTTATGCACAGCTGTTTAAAATCCCTCTGAGATCAGTGCCATTGTTTGATGCAGGTGCCTACCACAGAAGGCTCTTGTTAGTCCCTTCCTCCTGCTGATTGAACACACATATATTTAAAGACGTAGTGTAGGGAGAGCTTCTGAAACCTGCAAAGCCTCAGCTGCACAGCTCCTGCAAGTTAGCGATCCACTCTAAGTTTATCTATTGTTGTTTCTGTCTTCTTGTCTCTCATGAACTTCTGTTTCTGACTTCAAGAGTAACCTGCTGGACACCATCAGCCTTTGTTTCAGTGACCTGCGATTTTCTTCTACTCTTTAAAAATGTCAGTATCCAGGCAAGACTTGTCACCCACCATCCGCATTATCATGTTCATTTCCGCTACCGTCTTGTGCTGTGGTGCCTCGGGATGGCAACTGTTACTTAAGCAAACTTCTACCTCTGTTCTCCTACAGAAATGTCCTCACTGCGTCTGCGCTTACCATACACGGTGCAATTCCTGGAACTTTGATTTGTTTTGCTGTCTCACTTCTCCTTCAGGCATCAAGGGGATGGTGTTTGATTATTCACACCTCAGCTCTTTCTATAATCTCAAAGATCCATTTCAACAATAATACTCTGTCTCTTGTTAACGCCAGGCATCAGAGGCCCCTTTACATAGCTGGCTTCTCATTGGTCATTTCTATAAAGTATTCTCATTCTAACACATGCTGTCTCTTCTGTGGAAAAGACTAAATTCTTCTCTGCAATGAATTAGATGTTTTAACCAAAATTCCATGTGGACTGGGTCCATAATTTTCTTTCCCGAGTATGGGCTTGTGGTACAAGTATGTAACTTCGGGGATTCAGAAGTAGACCTACACAGACAAATCGCCTTATAACGTGTTATTTAATTATGGTATATTTGCCTTTCTGGAAATTAGGAATTAGAGTTAGTACTTCCTGTTTTTAATGCATTTGATGTCTTAGAGTTGTTGATTATGTTGTTGCCCCTAAAAATGTTGCTAATGTGATGGTTTGTTAACAAGGTTATATTTGATTTCAGGTGATTTCATTTTTATGGAGTTCAGTCTTTAATTTTTTTTAATAATTTGCCTCAAATCATTTAAAATGATATAGTTATATAATGAAAATCCCAGCAATATAGATGTGATTCCGTGTGTGCGTGTATATCTGTGTGTGTGTGTGTAATCTGTAATTTAAAATAGGGAAATTAGTATTGTGACGGCATACATAGCTTTAAACTCATGCTTGCTGTTTCTGTGGTTTTAACACTTTAAGCAGCTCATTTCTAAGCAGCTATGTGTTCAGCTCAGCTTTTTCACACCTATTCCAGTTGTTAAGGAAGAAATCATGAGAAACTATAGAAAAATGTGATGTTGAACCAGAGAGATGGATTAAAAGCTGTTTCCTTACAATGGTGAAAATATCTTTCATTATTTTAACATGCCAAGCATTTATACATGTCAAATTCTGATTGGTCTGTCATCTAAACACATTCTTGGGGACAAAATGAATATCAGAGTTTTAGAAATTAGGAAAGCTCACTCAAGCCCAGAATCATAGATTTTTGCTCCTGGATTAAATTAGCAAATATTTGGCAGGACATCTTTCTGCAGGTTGCTTTAGGTTGATGTTAGCTTTTGAATTAAGCTAATAGTATTAATTATAATAATCAGCATTAACAAAACCAATGAAATATGGTTTTGAGTCTATTATTTAGAATTTATGTGCTGTATATCATACTCAGAATTTTATTTATATGTAAGAGGCATTACTACTTCATTTAACCTCCAAAAGCCTTTGTAAATTAGATATTATTATTCTAATTTTTCAGATGAGGAAACTGGGGCTCAAGGGGTAGACCCCTTGTCCAGGTCTTATAACCAGTAAGTGGTAGAGTCAGGTTAGTTGGACCATGCAGATTAGTCTAACCATCAAGCATTTGCTTTAAACTTCAGTCCCAGGTGACCTACCAATTAACTTTTTTATTGTGGTAAAATACACATAACTTAAAATTTAACTTCTTAACTATTTTCTAGTGCACAGTTCAGTGACATTAAGTATATTCACATTGTTGTGCGACCATTGCCATCGTCCGTCCACAGAATTCTTCTCATCTCCTAAAACTGAAACTCTGTCTTCTTTGAACATCAGTTCCTCATCCCTCTTTCCCCTCAGCCCCTGGCAGCCACCCTTCCACTTCCTGTCTCTAAGATTTTGACTGCTCTAGGGACCTCACATGAGCGGAATACCGTATTCATCCTTTTGTAACTGTCTTATTTCACTTAGCATAGCGTTCTCAAGTTGTATCCATGTGACAGCATTGGACAGGACTTCCTTCCTTTTTAAGTCTGAATAATAGTCCATTTATGGATATACCACATTTTGCTTATCTTTGCATCTGTTGATGGTTGCTTCTATCTTTTGACTATTGTGAATAATACTGCCATGAAGAGGAATGTGCAAATATCTGTTTGAAGTCCTGCTTTCAATTCTTTGGGGTATGTACCCAGAAGTACAATTGCGGGGTCATAGGGTAATTCTTTGTTTAATTTTTGGAGGAATTGCCATATTGTTTTCCACAGTGGCTGGACCGTTTTACATTCCCACCAATGGTAGAAAGGGTCCCAATTATTTCACATTCTCAGCAACGCTGTCTTTTGTTGTTTGTTTTTTGAGATGGAGTCTCGCTCTGTCACCAGGCTGGAGTTCAGTGACACGATCTCAGCTCACTGCAACCTCCACCTCCCAGGTTGAAGCAATTCTCCTGTCTCAGCCTCCCGAGTAGCTGGGACTACAGGCATGTGCCACCACACCCAGCTAACTTTTGTATTTTTAGTAGAGATGGGGTTTCACCATGTTGGCCAGGCTGGTCTCGATTTCTTGACCTCCTGATCCACCCACCTTGGCCTCCCAAAGTGCTGGGATTACAGGCATGAGCCTGGGCTTTTTAAAAAATCTTCTTTATAGCAGCCTTTCTAATAGGTGTAAGGTGCTGATCAGTGAATTTTTTGCCCTATCATCGAAGGCCCAATGGCAGGGATCTCTGGGCTGATGCTGCTCTTGAGTTCATTGTTTATTTCCTGTCTCAGCTTGAGCACATACACCTTTTTCTAGTGTAGAATTAATGGAGGAAATACAACTCACAGCACCTGAGGGACTAGGGAAGCCATGGAAAGGACAGTCCCTAAAACGTAAACAGAATGTCCCTGTAGGTAGCGTTATCTCCGCCTCCATGAGGAACCTTATGATTCAGAAATGAGTAGTTGTTGAGAATAAAGTGAACATGGCATCCGTGTTAATAACCCTGAATGTGTGGGACAGATCCTTTTTAGAAGGTTAGTTACAGATGTAATTATCTTTTGTATGTTATCAGAGCAGGACAAGTTCCCAGGACAATGGAGAGGATGAAAAGGGAAACTGCTATTGATGAATTCACCAGGCCTTTGTTGCAAGCCTCAGATCACACACCGTGTTGCAAAACCCGCAGAGAGATGTGGTCAGGCAAATAGGAAATTATAATGAATTGTGATGAATTCGTGAGATATTTGTACTATTATATATCAGTTTATGATATCATGCAACTCTGTTTTATATTTGCTAGTTTCCTTTCTGTCTCTTTTCCTCTAGCATGAAACTCCATGAGGGCTGGCATTTTGTCCCTACATGTGTCCCCAGCCACTCTAACAGGGCCTGACACATACCAAGTTCTGAATAAATATGTGCAGAATGATTGTGTGTTTCAATAGGGACACACGTGGTGTTATGTGCACAGCTAGATTTGGGGTGTCACAGAGCTAACAGTGACAGCTCAGCTGACACCTGAAGGGGAAGTGGCAGTGAGCCAGACGGGGGGTTCTGGGAGGTAGGAACAGTGTTTGTAGAATGGCCCTGCAGCATGTGAGCCTGGAATCCCAGTGCAGTTGAGTCTAAGCCTTGCAGGTGAGTGGAAATGAGCAAGGTAAGCATCGCAGCTTCCATTTAAACCTCTGCTCCCCGTCCTAATTTGCCATATGACCTTAACCAGTGAACTTCTTGGAGTGTCATTCTCTCCATTTGTAAAATGAAGAAAATTGTGATCTCGGATAGCAGTGATGCTGCGAGAAAGGAGCCTGTGCCAGTGTGAGCTGTTGCTGGGTGGAGCTGAAGGGGTCAGCTGTGCCAGATCACATAGGGCCTGTAAGCAGGTGAACCATATACATTATCCTCCTGATGAGGACTGTTTATAGAGTGAAAGAGCACGTTATTAATCACTAAGCTTGGGTAACAGGTACAAACCCAGATTGTCCTGGGCAGAATGTCCTGTAGAGTTGTCCTGCCTTTAAGTCATACGAAGGAGTTTGATCCTTTTCTAAGAACAGGAGGAACCCTTTAAATACTTTCTCTACCAATGTATACAAGCGCCATTCAGGTTCTCTCCAGCATTTCAGAGAGTTTTACCTGCCCATGAACTCACAGCACTTGGCTTGCACTGGAAACTCACCTATACCTTGGCAGCTGTCTCCTCACTGGGCACTTAATTCATGAACAACTAGGAGGGAAAGAGGAAAAGACAGCCAGGGGTCTGCTCTTTGGCTCTTTGCATTTTTTTTTTTACGGGGTCTTGCTGTGTCGCCCAGGCTGGAGTGCAGTGGCACGATCTCAGCTCACGGCAGCCTCCGCCTCAGACTCAAGGGTTCCTCTGGCCTCAGCCTCCTGAGTAGCTGGGATTACAGTTGCATGCCACCGTGCCCTGGCTAGTTTGTGCACTTTGTAGAGATGGTGTTTTGTCATGTTGCCCAGGCTAGTCTCTAACTCCTGGCTCAAGTGATCTGCCCGCCTTGGCCTCCCAGATTGCTGAGATTAAAGACGTCAGCCACCACACCTGGCCTAGCTAGTTCTTTTCACCTTTAACCGGAGTGTTGGCTGATACCAAGAACACATCTTTTGGGTTTTTCTTTTTTTAACCTTGTAACACCTTAAAGGACTGGGTGCTAAGTGTTAAAAGAAAAAAATTTCAATCTGGTGGTTTAAATATCTGCAGAAGCAGAATCCTTGTCATCCTGAAATTTTTTCCCTGTGGGCAAGAATTCCTAATGAGTGTACAATCTATTGGAAAAATCGAAAAGTGAACAAACTATGGCAATATATTCTAACATGTATTGACTGGTCACTATCGGCCATTTGCTGTGCTAAGCACTATATATAGATGATTTCTTGGGTGCTTTGAGAACATGTAGAAGGGAACCAAGTCCTGATTCGGAGGTTCAGGAAAGGCTGTCAGAGGACAAGGTATCGCGAGTGCGGATGGAAGATGTATGGGAATTAGCCAAAAGGACAGGGGTTCAGAGGTGAGCCAAGTCTGTCCTGAAAGTAGGCAGAAATGTTCTTCTTGTCATTTTGAGAGAAGTTCATCTCAGCTGTGTTCAGCATTTTTACGGCATAAGCTTCAACATTTTCCATTCTGTTTTCACTGATCTGTTTTAGCTATACAAAAGCAGGCCTTCTACACGGTTTTTCAAACTCCAAGACACAGTCTACTAGTGGGCAATGACATTAATTTTGGGGGTGATAACAAGCATGAAACAATAAAACAGAAAATGTTAGGATGCATTTCATGTAGGAAGGGTAATTATTTCATGAAACTTTGTATCATTTGGTTTGGGACACATTGAATCTGTTTCGTACCTAAAAGAAGACATTCATGCGGCCAACAAATGTGGAAAAAAACCCTCAACATCACTGATCATTAGAGAAATGCAAATCAAAACTACTATCATTTACTATCTCCTGCAAGTCAGAATGGTGATTATTAAAAAATCAAGAAACAACGGGTGCTGGCAAAGTTGCAGAGAAAGAGGAACGCTTTTACACTGTTAATGGGAGTGTAAATTGGTCCAACCATTGTGGAAGATGGTGTGGCAATTCCTCAAAGATCTAGAACCAAAATACCATTTGAGATGAGCTTAGGGGCTGGAAAGAAGAGGGAGCGATGGGAAGGCAGTCATTGGTCATGCCCTGTGCCTGGATCCTGGGAATCAGTCATTCAGAAAGCCCCATATGTTGGGTGGATCTCACAGCTTACAGAGAAGCCAGCTGAAGTGTGCAGGTTAAGAAACTTGATCAAGGGTCACACATTAAATTACTAGCACTGACCCCTGATCTCTTGGCTTCTGATGTGGTATTCTTTCCATGCCTCCAAGGACTGTGTTCCCAAAGTTTGTTAGTTAGGTGGCTGTTTAGGGAACAACCACACCTGGTTCCTGTTTGTTTGTTTCTTGGTTTGTTTGTTTGTTTTTGAGACAGGGTCTTGTGCTGTTGCCCAGATTGGAGTGCTGTGACTCAATCTCGGCTCACTGCAACCTCCGCCTCCCAGGCTCAAGCAATTATTGGGGCTCAGCCTCGAGAGTAGCTAGGACTACAGGCATGCACCACCACACCTGGTTAATTTTTGTGTTTTTAGTAGAGACAGGGTTTCACCATGTTGGCCAGGCTAGACTTGAAATCCTGGCCTCAAGTGATCCGCCTGCCTTGGCCTCCCAAAGTGCTGGGATTACAGGTGTGAGCCACCCCGCCTATCAGGGGAAGATATTTTCTTAAGCGGAGTATGTAATAACAACCATGTCCCTTGTTTGTTAGGAAGATTATAAACTTTGAAATATACTCATCAGTTTCATAAAGAGCAAGACAGGTTAGGAAGAAATAGTGTTCATTATACAGACCAGAGATCTTGCAGCTTGACATTGACAAATATAAACATGGCCACCGTCCCTCCACTAAAGCGTTTCCCTTGCTGCTGGGGAAGGACCGCCTGGTGATGTGTGAGATGATGCACTTTCTTTGCTGCCTCTGTGGTCGCTGGGATCACAGCTAAATCCAACTGTCTGCTTTTTCCAGCATCTACACATAGGCTGATGAATTCTGGAAAACATGCCGCTCTGCAAATTCAGGATGCTGTAACTCTGTGACTTCCCACTTCGCCTAGGATCTTTGTCTTCCCCAGCTCCCAGACGTTTCCCTGGCCAATGATCTTGCTTCCCACGGCAGCTTCTCCACAGCTGCTCCTGCCTCTGCCGTCCCCTCGTGCTTAGCTCAGCAGCTGTCTTGCCTCCTGCTTCCCTGAGAAAGTGCAAGTTTCCCGAATCAGAACTGCCCCCACCTGGGGATCACAGGGCTGCACACCTCACTTTATCGGAATCCACCCTCTCATCCTTCTTTTCTTTCACAACAAAAGAAACCCCTCAGTTCCAGCCAGGCACAGTGGCTCACATCTGTAATCCCAGCACTTTGGGAGGCCAAGGTGGGTGAATCACTTAAGGCCAGGAGTTCTAGACCATCCTGGCCAACATGGTGAAACCCTGTCTCTACTAAAAATACAAAAATTAGCCAGGCGTGCTAGTGCATACTTGTAATCCCAGCTACTCAGTAGGCTGAGGCTGGAGAATCGCTTGAACCCAGGAGACGGAGGTTGCAGTGAGCCGAGATTGCCCCGCTGCACTCCAGCCTGGGCGACAGAGCAAGAGTCTGTCTCAGAAAAAAAAAAAAGAAGAAGCCCCTCAGTTCCTGTCTGAGGCTCACCTCCCCTGGGGCCCTGGAATCCGTTTCTTTCTTGTTCTTGGGAATCTCAATCTCTTATCTTCTCTGTCACCTGCATTTTCCTTCTCTCCCTCATTTCTGGCCCCATTCTACCTGTATTCAGTGAGCTTAAATCCCTTCCTTCTGTGTAAAAAAAGAATACATATCCTTTTATACCCTCCTCCAGCTACTTCCTTGTCTCGCTCCTCTTCACAATCGAACTCCTCAAATCGTTGTCTACACTTGCTGCCACTGCTTCCTCACCCCACATGTCTTGAACTACAGATGCCTGGCCTTGCCTCTTGCACCCCTCAGAAATGATCACCCGCACTCCCCTCCTGGCTGATTCCCGTGGAGTTCTACCCCCCTCTTACCTGACTTCCTGCAGCCAGATGTGCTGTGAGCACACATGCATCCTGGGACATTGTCCCTCTGTGTCTCCCATGATCCCCCTGCCCATGTTTCCTTCCTTTCTCTCTTCTCCTTTGCAAGCTCCTCTTCTTTTATCAACCTGGATATCTGATGTTCCTCAATTTTCCCGCCCCGTGAGCATCCTCATCCCTCATCAGCCTCCATACCTATCTCCTCACTGACCGTGACCCAGCCATGATTGCCCCAGATCCTTGCCGTTCTTCCCCAGATAGTTCCTGGGCACATCTAATGCCTCATGCCCCAAACTGGATGCACCACCTTCCCCTTCCTCTTTCAACACATTTTCTCCTCCTGCTCTTTTCTGCAACTGGCATAGACATCACCTGCTGCACGGCCTGAAATCTGTGTGTCTTTCCTTGACTCTGTCTCCCCTATCTCCATAGCTTGCCCCAATCCGATTTATTCACTCACCCCGATTCCTCTGTGTTCCCTCCGGCCTGTCACACTCCCGTCACCTCTGCTGTAATTACAGCCACCACCGTTTCTCTTCCGGGTTGGTGTGGAACCTCCTCCCTAGCCGTGGTCACCATGGGCTGCCCTCTGGAACCCAGCGTGCCACTCCCTGCTCTAAGTTCTCCAAAGGCTACCCAGTGCCCCCGGGATAAAGCCCAGCCTCCCTGATGTGGATTCAAAGGTTCTACTCCTTTCCTCTCCAGCCATCACATCGGGTTCCTCCAAGTCTGAGCCTCTTTAAGCTCCTCTGAGGTCCCGGCATCCGCTCATCTCATGGACGGCTGCTCAATCTCTGAGCTACTTCCTGTACATCTTCAGCACCCAAGGTGTCTCTTGTCCTCTGGAAAGCTCTTCCTGATCCTCCACACCAGGACTTGGCTTTCTTCCACATTATACACTCCCTGAGGACAGGATCCACACTCTCTCTTACTCTTTTTGTTGCACTTCTAGCATTTAGCGTTGTATCTGACACATAGTAGGTGCTCAGTAAATATTAGTGGGATAAATAAATGAGTCATATATTTTAGAATCTGTAATGCCCAAGGTACTGTGTGGTAAGTGTTAGAGGAAAAGAATCCCAATCTAGTGACTTAAATGTCTGCACAACAGAATTACTATTGTCTTGGAAGGTTTTGCCTGTGGACCTCTGGAGTTTTCTAGATAAATTCTACCAGAAATCAGAGCTGAAGGGGGTGGGAAATGTTTAGAATTCCAGGAGGTGACTTGCTGCGAGAAAAAGACTCCATCTCCCCTTGTCTATGGTGTGATTTTTCCCCTTATTATCCCCTTGGCATCCTGCTTTGTGGACCACTGTAATGTCAATGATTAAAAGAAAGATTACGCTGGCTGGGCGCGGTGGCTCACGCCTGTTATCTCAGCACTTTGGGAGGCCGAGGCAGGCAGATCACGAGGTCAGAGATCGAGACCATCCTGGCTAACGCAGTGAAACCCCGTCTCTACTAAAAATACAAAACAGTTAGCCGGGAGTGGTGGCGCGTGCCTGTAGTACCAGCTACTCGGGAGGCTGAGGCAGGAGAATGGCGTGAACCCGGGAGGTGGAGCTTGCAGTGAGCCGAGAATGCACCACTGCACTCCAGCCTGGGAGAAAGAGCAAGACTCTTTTAAAAAAAAAAAAAAAAAAAGATTAAGAGTGATCAGGAAATAAAAGATAATATTAAAATATTCAAAAATATTCTATAAGCAAAAGAATGCGGCAACAGGTAAACATAAAATGTAGACACACCAAAAATTCATAAGAGATTTTAATAAAGAAAAAATAGTAAAGAATAAACGATAAAATTTTGTTTAAATTAAATGAAAAAATATTTTAAGGATTCTTCAAAACAAAATCATACTTTATTTTGTTATTTTGGGGGGAATTTTTGTTTTTGTTTTGTTTTTTTTTTTCTTTTTTGGAGACAGAGTCTCACTCTCACCCATGCTGGAATGCAGTGGCTTGATCACAGCTCACTGCAACCTCTGCCTCCCAGGTTCAAGCGATTCTCCTGCCTCACCTGAGTAGCTGAGACTACAGGCTCGCACCACCATGCCTGGCTAACTTTTGTATTTTTAGCAGAGACATGTTTTCATCATGTTGGCCAAGCTGGTCTCCAACTCCTGACC
The DNA here is from genome assembly GCF_009828535.3 of Hylobates moloch. Lineage (NCBI taxonomy): Eukaryota > Metazoa > Chordata > Mammalia > Primates > Hylobatidae > Hylobates > Hylobates moloch. The sequence goes on along the minus strand of NW_026652277.1, from coordinate 6,333,503 downwards.
TCAAATGATCCCCCAGCCCCCCGCACCACCACCAAAGTGCTGGGATTACAGGCATGAGCCACCACGCCTGGCCTGTGATCACTTTTAAATGTACTAAAATAGATACGAGTAAGAAAGGTAAAAGACTAAATTCAAGAATTAGGATGATAGAGGTATGCCCAAAACAAAATAAATGAAAGCATTCACAAAAAAGAATGTTTATCTTAAAAGGAAAGAGTAGTAAACTACTTAAGGGACTCACTTAAAACTAGAATAAACCAACATTATGAAACCAAAGAAAAACATAACCTTTTAAAGAAGATTAGAAATAAATCCCAGCAACAATAAAATAAAATGGGCCCTCACATGTATGGGTTTCTAACAACAGCCAAACCCCAGCTAAAACAATGTTACAGCCAGTGCTGAGGTTTTCAGCTTGTACCCCACAAGGCCTTGGTGACCTCAGGGATGTCACAGAGAGAAAACACTGGGACATTTCCCTCCTGGGGAATGTAAGCACAGGGTCAGGTAAGGGTAGAGAAGGGAGCTACACTCATCTTTATCTGCAGAATTTGGGTGACGCGTCTTACTGTGCAAGACTTGGCACCTTGTGCATTCTGGCCCCAAATTGCATCTCCATCCATGTGTGCTGCTAGCCTTTCAGAAATGGGAAGATATGGTGGGCCCTTTAGGGCCAAGCGCATCCTTGTCTTTGTTCGTGGAGGCCTCTTGTCAAACAGAATCCCTGTATCCTGTTCATGAAACACTATTCGCCCCTACTGTATAATTGGCGTTTTTTTAAGTGTCCTATTGTGTTAGACCTTTTCCAAGTCACCTGTGATGTGTGGACTTTCTTTCTGCTTCCTGTGTCTCTGGGGACTTGAGGCTTCTATCCTTCTTATTCCTGGAGCTCCCTAATGACATTTTAATTCAATTATTGTCTCTTGAGCAAGCCTGAGAGCATGTGCCGAGTCTTCTCTTTCTCTTTCTCTCTTTAACTCTCAGCACAGAGCTCAGACGGAACCTTGGATTGAGGAGGTTCGTGAGACCTCCAGTAGCCAGGGAGTATATTTTATTTCCCTCCAGTTACCAGTATGAAGGTTTCCAAACATTCATGTCATATTTTAGGCCCTAATCATTAATATTGAGAGCCCTGAGCACTCCGATTTGGGTCCATATCTAAAGGTGAGTTTTAGGGGATCTGACTGAGCAGTGTTCCGGGCCAGCTCCCTAGAAACCCTTGGGCGCACTGACTTCTTCCTGGCCAGTGTCGCCTGCTTGGTCATCAGTGTGTTCCTCCCCTCCTGAGTTCTCTCCGTCTTCCTGTTCTTCAGTTTTCTTGGAGTAATTGAGGACAGGTGGTCGCTGGCACACAAGGATATTAGGAACCCATGAGGTTGTCCCTTGTAGGAGAAAAGACTGGAGAGAGGCCACTGAATCTCGTTGTGTCACTCACCCCACCTAGTCCTGCTCTGCCAGGGTCACGTTCAGCTTCCAGACCCACCCAACAGTGAAGTCGGACTGAAAAATCCCAGAAGCGGGAATTGGGAGACAAGGTTGAGTGGATTAGAGGGAGGTCTAGGATTCCCCCTGATTCGAATATTTTGTAGCTGTTTTGGGGGGCCTTTTGCCATCCACCCATTCCAGCCAGACCAGGATTTCACCTGGATAGCTGGGGTGGGAAAGAAGTGGATACATTTCAAGCTCCTAGGGCTGTAATTAATGTGTCTTCTCACAACCACTGCAGAACAGCCATTGTAGGTCAGAGAATGGAACCATTGGTGGCACGTATAACCCTTCACCAATAAACTGAAGTGCAGTCCCACACACATGGGAGTCGTTCAGCTACAATTAGCTTTGCTGTGGACAGGAGGAATTAAAATTTAATACCACAGCAACAGCAAAACATGATTCTTTCTACAGTGTTAGTGGGGATGGTAACACGAGGAAGGTTATGATAACCAAGTTTCTCTAAAAAGGTCAAATGGATTTCCTCAGTGGGCTGTGTTTCTGGAATATAAGATAATGGTGAATAAGAGAGGAAATCTCTCCTCTAAGAATGGGAACTCTTTAATTCATCTGCATTAGTCATTCAATAAAAATAAATTAGCATACATTTTACTGGGGACATATTTAGAGGGGTAATATAAACAGTAGCCATAAATAACTCTTGCACAGGAAGAATGTGCATTACTCTGCTTTGTAAATATTAGTTTGCAAAAGTAATTGTGGTTTTGCGATTACTTTTGATGAACGTAATTCAGTGGGAAGTAACTTGCATAATTCCGAGTTCTGAAGCAGAGGCAGCTGAAGTATTTGCCATTGCAATGAAAAGGACTTTCCCCCCGGGATTCTTTCCTAGTTCCCGGACAAGGAGATTTGTTAATATTTATAGTACACTTGAGATCTGCGACTAAAAGTGCTTTAGGAGAGAACAGCATCGCAACAAGAGGAAAGGGCTTTTTGTTTCTTTTTAAAATAAAATAAATGCAATTTCTTTCGCCAAAAAAAAAAGGCGAACATTGCTAAGCATAAATTAGCACTTACTTTTAGAAATTAATAAAGTAAAACTCAACCATTAGCAATTTCCCATAGCTAGAGCTGGCAGAGGGAAATGTTAGCACATACATCATGTTTGAATTTTATTATTCTCATAGAGAAGAAAACCAGCAAGCAAACCCCTTCTCTTGAGAGAACAGCCTTAAAGTACCCAGAACAGACAGCATATGTATCTATTGAAATAAAATAAAATCAATTTTCTCCAGGAAAATACTATCGATTTTTCTCATGGAAAAAATAGACTAGACCTATGGGTCTAAATATGTAAACATAAAGAGAGATCACACTATTTATTCAAGTACCGTGCTATCTCAAGACACCCAGCCATGCTGCTAAGAAGGCACATTATAAAGAAGCATCAAACATTCTGCAGTTTCAAAAAGTGAAACGTATATTTGCTTGAATATTCATCTAAACACTACCCATAGGAAAATTCAAACGAAATTCCAGGGAATTTTAATCCACATGCCGCATTTTCTGAGTCTTTTGCAAGATAGAATCAGAGGATTACGTTTTCTGAAAACCGCTTTTAAAAAGCTTAAGCCCTAATCAGTTAAATGTGACAAAGGCTTGAAATGGGATTTGGTAGCAAGTAATTAAGGATGAAGTACAAGTTGGTATATATTGACAGTGGACCCACGCTATTGTCCTGAAATTGTCAGCGGGGAGTTTATTCTTTATTTGACATTGTTTATTTGACCCAGAGCATTGCTTTGAAGATGTCAGTTGCTATGGAACAAACTGCTCCCAGACTTAGTGGCTTAAAAAACAGCACCATTGTATTTGTTCTTGATTCTGTGGGCTAGGGATTTGGGTCAGCTTTGGCTTGGCGGTTTTGGTCTTCACAACATCCCTAGGGCCCTCTCATAAGGTTGCAGTCAGATCTGAGATGAGATCACTCCCTTATATGGCCCCTGGGTGGATAGAGCTAGGAGGTTGAGATCCCCCACCCCCTGTTTTTCTCCATATGGGGCCCCAAACTAGGAAGTTCCTGCTGCTTTGGTCTTTGGGTGAAAAACAGGTCACAGGCCAGGCAAGATCAAGGAGGGGCAGCAGAGAGCACTCCTAGGCGAGCAGCATAGTGACATCGAAGAAGGACAGGTGGGAGGGGAAGAGATAGGCTGCAGGAGCTGCCTTTGAAAACACCATCGAGCAATAGTATTGCAGCCATTTATACCATAATATTTCCTACAGAGGACCTCGTTTAGTTTCCGAGATTGAGCCTCTAGTCTCGCTCTTCACACCGCTGGTACAGGATCTTGCTGAAACGAAAATGATTGCTGCACTCCCCTGCAAAGCTCTTTGGTTACCCCATATCACCTGCAAAATAGAATCCCGAATCTTTGCGGGGCCCACTGGTTCTTCCCAGCCTGTCCCCTGCCTGCCAGACTCAGGTCTCCCTTGGGTCCTTGAGCACCTCGGAGCTCCCCAGAAGCCCCTTGCATTTTACAGCTCTGCACCTGATCCCAGGCCTGGGGTGCACTTCCTCACGCTTGAATCATTACTTTGCTAACCCCTGAGATGTCACCTCCCCTGCAAAGGCCCCCACAGGCTATGTCAAGGTGTCCCTCCTCTGCGTGCCCTGGCATGCTGTGCACATGGACAGTTCAGCAGCACTAACACCCCCTTCCTCCCTCCCCAACTGCACTGTGAGCTCCCAAGGGCAGGCTCTGCTTCTCTCTGTCTGTCTAGCCTCTATCCCTTGGCTTGAGCAGAGAGTCCCACACATAGCAAGTACTCAGTAAATTTTGATGGAATGTCAGCTCAGTGTAGGTAAATGACAGAGGGGAGGAGCGTCGGAGGGAAAAGACCAGAAAACCGCATACAGGAAGAAGGCGGTGTGATCCCATGGACAGCTGGAGCCTGGGGAGGCAGGAAGAGGAGGAACAAAGTGGTGGGCTTAGACTGCCAAGTGGAGGCTGAGAGCACTCTAGGTAGACAGGAGACGCGAACAAGCATAGAAAGTAAAGCAGAAAATCTGATTCGATGTAAGAGAAATCGAGGCATGTGTCATGGTGAGGGGCTTATAGGGAAGAGGCAGTGACAAGGTAGGAGAGATGGCCCAACATCAGGATGGGCCATGGAGACCTGTCCCCATGGGGACATCCCTGACCTGGACTCAGAAGGCAGGGCACCCAGAATCCCACCCGTGCACCTCCGGACGTGCAGTAGAGTTCAGCCGTAGTAGACATGCAGTAGACCTCCCTGTCACCGAGAAGAGGAGGAGAGACACTGGGCAAAGTGAGTTGCTGCTTCCGGGACCCTTGGAACTGTGAGACTCTCACTCTGAAATCCCAGCTGTCACTTACTTCACTTTCGACCGAATATCTTCACTCTTGAGCCAAAGTGATTGCATGCCTTTAAAGTGAAACTGTGTGCGCTGGGATCTAGTTGACAAGGGACAGGGGCTATTGTTTTGTTGGGAGAGGGGAGGTGGCAGCTGAGAGCCAACCAAGGAAGCCCACCTTGAAAGAACCCGTAGCCTTTTTTCAACAAAATAACCAAAAAGTAATCACTACAGAAAATATTTTAGTGCTAAATCTTGGAAGAAAACATGATGAGTGTTCTTTTGACTCTGAGTATGTAATAATTATAACTAACATAGACTGAGCTTTTTCTGTCTGCTAGTAACTTTGCATCCATTAACCCATTTAATCCTATTATGATCCTCGTTTTTCAGACAAGAAAACTGAGGTTAAATAGCTCGTTTAAAGCCACAGAGCTACCAAACAGCAGAGCTGGAATTTGAACTCAAGCAGTTTGATGCCACGGTCTGTGTTCTTAATACTCCACGTAGCAAAGCCTGATTTGGGGAATATACCTTATCTGCTGACTTATGTTTAAAAATACTACCTGACATTGGAGTTAATTCTGAGAAGTGGGCTTTGAGACTTCCTTCTCTCTTTATATCTCAATCACTGTGTGGGGCTATTTCCTTGTTTTGCTGTCCAATATGTTACTTATTTTAGTAGTGGAGAGAACACTCACTCTGACTGAGCATCATCATCAAGCTGGGAGCTCTGCTGAGACCCAGTCGGCTTTGCTGGGCTCTTCTCCAGGCATTCTCTGCTGGGCCCCGCAGCGTGCGTCTCTCTGCTCAAGCATCTGAACGTTCCTCCTGGTGTTTAGAGAGATTTGGAAAAGGCTGAAAAACCGCATGGAACTCCGGAAGTTGTTGTCTTTTCAGGGAAAACTTGTGAGGGAGACAGGAAATGGCCACAGGGGTTTTCTTTGGGGTCCAGCACTGACCGGGGCATTTATGAGGCTCCCCTGCAGGAGAACCACACAGATGAGTTCATAGACAAGCCTGAGTGGGCTTCTCCTTCGTTCTTCCTTACCCACGAGCGTCCACCTCAATCCCTCTCTCTTTCCTTTCCAGTATCTCCAGATGCCAGGTCCGTGGCTCAATGTATTTCCTTCCTACCAGCATTATTTCAAACCGACAATGTTGTACATTTAAAACTATATTTTAAGTAAACCTTAAAAGCTTATTTTAGAATCCTAATCTGCTTTTTCAGACTTTTATTCACCTCAGTTGTCCGGCTCCCTTTACTTTTTCCTCGAACTCTCCTCCCTTCTTCCTGCTTTCCTCAGTTCTTTCATGCTATGTTTAATAACATGCTAAACACATTAAAAATGGCAAGTTCTATCATATCAACATACATGCACACACCCGCACACATATGTACTGACGACCGTCACTTGCAAAGAGCTGTTAAGGAGAAAGTTGGTTTAATTAAAAACCAGCAAGAATGGTGGCCAGATTGACATTCTTGAGTCATAACTTGGAGGTTTGAACGTCAACTTTATGGAGCCGTTCTGAGAATTTGAAAAAGTAATCTATTCTGTCATACTGTGAGATCTACATAAATTATTTTTTGTCATAGGCCTTTGTAACTTTTTAATTGGCTTTTGAGTCGGTGTGTTTCTGTGTATGTGAATCAATTGTAGGTTCATGTCAAATTTCTGATTGTCTCGGATACGTATTGTTTAGTAATATTTGACAGGGTCCTGAAGCACAAGATTCCAAAGAGTTCAAAAAGATACCCTTATTCAAGGAAACATTTCTTTTTTTTTTTTTTTTTTTTTTTTTTTTTTTTGAGACAGGGTCTCACTCTGGTTGTCCAGGCTGGAATGCAGCACAATCTCAGCTCACTGCAGGCTGCACCTCCCAGGCTCAGGTGATCCTCCCACCTCAGCCTCCTGAGTAGCTAGGATTACAGGTGCACACCACCACACCCAGCTAACTTTTTGTATTTTTAGTAGAGACACAGTTTTCCTATGTTGCCCAGGCTAGCCTCAAACCCTTGGACTCAAGCAATCTGCCCATCTTGGCCTCCCAGAGTGCTGGGATTACAGGTATGAGCACCCAGCCTCAAGGAATAATTTTTTAGTCAACAATTTGAAAAGAATAATTTTGTTTGTTTGTTTTGAAATGGAGTCTCGCTCTGTCACCCAGGCTGGAGTGCAGTGGTGCAATCTTGGCTCACTGCAAACTCCGCCTCCCAGGTTTATGCCATTCTCCTGCCTCAACCTCCCGAGTAGCTGGGACTACAGGTGCCCGCCACCACGCCCAGATAATTTTTTGTATTTTTAGTGGAGATGGGGTTTCACTGTGTTAGCCAGGATGGTCTTGATGTCCCGACCTCATGATCCGCCCGCCTCAGCCTCCCAAAGTGCTGGGATTACAGACATGAGACACCGCACCTGGCCTCAAAAGAATAATTTTTAAAATTTCAAGAAACCTATACTTTATTTTGACTTGGTTTCTAAAATAGAAAATAAAATGGATTATTTACATTTGACCAAATAGACACATTTTCAGAGGCTGAACAATTCACTGAGTATGTAAGCATTAGGCCTGAAAATGAATACGGAGAAAAATTAGAATAGCCACGAAGTGCAGCATAACCGTGAAACACTATCTCGGGGCGGAGACAGAGTCTCCACACTTTCTATGGGTTCATTTTGTCCTGATGGTTCTATGATGCGCTGCCTCTCAGCCAGTGTTTGCAGAAGGTTTTTAGATTCAGTGATGGAGGGGAAGAAGAAGCTGTGAAAACCAAAAACAGCACAGAGGGGTTTCTTTATCCTTCGAGTAGGCTTCCCAACAAATCAAGGATGACTGCCTTTAGAATGCCGCTCCTCACCTAGTCTCAAAATACTCCAGAAAGTTTTCCCTACACCTTATTCTATCCAGCACCTGAAGTGCTGCCAGCTAGGATCTTAAGGGACACAGATCCTCTTAAAAATGAAGCACTGCTGGTATTCCCTTCACCCATTAGAGTGGCTTAGGCAGTAACAAAGAGAAAATAGATATTTTCAAGGAGAAGGGGAAAGCTGGGTTTTATTCGGTCACTAAATGTTGATTGATCAAACACCTAACATGTCAGGCGTTTTTCTGGATGTTTAAAATACAGGGGAGAAGAGAGGGAGAAGGTACTGACCCTCGTCAAGCCTATGCCTACTTTTTCTTGGAGTAGAAAGACAATAGCTATAAATAAGGTAAAGTCAGGCACCTCAAATGCAATGACTTGACCACTGCACATTCTGTGCACATAACAAAATACCCCATGCGCCCCATAAATATGCAAAATATGATATATCAATAAAAACAAACACAAAACTCAAAGAACAACGAAACAAAGATGATGAAGAAGTAAAGAGAATTTCTAGAACCTGGCCTGTTTTTAGATTATTAAATGTTTCCTTTTTTGATGGAGAGTGAAGAAAAATATCTGATATTGTACTTGCTGCCACAAAATCATGGTTAACAAAAAAAGATATAGGCCAGGCACGGTGGCTCACACCTGTAATCTCAGCACTTTGGGAGGCCGAGGCAGGCAGATCACCTGAGGTCAGGAGTTCGAGACCATCCTGGCCAACTTGGCGAAATCCCATCTCTACTAAAAATATAAAAATTAGCCGGGTGTGGGTGTGGTGATGGATACCCGCAGTCCCAGCTACTCAGGAGGCTGAGGCAGGAGAATCTCTTGAATCCAGGAGGCGGAAATTGCAGTGAGCCGAAACTGTGCCACTGCACTCCAGCCTGGGTGGCAGAACAAGACTGTCTCAAAAAAAAAAAAAAAATACAAAGGAGTCATTAGATGATACAGAAAAAGGCATGTCCCTCCTTCCCTGGCCCAAACAATGCATAGCTCTTATCTGCCCCAGTCCTCAAGGGCTGGGACCAGGGCTCTTTTATTACCCAGAAGTTCCTTTGCCAGTGCTTCTCCCGGCACTTAGTTGGTGACTAATGAGTATTTCTTCCTAGTGAGCGTAGTATAAGATACCTGACTGTGATCATTTATATTCATAATGAGGATACGTAACTTTTCTTTTTAAGCCTTAACTTTTTATTGCCTATTGCTGAAATGTTAGCAGATAGGCCAATGAGTAGAAAGAACCCCAAGAATTGCCTAATTAATTCCCACTCATGCAGCCCAGGGCCAAGCTCTCACCTCCTGCCCTGCTTTTAACTGCAGCACACGTCACCACTGACGGGACGTGCTTCTCTGCGTGTGACCATGCACTTGGGACTCTCTAAATGTCTCACCGGAGAATCAATAGCTCAAGTTCAGCTCTGAATGAAGTTTCTCATTGCCCCCTTCTCTTATACCCTAAGGATAAAGAATGTCTCTGAGAATTTTCCCCAAATCTTTCTAATATAGAGATAAAAATAGTAAAATAAGAAATTAGACCCCTCAACTTCAACTTCAAACCTTATTTCTCTTCCTGCATCACGGTGACCACGTCCTCACAAGTGCAAGAATAGATGACGATATTCCAGCATGCCGTGATTCTCCTAAAAACCTGCTGCTCCTAGGGACTCTGTAGAGTGAGTTTCCTGGACCAAAATCACTTCTCAGATCTTCATGTTACGCCCATGATGTTTGCTTGCGAAACCATCAGCTTAAGTTATTTATCCTGTATCTTTTATCTCAGTTTTCTGGTTGCATTTTATCTATGTCATCTTTACTTTAGTTGAGCTAACGCTGTGGTTTTGCAAATTAAATCAGCTGTGGGTTTCTGTATGCAACTCCTCTTTGTGTTTACTAAGCCTTTTTTAAAAAAACAAAATTGTACTGTATGTCTGTTTACATCTTTAGTAGTGTGTAAGGGAAGATTGTTTTCCTTAGGTTTCCTTTAAACAATTTCAAGGCTATTCAGAAGAATACATTTTAAGAAACCAAAACATCTTTTTAAAATGCCTTGTTTAATATATATATCTTTAGCCACAATTGAATCCCCTTAAAGTTTTGAAGTTTGTCTGTGATAAAGAGATTGTGTGGGTCATGAGTCTGGACTTTATAGTTCAGGCAAAGAGAATCTGCTTCATGTTTCAAAGCAAGGAAGAGATTTTTTTAAAAGGCAGCTCGCGTGGCCCATGTGGGGGAGGAAAAGGCAACGTGAAAGAGCAAGGGGATAAGTAATTAAACATCTATTGCAATTATGAAATTATTAAGAGAAAACGTCTGAAGTTCTGGAGCTAAAAGGCTGAGGAGCAGTGATGAAATGCAACAAAAATAACCAGAAAAATCCATGGGACTTGTTGCGTAGATGGATGGAGGAGATGAAGATGAAGGAGAACTCACAGCTGGTTCCAATATTTCTAGCTTGGAAGACTCAGTAAGTGATAATTCCATTGATCAAGACAGGACAGAGAGGAGAGGCACAGACACTGGAAAAGGTAGAATTCATGTTTGTTTCAGTTGTGTTTGAGGGGCTGGTGGAACATCACCTGGAAAGGTCCAATATGGAGTTGAATATAGGGGACCGAAGGAAGTGAATGCGTAGTTCGAGAAAGATATTCTTTTTGAGGTTACTACTAGGTAGAGGATCATAGGAGCCATCAAAATGGATGAGATTGACCAGAAATGTTGGTTTAAAAAAAAGGGAAAGGAAAGTCAAAATGTATTCCAAAATAGTCAGGTAAAGAAGTGAAACCAACAGAAAAAGCTGAAGAGTGAGCCGAGAGGGAAGGAGAGCAGGAGAGAAGAAGGGCGTCGACAGTGTCCTGTGCAGTGTCGAGGAGGAAGACCCAGAAATTGAATTAAAATACACTTGATAGTACAGAGTTATATTTGGTATGGAGAAAGGTCTCTGGAACAAAAGGAAGAAGGTCTGGTTGAGGAGGAAGACCATTGCCAGCTGCAGGATCTGGAAATGACCAAGTCCTCAGCGCTCTTGCAGGGAGCAAGATAGATCCACAGAGTGCTGGCCAGAGGAATCCATATGGCGGAGGGCAGAGAAGCGAATGGAAGGCGAGGAAGCAAAGATGGTTCAGGAAGCTGGTTGGTGAAGGAAGGGAGGTAAGGCCATAGCTGCGGGAGAAGCCACGGCAGAAGGTGTTAGAGGATGGAAAACAGGAGGGTGTTTATAAGCGGGAGTGGGAGAGAGGCAGAAATCACAAGAATGGCAAGGGGTTCAAGAAAAGAACAATTCCAAGGGTGTGTACGGGGTTAGGATCATGTATGCATGAGGCATTCAGGGAAGAACAGATGGAGACTGGGGTAAGTTGAACCAGAGCGAAGGAAGTTGAGCCATTTATGTCTTGCGGCTTCCAGTTTTTCCTTAAAATTAACAAGCTCATCTGCCGAGGTAGAGAAGGCGGAGTCACGGTTTTGGAGACATAAAGGGAACAAGTGTGGGACAGCACGTTTAGGAAATGGGAAAATAAACAGGCCAGGAATAAGATCAAAGATAAAGCCAAGATTGTTGGCAAATTCAGCAGTAAATCAAATGCTTACATGCTTCATTGTTTTTTATTGTAGTAAAAATAAACATAACATAAAATTTACAATTTTAACCACTTTAAGTATAAAGTGCAGTGGCATTAACTAGATTCATGACTGTTTCCAGAATGTTTTCATGACCCAAGCAGAAGCTTTGCACCCAGTAAGCAGTAACGCTCCATTTCCCTCTCCTTTCAGTCCCAGGCCACCCCCTTCTACTCTGTGTCTCTATGAACTTGCCTCTTCCAGGTACCTTATACGATGTGTTGCTTTTTTTTTTTTTTTCCAAGACGGGGTCTTGCTTTGTTGCCCAGGCTGGAGTGCAGTGGTGCAATTACAGTTCACTGTAGCCTCTAACTCCTGGGCTCAAACATTCCTCACACCTTACCCTCTTGAGTAGCTAGGACTACAAGCATATGCCACTGCACCCAGCTAGTTTCTTTAATTTTTTTTGTAGAGATGGGAGTTTTGCTATGTTGCCCAAGCTGGTCTCTAACCCCTGGCCTCAAGTGATCCTCCTATCTCAGCCTTCCGAAGTGCTGGGATTACAGGCATGAGCCCTCATGCCAGCCTATTTGTTGCTTTTAAAGCATTAATCATAGGATAAGAAAAAGGAATAAGCTACTTTTCAACTGTATAACACTCTGTAAATGAAGAGGTCATTCCTAAACCATATCCTGGTTTTGTTGTTGTTGTTGTTTTTTGTTTTTTTGAGACAGAGTCTCACTCTGTTACCCAGGCCTCAGTGCAGTGGCACAATCTCGGCTTACTGCAACCTCTGCCTCCTGGGTTCAAGCGATTCTCCTGCATCAGCCTCCCCAGTAGCTGGGATTACAGGCAACCACCACCACCCCAGCTAATTTTTGTTTTTTTAGTGGAGATGTGGTTTCACCATGTTAGTCAGGCTGGTCTTGAACTCCTGATCTCAAGTGATCTGCCCACCTTTGCCTCCCAAAGTTCTGGGATTACAGATGTGAGCTACTGTGCCCACCTGGCCCATACCCTGTTTTTAAAAACCCACCATGTGGTATCCATTTATAAAACCTTACTATTAATACAATGCTATGAAATTGATATAATGCTTTACCCTTAAAGTGATTCAAACCAGCTGAAGCTTTTGAACCTCTCTAAATTCTACTTTGAATTAAATATTTTCTTTATCATATGCATACATAACAACAAATGTCTTTTTTTCCCCATCCAAATGATAGCACAGAATTGTGAATCTGTTTCTGTTTAGTGTTCTCTTCCAGAGGATTGCATTATTCACTGAATGTCTGTTGTCTGAAATAGAAGTTCCCACAGTAGTTTGTATATGCATCATTTAGGAAGATAAGTGGTTTTTCCTGTTAAGATATGTATACAAATATCCAGTCTGTGTTAATGTTTATTATGGGTGACATGAACAGATCCTTCTCAAGGAGGTTTACATGCGTCACTATAGCATTAGATCTTTTTTTTTTTTTTTTTTTTTGAACTTTCATTTTAGATACAGGGAGTATATTACATGATACTGAGGTTTGGGGTACGATTGATGCTGTCACCCAGGAACTGAGCATAGTACCCAATAGTTAGTTTTTCAACCCTAGTCCCCCTCCCTCCCACCTTTACTTGTCCCCAGTATCTATCGTTGCCATCTTTATGTCCACGAGTACCCAATATTTAGCTCCCACTTCTAAGTGAGAACATGCATTATTTGATTTTCTGTTCCTGCATTCACCACTTAGGATCATGGCCTCTAGCTGCATCCATGTTGCTGCAAGGGACATTATTTCATTCTTTTTTGTGGCTGTATAGTATTCCATGGTGTCTATGTACTACATTTTCCTTATGAGCTTCAAGGTTGACTCCATGTCTTTGCTGTTGTTAATGGTGTTGCCACGAACATACATATGCGTGTGTCTTTTTGGTAGGATGATTTATTTTCTTTTGAATATACACCCAGTGATGGAATTGCAGGTTCAAATGGTAGTTCGGTTTTAGATTCTTTGTAAATTTAGTGATTTTTAATGGAAATGAATTATCTTCCCAATGAAAGTAAATTCCAATAAAAGACTTATTGAAAGACATGTCTGATATTGGGATCATTTTCCTAACACAATTTCCATTTTCATTTTCTGTAAAGCCCGCACAAGAGTTGACAGAACTCCTGCGGTGGGGATGAGTGAGCTGTGCCTCTTCCTATAGCAGATGTAGTGGATGTGGCTTACAGATGCCTTTTACGTTTCCAGCTGTAGATAGAAAATGCCAGAGACCACAGCATTTCCCCAGGCCCTGAAGCTAAGCTGACACCCTCTAAATATTGCCGAACCAAAGTAATAGAAAGGAAAACTATTCTCATATTGTCTCACTTCCCTAAACATGTCTCCCCTAATTCAATTCCAACCACGCTTTAATTCCCAGTTTGGACCCCCATTTTTCTCCTGAAACTACTGCTGGAGAGTTCCCTCTCTTCAGAATTGCAGTTTCTTCTGCAACGTGCATGGACTTTGGTACCAACTGGCCTTGGTTGCTTTGTATATGAGTCCTGTAACCCAAGGAGACTATAATCTTCCTGACGGTCATGGGTTTCAATTCCTAGACTCATGAAATAGTACCATTTTACAGATGAGAACATTAGACCCAGAGAGGTAAAGTAATTTGCCTAAGGTCACACAGCGGAATTCAGCAAACAGTTGGATTAGTCTTTCTTCCCTACTTGAATGAGTGCTCCGAGACTTGATCTCCACAGCACTCTTTTTTATTTTATTTTATTTTATTTTATTTTTTTTACTGTTTCCACTGCACTTCTTTTGTACCAGAGACCTTTCTCCATACCAAATATAATTCTGTATTATCGATTGTATTTTAATGTATAAAATTACAGTCACATTTCAGGTCCTGCCTCCCACAGATAACCTTGACTAAAGTTTTAGGTGCTCAGAAATAATTTAGTGACACATTTACAGATTTTAAATTTTGGTAAGAAATTTGGCAGTAACTACCAAAGTTGAAGATATGTGCATACCACAATTCTGTGGTTCTATTACTTTGCATGTATTCTATAGAAACCCTCAAATATGTTCCCAAGGAGGTATCTACAACGATGTTCACAGCAGCATGAGCTATAAGAAAGTGGAGGAGAAGGAGGAAGAAGGAAGAAGAAAAAAAAAAAAGAAAAGATGAAACATCAATAGAAGAAAAGATGGATAGCATATTTCTTTCTTCTTCTCCTTCTTCTTCTTCTTCTTCTTCTTCTTCTTCTTGTTCTTCTTCTTCTTCTTCCTCCTCCTCCTCCTCCTCCTCCTCTTCTTCTTCTTCTTCTGTTTTTTTTTGTTGTTTGTTTTTTTGAGACAGGGTCTTGCTATGTCACCCAGGCTGGAGTCCAGTGGCACTATCTCGGCTCTCTGCAACCTCCACCTCCAGGGCTCAGGTGATCCTCCCACCTCAGCCTCCTGACTACCTGGGGCCACAGGAACACACTACCATGCCCAGCTAATTTTTGTATCTTTAGTAGAGGCAGGATTTTGCCATGTTGCCCAGGCTGGTCTGACAGTCCTGAGCTCCAGCAATCTGCCTGCCTCACATGTCTATTTCTGTGGAATCTGCAGCAGTGGTTCTCAAAGTGGGGTCCAGGAGATCATTAAAACCTTTTCAGGGAGTTTGCAAAGTCAAAACTGATTTCACAGTATTACTGAGGTCTATTTTTCCTTTTCACTCTCATTCTGTACCTTGAAGTTTTCCAGAGACTGCATGTTCTGATAGACACAGGCTAAATGCAGAAACTGTCTTCTATTAAACCAGACATTAAAGAGATCACAAAAGTGTCAAACGGTGCCACTTTTTTCAATGTTTTTTGCTTTGAAAAACATGATCATTTATCATAAAATATGTTGTCTTCGCACATTACATGATAGGTTTTTATTTTTAATTAAAAAATAAATATTTTTTCTCTGTTTTATTTTCTGATGTGGTAAATATTGACAGATATAATTCCTATAAACCAAAGCTCTTTGTTTTTCTCATAATTTTTAAGAGAATAAAATAATTCTCAGACTAAAAAGTTTGGTTGGGTGCAGTGACTCACACCTGTGATCCCAGCACTTTGGGAGGCCAAGGCAGGAGGATCACTTGAGGTCAGGAGTTTGAGACCAGCCTGGGCAACCTAGTGAGACCCTGTGTCTACAAAAAATAACAAAGAAATTAGCTGCATGTAGTGGTGCATGCCTGTAGTCTGACTAGTTGGGAGGCTGAAGGGGAGAATCACTTGAACCCAAGAGGTGGAGGCTGCAGTGAGCTGTGATTACGCCACTGCACTCACTCCAGCCTGAGCGACAGAGCAAGACTCTGTCTAGAAAAAAAAGAAAAAAAAGACTAACAGGTTTGAGCCCTGCTGTTGTGGACACTGCAAATGAGTGAACGGAGACTGCACGCACTGAGCATGAAGCTTGGAGGCACGATCACTGGAGTTGCAGGAGAATATAAACAGTGATTTATATTGTGTTTTAAAACTAGTAAAACATGCTGTATGCAGAATACATGTTTTTAGGACTATACAGGTATATAAAACATGTATAAAAAGTTATTTTTAGATTTGTGTATATCTGAAACACTTTATAATACACTTGAAAAACTATAAATAGCTATATAAGCTCAACAACCACAAGAAAAACCATTAGAAAATCAGCAAAAGACTTGAGTAGACATTTCCTCAAAAAAGATATACAGATAGCCAACAAGCATATGAAAAAAGTTCAATATCAGTGATCATTAGAGAAATGCGAATCAAAACCACAGTGAGATACAATCTCACACCAGTCCGAGTGGCTATTACTAAAAAGTCAAAGAATAACAGATGCTGGCAAAGTTGTGGAGAAAATGGAATGCTGATACACTGTCGGTAGGAGTGTAAATCAGTTCAACCATGGTGGAAAGCAGTATGGTGATTCCTCAAAGAGCTAAAAACAGAGCTACCAATACCCAGCAATCCCATTACTGGGTACATACCCCAGGGAATAGAAATCACTATCATAAAGACACATGCCCATGTGTGTTCACTGCAGCACTATCTGCAATAGCAACGACATGGAATCAACCTAAATGTCCATCAGTGGTAGATAAAGAAAATGTGGGCTGGGCACAGTGGCTCACGCTGTAATCCCAGCACTTTGGGAGGCTGAGGCAGGCGGATCACAAGGTCAGGAGATCGAGACCATCCTGGCTAACACGGTGAAACCCCGTCTCTACTAAAAAATACAAAAAATTAGCCGGGCGTGGTGGCGGGCGCCTGTAGTCTCAGCTACACGGAAGGCTGAGGCAGGAGAATGGCGTGAACCCGGGAGGCGGAGCTTGCAGTGAGCCGAGATTGCGTCACTGCACTCCAGCCTGGGTGACAGAGTGAGACTCCGTCTCAAAAAAAAGAAAATTTGGTACATATGCACCATGGAATACTATGCAGACACAAAAATGAATGAGACTAGGACTTTTGCAGAAACATGGATGGAGCTGGAGGCCATTATCCTTAGCAAACTAACACAGAAACAGAAAACCAAACATCACATGTTCTCACTTATAACTGGGAGCTAAATGATGAGAACACATGGACACAAAGAGGGGAACAACACACACTGGGGCCTATCAGAGGGTGGAGGGTGACAGTAGAGAGAGGATCAGAAAAAAATAACTATTAGGTACTAGGCTTAGTACCTGGATGATGAAATAATCTGTACAACAAACTCCCGTGACACAAGTTTATCTATATAACAAACCTGCACATGTACCCCTGAACCTAAAATAAACATTTAAAAAAAAGAGAAGATGCTCAACATTACTAACCATTAGAAAATACAAATTATAATCCCATTAGAGAAGTGCAAATCAAAGGAGATAATGCCTCGAACCCGTTAGGATGGCTAGTGTCAAAAAACAGAAAATCACAAGTGTTGGTGAAGATAGGGAGAACTGGAGCCTTTTTGCACTGTTGCTGGGAATGTAACATGGTATAACTGCTATGGGAATCAGTACGGTGGTTCCTCAAAAACTTAGAATGACTGCATGATCCAGCAATTCTACCCTGAGTATATATCCAAAGGAATTGAAAGCAGGGTCTTAAAGAGATGTTTACACACCCACATTGATTAGCAGCAGGATTCTCAATAGCCAAGAGGTGGAGACGACCACCCATCCATCGACAGATGAATGGATGAACAAAATATGCTATAAACATGCAATGGAGGCTGGGTGCAGTGGTTCATGCCCATAATCCCAGCACTTTGGGAGGCCAAGGTGGGCTGATCACTTGAGGCCAGGAGTTTGAGACCAGCCTGGCCAACATGGCAAACTCCCATCTCTACTAAAAATATAAAAACTAGCCGGGCATGGTGCGTGTGCCTGTAATCCCAGCTACTTGGGTGGCTGAGGCATGAGAATAATTTGAACCTGGGAGGTGGAGGCTGCAGAGAGCCGAGGTCACACCGCTGCACTCCAGGCTGGGCGACAGAGTGAGACTCCATCTCGAAAAAAAAGTGCAATGGGATATTAGACTATTAGCCTTAAAAAGGAAAGAAATTCCTTCACATGCTGTAATGTGGATGAACTTTGAGGAAATTATGTTAGGTGAAATAAGCCAGCTACAAAAGAACAGATATTGTATGTTCTACCTATGAGAAGTATCTCAAGTAGTCAAATTCACAGAAATCGGAAGTAGAACGGAGATTGCAGGGCTTGTGGAAAGGGAGAATGGGGAGTTATTGCTTAATGGGTGCAGAATTTCAGACTTGCAAGATGTAAAAGTTCTGGAGATGAATGCCCGACGATGTGAATATACAGAACACTGCTGAACTATACACTGAAAATGATTAAGATGGTGAATTTCAGCCGGGCGCAGTGGCTCACGCCTGTAATCCCAGCACTCTGGGAGGCCGAGGTGGCCAGATTACCAGAGGTCAGGAGTTTGAGACCAGCCTGGCCAACATGGTGAGAACCCTGTCTCTACTAAAAATACAAAAATTAGCCAGGCATGGTGGCAAACACCTGTAATCTCAGCTACTCAGGAGGCTGAGGCAGGAGAATTGCTTGAGCCTGGGAGGTGGAGATTGCAGTGAGCTGAGATCATGCCACTGCGCTCCAGCCTGGCCTGGCAGACAGAGTGAGAATCTGTCTCAAAACAAAAAACAAAAAACAAAAAAAGATGGTGAATTTTATGTTATGTGCTTTTTACCATGATAAGAAAAATGAATTTACCATTACTTTTAATGGCAAAAACTGCAAATACTTTTGCACCAACCTAGTAATTGCTGTAACAAACCTTTATATGATGGGGGAATTTTCTGATTCCCTGCCCTCACTCCAGCTACCATAAAAATGAGTTGACTGTTTCTGAATTTCCCAAGTGAGTATCTTGCCCAGACTTCCTGCTTTAGTCCAGTCTTTGATGTTGGCTCATATGAAGCATTCTGCCCTTCCAGAATATCCTGTACTTCCTCCCTATCTACGTAAATTCTACCCAAGGGAACTCTAATGAATCCCACTGCAGGATGCCCAACTCCATACTGCTTTCTGCATGATACAGTCAGGAGCCAACCTAGGGCACTTGGATTCCTCTTGCCTTAAGGACCCAGGACACTTATTTTGTATACAACTAGATGTCCATTACTCATATGGCCCCATGTACTGCTTCTTAAGTTTTCAGAGCTGTTCCATCGCTCCCATTAGAATGTAAGCCCTTGGAAAACAGAGGTCATAATAACACAACATGGCTTATATGTGCCTGCCTCAGATCTTTGGCATATGGCTGTCACACAAGAAGGCTGGTGAATGAATGGATAAATGGATCATGGATGGATCAATGTGGTCTTTCACTGTAGCTGAGCTGGATGCATTAAGAATTAAGTATAACATCTTCTTTGAACTAGTGTAGTTTCCACATGGCACCACGCTGAAATTTCCTTTCCTCTTAAACCTCATCTTGCTCTACCCCAAGGGGCACTTCTACTGTAAACCTGGATGGTGCGTGGAATGAGGCAGTCCTGACTCCCCTACTCTGATCCCACTGGCAGCCCATTGTACTGCCTTTTTAAGACGCTTACTATTAATTGATACACAAAAACAGGAGGTAGGTAACAAAAATAATAAACATCAGGGCCTGTACACCGTCGTGAGTAACACCTAACATTTGCTGTTCGACATCTCTGAGCTCAGTTCCCCACCGTCCCACTTACTAGCTGTAGGTCCTTGGACAATTCACTTGAACTCTTTTTTTGTTGTTGTGCTAAAACATGCATAACACAAAATGTACCATGTGAACCTTTTTTTTTTTTTTTTCCGAGACAGAGTTTTGCTCTGTCACCCAGGCTGGAGTGCAGTGGTGTGATCTCAGCTCACTGCAACCTCCGCCTCCCGGGTTCAAGTGATTCTCCCCACTCAGCCTCCTGAGTAGCTGGGACTATCGGCACATACCACCACACTTGGCTAATTTTTGTATTTTTAGAAGTTTCACCATGTTTGCCAGACTGGTCTCGAACTCCTGACCTTGTGATCCACCCACCTCGGCCTCCCAAAGTGCTGAGATTGCAGGCACGAGCCACCATGCCTGGGCTGAACCAATTTGAAGTGTACAGTTCAGGGACATGAGAACCTTCACAGTATCATAATACAACCATCACCACCACGCATCTCCAGAACCTTTTCGTCATCCCAAGCTGAGACTCTGTCCCCATCAAACATGAATTCCCCATTTCCCCCTCTTCCAAGTGCCCGGGAGCCACCATTCTACTCTCAGTGTCTGTGAATGTGACTCCTCTAGGGACCTCATTTCAGTGGAACTGTTTAACATTTGTCCCTTGGTGTCTGGCTTCTTTCACCGAGCGTAACGTCCCCAAGTTTCCTCCATGTTGTAGCAGGTGTCACCATGTCCTTCCTTTTTCGGCCTCAAGAATATTCCAGTTTAACCTTTGAAAGCCTCCGTTGCCTCTTCTGTAAAATCGGATCAGTAGGCCATTTTTCAAAGGTTGTTGCGAGGATTTAATAAAATCAGGTAAAGCAACGGACGGTGCCCAGCGCAGTGCTTCGAGCCATGATAGAAATTAATTTCACCTCCTTCTCTTCCCTTTCTAAATTATAAGTTTCTTGAGGTCCAGGTGCAAGAAAAATGCCTTTCTCATGTCTGTGGTTCCTGAAGTCACACATTTGTCAGTGCTCAGTAATATTATTTTTAACTGAATTGGATAATCTTCTTATTTAGCAAATTAGAGATTAACTCCCAGAGTCCCAGTATTGTAAAAATAATAATGTTTCATTCACATTTTCCCTCTATTTTTCCCCTGTGGATTAAAAAAATAAACAGAAAGGAAATAATAGCAGACTTTATCACTCAGGAAAAGAAAAAGTTGACTTAAGACAGTATGGGGCCGGGCGTGGTGTTTCACGCCTGTAATCCCAGCACTTTGGAAGGCCGAGGCAGGCAGAGCACGAGGTCAGGAGTTCGAGACCAGCCTGGGCAATATGGTGAAACAATGTCTCTACTAAAAATATAAAAATTTAGCCAGGTGCGGTGGCACGTGCCTGTTGTCCCAGTTACTCAGGAGGCTGAGGCAGGAGAATCTCTTGAACCCAGGAGGTGGAGGTTGCAGTGAGCCTGGATCATGCCACTGCACTCCAGCCTATGTGATAGAAAGAGACTCCTCAAAAAAAAAAAAAAAGAGTGTGGGGTGGGATCTCCAACTGCTTAGGCGAGAGAGGAGGTTAAACAGTCATCAGACAAATTCAGATTCTAAGGGCAGGTGAATGAATAGAACCAATAAGTGAAGACCCAGTTTCCAGTTATCTCCATTTATCAATGTCCTTGGCCTAAGTCAATTAGAGTTAATCACTGTGGAGTTAATTACAGTGTCTTTCGTTGCCGTTAACAATATATTCTGTGGTCATTGCATTATTAGAATGGGCAAATTGTTTCTTCAGTTGACAGTGTGACCAGGTCATTAAACAGACGAATCTCCCCGATGAAAAACCTTGAGTGATGTTGATTTTGGTGGAAACATAAAGCCATCCACAAACCATCCTTTCCAGGATGGATGTCAGGTGGCAGGAATTAAGCTCAAAACCATGACTCACAAACAGTTTAACTTCTTTTAGGTTGATTTTCCCCATTGGTAAAATTCCCATGAATATTCTACGTAACCTTTGATTTTTCCAACACCGTTTTTCCCAAACATCTTTCCTGAGAGCTCTTCAAAAGATGGTAAAGGTACCGTAGTAAGATACATGATGTAATGAACTTGACCTCGCTGAGGGGAAAATGGCCATGGTAGCCTGCTTGGAAGAAATATGCAAACCATCTGAGAAAGAGACAGCTCTCTCAGTGTCTTGGGATTGGAGATCATATCTTTCCTTTTCACAACAGGAAGGGCTGGCACCTTCTGCTCTTTCAGTCCTGACAACTGCCTGCTCAGAGCATCAGCCAAACAAGGCCTTGTCATCCCAGCCAGGAAGGATGTGCAGTGCATGGGAGTGGCGGGACATTTGTGGAAGGAGTACGGCCGACTCCCAGTTTCCTCCAGTCCTTGTCCCCGGCCTGGGGTTCCTTCCAGCACCTGCAGTTCAGCCCTGCTCAGTGTGTTTCTCTGGAAAACAGACCCGTGGGCCTTGTCAGCAACCTGCTGTGTGAGTTGGGGTGTCTGTTTGATCATCGAGGACAGTGTTTTAGCATCTGGAGGTGTGTGTTTGCTTTCCTTAGGTAACCACAAAATAGTGGTTAGCTTCTCTCTAATTGATAAGGTGACAGAAGTTGCTGCTGGCTTTAGAATGATGCCTGAACTCTTCTTCTGACAATGAATGTGGTTAATTTAGTCATGACAGACACATTTCTGACTTTTTTCTCCCTCCTTTTGCCCTCAACGCCACCTTTCCCCATGGTGTTGTGTTTTTGTTTTTGTTTTTGTTTTTGTTTTCCTGTCTGGAGACTGAAAGAGGCCAGATTGGGCCCAGCTGAAAGCTAGGGGAAGCCTGTGCTGCTCCACCAGGGCTGAGTATTTTGCTTTCAGCTCCCCGGACTCCACCTGTGTGACTTTTTCTTCCTTTCTTTTTAAAAGTAAACATGGCAGGATGTGTGCTCACCAATTACTGAGCGCACAGAAATACAGGAACTGCTGGGCTAACGAACACGACTTCAAAGGACAGTGGTGAGGAGCCCCTGCCTCTCTGCCAGGCTTGAAAGGGCTGAGCTCTCCGGGGAGGGCAGGGCCCACCGGCAGGGCTCCACCGAAATAGTGACTTCCCAGCCTGTGACTTTCTTAGAGCCCTGAGGAAGGACTCAACGCAGGGAAAGGACACGCTGGCAGTGGGGATTCCCTCTTGCTTTGAGCCCTTCTGAACACAAGCAGAAAAAGAAACCCTTTCATATTACTTTTTAGTTGAATGTAATAACAGAAACAATGAAAAGTATGTGACCTTGAATTTGCAACTCTATTTCTCAGGCATATTCCTAACAACACCTAAGAAAGCTAGGATGTAGGTAGCTTTTATTACCTTCGTTCTTTTTAGGTAATGAGTTAGAAGCACAAAGCAGGCAAGAGACCTTGTAACGTCAAATTTAATATTAAGCTGATCTTCTGATGGCCCAGGACATACCCCTGGGTGCTAGAATCTAACACGGAGACATGGATGGTGACGGGTACCTAGTGATCCAGCTGTTGAACTACACACAATTCTGCTGTTGTCCCCGAGGGAGAACTGTTCACTCTGAAGCTGTAGATGCTGTGTTACAGGGTGCGAAAGTCTCCACGGTTCTATCAATGCTGTTGCATTCATGCTTTACTGCTTCTGCCAAAATGCAAGTATTTCAAGGATGAAATTCATGTTCTCCCACAAGCCCTTGTCTAAAATCCATGCTTAATGAGTATTTACTGTATGCAGGTTATTGCTGAAGAGAGGATTTATATGTTCTTCCCATGACATCAGAATGCTAGGGTATTTCTCCAAGAGAGCAGGCTTCTATCTGCAAATGCATTCACCTGAGCACAGTGGTGAGGCGGCCACTGAGCCTGGCAAGTCAGCACCACTCCAGGTTGTCAGGCTGAAAATAGACTAGAGAGAGTAATCTCTATGCCCTCATTTTATAGGCAAAGAAGCTGAAACCCAAAGAGGGTAAGCAGTTTCCCCATGTTTACTCTGTTCTTCCCTGAGCTTTGTATTGGCTTCGTTGCTCTTAGTGAAAACACGAGGACTGGCCACAGTTAGAGCCGGGGTCCACGTGTGCATCCCAGGCTCCTGCCTCTGACAGAGTTGAGAAACGTGTTGAGAAGGTGTGGCTGCTTTCCTTGACCTTAAACTTCAATAGCACAGAATTGCTTTGGGCTCAGCATTTTAATCACGTCACGTAAAAATCAGATGCTATCCACAGAGAAGAAAAAGAAATCATTTGAAATGTGCATATGAATATTTATTAGAGAGAGTAAAGAGTAGATATTACTTCATATAGAAACGAGGAGGCTTGGAGGTGGCTTTAATATGCAGCATCAGTAAGAATCAATGCAAAGAGAATGCTGTCTAGCAATTTTAAATGTTCACTCAAAGAGAAATGGGCTTGAATTATAGCAGGAGAATTTCTGTTTAGTTGTTAAGAAAAGATAAAAAGTAATCAGTAGGTCTCAACATGGACTTACTAAGTTCATGCCAGATTCACCTAGTTTCCATTTTTGTAGAGTCACCAGACTAATGAATTATTAGACCAGTAAGAGAACATGATTTCAATGAGATATTTAACAAAATGGCTCATAACACTCCTGTTAGAAACATGAAAAGTACCTAGTGGGCACCTAGGGGGCAACGATTACTTCAGATCCAGGAAAAGGGGGTCTTTAGGGGCAGGTCATAGAATTTGGTACTGGATTCTGCCCTAGTCGTCAGCATTTCTAGAAATAAATGTCCTTAAGATTTAGAAGTTAGGCCAAATTTATAGCAGACCACACAAAACTCAAAGGGTCAGTAGAATGCAGAATCAAAATGATCACGTAGACTGAAAAGCTAGGCCAACACCAAATTCAGATCTGACTTTGGCAAAAGCCTTCATGCAGATTCAACAGCTTAACTGGTCCAGGGCCAGGTGGGGAAATCATGAGAACATTAGACTCCGGGGTTTTAGTTAATTGACATTTCTATGTGAGTTGGCAGTAGAATGTAGCGTCTGCAAAAGTCAGTTCATTCATGGTCTGCATTTATGGACCTTCAGTGCATCTAGAACTTTTATCTTCTGCTGATCAAATAGTATCTGGAAATATGATTATTCTGGATGTGCATTGTAACGATATTGAGACTCATAAAAAGATGCTCAACACCCTTCCTCATTAGGGAAATACAACACACATCAACAAGCTCTGCTTCACACCCATTAGGATGGCTATTAGCAAAAAAAAAGAGAAGGTGGTGTTGGTGAGGCTGCGGAGATGCGGGACCTTCTTGAATTGCTGGTGGATATGTGAAGTGGTACAGGCTCTGTGGAAAACAGTGCAGTGATTCCTCGAAAAGTTAAACAGAGTTAACACATGATCTAGCAATTCCATTCCTGGGTATTCTCAAAATAATCGAAAATGAGGACTGAGATACCTGTACGCTAAAGTCCATGACAGCATTATTCACCATGGCCCAAAACTAGAAACAGCGCAAATGTTCATCAGCAGAGGAACAAACAAACAAAATGGGGCATATTCATACAATGGAATATCACTCATCCTTAAAAAGGCATGAAACTTTCTGACACCTGCTACAACACAGATGAACCTTAAAAACATGATGCTAAGTGAGATGATCCAGATGCAGAGGACAAATATGCTAAGACTGCACTTACATGAGGTTCCTAGAGTAGTCAAATTTATAGGCATAGAAAGTGAGCAGTTATCAGGGGCTGGTGAGTGGGAGGAATGGGGCGTTAGTGTTGAATGGGGACACAGTTTGAGTTTGGGAAGATAAAATAGTTCTGGAGATGGATGGTGGTGATGGTTGCACAACAATGTGAATGTATGAATGTCACTGAACTATACACTTAAAAATGGCTAGCATAATACATTTTATATTGTATGTATTTTACCACAATCAAAAGGTTATTAAACGTAGACTAAGTATCCTGGCAGCAAGAACTAGTGCAAAAAGCAAACTGACAAACTTTGTGTGTCTGGGCAAAGTATGATCAAGACCATAGGTCTAGAAACTCTGACAAAGAAAAGATAACTAAAGGAATTTAGTTATCATTTACTGTCAAGAAGAATGGGCAGAAGAGCATGCTGGCCACCCTTAATTAGCTGAAGGGATTTCCTGTGGCAGAGGCATTACATGAATTCCACTTATTCAGAGTAACCATAAGGCAGAATCAGGACCAATGGAAGAAATTATATCCAAGGGGGTAAATTTCAGTGCAGGAAAGGACTTTTAACCAATTAGAACTATATTTTGAAAAGAAGCAGGGGCATTGCTAAATGCACAACTGAGTGTTCACAGTGTACTCAAGAAAGACATTTTATGCAATTTGTGATGTAGAGTGCTGCGCTGATGAGTTCTCTAAAGCAGCGGTCCCCAGCCTTTTCGGCACCAGGGACCAGTTTTGTAGAAGCCTATTTTTCCACGGACTGGGGTGGGGAATGGTTTCAGGATTATTCAAGCACATTTCATTAATTGTCCACTCTATATTATTATTACATTGTAACATATAATGAAATAATTACAACTCACCATCATGTAGAATGAGTGGGAGCCCTGAGCTTGTTTTCCTGCAACTACATGGTCCCATCTGGGGGTGATGGGAGACAGTGACAGATCAGGCATTAGATTCTCATAAGGAGTGTGCAACCTAGATCCCTCACTTGAGCAGTTCACGATAGGGTTTCCGCTCCTGTGAAACTCTAATGCTGCGGCTGATCTGACAGGAGGTGGGGCTCAGGCAGGAATGGTCACTCACCTGCCACCCACCGCCTGCTGTGCACCCCAGTTCCTAGCAAGCCACGGACCACCACTGGTCCATGGCCTGGGGGTTGGGAGACCCCTGCTGTAAAGGGTCAACATAGGTAAATTTAGAAAAGTCAGCATCCTCCAAGTTCTCAGATACATTCTCTGATTCACTGATGAGTCCTAAAAATATAGTGAGGCAGAGTGTTAGGGCCAACAGAAAGGAATGTAGGGCTCTAGGGATTACAGTCACCAAGGTTTCTACCCTTGTGCAAGAGAACCATCACTTAATACTTAGTCATGTCATTTTAAATTATTAAAAATAAATTAATTCATCATGCCTGTAATCCCAGCACTTTGGAAGGCTGAGATGGGCAGATTGCCTGAGCTCAGGAGTTTAAGACCAGCCTGGGCAACACGGTGAAACCCCGTCTCTACTAAAATATAAAAAATTAGCTGGGCATGGTGGGGCACACCTGTAGTCCCAGCTACTCAGGAGGCTAAGACAGGAGAATTGCTTGAACCTGGGAGGCAGAGGTTGCAGTGAGCTGAGATTGCACCACTGCACTCCAGCCTGGGTGACAGAGCGAGACTCCATCTCCAAAATAAATAAATGAATAAATAAATTCAAAGTCCTTCATTTCTAGATAGTATGGAAATAGGTAAAAGTCAACAGCCTAAAATCTGAACTAGGAGAATCAGTCTTATTGCAACTCTGACTTTCCAGAGTCCATGACCAGCTGGCACTAGGACGACTCCGGCAGACTTGTGTCACTTTGGTGACATCAGTGTGACGTCAGAGCTGAGCAAGGAAAGGCCCCCATTATCTTAGTGCCGACTGGATGTTCTGAAGGCAGAGAAGCCAGGGAGGGGGCATCTTGGTTTTAAAAAGCTTTCCCCATGTCCTTCAAACAGAGCCATGCCTATGATAGATTTGAAATGCAGCTTTTGTCGTGACACTTCCCAATGGAATAGCTTCTGTAAAACGCTTCCTGTCTCTCTGCTAAGAGGTCATTCCTGTCTGGAATGCCTCCAGTCTGAAACCAGCCTGGCTTCTTTAGCTTCCCGAGGCCCAGCAAGGAAAGACCTGGAATTGGTTATGAACAGGTTGGCCCAGGCTGGTATACCCATCTCCTGACAATGCTGCCTCCAAGCTCGCCCACCTCCAGGCGCCAGTCCTGGCAGTGCTGGGAGTTGGACCACTGGAACTAGCACAGTGGGCCTCCCCTTAGAGCAGGTACTCCTGTTTCTGAGCCTACACAGTGAGGCACGATGAGGGCTGTTTCAGCAGGAACAGAAGGCTTCCCCCTTGGGGAAGCCAGCAGGAGCCTTGGTCCCGCTTTCCCTGCTCCTGAAGGCAGTAAGCAAATTCATCCCTGAGAGAGCAATTCCCCTCCCTTCTTCTTTTCCTTCCTGTTTTGCAGGAGGCCAGATGTTCTTTTCATGCCACTTGCCTTTCATTTCCAAAGCATCCCCAGTGAGGAAGCGCTAAACTGCAGAGGCCTGGGAGGAGGAAGTGCAGGGAAGGGGGGCGCTGTGGAAGAGGAACCAGAAAAGGGAAAAGTTAGCTTGCCCTCCCTAGCTCTGAGTTTGCAAATATCAGAGTCAAAATGTGCGCCTTCTTTTCTTGGAGCAACTGATGAAAGTGTCTTCGAGAGCCCCAGAGAAGTGTCAGATGAGTTAGACCTGTCAATCGTCATATCTCTGCAGCAAGGACCAGCGAAGAGAGCTCAGTGGGAGCCAAAGGTCTCCTGACGAAGATCTCACCACAACCAACTCTGCCAGGTGCCATTAAAAATACTCACAGAACAGCACTTAGCTTACAGGAGCTAAAAGACCTGTGCATGCTTTCAGAATAGATCCCGAGAAAGGAAGGGGGCCTGGGCAGGGCAATGTCCTCAGGTTAGCTTCTATGGCACCTGAGTTCCTGTTCCCACAGGGCTGGGACAAGCTGTGCAGCCTTGGGCAAATGTCTTCACCTCTCTGAGCCAGTTTCCACATCTGTAAAGTAAGGACAAGAGACCAACTTGGATATGTCACAAGCTGGTGGCATTAAAATGGAGAGATGGAACATGAAAGCACCTTGAATAAACATCGGATTTTGTTAGTCCTCCTCCTCATTTATTTCCTTAAGAGGTAAACTGAGGTATAGATTAACAAAATGGCTTATTGGTTTTTGTCCTTTTAGAACAAGATGAAATTTTATTTTAGAAAACAAAGTGAGAAATAAAAAAAAGAATCTCCAACTCCCCTGCAAGCATTCAATACCCATAGTATAAAACCAACAAGAGGAGTCAAATTGCCTCTTCTGCATCCCCCACCAGCCACACCCCGACACCCCCACTGCGTCCCATCTTTCTGTCCCTGATGCTTGTCAAATTGTTCCATCGTCAGCCCCACCAGAGCTCACGCTACTCTGAGCCCCTGGCTTGGGAGAGCGAGAACTGGGATGGGGAAAGGTATTCTTCCGAAGGTACCGTAGGTATTGTTTTGTTTCTGGGAGGGAAGGTGGTGCCTCCAGCCTCTCCTTCCTCTTGCAGCTCGCAAGCAAACACAGATGGAGGAGATGCTCTGGCTGTTTTTAATGCTGCTTTCTCTCCCAGGGTTCTTACCCAGAAAACCTATTGGAATTTCAAATTTTCAAACCTCAGGAAAATGTTGTGCCCGGAAGATGGTTGGGGTTGTTTTGTGCTGTCAGCTGTGGGGCTGGGACAGGACACTGAAGCCCAGTGCCCCATTTGGATACCACTCTTCATCCTATTTTTGCCTGGGAGAAGAACAGGGAGAACTGGCTGGAGGAAGAGGAGAAGGGGAGGGGGAGAAGGAGAAGAGATTTTTAGAGCATAATAATAAAATTGTATTTTACTATTAGAATAATTTTTTATCTTCCAGAACATGTTTTCAGTTATAGCCTTGTCTGCTTCTTACTAAAGTCTTAGAGGTGTGCTATTCATTAGTCTACAATTGCTGCTGTCATGGGGCTCCCAAGTAACAGTGACCGAAAGAAGACAGTGGACGTTTGTCCCACGTCAGAGCCCAGGCTCAGGCAGTCAAGGGCATAGCCAAGGTCATTGCCAAGGTCACTGCCAAGGTGATTTGACACCATCACATCCATGTTCCAGCCTGTGGCAAGTGGCTGGGCCCACCCTGGGGGTTATACCCCTCAGCAAAGGGACATTGAAGGAATCTGTGTCTGGGACCACCCAGGCTCAGTGCAGGTGGGGGGTTAGAGCCAAGGGCTGCCTGGACCTTCAAATGCCCTCACTGGTAATCATCAGTTTCACACACTCCTTTTCTTCTCCTCATCCTCCTCATTCCACACACACACACACACACACAAACCTCCCCACTCACACCTGCTTCCCCAGGGCCCCCCTTACTTGCTACTGTCCCCAAGGGTGACCTAGAACTGGGGGCAGGGCTGACTCCACTGCTCGGTAGGAAGGAAGAGGGCCTGTGATCCCCTGCCACGGCTGCCCTAGGGTGGTGCTCCTAGAACTCCATATGGGAGGCTGGGGGCATTTCCTCATAGATCTATGGCAAATCCACAGCAGTTGGTTTCGTCAGCTTAAAATGAGTGACATTTTCTTAATCCAGTCTATCGTTGTTGGACATTTGGGTTGGTTCCAACTCTTTGCTATTGTGAATAGTGCCGCAATAAACATACGTGTGCATGTGTCTTTATAGCAGCATGATTTATAGTCCTTTGGGTATATACCCAGTAATAGGATGGCTGGGTCAAATGGTATTTCTAGTTCTAGATCCCTGAGGAATCGCCACACTGACTTCCACAATGGTTGAACTAGTTT